>NC_081294.1:121532646-122175503 GCF_030435805.1 Mustela lutreola | reverse complement strand
GAAATTTACAATTCACATGCACAGATAAGCAAGGATGGGTTCGGTGTTCCTTTCTAGAGTACTATAACTGTATTATCTCCCATTCTTAAAGCCGTTCTGTTCCATGATATATGCCAGTTTCCTCTCAAAACATTCCTTTAAAAAATAAAAGCCAATTCCATATATATATATATATATAAATAATATAGATCTTCACAAATACATAAAATTCTCATATTTCATTTTATCAAGATGAGGCAGGAATGAGTTATCTTCCTTTCAAAATTTGTTATTTATTGATTAGGGAACAGAAGGAAAAAAGATCTCTCTAACCTTACAGAATTGACATAATTCTTTCAGAAACAAATAGTAGATTAGATATAGTGCGTAAGATCTTGGAGTTTAATAAAACCAAATTTCTAAACTCATTAAAATTTTAATAGAACAATCTAGGAAATCATATGCCTAAGACAGACTTTTTTAAAGTTTTATTTATTTATTTATTTGACACAGAGAGAAGATCACAAGTAGGCAGAGGCAGGCAGAGAGAGAGGGGAAGCAGGCTCCCTGCTGAGCAGAGAGCCTGATGCCGGGCTTGATACCAGGACCTGAGCAGAAGGCAGAGGCTTTAACCTACCAAGCCACCCTGGCACCCCCTAAGACAGATTTCTTTTCATAAATAGGGTCATCCCTCATCAATATTAGCCTCAATTAAAAGGAGGTACATGACACAATAGTGCCATGTTTGACTTTTATATTAGGCTACAATTTCCGTAACACACTAATTATTTTTTTTTAAGATTTTATTTATTTGTTTGACAGAGAGATAGAGACAGTGAGAGAGGGAACACGAGCAGGGGGAGTGGGAGATGGAGAAGCAGGCTTCCTGCTGAGGAGGAAGCCCAATGTGGGGCTCGATACCAGGACCCTGGGATCTTGGCCCTAGCTGAAGGCAGACACTTAACAACTGAGCCACCTGAGCGCCCCGTAACATACTAATTAAATGGTGTCATAAAGCAACCATTGTTGCTGAACACAGTTCATTGTAGATTCTGAAAGAATAATTCTACCTTCTCAAGTTGCTCTTCTGAAGTCCTGGATGAACCACTTTTGACAGACATTACATGTGTTAAAGTCATAAGGAAGGTGACAAAGTGTTGGAAACACTGAAGGATAGGCAAGTCTATTAAAATCATTCATTTTTGACTGTTCTAATCAAGATAGCCATGTGTTTTATTTGATTCAGTGGCCTGTCAAGTTTCTATTTCAAGTTTCTATAAAATAAATGTTATTCTATTTATTAAGTAATAGGGATCTCTGCATTATTCAGTAGTTTCTACTTTTCTTATTGATTTTAAGTATTATGTTTTAAGTTTTTTAAATGTGAGTTTTTAGTCTGTTAAAGTTTTCAGGTTCAGTATTTGAGGGATGAAATTGTTTCTTCCCCTATAGATTTTTTTTTTTTTAAGCTAACATCTTCTGTGATAGCCTTCAATATATGTGTCTATGAAGTCTTTCTAAAAGCACACTGACACTGACACCACCATACCACCATTTCTCGGTTAGTTCTGATGGTAGATTTACAATTGATAACATCTCTTTTCTGAAAATAATCCAGTGGAGACATAAGCCAAAAAAGTTAAAACATTTGGGTAATTTCTCTACTTAACTCAGAAGATTAAAAAAAAACTCAGCTAACAATATACTTACATGCTGAATAACAGTATTAGGTTTGCAGTAGCAGAAATTTTAAATCTCCTGGTATATCACTTTTCGGCAAAATTTAATACTAACCCTATAAAAAAATTTAGTGAGACATATTTGAATTTACTTTATCTTAAGATAAAAAGGGACTGGGAAAGTTTTCTTTGTTGAAAAAACAGAAATGTTTCAATATCTTCACTTCTCACAAAAGTAGTGTACAAATGAATAAAAAAATTTTCTCCTGCAACATACCTTCCTTAAAATGAACTATATTCAGGCCGCCTGGGTGGCTCAGTTGGGTTAAGCCTCTGCATTCGTCTCAGGTTATGATCTCAGGGTCCTGGGATGGAGGCCTGCCCTGCATCAGGCTCTCTGCTCAGCAGGGAGCCTGCTTCCCCTTCTTTCTCTCTGCCTGTGATCTCTGTCAAATAAATAAATAAAATCTTTTAAAAAAAATTGAACTACATTCAAAGCACCCTCTTGTTATCCCATAGCTAACTGGTTTGCATGAAAATGACAAATAAAAGATCTGTAATTACTATGGCAATTTATATTCTGGAATGTTAACCTCATTATGAAAATTAAAACTATCTCAAATAATATCATTTTATATCTCATCTTTTTAATCATCAAAGGAACAGTCTTTTAATCAGAACAGCATGAAAATCCCAACTCATCATCTTCCTCCAAACACAAAGTGTTTTTCTTTATGTCTGAAAATAAAGTCTATTTGCATTCACATCTCATAAATCATTTTCACACAATATATATTGTCATGTATTCATCTTTAACACAAATAACAGTTCAAATACTAATTGGACAAAGTAACCATTTTTCTGGGGAAAAAAAGGGTCCAAATTCAATCTATGGTTGAATTTATATTAATCTTTAATCAAAACTAAGTGTCTCTGACCCCTTGCAATTTGAATTTAAGAAGTTAAGATAAAAAATATCCATCACTGGGGCGCCTGGGTGGCTCAGTCATTAAGAGTCTGCCTTCGGCTCGGGTCGTGGTCCCAGGGTCTTGGGATCGACTCCCACATCTGGCTCCCTGCTCTGGGGGAACCCTGCTTCTCCTCCCACTCCCCCTGCTTGTGTTCCCTCTCTCGCTGTGTCTCTCTGTCAAATAAATAAATAAAATCTTTTAAAAATATATTCATCACTGACTTCAAAAATATAAACCATTGCAATCACTCATTTTTATCCTCTTGAGCAAATGTACCATCTCAGATCTAATTTTCTGCAAATCTGTGAGAAGGAGCTAAATATGGTATTATCTGTCCTGGGACTATTTATCTATCTATCAGAATTTTTTCATTAGAGGTAAGGCTGGGGTAGCATTTCACCAATGCAATGGTAATTCTATTTAGGAGGAATGCCCCGTCTGGTCTATCAGCGGAAGAATAATATGGGAGACTTAAAAATTTAAACCAAAAACTTCCCAGTTCATCTTCACAGGTAGCAAAGGTGAAGATCATGTGTTCTCTTTCTTTGTTTTACCCCCAAATTCCTTGAAACTGCTCTGGTTGTTCTGAATACATCTATGCCTTTGAACAGCAGCCAGACTCTTCTCTGCAGGTTAAAAAGAAGCTTTATTTGAGTCAAAGAAGCGTACCTACGGATTCCCCTTCCCTCTGTCCCTATCTGTACTCCAAAAACACACACAGATGCCAGCGTGTTCAAACAGGGGATTCAAAGTTACAGGAAAGGAGAAAAATCTAATTTCCTGTCCAGGCCACACACTTCTCAGAAATCCTAAGGTTACTCCACCTATCAGAATGAAGAGGAATCAAATACCAAAAGAGCCTTAATGTTAGACATGAAGACCAACTGCTAGGTATTACTGAAGAATACTTAAGCTCAAAAGTGTAAAGTGATGTGTCCAAGGTCGCCAATGTTCCTGTCCAGTGTTAACTTCTTTCACTGACATGACACTGGGACCATTAACCAAGTAAATTCTTTCTGGGTCAGTGTTCTGCCCACACCCAGCTGAAAGCTGCAGCCTACCTCGTTCTTTTTCACTTTGGGCCTTAGTGCCTGCCATTCTTTTTCCTGCCATGGGCTCTTCCTAAGGCTCCTTCTCAGTCCTGTTATTTCTCCTTAGGGACATCTTGCCAGACCACCCTAACTAAAACCACCTCCCACTCTCCCTTCTGGCATACAGTTATCAAAATAGAAAATTATCTTATTCACCTATTTGCTCAGTTATTGTCTCTCTTCTCCACTAGAATATAAGTTCTATGAGCCAGAGACCATAATTATTTTTCTTTACTACACTAGAGGGTATAGAGTTCGTCAAGGCAAAAACAAAGACAAATGAGCCAAATTTCTACCTACCATGAACTCATGATCTAGTGAGAGAAACAACTACTTGAGTAAATAAATCTTTAAAAAGGCAGAACTGGGGGCGCCTGGGTGGCTCAGTGGGTTAAGCCGCTGCCTTCGGCTCAGGTCATGATCTCAGAGTCCTGGGATCGAGTCCCGCATCGGGCTCTCTGCTCAGCGGGGAGCCTGCTTCCCTCTCTCTCTCTCTGGCTGCCTCTCTGTCTACTTGTGATTTCTCTCTGTCAAATTAATAAATAAAATCTTTAAAAAAAAAATAAAAAAAAAATAAAAAGGAAGAACTGAATAAAAATGAGTAAAAAAAAAAAAAAAAACATATATCATGTGAAGGAAGGGATAAAGTAAATAATTATAGAGCCAACGTTTCCTGTGAGGAGGTGGAATTTTTTAGCTTGGGTAGGGCTTGGCTTTAACAAAGTTTCCAAAAAAAGAAAACTTTCCAGTAAAGGGAGTATCTTGACCAAAACTTTGGAAGAGTCAGGTGTTACATTTGGGAAACAGATGGCTGGAGCATGAGAAATGGAGAGAATTGAGGGTAAGCACCGAATAAGATAAGGACATTTCAAATCCCTTAACTATGTTCCTTTCTCCAGTTCATTCTACCATTCCCTTCAGTTTCACTTCCTCACCAGCACAGATATCAAGACATCACTTCAAGCCCTCTCTCTCAAAGAATTTCACATTCAGCTTTCTATTTTGCCTCCTCTTTGAAACCAAAATTTTAGTCCAACCTTATGTCTACTCTTTTTATACCTGAGGTGGCAAAAATCAGCTGCCAAGCAGATCTGTACCCTGCCTAAGTATTCCATGCTTTCCCGTATGCCTTCTCACACCCTTCAAGATATTTACCTAGAACATTTCTTTTTTTTTTTTTTTTAAAGACTTTATGTATTTATTTGACAGGCAGAGATCACAAGTAGGCAGAGAGGCAGGCAGAAAGAGAGGAGGAAGCAGGCTCCCCACCGAGCAGAGAGCCCGACGCAGGGCTCGATCCCAGGACCGTGAGATCACGAACTGAGCCAAAGGCAGAGGCTCTAACGCACTGAGCCACCCAGGTGCCCCTTTACCTAGAACATTTCTAAATCCAAGCTAGCCACTTCCAGACATCCTTCAGCTTATGTCTGGTTCTTTGTGTCCCTGCAGGTGCCTCTGCTGTACTCTTAACTCACTCTCACACAGTGCTCATCATAGTATTGTACTCAGGGGATTACTGGGGTGCTTCACTGCACTGTGTGCTCTTTAAGGACTAGAACCATGTCTCCTCCCATCCACTAATTTTTTTTTTATCCTTAGCCCAATTTATGGTCTATTCTGGATGCTTAATATGCATTTTCTGATTTAATGAACAAAAAAATGAATATGGTGTAATACATGTGGACAGAATAGGATTGAAAGTTGGTATTTTCCAGGGGGTGCTGGATGACTCAATTAGTTAAGCATCTGCCCTCAGCTCAGATTAAGATCTCGGGGTCATGAGGCAGGTAATAAATCAGTTAGAAGGCCATTACAAGTGTCCAGATGAGGATGATCCAGCTGAATTAAGACAATGATAGAAGGAAACCGTAAAGAACTTAAGTTCATCTGAGTAGTGATGATGTAGTTTTTGAATATTGGTGAGGTTTGGTAGGGTCTGGAGTGGACAACCAAGAAAGAATTCTGGATATGTCTTTCGTGCAAAATCGTGTTTTTTTTTTTTTAAATTTTATTTATTTATTTGACAGAGAGTGAGAGAACACAAGCAGGCAGAGCAGCAGGCAGAGGGAGAGGGAGAAGCAGGCAACTTGCCAAGCAAGGAGTCCGACATAGGGTTTGATCCCAGGACACTGGGATCATGACCTGAGCCGAAGGCAGTTGCCTAACCAACTGAGCCACCCAGGCACCCCCAAAATTGTGGTTTTATTAAAGCACAGGGACAGGACCCATTGGCAGAAAGAGCCAATGCCACTGCTGCTCCCTGTTGCCTTTTGTTGCCCGCTGCTCCTAGAGGATTGTGAGGGGCAATTAATTATATACCTTGGGGTTGGGGGAAGAATAAGGGAAGTTCCAAAAGGAATTTCATTTGCTAAAGAAGACATAGGATATTGGAGGTCTTGCTATTGTCAAGCTAAGGTTTTTCCCTCTAGTGAGGCATTACCATTAAGACAGTTAGGAGTTGGGGTGCCTGGGTGGCTCAGAGGGTTAAGCCTCTGCCTTCAGCTCAGGTCATGATCTCAGGGTCCTGGGATTGAGCCCTGCATTGGGCTCTCTGCTCAGTATGGAGCCCCCTTCCCTCTCTCTGCCTACTTGTGATCTCTCTGTGTCAAATAAATAAATAAAATCTTTTAAACACACACACACACAAAAAACAGGTGTTTCCTGAAGGAACATTTTACTCTGTTTGCCTCAAGGATTTGTCAACAGGCTGCAGGTTATAAGGATATTTAATTTTATCTATGTTTCCTTCTGCCTTTGTTCCCCACATCAGTGAAAGATAGATTCAGTTTAAATATGGGATATAAAAGCCTCAGTAGGCTGTTCGGAATATGGTTCTGGATATCAGAAGATATACAAATTCACAAAATTTGTATGATTAGAACTTGTCTAATAGCCCTTCCTCACCTCTATTTTAGCTTTTGAAACTGATATGAAGGCAAATATTTTAGCCCAACACAACTGGCTCCAATTTCAGAATCATCTGCTTCTGTTGACGTCATGGGAATAATAACATTTCTAGCGAAGAGATTATACAATGAAATTTTGCAAGGCACTCTGGGTTCAATTCCTCCATTTATTTCTATAATCTTTTTTTTTAAATATAATTTTTTATTTTTTATAAACATATATTTTTATCCCCAGTGGTACAGGTCTGTGAATCACCAGGTTTACACACTTCACAGCACTCACCAAAGCACATACCCTCCCCAATGTCCATAATACCACCCCCTTCTCCCAAACCCCCTCCCCCCAGCAACCCTCAGTTTGTTTTGTGAGATTAAGAGTCACTTATGGTTTGTCTCCCTCCCAATCCCATCTTCTTTCATTTATTCTTCTCGTACCCACTTAAGCCCCCATGTTGCAACAAAAGAAGAACTAATTCCTATTCTCCTAAAACTGTTCCAAAAAATAGAAATGGAAGGAAAACTTCCAAACTCATTTTATGAGGCCAGCATCACCTTGATCCCAAAACCAGACAAGGATCCCACCAAAAAAGAGAGCTATAGACCAATATCCTTGATGAACACAGATGCGAAAATACTCAACAAAATACTAGCCAATAGGATTCAACAGTATATTTCTATAATCTTTTTATAACACCTACTCAATGCTAGGGACCATGTTGGACTCAGAGGTGACAAAGACTAATGATAATACTATAAATATTCACACATTTACTATTAGCCAGGAATTCATATAGCATCCTGTACATATTAATCCATATAGTTTTCACAAACACACTTTGAGGTTGAGAGACAGAGTGGCTAAGTAACTTGTGTAAGGTCACCAAGCAAGGTAGCAGTAGATGAGAATCTAAACCCAAGCAGTCTGCCTTTGGACAGACTCTTGACTACTATGCTGCGTTGCCTATTCAGACGCAGTTCCTCTTCTAAGAAACGTTAGAGTCCAGAATATGGAAGTACATGCATCAGTTTAAATAAAATTAAGTCAGTGAGGAAATAAAAGCTTGGAGTATGAATGAGGAAAGAGAGGGAGTGAGGAGAGATCAAATCCTTTGGAATTCTCGAGTTTTTGTCTCATTATTATGGTTTTCCTTACAACACTGACAGTCTGGTTGTGGAAGGAGTTCAAGGAATTAACTGAGTCTTCTGAATCCACACCTCCCAATGGCTTTCTACAGGCGTCAGTCACGGCGCCAAGATACACCTCATAATCAGCAAGTAGTCAGTGCAGAGCCCACCACCAGATTCCAAAATGTTTACATATAGAAGCAACGAGAAAATTTTCCGAGAGAGACAGAAAATGGATTGGAGATAAAGAAATAGTTAAGAGAATGCCGAAGACAAAAATTAAATTTCCCTAGCTTTTCATTAGGCAGTTTGTAGGACAACATCCACTTACTCACTTTGCAATCTCTTCCAAAGGTTATTAGGTACTGAGCACTTCATTATATTGTATTATATACATTAATTATATATGTAATATATTAATATATTTTTATCTATTGTATATATAGTCTGGGCTTTGCTATCACATTACTAAATGAATTTAGTTGTTTTCAGTCTTTAGTCGAAAAAGAAAGGATAAGAGATAAGGTGGGAGTTTTCTATAAAAGAAGATATGACCAAACAATAGGATATTCAATGGAATTTTCTCCTTTGGGTATGCAAGGAAGGGACTGCAAGGCCTTCACATTACTCTGTCATTTCTTCTCTGCTTGCCCTAGCTAAAGGAAACGTCCTTGCATTATATTCAGAGAGAAAGAAACCAAGCATGATTTAATGCTTTGGGTTTGACAACAATATTCAATGAAGCAATTTGTATGATTTAGAGAGATAGGATTTCCTCTCACAGAAATTGCTTATGCTTAAAAATAATTTTATGATATAGTATAGTTGTTTAAAAACTGGCTTAGATATCATGCTTAAACAAATCATCATTGCTTCCAGAAAGGAAAAGAGTAGTTTAAGCATCATAAATATTAAAAGAACAAAATGATATTTTTTTTAAATCAGGGAAAAATTTACTGAGGCTTGAGTATGAATAGAAAACCACCTGCATTTTCAGTAAGATTATAAAAATCAATCTATCCAATTTTAGGTTTAAATATTTGAAATAATCATGCATATAAGACATGCTAACACAACTCAATCCAGTTATGGCATTATAAATCCAATATATATTCATAACATTTAAATTATATATACAAATATTTTGAATAAGAATCAGGTTTATCCGAATAATATCCTTCAAATGCCTAGAATTCTATGAGCAACACTGGTACAGGCAACATTGCAAAGAGTGTGTATCCTGAATATATGCCATCCATGGTTCTTGCTTTTTTTTTCTTTAATAAAAGTCAGTCAATCTAATTTTAGGTTTAAATATTTGAAATAATCACTGAAATCACTATGTAATTTGTAGGCTAATGTAATTCCCTATCAATCAGTCTAAAATACTGTGTGATATGGGGCCCCTCAGTGGTGCAATTGGTTGGGCATGTAACTCTTGGTTTCCACTCAGATTGAGATCAGGGTACTGGTTTTGAGCCCTGCACTGGGGTCTGCACTCAGCACAAAGTCAGCTTGTTTTTTCTCTCCCTCTTCCTCTGCCCTTACCCCTTCATGTGTTTGTGCTCTCTCTCTCTCTCTCTCCCTCTCAAATAAATGAATCTTTCAAAATAAGTAAATAAAATACTGTATAATATGAAACACTAAAATAATTTCCAAGATTCAACAGAAAAAGAAATGAAACTACATATCATTATTTTTTAAAGTTGACAGTTCAAAAATTGTTCATTGATTTTTTAGAGGGAAGGCACCTTTGAGACTGACAGATGTCTCTGTGTCTAAGCAGCTATACTTTTCTGAAAATCTTAATTGTTTTAGAAACTATTTACAGAGAGGAAATATAATAGCCCTGTTTACAGTGGTGAAATGAAGCTACAGATCTTCATTCACAGGAAGTAGGAAATAGGAAAATACAAAAACCAATCACCTCACTATCATGTTATTCTACATACTAAGTAAAAAAAAAAAAAAAATCAAAAGCACAACATCTGTAAACAATGAGTTACTGAAAATGGCACCTACGTCTGTTAATTTATATACCAGTCAATGAATTATACCAATCATTTCACACATCACCAGAGAAAAGACCTTGCTCTAAAAAGGAGGAGGGCGGTGCAAGCTATTTTAGCCTCTGTAGTGACCTATAAAACAAAAAGGGTGTTTAAGACAGCCAAAAACATTTCACATACTTCCAGACATAGCAACTTCCTGCATTTATAATACTTTCCTTCTTTTAATACTATACTACTTTAAGAATTATTGTATCTAATGTTCTTAAATGTATTATGAGATTACATTCTACCAGTACATGGCAAAGAACCTCATTTGGTTTGAGGTAAAAAGAGAAAACACCCATCTTCCAGCACCACAATGGTGATTCCTCAACCATCTTCAAGAAAATTCTCTTCCAATACCTCAGAAACTTCACTCTCTTGGAGGGTAGAGAAATGTGATCACTAAACACGGGGGGAAATTCATAATCTTTAATATATTCAGAATAGGTGGTCTAACAATTCAATTTGAGTTATTTAAGTATTTGGTAGCTCTTGTTTTGCTCTTGAAATCTGTAACCTCAGTGAAAAACTGAGAATTTTATTTTAACTTGTATCATGTTTACATGCTTATTATATCTGGGTGTGAAAGCATAAACAGTAAGAAATAAGAAGTTCCAGGATGAAACTCAGAGAAATGAACGTTTCAGGCTCAAATGGCAAGAGAAAGTAGATAAGATAAAAGGAACCAGAGGGATTTACTCCATGAAAATCAAGAGTGGAGAGAAATTTGGGGGGAAAGCATTGAGAGTGTTTTGATTCCCAATGGAATAGGGTAAAGACTGGGAAGATCTGATATAAGATCATTGCTTGGGAAAGCAGGAGACCAGGTCATCTTTGAGAGTTAAGGTGATGAGACACTCACTAGACAGGGTCAATTGCTGATGCATTTATAGTAGCATTTCATGGTTCATGTATTCAGCCATTAGTCTTATATTACCCCTCTGCTTCTCCTTCTGACTTAGGTGATATTCATCTATTGAAAAATTTCCATTTCTAACTCATACATCCCATTAGGAAGCAAACTCAAAAACTAAGTGGTTTTTTTTTCTTAATTGTGTTATGTTAGTCACCATACAATATATCCTTAGTTTTTGATGTAGTGAAAAACTAAGCTTTGATCATCTCTTCAGAACTGCTTTCTTTTCAGCCTTCCCCGTGGCAGTAACTGATATCTCCACAATTCTAGCTGCTCATGCCAGAAACCCAAAGTGATCCTCAGAAACTGCCCTTCTATCAGCTCCCCATGGCCAATTAGTTATCAGTTCCTATGGATTCTACCCCCAAGGGGCAACTCAAATCCACCTATCTCTCCATCCTGCTGGTGTCACTCTTTCTCTAACGTACCTTGAACTGCTTACCACATGATCCACTTCCGGCCTGGGCTCTTTTCAGCCCTTTTTTTACACTACAGTTAGATGATATTTTAAAGTATTGAACTTAAAATCATGACTCTGCATCAAACCCTTAATCATTCCTCACTGCACTTGGAATAAAACCCAAATGCTTTCACAAAGCTTATGAACCCTGCAAGATTTGACTCCTGCCTAGCTCTTCAGTACACTCCCTTTGCCTTTTTCCTTTATTCTAGCGAAACAGGACTTCTCAGTTCCTTTGAAAGTACAAAGTCTCTCCTGTCTCAGCACCTTCGCACTTGCCCTTTACCTTGCCTGGATGTTCGTCCCCCCTCTTCAACTAGCTTTAATTTACCACTCTGGATTAATCACCACTTCTTCAAAAGAGCTGGCTCTGCCCCAACACTCTTCAATGTAAATTCCCCAGTAATAATCTCTACTGATATGTTTTAATTTTCCTTTATGGGACTTACCATGATTCATATCTGTGCATTTATTTGGATGTTCATGTGTTTTGAAGCTAACGCACATGCTAGATTGTAAATTCTTTAAGGTCAGGGGATACATTATTCTGTTCAGTGCTTTCTCTTCAGTGCCTGGGACACTACCTGACAAAGGCATTAAAAGGAACTCACAACCGTTTTATTGTCTAAGGTTGAATTAAGTAAATAAACTTTAAAAATAAAATAAAAACCTTAGAAGAAACTTTTTTTTTTTAATTTGACAGATCACAAGTAGACAGAGAGACAGGCAGAGAGAAGGGAGAAGCAGGCCCCCCGCTGAGCAGAGATTCCCAATGTGGGGCTCGATCCCAGGACCCTGAGATCATGACCTGAGCTGAAGGCAGAGGCTTAACCCACTGAGCCACCCAGGTGCCCCCCTTAGAAGAAACTTTTAACTCAACTTATTCCATAGCATTTGTCATGAGAGCCAAGTGGGATAATTACCTAGTGAAGAAGAGCTTCATAGTGGCACAGCCTTAGGGCAAGGAATTCATTTAATTAGTCTCCATTAGCCGCTCTTACCAGCACCTTCTCCTTAATCTGAAAAGACCAGTTTTCTCTTATTAAATACTGTAATAAATTCTCTCACATTGGGAAGCTGCCTGCTAAGAAGATATCAATTCTCTTAGTAATTATTATAATCTCTATTTGTACCTGTAGTTAGAATGGATATTTGTACCTATAATTAGAGTGGACACCAGCAAACGTCAGGAAAGGCTGGTTGCATATATTCTGAAAGAGTTGCAAGAATTTTCTAGCATATTTGGGTAGAAAACCAAAAAACATGTTCGAATATGGATTCTCAATATTTTAGACTAAGGTAAATAGAATATAACACTGTGTTAAATTTGAGTTTCTTATATATTTAAACATGCAATGAACATACAACCTTGCAGTTCCACATCTAAAATTATTTATCAAAAGAAATAAAAATTTATGTTTGTGAATATTCCCAATTTGGGAAATTCCCATATTTCTTACACGAATCTAGCACCTGGTACACAGCTACTGATTTGACAATTCTTTTTTCTCTACCAATTTTAGAGTAAGATTAGACATAGTTCATTCTCACCCAAAATGGGCAAATATTATAATTGAAGCAGACCCACATACTTATAAATGGATGGTTACAACATTATTCAGAAAATCCAAAAGCTAGGGGCACCTGGGTGGCTCAGTGGGTTAAGCCTCTGCTTTCGGCTCGGGTCATGATCTTAGGGTCCTGGGATCGAGCCCCGCATCGGGCTCTCTGCTCAGCAGGGAGCCTGCTTCCCCCTCTCTCTGCCTGCCTCTCTGCCTACTTGTGATCTCTCTCTCTCTCTCTGTCAAATGAATGAATAAAATCTTAAAAAAGAAAGAAAGAAAGAAAGAGAAAATCCAAAAGCTAGAAATAATTCAAATGTCCACCAACTAGTGAATGGCTACACCAGTTCTGGTATATTCACACAGTGGAACATTACTCAACAATAAGAAGGAAGAAACAAAATAAAAACACAAAATTATGCTGAGTGAGAGAAGCCTAACCAAAAAACAAAACACAGCATAAACAAAAAATATATTATATGATTCCATTTAAATCAAATCTGAGAACAGGAAAAACTAACCAGTAGTGATAGAAATACTCCCTGTAGTTGTCTAGTGCAGGGAGTTGGGGAGATTAACTACAAAGGGCACAAGAGAAATTTCCTGATCGGGCTGGTTGCATAGTCATAGACATTTGTCAAAAGTCATTTATTTGTAGATTAAAACGAGGGAATTTTGTTTTTATAAACTATAACTTAATAGAATTACTTTTTTAAATTAAATTGGTTCATTTTATTGATATAGATCCACTTACTAGAGATTCTGGATTTTAATGTGTTAGCTCAAATAGCTGAGAAATGGCTTTAACAACTTTCTTGGTTGATTGATGAAAATAAGTAAAAATTAATCACGGCCTATAAATTAAGTCAAAATGCCAGATATTCCTAGCATAATGTCACTTATTCCTCAGTTTCTGGATATATCATTGAAATATACATACTCATCAACTGGCTGAAATCACCCCTCACATGGAAACTGGAGAGAGTTATTATGTCAGAAAAAGCAAAATGGAAGCTCCTGGAACTTCCTCTTCCCATCAGGCTTGAAAACAAAACACAATACCCCATATCTGAATAAGCTGATTATATTAGTGCCACCATCAAAGACTTAAAAAATGCAAAGTGGTGACTTTTGTTACTTAATTTGCTATTTTGTCTGTGCAGACGGCAGACAGATCTGGGAGACTAAAACTTGATCAGGCGTTAACTCCAGTTGCAGCTCTAAGATACTACTGGAATTTCTTACACAAATCTAGCACCTGGTACACAGCTACTGATTTGACAATTCTTTTTTCTCTACCAATTTTAGAGTAAGATTAGACAGTTCATTCTCACCCCAAAGAGGCAAATAATATAATATTGAAACAAACCACAAATACACAGAAAAAAAACTGATGGTTGCCAGAGGGGTAGGGATGGGGACATGAGCAAAATGGATGAATGGGAGTGGGAGGTATAGGCTTGCAGTTATGGAATGAATTAAGTCACAGGGATTAAAGGCATACCACCCGGAATATAGTCAATGGTGTTATAACAGTGTCACATGGTAACAATGGTAGCCCGACTTGTGGGGAGCATAGCATAAGGTTGAATCACTGTGTTTTACACCTGAAAGTAATGTTACACTGTATGTCAACTATACTTCAGTTAAAAATTTTTTTCAAATACACTTGTATTGTCTCATCTCAAGGCTATCTCACTTCTCATGCTCCCTAATTTAGTCTTCAGAGATCTTAATCACATTGGCATCTCACCGGAAATCTGGTCCATTACATTGATGATATCATGCTGATTGGAACAGATAAGCAAAAAGTAGCAAGTAAGACGCAAACATGCCACAAGACGGGAAATAAGCCCATGAAAACTCAGAGAGTGTCACTATGAAGTTTCTAGGGGTCTACTGGTCTGAAGCATGCCTGGAAATCAAGTAAAAGACTAGTTGTTAACCTGCACTGATTATTGCTATAAATGAGTCAACCAGGATCTACAGTACTCGTTTGATTTTATAATCATGTAACATATTAGAGTGTCCAGCTCCAATCCATGGGCTGAGTAACCCACAGGCTGCCACATTTCAGTGACGTTCAGAGAAAGGGAAGATTCTATAGCAGGTGCGGGGCCCTGTACAAGATGTCCTGCTACTTGGGCCTTATGACTCTGAAGATTTAACGGTACTCAGAATGGCAAAAATATACTATGTAGAAATTCTGACAGGACTGAGAAGCATAGGGTTTTTAGAGCAAAGACATATCTTCTTCTGTAATGAGTCCTCCTCTTTTGAGATGGATTTTACAACTATTGCCCTGAGATGGATCATGCAATTGTAGGAATCAGTAGCTCCCTTTCTGAAAACACCAAGAGACTTTTACCCTCTGTTACTCCAACTCTGATACTTAAGCTATGACTTTGCAAACTACTTTTTCAAGATTGCCTCATCAGCAGCCTTCCCATTACATTATCTCAATAGGACACTGCTGGGGGAAAATACTGAGTGTGAAGTTCAAACATTTATATGATACCATTTACAATGGGAAAATATTTAGGAATGCAATTTTAATTCAAAGTTTGGGTTCACAAAAGTTACTCCTTCATCAGTGTTCCCATGAGCATACCTTGGGAGACAAGGTATAGTAATTTTTAATGAGAAGATATTAAATTAAAATTTATAATTAAATATTTTAAATCCAGATAATGTTGTGCTTTCATGCGGGTGATAAGTGTATGCTCAAGAAATAAACCAGTGTCACTGACTTTGCATACTTTAAACGTAAACATCATTTGTCTCCCTGACACAAACCTTCAAAAGATTTGTCATAATTCAGCCCACATTCTGTTAAAGATCTACCAGATTCCAGAGACAACTAAAATATGTGCCCTAGACAACCACATACACAGAGTGTTTCATAACCAAATTTAAAAGCATAAGCTTGCATTATCAAGTCACCCAAGGTACTAATGTTTCTGTGAGAGTGTCAAAATTAGCAAATCACTGTAACATTCCTTTTGAGACTGATTACATAGCCTCACATAATTCATCACACTAGCGCTTTAGAGAATCTGTAGAGTCAGTCTGTGGGACCTTTGTTCTGGGTCTAGATTGAAGTTTGGTGTTTGCCTTGTGGCATGCAGGTGTCTCTACAACTTACTAGGTTTGGTCCTAAGGGCATTCCTGTGAAAAAAAACAAAGGTTAGGAAAAGCTATGGTAAATACTGAGTAATAAAAGGAAGTTAATTACACCAGGTGAAAGGCCACTGAATTCTATTTTAGCACCTGCAAAAGTATGCCAATATTTATACAACATTCTCCTGGGATTTATGGGAGATGTCAGTTTTTAAGACACTCTACCTTTCCTTTATTTTTACTTCCAGCCATCTGTAGGCAATATATATAGAAAGGGGATGATCTGGCAAAGTATGAAACACAAAAACTGTAAGACTTTGAGCCTTGTATAACAAAATATAAAAACAAAGATCAAAGCCACAAGGCACACTGGATGATTGTTTGGTTTTCTAAAAGAACAGCCCAAAGCAAGGAAAAAAATTCCCCAACTTCTAAACAATCAGAGAGTATCAGCAAAACATAAACAAGAGCATGTTTATCTTATACCTACCACAGAATCTCCTTGAGTCTTTCCTGTTTAAGCCTTTAGCCAGCTGGACACACAGTAAACTGGGCAGCCTGCTTTAATTTACTTAAAATGAGAGATTATTTTGAAGATCTGTTAGTACTTTTTATGAAGTCAAATCCAAGAAAACAAACTCACATGTGTAAATGTATAAATCTAGAAAAATTAGATATACAATATGATGAAAATGAGTTCCACAGGAAAACAAAAAAATTTTTTTCCAACCAATATAGATCCTAATACTGATAATTGAACTTATCTTTGAAGAGAAAAACCTCACTGTATAATGATACTTTTATATTATTGCTGGGCTTTTTCTTCCCTGAGCTAAATGGGTACCAGATATGATACATATTGTTACTGAGTAGCAAGGTAGGGTTCTCACTTGTACACAGCCAGATGTGAAAACACCTAATTTTCTACTTTTTCTGCACTATCTTGTAAAAGTAAGTAATATTTTTATCTTATATTCTTAGATGAAATTTATAAATCTAGCTTGAAAAAGCCTCTTTCCTTTAATTCTGTAACAGAAACTTTGAAAGGTTGCTTGGTAGCCCCAGAAGCCCAAAGTGATTAATATATCTTTATCATACTAACCATGGTGCTCATTCTGTTCCAAACTGTTTAATAAAAAGAAAATTTGACAGAAAACATACAAATGTGACTTAAGGACAGAAAAGTAAACAATTTAATATATCATTTTAAAATTCAATGATCATTGCTCTTTGTTGCTGGCCATGATTAAAGACACTTTGAAGCCCAAGTTCATCTTTAAATAAATCTAAGATTGATAGTAAAATGCATCCTTAAAGGTATATGTTATGTGCTATGGAGAGAGAAAATAAATTTTTTAAAAAGTGACTTTTAGGTTCTTTTCCTTTCCATTGTAACTGCTATAATCTAACTTGAGCTTATATCGTTACACAAATCTGTTGATTAGGTTTGTTGCTAAAATTTGTGAAGCCTGAACCAAGAATACAAATAAAACCCATACACTATCTATGTAAGTATTAATAGCCATATATCAAGCTAACATATTATTAAATAAAATATTTACTTTACTGCTACCTTGAAAAATATATTTCATAACGATCAGATAAGCCACACTTGAATTTAGAATTTTTGGATTCCTCAAAGTTCTGCACCAGAAATTGAAGGCATAGAAAGAGCTCATTCCAAACACCTGGTTTCCAGCACACAGCCTCATCCAGCAACCCCCTATCAGCAGCTCCAAACTGCACCATGAAGTGCCCTGTGTAGATACTTTAGCCTGTGTGTCCTCGTTCTGTCCCTTCGTGCCAACAGCAAATAGCATCACTCTTTAGACATACGAATGTGAATAAAGCAACAAGGTCCACCCTCAGAAGGAGGTGGACCCATCTTTATCCTCCGACAAGTTGGAATAATATGTGAGGGTCTCTTAAAAGTCTATGAAGATAAAATTCAGGAGGAGTATGAGCAAATCCTCAATACCAAACTAGCAGAACAATATGAATCTTTTGTGAAATTCACACGTGATCAGATTATGTGATGATATGGGACAAGGCCAACAAGCTATGTGTTCTGAAGCTTTCTTGCATATTTGGTACCAGGTTTGACCTCAAGAGATGGCTGCTGTACACTTTTTGCAACTGGTTTGATATCACATTTCAGCTCCAACTTTGCATCCTGAGAACACTTAAACATTTCTGCAGGTCCATTTTATACAACTTGAAAGACCTTAAAACTTTCTGGTTGCCACAAGCATATCTTTCTTTTCTGCTCATCCTTGTCCACTTGAGTTAAAGGTCTTAAATGTGTTTGGGGCCATTTGAACAGAGAAGTTGGGGTTCTAGGCACCCAAAGGCAAGGGATATAGGCTGTAGATGGATCCAACCCCTGGCCCAATGGAGGGATCACAGATGGAGGACAGTCTAAAGCACAGGACCCAGGGATAGGGAACTTCTTTTCCCTGGTCTGTTGGTGATAATGGATTTCCCCCACACACTGTTACCTTTAATTTACTCTACCTGTATATGTCACACTCAAAATTGCATTCATTACCAGTTCATGATTACATCTTCACTTTTTTCTGAATTCCCTAACATGGCAATAGAAGTGTTACAATACACCCATTTGTTTAAACTAGAAACCTTAGGGTCATCTTAAACTCTTCTTTCAACATTTTGTTCCAATCCTCTATTTTTTAGCTAAAACATCTCTAACATCCATAAGCTCCTTTCCACTCAAATTGTCATTGTACCAGATTAAAATGTCATTATTTTGCCACATTATAGCAATACCCTCCTAAATGGTTTTCCTGCCCACGTCATGTCCTAGCCCAGTTCATTCCCTGCTTTTTTAAAAGAATTTTATTTCATTTATCTGACAGAGGAAGACACAGCAAGAGAGGGAACACAGGTAGGGGGAGTGGGAGAAGAAGCAGGCTTCCCGCCAAGCAAGGAGCACGATGCAGGGCTCTGACGCCAGGACCCTGGGATCACGACCTGACCAGAAGACAGACACTTAACAACTGTCCCTGCTCTTTTTAAAGCACAACTGTAATCATCGTTGTTATCTTCAAAAACTTTCATGCTTTTTTCAGTACGGCCCCAGCCTCATCAGCAATCATTCTTCCCTGGACCCATCTTGCCTTTCTCTTTAGTCACACCAGGACGCTCATCATTCTCAGAATATGACATGCCTCTTCACTTCTTATTCTTTACTCATGCTATTTCTTGTTATCTGGGATGCCTTTCTCTAGTTCTGATGCTTATGGACTCTTTCTCATCCTCCAAACAATTCAAATGTCCCTACAGATATTATAGATCTCTTTGAGCCTCAGGCAAATTTAATAATTAATTTTACCCTCATCTGTGTCCTGATTAGATTTGGTCTACCTTTCTTACAGCATTTATCAAATTAGCGTAATGCATTTTGAGCTTAGCTGAATGGCAGAAGTGACTGTTCAATTTACATTAACCGCTCTTGGTTTGGATACCCTTAGAAACAAACCCTGAGATAAGGGTGTGTGCACACATAGCTCATTTGAAAAGTACAGAAATCACAGATACAGAGTAGAGAAGTGAACCAAGAAAAGCAAAAGAAAACAGCAAATAAAGTTCACATCGTGGAGCCAGATAGCCCTGGAGAAACTCGAACTTAGGACATGAGTCCTCCCAAACCATGGGGCAGCTATAGTACCCTAGTTCCCATTGGCAATGCCTAAAGGTCTGGCCCAGAAGTGTTAATTCCCCCTGTGTTTTGACCAGCTTTAGAAGTAGAGTTGCTTTCCCTTTTGGAAAAAAATTCTCAGCCAAAGAAACAAGGACACTAGCAGTTGGAAGTGGTGGTCCTTGTCAAACACTCTGAAAGTCCAAATCTACAGTCTTATTGTCTTTGTGGCATGGTATGCAATAAATAGGGCCCTTCTACCGTCACCAATCTGTTCATAATCTCCAGCTGCACTAACATTGCCTGAAAGCCACCAACATATTAGTCACTATAAAATTTCTACTTTATTTAATCTTCACAGCACTAAGGGGAAGCTATTTTTAGAACCATTTTATAGGAGAAACGAATGATCATAGAATTTAATTTATAGACTTTGAGTCAGAGAATTTGGACCATAGAGTTAAGGAGATCCAGAAAAGGCATTTGAATCCAACTATTTTTCAAGTGCTTTTCTAATACTTAATAAAAAGATCTGGAAGAACTCAACTGACTATTCCAGCTTTTGTATGTCATCTGTTTAGATTTAACTTTAGAGTCAAAATGCTGATTAAAATCGGCATATTTTATTATTTCTAGGGCTTATTTTTAAAAAGAAATTTTACATTTAATCCAAATTTGTGAAAACTAATGGTTTTATCTATAAATTAATATAAGAATAACTAGCAAAAACAATGCATTACTTATTCTTTTTAAAAATCAATGTTAGGGACACCTGGGTGACTTAGTTGGTTAAGTGTCTGCCTTTGGCTCAGGTCATGATCCCAGGGTCCTGGGATCAAGCCCCACATTGGGCTCCCTCCTCCTCGGGGAGTCTGCTTCTCTCTCTCCCTGTGCCTGACACTCCCCCCGCTTGTACTCTCTCAATCTCTCTTTCTCTCTCTGTAATAAATAAATAAAATCTTTAAAAAACTAAAATTAAAATTAATAAAAATCAGTGATAAAAGGAATATAGTGCCATACTAAAGCAAAAATACCAAATTTTTATTATGAAATACTATAAAAGTTCTAAATATATGTCATCATTAGAAATATTAATGGAGGGTGCCTGAGTGGCTCAGCTGGTTAAATGACTGCTTTTACCTCAGGTCATGATCTTGGAGTCCCAGGATTAAGCCCCACATGGGACTCCCTGCTCAGCAGGGAGTCTACTTCTCCCTCTGACCCTTCCTGCTCTTGTGCTCTCCCTCTCTCTCTCTCAAATAAATAAAATCTTTAAAAAAGAAAAAAAGAAAGAAAGAGAGAAATGTTAATGGTTATATAACTCTAATAACTGTAACTTAATGAATTCTCTCTCTTTTTTTAAGATTTTATTTATTTGACAGAGAGAGACACAGCGAGAGAGGGAACACAAGAAGGGGGAGTGGGAGAGGAAGATGTAGGCTTCCCACTGAGCAGCGATCCTGATGTGGGGCTTCATCCCAGGACCCTGGATCATGACATGAACCAAAGGCAGACACTTAAGAACTGAGCCACCCAGGCACCCCAAAGAATTCTTTAAAAAAAATAAATAAATAAACATAAATAAATAAATAAATGCATACTTTTGCAGAGTTTATCCATGAAAACTATCTAAAAGTTTGAAACAAATATTTTTTTCGATTGTAATAAAAATTCTGGTCACCGTACATTTGAGTGATACTTTCCATTCCTCCAAATTTTACAATTTGCCTCCAAACTTTTTGAAAGCAGGTAGAATATAAAACTTTAAAATAAGGATTTCAATGTCTACAGTACAAGCACAGTAGCATTCCCATATTATACTATAATCATTAGGTCAATCCAGTTAATCAATCCCCCCCAAAAAGGAGAGAAATTCTTTAAAGTATTTAGATATAGTATTTTGTTTCATCAAGCAAAATGTTCTATAAATATTATTAAGAGCTTATATGCAGTGGAACAAATGGGAAATCATCTTAATGATCTAAAAAAATCAACTGCTTTGCTGATAAGTTCAGCAGAAAATTAGTGTCAATTCAGTTTTCATTTAAAATAATGCAAAGTAAGTTTTTGCGATTCTTAAAGATTCCTGTAAAAAGCTTACATTAAGGGATTTTTTTCTAATTTTTTAAAGAAAATTTTAAGATAAAACCAGAAATGGTCTATTTCAATATTTACTCATCAGGGTGGGTTTAGAATTTATACTGAGTGACTTATTCCTTATCAACCTCAATAAATATCTCAGCCCTAATTTCTCTAAAACAAAACAAAACATCAAAACCAAGAACAACAACAACAACAAAAAAATGTGACTTTGTCACCTAGCAAAGACCACCAAACAGAATATATTTTTTTAAGATTTTATTTATTTATTTGACAGAGAGAGATCACAAGTAGGCAGAAAGGCAGGCAGAGAGAGAGGAGGAAGCAGTCTCCCTGCTGAGCAGAGAGCCTGATGCGGGGCTCCATCCCAGGACTCGGAGACCATAACCAGAGCTGAAGGCAGAGGCCTAACCCACAGTGCCACCCAGATGCCCCCAAACAGAATATTAAACCAAAAGCTCTATATGTTTAGAAATACCTGGAAAAGGTTAATTTGTGTTATCCTCCAATAGAAGAAAAAATGTAATTACTCTTGGTTTCAGCTCAGGTCATCATCTGAGGGTCATGAGCTTGAGCCCCACATCGAGCTCCATGCTGAGCCCAGAGTCTGCTAAGACTCCTCTCTCTCTGCTCCTTTCCCTGCTCACTTTCTTTCTCTCTCTCTAAAAATAAATAAATAAATCTTTTTTAAAAATTAAAAATATATATATGGGAAAGAATAATTTTTTGAAAAAAAGGAAAAGGAGAAGACCAGTGAAAGCTAAATCATGTATTTCCAATTAAATTATATATGTTTTTTAAGGATTTTTTTATTTATATATCTGATAGAGAGAGAGAGATAGCAACAGAGGGAACACAAGCAGGAGGAGTGGGAGAGGGAGAAGCAGGCTTCCTGCCGAACAGGGAGCCCGATGTGGGGATCAATCCAAAGACCTGGGATCATGACCTGAGCCAAAAGCAGATCCCCAACGACTGAGCCACCCAGGTGCCCAGCAACTAAATTATATTTTAAAGGCTTTCTCATTGTATAGCTATGTAAGCTGTGGTACATTCTAAAACATCCATAAAATGACTTCTATCTCATTTGTATTCTGCATTTGTAAATTCTGTCTCAAGTAAAATAAGCAATTGGGTGCAACATTTGCAAACTTTCATAAACACTGTTTTAATTACTCTGCACTCCCGAATCCTTCTGTTTGGATTCAAGGCAGGGATGTCAAACATTATGAGAGTGTTTATTACTTTGGAGTGGGATGGGACACTTATGTGGTACATCTGTGTATTTTAGGAGACTGCACAATATAATCCAAACACACACAAGATTAAGGTAATTTCAATTTTAGACTAGATTAACACAAAATGAATGTTGGGTTTCAGTAAGTCTAACACTTCACAGCACGTTAACTTAATTAAAAAATATTTTATAATTCCAAATAGCCTCTGAATTTACCCTGTTTCCAACCATGATAACAAACCAAAAACATGTTAGCAATACTATTCAATCCTTTATGAGGACAAATTCTTAGAATAGAATGAATTGATATTAATCAGTTTTAGTTCTAGCCTTTTTTTACTCTCTAATCTGTTCATTTATTCAACAAATGTTTATAAAGTTTCTTCTATTGGCAGCCCTTAGACTAGGTACTCATAACACAAAATAGAATTTTGTGTTAATATAATTTTGTGTTAATTCTCTTCTTAATCCTCATAAGGAATGCCAGCTGGTGAATTTATCCCCCTTTCCTTTATATATTTGATTGATTGATTGATTGAGCATATATATACATACATATATATGTATATATATGATTTACTAGTTTTATGCATAGAATGGAGTCCAACACTGGGTTTCAATTCAGGACCCTGAGATCATACCTGAGCTGATATCAAGAAGTATCCGCTTAACTGACTGAGCCACCCAGGTGCCCCAGAAATTTTTGTATTATAATATGAAAAAGAACCAAAATAGCTCTCTTTTTCATTTTCCTCCTCAAGATAACCCCCTAGAAAATAAGACAGGTTTTGTTTGTTTGTTTTGGCCATAGATTAAAATCTACCTTTCAGTTCAATTGATTTAAAACTTTTGATATTTCAAATTTCAAAACTGTATTTCCAACACCACCATGTTTTAGTTTAAAAAGTTATGTGAGTGTAAGGACACATATATTGCACATGTAGGAAAGAAAGTTGAATGGCAATTCATCTAATTGGCAATGGTAATGATTTCTGGGGAGTATGACTGGAAGAAGTTTATTTCCTACATTATAAATATTCATGCCATTTGTATTTTTCATAAGGCACATATATTCCTCCTATTTTAAATTTATGAATATTTTTGTATAAAAAAGAAACCTTAATGAAAAGCAGAATGCCTATTTGTAGAAAGCAAAAGTATTTCATAGTAGAATCTCACCATAACATTATGAATATAATGAGATTCTCCTCTTAATAAGCAATTAAACTTGCTCACAGAGGTCCAAGACGAATCCACTGTATATCAAATTCTATGAAAATGCCATAGGCTTCAAATGCATTTATTAAATTTCTGAAAAGGTTACTTCTTTTGACCTATTGCTCAAACACATGAACACTCAAACAATAACTGAAGCTAATGTTATAATTCTTTTTTTTTGGGGGGGGGGATCATTTAAAAACTCTTAGTGAAAAGCCTCCTGAGAGTTTCCTTCCCAGCAATTTCCAGAGAACTTATTTTTAAATCCAAACAGCAGTTTAGGATTTCAAATCAGTAACAATATATGCTTAGGTTGAAAAAATAAAATATATTTCAAACTAAATATTTCAAAATCAGTTTCATGTTTACTCATCAATTCTTCAGTTTTGAACTCTATGTTTTCCATGAAACAGTTGACAGTTTTGCTTTTGGCATTAAATAACATGGAATTAGTCTGCCTAAGGGACCATCTGTTGCTCTATGCCCTGTCATGACAATTCTGGGGTCTTCAGAACTTCACCCCATAGTGAAGGGGAAAAGAAGGGCATTTTCTATCAGTAGCCTAAGCCTCAAAATGTTATCCATTCCAGACAAATCAACACATGGCTCTGACATATGCCAAACTAGATAGGATGGTTTTGTTTCACTATCTGTGATCATTACTTGATGTTTTAGCTAATGGGAATGTAAGGTTTTTTTCTTTGTTTACTTGTTTTTATTTCATTTGGCTGTGTCCTACAATATAAATACATTATTAAATGCCTCAAGGGCTTTTCTCCATTTTATTTTATGAGTTACTGCTGATATTCCTAATCAAACTATAAGTAAAAATGAAGTCCAATTTATTATTTATTAACTAATTTTAGCAATCAGCAATATTTATATCATTTTAGAGTCACAAAAAAAAAGTTATCTTCCATCTCAACTTCAAAGTCCTTTTGTTAAAGGTCTCAAAAAGCTCAAGATAATATGGTAAGTATACGCAATGAGGTTGTTACAAGTAAGGGTAAACAAATTCATGCTGAGTTAGTAAAGGAAGGTTAAAGAAACCTTTCCAACAGTCAAGAGTGTTCTACTAAATTGCAAAATAATTTTGTGACATATATGGCAGAAAGGAATGCGCTGAAATCTATTCCTGGGTCTACCCCAGAATTCCTTCTCTTTTAAGAAAAATCAAATAGAGTTAGTTTAACTAAGAGTACGTTTTTTGTTTTATACTAATTTTTTATCTATGTGTAATTATTTCATTGCTTCAGAATATAAACCAACTAATAGTACTTTATTGATCAGACTCCTAATTATCCATGGTGTGTAAGACACAACTCATAGATCATTGGCCATGGTGGTATGGAAAGGGAACCATGGTCTAAAACTTCACAGAAGGTATGACCAAGAAGAAGGGATCACCTTCTGAGATGCAAAAGAAGACCCAATATGAAAGAGATAAATATACTCATCTCCAAATGTGGCAAGCTTTAAAGATTTCCTGTAAACGTATTTACAAATGAGACCAAAATGACCCCAGACCTTGAGGGAGTAGCCCAGGCTGTCTCTAGGAATCTGTCACTTTAACAAATATGCCTTTCAACTTCAACTTAAGCCAACTGATCAATGCAAAGAGGGAATTAAGCAGTTACTAATATTACTATAATGTGTCTGAGATCATTGTTGTCTTGTTAAAATAGAAAAGCTGCAGAATCTAGGGAAAAAATGAGTAAAGAAAAAAAAAGTTTATGTCTACCATGGTCCATATATCTAAGAGATACATACTTGCTTTCTCCAGAGAAACTGTTCAGCTACTAAATAGCTATATTCGATACCATAAATCACTTCTTTCAAGCTCTCCCCTAGGGTGAATGAAACATCTCCCTAAATCGTCACAAACCTTTTGCTCTTATTTTTCAGAGCATCCTTCCAATTGTCAATTTTGTTTTCCAACTTCCTTCACATCTAGAAGGTCATGTCTTAGTTATAAGATACAAATGTATCTCCATAACAAATTAATGTTAGCCCTGCAACTTATAAAACCTTCTCCGATGAGTTCAGGTAATATGAATTGACTGATTCAACCAGGCCCATGGAGAAACAACATTATTTTCTGATTTTCTGAACTTGAAATCTTACATCATGAAAGGTAGCCCAAAAGACCCTTCCTCCACCCCAGGATCTGTGTTTTCATGTTATTTCTTATTGTCATTGTGCATCCAAAAGTCACCAATGCAGAGGTCACCTCTCAGCAAGCTCAAACATTATTAGAGAACTTAAAATGTTAGTTATTTATGCTGTAACAGAATGATTAGTCTATCATGGATATTCAAGCACCATGAAAACATCAAGAAGGAAAAGATACATTTTACTGAAGGAATAAGAGACGCTTCATAAAGGAATCAGCTAATCAGTCAAAGAATTTTTTTCAGGTAATGTGGCATTGAACTGAGATTTGAATTTCGACAGAGTGGCAGGAAAAAAAATGCCAAGCTAAAATAAAAAGAAAACCATGAGTGAAGCGTTGCCTATGCTTAAGTAATTCAGAGATTCAAACTTAACTGATACTATGATGCATAACAGGAGAAGAGGCTATAAAGATAAGTTGGGTTTGAATCCTAGTCCAGACCTGGCTTTCTTTGTACACCAAGCTGAAGACTTTATTTTTTTTTTTTTAAGATTTCATTTATTTATTTGACAGAGAGAGATCACAAGTAGGCAGAGAGAGAGAGGAGGAAGCAGGCTCCCTGCTGAGCAGAGAGCCCGATGCGGGACTCGATCCCAGGACCCCGAGATCACGACCTGAGCAGAAGGCAGCGGCTTAACCCACTGAGCCACCCAGGCGCCCCAAGACTTTATTTTTTAAGTACCTGGAAGAGGAATCTGAGCAGAGATACTACATGCTGGGTCTTTTCTATGCAAAGATCACTCTAGTGGTCAGTAGGAAGAACAGATTTTGTATAGATAAGACAGAAAGCAGTACAATTAGTGATGAACCTACTGTAAGAATTGAAATGAAAAGAAAAAAAAAAAGAATTGAAATGAAAGTTAATAAGTACCTGGACTAGCAGAATGACAATATAATAAAAAGAGGGCAAGAGATAGGTCATTATTAAATCTAATTAATTACTCAATTGTTTTTACTTTGATGTATCTTCTGTATTCAAATCTTGATATTAATTACAACATTGAAGACTGGTCACAAAGAACTAGAAGAGAATATCAATCTAAGATAATTTGATAGTGTGTGTATATTTCATAAAATCCATTTATTGCAAAACTCAGAAGTAAAAGAAAAACTTGCCATTGTGGGTTCAATCATGTAGCAGGTCAGTAATATCACCTGGTTTATAGAGATGTAACTTCAACAACATTGATTTGATTCCATCTCTTGATTGAGAAAGTTAGCGACATAATTGAATTTCTAGTCATCTAGAATGGAGGGACAGGAAGAACTAAATGTGGTCAATATAAAGATTGTACTGCTGTTTAATTATCATCCAGGTTGCCTTCTGAGGGATGTTGAAGAATCTTTCTTTAACAGAGGAGGTGAAATGAGAGCGCCACAGCTTCCTAGGAAGATCCAGGAAGATCCACTCATTCACTTACTCCTTCACTTACTTGGCCAATATTTAGTGAGCATTCACTATATGCCAGATATAGTATTAGATAAATAGAAATAAATAAAACAGAAATAAAATAGAAATAAAAATAAAATAGAAGTAAAAAATAAAATAGAAATAAAAAAATAAAATAGAAATAAAAAAACAAAATAGAGATAAAGGAGATAAAGTTGTTGCCTTCATGGGAGCTCATATTCTAATAAGGGCACTGGCCAAGAGAGGTTAAAGCAACTGGATAATGTGTTAAAACAGAATATAGGGCAGTCACCTGGATGTCAGAAAAGGGAGGAAGGGAGAGGGTAGTCAGAAATTTTGCCCAGAAAAAGGAATATCTAAGTCCTAATGAATGAGAAGTGATAATTAAAGAATAATAATATGTACTCACATTTAAATATTAGGGCTTTATATTTCTTATACTTGAGCTGTTTTCTCTAAAAGTTTAATACAGGTATATAGTTAAAGATATCTTAATTTTTCTTTTAATGTTGTAGCAAAGAAATACCTCATTATTTCTAAATTTCTAAATTTACTGTTTAATTAAAATTTGGTAAAACTAAATACTACTGTAACATTGCATTCTTTTTTAAAATTTAATTTAATTTTATTTTTTCAGTGTTCTAAAATTCATTATTTATGTACCACACCAGTGCTCCATGCAATACATGCCCTCCATAATACCCACCACCAGGCTCACCCCACCCTGTAACCCCCTCCAAAACCCTCGGTTTTTTTCCGGGATAAAGGTGAAAACATCAGCCTTTTCTAGAATACATTGGTAAATTATAAGAAAAGACTACCATACAGAAAGTCACATACTCCCTAGCCCTCTCCTCTTGGCCCCTCTGGATGGCTATTCAGGAACAAAGGTGTATTTAATTGAGACTGTTGATATGGAAATTTTCCATAATCAAAATTCTAGTGTTGAAATACTTCTATAGACCCTATGGACCATGTAACCAAACCTCCCATTTTTTTGCATCTGAAGGTAAATTGAGGCTCTGAGCATTTAAGTGGCCCACAAGTTTATGCATTAAGCTTTTTCAAGAAATAGAAATAAAATCCAAATCTCCTCAAAATATAATTTTCTTTGCACTTTTGTAATTTGCTGATATAATTAGCTGTTATTTTTTGATACAACTGTTGACCAAAATTTGGCATAGTTCAGATATTGCCTGAATTGCCTCATTCTATAGATGCCATCTTGAAGAAAATTATCACCTAACTTGCCAAATACCTGTCATTCCAGCATCCTCTGTCCTACAAATCCAATTTGTTATCCGCCCTGTTAATTACTTTTAAATATGTTTCAGTATGTTCCCTCCTCATTATCCTTCCTGCTGTTGATCTAACTGGAGCAGTTACCATGTCCAATTCTGATTACTTTAATAATTTTCCAACCTTTATTCTCACCTTAAATCTAACATGTACTTACACTAGAAAAAACTTTTAAGACGGTAGTTCTGATCATTATCTGTCAGTTTGAAGTCCTCCAATGGCCGACTGCTGCCATGGGACAAAGTCCAATAGTACCAGATACTACATGATCTGGCCCCCAACCATAGTTCCCACCACAACCCCCTGGCACCCTGTAAGCAGTTTCTTCTAGGTGAAATGCTGTGTCTTGCCTTTTTGCATATTTTATCTCCTTAGAATGCCTTCTTCCTCCTTACCATGTAGCTAACTTAGTCTCACCTTTCAAGATATCCTCAAGTGCAGTCTTTTCTGGGGAGTCTTTACTGACTTTCCTCCAACACCTGGAGGTGTTAGATGCCTCATTTTTAAGTTCTCAAAACATTTGGGGCATAAATCAATCACAGCATTTTCCCAACTGCAGTATAACTGTAAATATACATGTCTATTGCACTTCTTAAGGGTAAGAGCCCACTTTCATCTCTGCACCACTGAAGCCCAGCACAATAATTAAAACAAAACTTGTACACAATAAATACTTGTTGAATAAAAGAAGAAATGATTAAAACTGAATAAATGAAAGAATGAATAAGTGAATGAACATCTATAATGCAAATGCAACAGAAGACATATTTTTAAATATAATTATAGAGACAGGGATCAAAGAATTGATTTTGTTACACAAGCCTGATAAAAGAAATATGCAATTTTTTTAAAAGATTTTATTTATTACTTGACAGACAGAGATCACAAATAGGCAGAGAGGCAGGCAGAGAGAGAGGAGGAAGCAGGCTCCCTGCTGAGCAGAGAGCCTGATTCGGGGCTTAATGCCAGGACCCTGGGATCATGACCTGAGCCAAAGGCAGAGACTTTAACCCACTGAGCCACCACGCACCCCAAGAAATATGCAATTTTTGAGTCTATGTATTACCTACTGCAAAATGGAAGTATATTTATGGATTAGAAATATTTTGTGGGAACATGTTTTATAGTAAAACTTCACCTGGACTTTAACTGCTTTGATTTTTTTTTCCATCATACTTATTTACTCTTATATCTCTCATCCTATAACAACTTAAATAATTATGAGCTTACATTTCTTTTTTTATAAAAATCAGAGTTTTATCACAACTATAATTTCATGCATTTGTACAAAGATATCTAAAAACATGGATATTTTTCCAGATTATCTTCCCTGTTTTCTCAGTTTACATCATACTTGGTTAATTCTCATACTCCATAGTGTGGCAATTTAAAATTTCTCTTAGAATTTTTCTCTAACAATTCTAAAATCCAGGGACAAGTCTCATATAAAAAAATTTTTAAAACTGCTTTGATTTTTAAGCTAAAAGGTCTTTTGAGGATGCCCAAGTTTTCTGTACAAAATTGTTGAGTTTTTATTTTTTTTATTTTTTAAGTGGGAGGATTCCAATCATTTTTTTTTTATTTTATTTCATATTCTCAGTGTTCCAAGATTCATTGCTTATGCACCATACCCAGTGCTCCATGAATACGTGCCCTCCTTAATTCCCACCACCAGGTTCACACATCTCCCTCCCCTCCAAAACCCTCCGTTTATTTCTCAGAATCCACAGTCTCTCATGTTTCAACTCCCCCTCCGATTTCCCCCACTTCACTTTTCCTTTCCTTCTCCTAATGTCCTCCATGTTATGGTTGAGTTTTTAAACTCCTGCTCATGAGATTTTTCTTCTGCCTTTTTGATCAACTAATGAGGTAGTCTTCCTGTCTTCTGTGATAGCTTCTGTGGGTCATCATCAGTGTAAGTGCTGCAAAATTTGGGTGCAGTGGTCTGAACTAAATCTAAATACTATTAAGAGTACAAATGCAATGGACAAGAGTACATATCAAAAGAAAAAGGTATGTCCTCCCCATTTCAAACTCTGGTTAAATGCCACCACAAGTCTTCCTTTGATCTTTTCTGTGACCTTTTCAAACACTAATTATTTTTTTAATGATCTATGATTCAAATACATGTTTGTCTTGCTCTTCCTATGATGCATTACAGGGTATTAGCAAAGCAAAATAAATCTGATATTGAAGGTTTAATTGCACAGCTTTTGCATACACTTTTAATAGGCAATGCAAAACCTTCTCAGCAGGTGCACTATGAGATGAAGTGATTTTTCATGAATAATTCATTATTTTTTTTAAAAGCACTTCTGCTAAGATACAATTTGCAATAATGTTTTTCAAGAGAGATCAGTGAAAATCTGAAGCTGTCATTGCCAATTTGTTTTAGTTCAGATTCAAAAGGTCACCCACTTGACACAATGGAAACTAGAAATGCCCTTTTGGTTTTTTTTATGTCAACATGGTAACCTCATATTTTCTATCTAAAATATTTTTGAGACCTGAAACATAAGGAATTTTATACTACTCAACATAAATTACTTAGAAAAAATAAAATTTTATAAAAATTCCCAATAAATCAATTTCATTAGAATTTTCTGACAAGGTAGAAATCATCTCAGAATCCCCTGCTGTAAAATATCTGGGAGAATTTATGTAAAAATGCCATCTTACTCTATTGTGGACCAGAAAGTCTATGACTCAAATTATGGCCCTATACAGACTTTCATTTAAAATGAAATCTTTCCTCAGAGAGAGATGAAAGCATCCTATAATACTATTTTTAATCCAAGATTATTGTATATGGTATATGGAAGACAGGAAGATAGCCTCATTTTTTAAGATAAAAAACTGGGGGCACCTGGGTGGCTCAGTGCATTAAGACTCTGCCTTTGGCTCAGGTCATGATCTCAGGGTCCTGGGATAAAGCCCCACATCTGGCTCTCCGCGCAGCAGGGAGCTGCTTCCCCCTCTCTCTGCTTGCTTCCCCCTCTCTCTGCCTGTTTTTCTGCCTACGTGTGATCTCTCTTTCTGTCAAATAAATAAATACATTCTTTAAAAAAAATAAGATAAAAAATTGTTAACATGAAAGGTTAAAAGTCAGAGAAAACTAAGCTAAGAGATAAGACCAAAATTCAGGAATAAAACTTTATTAAGTGTTATTATTGCCCAGGACAATAAAAATACTATTCCTATGGGCATTTTTTTCTTCATACAAAGTACATTTGCATTATAGGTAGTAGATATTATGCTACAGGTCTATATGCAATAAGGAATACAGCTTATTTTAGAATTAAGAGACAAAATAGAGCAGAATAGAAGACATGTTATGAATACATATATTCTGACATATTTATCCCCCAAAATAAAATTTGGATATACCATATTCCTTATTGCATATAGCATATATCATGGGATCGGTTACCTATAATTTATATATGCTTTGTATGATGAAAACACCCTAAAAAATAAAATTTGGATAGACTATATTCTTTATAAATATTACACTGTATTTCTTATCAAACACAAGAATGTTTTTCTTAAAAATATTTTATATTGGCACCTTTCATCTTGACCATTACTTAAAAACATTTAAAACATTATCTAAACCTTAATGGTTTTTAGCTCAGCATAACATTTCAGTATAGGTCACAGATCCAAAAAGGTGAAGAGCATTTTCTAGGTTTTCAAGAGAGAAACAACAGATCTTTGCTTTTGACAGGATTTAAAAAGAAGAAGAAGAAGAAGGAGGAGGAGGAGGAGGAGAAGTAAACTGTTAGAACTGGTTCAGAAATGATGTTTGCTGCAACTTCACCTGATTGGCTTGATTAGGCAAGAAATCCTATGACTTGGAAAAGTTCTCAGAAGCTCTGCTGTTCTAGGGGTTGGGAGTTGAAGTGGTTGCTGACCCTGATACTGGTGGAAGCAGCAGGGATTAAAACCAGATGTTTTAACCCAAGTTCTGAATTAATTTCCTGTCATCAGCAACCTCAGATTGTTGTTGTCCTCCAGGAAGCATTTCCTCCTCAGCTACCTTTGTCACCAGCTAGACCCCAAAACCTGACCTTTACTGTCCACATTCTTCTACTCACTAATCTTTGTCTTATATTTTTCCTTAAGCTCTTATTTTCTGGTTTACTTCTTAATTCAGACAAGTGACACCTGAAACCACCCCTCAGGTGAAAGTGACTGCCCTGACGAGACCTCCTTCTGGCACAGACCACCCAGACCATTTGAGCTAAACCTCCCACTCATGCCTGTACTGATGAACAATGGCGTGCGTGACCTCTGGAATGATCAACCATTACCTTTACCTCATTCTAATACTAAACCCTGCCCAAGGAGGAGCCTTATCCTCATTTACATAGCATACATTGTACATCTAGGTCTGTTTCCCTAAGGTACATGCGTGACCTTATGCCCCCCTCTACGTACCATGCCAAGGCTTCCCTATCTAAAAATTTATCTTTACCCTACACAAAAGGTACTCATTCATCCTCCCCCAGGGAGTCACTGTGTTGGAAGCTATTCCCAGTGGTCACCTTATTTGCCTTATTCAATATGGTTGACTTTGTGGGACAACTCTACCCAGTGTATCTCACTCACCAAGAAGCAAACTGATGTTGGCTTGGTTATATCTTCAGTATCAGGTTCTCTATTTGATTACTTTGCTTTACCATTCACTTCTCTTATAACCTCAGAAAGAGAGGGTGCTTTTCCAACACTGACTCCCAACCTCTCTGTCCCACTTTTGGGGTACATGAAAGGTGCCAAAAATAAACTATGATTTGGAAGCAGGATCTAAAGCAGGCCCCACCACTTGTTTTCTAATATCCTCTATTCTGCTCCAGGGTACTTTCTCCTATGTTTGATTCTTAAGATGCATACAAGAAAACAAAACCAACCACTCAAAAAAATATTTGTTAGATCCTCAACTTCCTGTTCATTTACTTCTCTTTTTACCCTTCCTACATTCAGACTCCTTGTTAAGAAAGCTTTAAGGCTGAGCAAAAGACATAAAACTCAACAATAAGTAAATAACCCAATTAAAAAATTAGGCAGAGGATCTAACTAGAGAAAATATACAGATGGCAGATAGGCATATGAAAAGAAGCTCAACTATGGTCAATGGTCAACGCTCAAAGTCCAGAATCTCATCATTAAAATCAGGTCTATATATGGATGGACCCCTCAGATGCAGTAACTTTTTTTTTCCTTTTTGAGAATTAAACATGCTTAATTTCCAAATCTGAAAGATGAAAATATGTGATTAACTTCAAGGTAAAACCTCCTTTCTTTCTGTCATTAGCAAATCTCTGTACATGGTAGGTGATGTGAGATAGATAGATAAGCAAATATGTATATGATTATATGTATAAATATATATATATTTTTTTAAGTGAATGTGTAAGAAGTGCTAAAGAGAAGGAGATATTTCAGGATAGCTTAATAGACAATCACCAGGTTCACTGACTAAATTTGACAAATTTCTTTATTAAATGTTTACTTGAATCCAAAAGACTGAACACGCCACCCCCTCCCCAAAAAATCAGGTTAGCTGGTAGTTTAGAACTCAGATGCTTGATTAATATAATTTTTCTCTGTCCTATTTTTGTGTGTAAAGATGATAACTGTGGCCATTTTCAACTAATATTAAGGAATTTTTTAAAAGATATTTTATCATGCTCCCTAAAGTAGTTGAAACTCTTTAATCCACAAATGGTAGAAGCTTACTTTAAACTAGTGTAAGTACAAATGCAATGTCCATGTAACTGGGAACTGTAAGAGTGGATCTGGATTCATATGAAATGGGACCTCAAATAACACTGTCAGACCCTCTAGCTACCCTCTCTCCCTGGGCTCAGAACCACTTCTGTGAGAGTGTTAGTAAACTCTCTTTTCTACGTACATACCAACTCATCAAATGACCACAAGCAAGGAGAGATCTCTGCCCTTTGAAAGGGAAAATACAAAACTCCAGAGAAGGCCTCTGGTCCATCTTGGCCACTACCTGTTCCTGGGCTGATCCTTGAGCAAGAGGTAGTGTACTGTCATCACAAACTCACCAGAATGGGAATGGAGAAGGATCAGTCCCCTAAAGGAAATCCTGTGGTTACCATGTTACAAGAGAAGGAAGGAAAGAACTTTGGGACAGACTGAAAATATGGTTTCACTATAATGTCTAATTTTACATCTAAATCAATTAATGTGAGTTATCTAGCCATTCCTAAAAAGGTACAAAAAATCAGTATCTGAATTCAGGCCACTAGTCCACTCTTAAAAATAAATAATCCTTTTTTAAAATTTTTTATTTTTTATAAACATATATTTTTTACCCCAGGGGTACAGGCCTGTGAATCGCCAGGTTTACACACTTGCAGCACTCACCATAGCACATACCCTCCCCAATGTCCATAACCCCACTCCCCTTCTCCAAACCCCCCTCCCCCCAGCAACCCTCAGTTTGTTTTGTGAGATTAAGAGTCTCTTATGGTTTGTCTCCCTCCCAATCCCATCTTGTTTCATTCATTCTTCTCCTACCCCTTTAACCCCCCATGTTGCATCTCCACTTCCTCATATCAGGAGATCATATGATAGTTGTCTTTCTCTGATTGACTTATTTCGCTAAGCATGATACCCTCTAGTTCCATCCACGTTGTCGCAAATGGCAAAATTTCATTTCTTTTGATGGCTGAATAGTATTCCATTGTGTATATACACCACATCTTCCTTATCCATTCATCTGTTGATGAACATCTAGGTTCTTTCCATAGTTTGGCTATTGTGGACATTGCTGCTATAAACATTCGGGTGCACGTGCCCCTTCGGATCACGTTTGTATCTTTAGGGTAAATACCCAGTAGTGCAATTGCTGGGTCGTAGGGTAGTTCTATTTTCAACATTTTGAGGAACCTCCATGCTGTCTTCCAGAGTGGTTGCACCAGCTTGCATTCCCACCAACAGTGTAGGAGGATTCCCCTTTCTCCGCATCCTCACCAGCATCTGTCATTTCCTGACTTGTTAATTTTAGCCATTCTGACTGGTGTGAGGTGATATCTCATTGTGGTTTTGATTTGTATTTCCCTGATGCTGAGTGATATGGAGCACTTTTTCATGTGTCTTTTGGCCATCTGAAGGTCTTCTTTGCAGAAATGTCTATTCATGTCTTCTTCCCATTTCTTGATTGGATTATTTGTTCTTTGGGTGTTGAGTTTGCTAAGTTCTTTATAGATTTTGGACACTAGCCCTTTATCTGATATGTCGTTTGCAAATATCTTCTCCCATTCTGTCAGTTGTCTTTTGGTTTTGTTAACTGTTTCCTTTGGTGTGAAAAAGCTTTTGATCTTGATAAAATCCCAATAGTTCATTTTTGCCCTTGCTTCCCTTGCCTTTGACGATGTTCCTAGGAAGATGTTGTTGCGGCTGAGATCAAAGAGGTTGCTGCCTGTGTTCTCCTCAAGGATTTTGATGGATTCCTTTCTCACATTGACGTCCTTCACCCATTTTGAGTCTATTTTAATAATCTTGATAGTCAATCATATTCATTACGTATTTTAACTTTCAATACTTGGGTATTCAATGATTCAAACTTGACTAGAAGAATATATGTATTTGCTTTTTGTCTGAACAGATTTGTACATTATATTTGAGTACATTGGTGTATACAATAATGTTAAAATGGTTTTTAGGTACAAATCAAATTTAAAAGTTCTTCAGTATAACTTTTCCAATGAAAACATAATATATGCAAACATAGCATGTTTAAATAAGTAATCTTTGTCCAGTAAGAAGTTGATACTACTGACATGTTGACATGTTTTTTTATTTTGAATTCTATTTTTTTAACTTTTCTTTTTAAATTCAATTAATTAGCATATGCTATCTTATTAGTTTCAGGAGTACAGGTCAGTGATTCATCAGTGTTATATAATACCCAGTGCTCATTACATCATGTACCCTCCTTCATGCCCATCACCCAGTTACCCCATCCCTCCACCAACCCTCAGTTTGTTTTCTAAGATTAAGAGTTTTTTAGGGGGGGCGCCTGGGTGGCTCAGTGGGCTAAAGCCTCTGCCTTCAGCTCAGGTCATGGTCCCAGGGTCCTGGGATCGAGCCCCACATCAGGCTCTCTGCTCAATGGGGAACCTGCTTCCTCCTCTCTCTCTGCCTATCTCCTATGCCTATTTGTAATCTCTGTCAAAAAAAATAAAAATCTTAAAAAAAAAAAAAGTTTTTTTGGTTTGTCTCCCTCTCTGATTTCATCTTGTTTTGTTTTTTTCCTCTCTTCCCCTATGAGCCTCTGTTTTGTTTCTTAAATCCCACACAGATCACATGGTAATTATCTTCCTCTGATTGACTTATTTCGCTTAGCAAATACCCTCTAATTCTATTCACATTTTTTTGTTTTCAAATTACACACAGATATGAGAAAAGAGGAAAAACTGAATAACATTTAAGATAAACTCACTTGTAACTACCACCCAGATCATAAAATGGAATTTTGCAAGCCACTCAGAAGCCCCTTCATGTGATGCATCACCATAACAAGTCCCTCTTTCCCCTAAATATTATCATTATCCTAACATTTATAACAATTACTTCCTTCTATTTCATTGTATTTTTATCATCTAAGTATTAATTAATTAAATAAGGAGACCATCAGATCAAAACGACTCTAATGCTAAGACCTATGAATGTAAGCAAACCAAAACGCCTAACCCTGCAAATGTCTCACAGTTATGAAATTGAAACCTAAAGACAGCCAGTCACAAATAACCAACTAGACTTTAAGCTATAACCATTCAATAATTTTCTTACTTTGCTTTCACCTTTTCTCTATAAAAGGTGCTCATCCCAGCACCTATTGATGGATTTCTCCTAACCACTTCCAGTTAGGCACTGCCCAATTGGAATGGATTTTTGATCAAATAAACTCTTAAAATTTTTAATATGTCTCAATTTATCTTTTAACAGTAGGTATCCCTAGACACCATAGTTTAATCTTAGCCCCCTTTTAAAATTTTGCTGTGTCTTTTAAGTATTTTTTTAATTTATAGGTTCATCCTTCACCCTTTCTGCCCTTAATAGTTTATCTATCAAAAAACCTGGGGCATTTAGCCTGTAGAATATCCCAGCAGTTTCCCTTAGCAGTTTACTTCTCTTAAGTCTATTCCTTCAGCTCCCTCAGTGATCCCACAAGGTATCTAACAACCTGAATAAATCCTTTTCTGTTTAAACTAGCTAGAGTGAGTCCAAGTGCCTATAGCTAAGAACCCTGAACACAAGGAGAATAACATTTTTATTACAAAGTTAATTTCACATATATAATTTTATACATAATTAAAGTCTAATGTAGGATGAAGATAAAAGTTACCTGTGAGAGAATGTTTATTGAAATTTTTATTACCCTAGGCAAAAAACAAACCCATATCATGAGGAATAGTGTTTCAGCTTCTTAAAGCCATGTAGACATTAATATGGTAAATATTTCTAAAGGCTTTTATCATTTATTAGAACTTCATATGGAAATCTCTGTCACTGGGATTCAAATAGGTAAATATGTGTGTTAATGTGAATGAAAACTTCTAGGCAGAGAAACATGTCATGAGAGACTTGTGGCAAAATTTAGGTATATTTCCAACAAAACCCAAATTAGCTATATAATTTTTTAAATTTTTATTTATTATTAACATATATTATTAGCCCCCGGGGTACAGGTCTGTGAATCGGTAGGATTTAATCTTTAATAAGCGTAAACAATGCACATGATACTCCTAAAAACAAGAGGTAATCATTTATCTTCACATTCAGGTTGAAATTCTTATATAATTTAAATAAAACAAAAACAAAAAACTCAAAACATGGACAACATCCTTAACAAAAAGCGAAGTCTATAAGTAAAAGTGACTTTAAGTGTAACTACTATTAGACGGAGGGTAGGAAAGACTAACCAAGCTAACCAAGAATTATGACTTAAAGGGACCCAGGAAACAGCAGGTAAGATTATTTACAAACATTGACTGTCATCACTATAACCCAATACCTTTACTGACTACCTTATTCTCTAAGAACAAAAGAAAAAATCCAAGAGGAGAAAAGCTGGATAATAATTTAATAAACTTACCACATATTTTATATGTTTTCCATTTTACCAGGCAAAGGTCCAGCCAGAAGCATAATTACTGTTTTAGTGAAATGTATCTTTGGCATTACCCAGAGTGGCTGAAAGCTCTCCAGTAACAGTGCCTAATAAAAAGGTAAGAAAATAGTGCCAAGATACATAATAAGAATATATAGGTCATAATATCGTGATGACAGAGACATTAGCAGAGATAATGCTAAAAATCTATACCTTACATACATTATAAATTAATATAAAGTGTGACCTATTCAAAAATACCTAGCTTTGAACAAATCACTGTCTGTATTCCAAGCATTTCCTTATCAGTTATGTTTTACTTAATACCAAAATTCATTTACACTCCAGCATGTATCTATAGGGCACTAAAAGACAACAGCCTACAGCAGGAATGGCAAGTGTGTGGCAGGTTCGGTGGTGCTTGTACCAGTCCTACGTTCATATCAGATATTTCTAACTGATCATAGTACACTCAACTGAGCCCCTGGGCAAAGATTCAGATTCTTTCGGGGCACCTGGGTGGCTCACTGGGTTAAGGCCTCTGCCTTCGGCTCAGGTCATGATCTCAGGGTCCTGGGATCGAGCCCCACACCGGGCTCTCCGCTCAGCAGACAGCCTGCTTCCTCCTCTCCCTCTGCCTGCCTCTCTGACTACGTGTGACCACTCTCTCTCTCTCTCTCTGTCAAATAAATAAAAAATATCTTAAAAAAAAAAAAAAAGATTCTTTTCTTAACTCAGTGTTCTAAGTAGCTACTACTAATTAAACAAACACAGGTGATCCTTGAGATAAAATCTATTTGCCCTCCCTGGACTGAAGTAAATAGGCAAGAAAATAAGCTTGTATTGTTCAGCAAAAGATAAGTCCAAAAATGGTCAGTAATAAACAATAACAATATGCATCATTGATAATTTCTAAGAACAATGCTTTTTAATGGGAAAAGTTATTAACTTAGATTTGAAAAGTCATTTCTTCAAGTCATATGATAGTCAAATGATTTCAATGCTTTTCAAGCCATATTGTCTAATCTTCTATACTACAGAGTTTTTATATCCATTCTTATAAAAGTAATATTCCATAAAAAGTAATACACTGTGAATACCCTTTACAATGCATGTTTCTGAAGAAAGCACATGTGTAAAATAGACTAACCATGTTGCATCATATTTTGACATGTAAATGTATACTTCTTTGGAAATATAAATTCAACTTAAAAAAATTACTGAGTTTCTACTATTGGCAATAAAGCTGTAGAGATTACGGGTAGTGATTCAAAACACGTGCTCTGGAATCCTAATGCTTGGAGTGAAATCCTGATCCCACCACTCACTAGCTGTGTGGTCTTGGAGCAAGTTACTTCTCCAAGTCTGGATTTCCCCATCTAGAAAATGTGGTAAAAATAATACCTATGTCACTCTAAGTTGTGTAGACAAAAGAGCTATGATTTTGCAACAAAACTATACCATCTACCTCTAGTAAACACTCAACAATTTCCGGTATCATTGTTATTGTTGTTCTTGTTATTATTATAAAAGTTACTGTCACTATTATTACACAAAGACCAATAGGATTCATTTATTATTTGGCTCCTGCTTCAAGAGTCTGGAAGCATGGAGTAGGAGAGTAGTTGGAAATTGAGAGATGGGAAGAAGAAATAGAATATGTATCAGAATTATACTGCTATAATATATAACAATAATATTGGAATATTGATACAAAAAATGGCTCTGCCAATTCAACCTGGACTGTAAGAATTAGGAAAATAGGCGAAAGGATTAAGAAAGTCCTCACTGAGAAGATAAAATTTGGGAAAGACCTGGAAAGATGCACATGATTTCAGCAGAGGATCCACACAAGTAGAGCCAGAAAGAAAGCAGAAGACATGTTTGGGAGGAAAGAGCCAAGATAACAATAGCAAGTAGGGAAAAATGTAAAAATATAATTGAAAAGGCATACTGAACCATATTTTGAAGGGCCAAGAATGTTGTTCTGGATTGAATTTTTTTATTGAAATTTAATTAACATACAATGTTTCTCTAGCTTTAGGCATACAGCATATTGATTCAATAATTCTATACATTACTGTAATGTTATTACAATATTATTGACTGAATTCCCCACTCTGGATTTTTAATCTCCATGGAAATTAAGTTAGAGACTCAGCATGTAATCTGGACCTAAGACATAATCAAGTGCCTTTGTGAGACAATGATGACCCCACCCCCAAAATTTAAGAGGCCAGTCAAGTGTACCTTATTATTTCTTTACTTCAAATTATTTTTTTTTAATTTTTTATTTTTTATAAACATATATTTTTATCCCCAGGGGTACAGGTCTGTGAATCACCAGGTTTACACACTTCACAGCACTCACCAAATCACATACCCTCCCCAATGTCCATAATCCCACCCCCTTCTCCCCAACCCCCTCCCCCCGGCAACCCTCAGTTTGTTTTGTGAGATTAAGAGTCACTTATGGTTTGTCTCCCTCCCAATCCCATCTTGTTTCATTTATTCTTCTACCCACTTAAGCCTCCATGTTGCATCACCACTTCCTCATATCAGGGAGATCATATGATAGTTGTCTTTCTCTGCTTGACTTATTTCGCTAAGCATGATACGCTCTAGTTCCATCCACGTTGTTGCAAATGGCAAGATTTCATTTCTTTTGATGGCTGCATAGTATTCCATTGTGTATATATACCACATCTTCTTGATCCATTCATCTGTTGATGGACATCTAGGTTCTTTCCATAGTTTGGCTATTGTGGACATTGCTGCTATAAACATTCGGGTGCATGTGTCCCTTTGGATCACTACATTTGTATCTTTAGGGTAAATACCCAATAGTGCAATTGCTGGGTCATAGGGCAGTTCTATTTTCAACATTTTGAGGAACCTCCATGCTGTTTTCCAGAGTGGCTGCACCAGCTTGCATTCCCACCAACAGTGTAGGAGGGTTCCCCTTTCTCCGCATCCTCGCCAGCATCTGTCATTTCCTGACTTGTTGATTTTAGCCATTCTGACTGGTGTGAGGTGATATCTCATTGTGGTTTTGATTTGTATTTCCCTGATGCCGAGTGATATGGAGCACTTTTTCATGTGTCTGTTGGCCATCTGGATGTCTTCTTTGCAGAAATGTCTGTTCATGTCTTCTTCCCATTTCTTGATTGGATTATTTGTTCTTTGGGTGTTGAGTTTGCTAAGTTCTTTATAGATTCTGGACACTAGTCCTTTATCTGATATGTCGTTTGCAAATATCTTCTCCCATTCTGTCAGTTGTCTTTTGATTTTGTTAACTGTTTCCTTTGCTGTGCAAAAGCTTTTGATCTTGATGAAATCCCAGTAGTTCATTTTTTCCCTTGCTTCCCTTGCCTTTTGCGTTGTTCCTAGGAAGATGTTGCTGCGGCAGAGGTTGAAGAGGTTGCTGCCCGTGTTCTCCTCAAGGATTTTGATGGATTCCTTTCGTACATTGAAATTATTAAAAAATATTATTTTAATTTACATTTTATAATTACAGAGAGTCTTGTAAAATTTAATTTTATTTCAGAATTTTCACAATGATACTCAAATCTGTTTTATCCCTCTCTAATAATAACCAATAAATACAGGCTCTGTAAAAAAGTTTTGCAAAATTGATATTTTAAGCATATTAAAAATACCTGGGTAATAACCTATATTAATAGAAACATCTTAAATACCAAAAGACAATCTCTAAATATTTATTATAAAAGTAATTACTGAGCTGTAACTTCTATATTCAGCTAAAAAGCAATGGGTTTGGCTTTAGCATGACTACAAAATGGGTGAATAATTTCTCACTAAACAAGTTTATCTATTTAAGGAAATAAGATACACGTATTTTTTAAAAAATACCATGTTAAATGGTAAAATAAAGATGAAAGTAGAGGAAGCTATTTTTTTTTTTTTTTGAGAGCTACATAATATACACCTTGTAGCTCATTGAATCTACCCACCGGCCCTGGTTTTGCAAGAAGTCACAATCATCTTTGCTCTTGATAGCACAGAAGTTTAAGGCTGGGCTATGGAGCTAGAAGTTCCAATGCTAGTGTTGCCCCCTTAGAAGTCTTGTGATCTTGGGCAGATGACTAAACCTCTAAGTCTCTATTTCTTCATCTGTCAAACTGGGAAAGTAATAGAATTTAATAAGCAGAGATGTTGTGAAGAGCAACTAAGGAAGTATGTGTGAAATAATAATGCCCTATGAGAACATTTATACAAAGTGCTCTCTAAGGAAACCTAGTCCTAGAAGATTATGACCAAAAAGTTTCTATAGACTCATGCTTGAAAAATCCTATGTACAATTTCTACATAAACTGTTCTATCGTTTGATAGGTAATCTCCCAAAATTTACAAGTAGAAAAAATTAGAAGTACAATGTTTAATAAAATAGGGAGATATCTTCAAACCCAAAATACAATGTAAGAAGAAAATAGACCTGTAATGCATTTAGCAAAGTGGTCACTGTTATACCTCCGAGATTTCCAAAAATAATACTTGGAAGAAATTTGTTCCACAGATCCATGATGATGTTCATAGTTCAAACTCAGAGGTGATAGAATTAAACAAGTTGGTGAGGAGTGAATGAAAACAGGAAGTTTGGTGGAAAGTCTAAAAAGGAACAATTAAATATTAAGGCCCCTACCATTAGCTCCTTAACTCTAAGTGAATAATTGTAACCACCACCACTGACCATCCTAAGAAACCAGCCTTCTCTGTACCTGATGAACGAGAGAATCAGAGACACCAGGCACCACGGTGGATAGCTGGGAAGGGGAGCAGGGTGGCGGAGGGGGAAGAAGAATGAAATATGGGGAATACGGGGTTCCAATACAGCATAACTGCCTGAAAAAGAAAAAACCAAAATAGCATATTCAAGTTTAAATATATATCTCAAAATCATAAATTGAGGATAGTATGATTACATAATTTTAAAATATGGAGGTAAATATTTAAAAATAACTAAGAGTTGAAAATGGAACCAACAGGGAAGACTGTTTTGATGATTAAAAGAGATACAGCAGGAGACTGCATTCTTAAGTTGTAATCTTTTTAATACAATTACACTTTATTAAGTACTGTTCCATGTATTTTATTTTTATTTAGAAAGTTTTTGAAGATAAGGGACAGATCACAGGAGTCCCTAACCACGCCCTTACTCTGTAGCCTTCAGACATTAAAAATTTGGTAAAGTGCACTTTCATTTTCTTTCTTTTTTTTAAGTTAAGTATAACTGACATATAACATTCTATTACTTTCAGGTATACATCATAATTATTTGATATCTGTATATATTGTGAAATGATCGCCACAATAAGCCTAGTTAACATACACCACCATACGTAGTTACAAAAAATTGGGGGATATGTGATAAGGACTTCTAAGATCTACTCTATTGGCAACTTTCAAATATACAATAAAGTATTATTAATTTTAGTCACCACATTGTACCTTATATCCTCACGACTTATTTAATTTTTAACTGGAATTTCGTTCTTTTTGACCTCTTTTACGTATTTCACCACTGCCACCACCCCACCCCTGCTACCCTCAGGCCTCTGGCAGCCACCAATCTCTTCTCTGCATCTTTGAGCTTGGTTTTTGTACTTTTTGGTTTGTTTAAATCCCACATATAGCACTTTTATTTTCTTATGTGACCTATGAGCACTTTAAAGGACTTCAAATTTAAAATCAGAAAAATACAAACTATTTTAAATATCAGAGAACTCTTTTATGATGGCTGACATTTGAACACCCATATCCTCCACATTTTATGTACCCACTGTCCTAGTGATGACATCCAGGTTTATCAGTCCCTGCCCAGATAATAGACATCCAGGGTGCTTCCAGCTCACCTCCACAAACATTTCCCCAAAGAATATCCCTTCAGTTCTCCTTAGATATATACTCAGAAGTAGAATGGTTGAGTTTACACTCACGCTTCTTCTAAATAAGTCATGCTACATTGTTCTCCACTAACAAACACCAGGAGTGCAATAGAATTCTTACACCTTCAGGTCTCAGCTGCTAGTATCCATCTTTCTAATGTCTGCTAGTTTAGTGATTTAAAGTCATAGCTTCAATGTTTCTTTAATTAGCATTTCTTATGTTACTCATTATTATGACCACCTTGTCACAGGCCTCTTAATTTTCTAAGTTTGCTCTTTTTAAGTTTTGTGTCAATCTATTTTTACCTTTTTCCTGGGGTGTATTTTTCTAGTTGATTTGCAAGAGTCACTTGCATATTTTAAATATTAAACCTCAGTTATTATTGGATTTTGCAAGAAGCTTTCTACTTCCAATCAGTGACTGTTGTCCAAGGAGTTCCTAATTGAACAGAATATTTAATTTCAGGCAATGTTATCATTCCCAGTTTTTTGTTTTGTTTTGTTTTGTTTTTTGACAGACAGAGATCACAAGTAGGCGGAAAGGGAAAGGCAGGCAGAGAGAGAGGAGGAGGCAGGCTCCCTGCTGAGCAGAGAACCCGATGCGGGGCTCTATCTTAGGACCCTGGGATCATGACCTGAGCCAAAGGCAGAAGCTTTAACCCACTGAGCCACCCAGGTGCCCCTCATTCCTGGTTTTTAAGTTTAAGAAATCTTCTAAGTTCTTGTCACAGACTATGGAATTGTAAGCAGTGGTTAGAAGCTACATTAGATGTACAATTAACAACATGAACAATCTCAAAAAGGAAGACTCAATTTTAAAAGAAAGAAAATGAAAAATATAAGATAATACTACTTATATTAATTGAGAATATATTCATATAGGACAATATGCTTTGGGGGGAACATATTCAAAATTAAAATACATAGATTAAAAAATTTAGTTTTCAAAGAGGGGGAAATGAAAGTGATGTATGAGAGAAAAAAGAGAAAGAAGGAAAGAGAGAAAGCTTTGAAGAGACCAATGAGAAAGATAAGCCATGGACTGAAAAATAGCATTAGTTCAATCCACTGCACCTAAATTTCAAAACAAAGTCGATCAACCTAAATGAAATCCAGAAGTCTGACCAATAGCTGCATCAGGAGGCATCTGGGGGCCCTGTCAGTTAGCCCAAGCATCTGCCTTCAGCTTGGGTTATGTTCCCGGGATCCTGGAATGGAGCCCATCAGGCTCCCCACTCAGTAGGGAGTCTGCTTCTCCTTCAGACCCTCTCATACACTGATTCTCTCTCTCTCTCATACACTGTTTCTCTCTCTCTCTCTCAAATAAGTAAAATCTAAAAATTAGTTAATTAAAAACTACATCAGCACAGAGGACCAACTCTACCTAAGGATGGAGATAAAAATGAGGGCTCATAATTACTAGAATCAGAATTGAACATTTATTTTCAAACAGATTACATTTTTATCACTATGTGAACACAGATTTCCTTTAGGTGAGCTTTTTAGAATTTTTTTCTTTGCTTAGGATTTTGAAGAACTACATAATAATTGAATTAGTAGTTCTTAATCCTCTAAGTTTGAAGGACTGGTGAAATTCCAAAATTAAATATTTATAGGTCTGACCAAGTGTTACAGACATTTTATTTGGTCAAATAAGTATATCTTATAAATCTATGCTAACCACCACCTATAATTACCATAATTTCTAAGTAACAGGACTATGGAAATTCATAACAGTAAGAGTATAATCTCAAAATAGAGACTACTTCATTAATCATATAATCATATTTCTTAAATCATACAATCTCAAAATAGAGGCTATTTCTTAAATGTATAATTAGGGGAAGTAGGACTGTGAAACAGTAGGACTATGAAAGTGTCCTGTTTTACTGTATTATGAACTAGTGAAAATGTATTATGGTAGGATGACATTTAAGAAATACTGAATTAGTAAATATCCATAAAATCACACACTCCAGGAATGCAATTCTACATTACAGTCATAGAAAGAAATTAGATGTAGCTTGTTTCTGTATTAAGGGTTATGCAAAATCCAAAGTGTTTGCTAAAAATAAAGGCTATACTATCACTAATACTTAAGTAAGCTAATCATTAACTTTGAATATGTTAAAGCAATATAAAATAATTTTCAATTAATATCTTAATATTTGATCTTCAAAAAAATCTTCTGAAATGAGACTTGTCAATATTCTGCTCTTCTGAATTGTTCTTTAAAAATACCAGCAAAAGGGGCACCTGGGTGGCTCAGTGGGTTCAAGCCTCTGCCTTCAGCTGGGGTCATGATTCCAGAATCCTGGGATCAAGCCCCACATCAGGCTCTCTGCTCAGTGGGGAGCCTGCTTCCATCTCTCTCTCTGCCTGCCTCGCTGCCTACTTGTGACCTCTGTCTATCAAATAAGTAAATAAAATCTTAAAAAAAAAAAATACCAGCAAAACTTCTAGAAAATGGGGCTCTGGGTGTGGGGCTACAATGCCAGGAATGTCTGGGGCCCAGCTAGCTGAGATGCATACTCTGCTGCACCAGGGTTGGCGGGTGGGGGCGGCCTGGTCTCTGCACTGCCTGAGGCTGGCTGTTTTGAAAGGGCTGGGCAGTTGGACCAGATCATCAAGTACTACTCCCTGGAAAATATCCAGAAGCACAACCACAGCAAAAGCACTTGGCTGATCCTGTACCATAAGGTGTAAGATTTGACCAAGCTTTCAGAGGAGCACCCTGGTGGGGAAGAAGTCTTAAGGGAACAAGCTGGAGAGGATGCAACTGAAAATTTTTGAGGATGTCAGGCCCATTACAGATGCTCAAGAAATGTCCAATCATACACCACTCATCCAGATGACAGATCAAGGATAACCAAGCCTCCAGAAACTCTCACTACTACTTGTTTCTAATTCCAGGAGGTGGACCAACTGGGTGATCCCAGCCATCTCAGCGCTGCTGGTAGTCTTGTTGTTTCACCTCTACACAGTTCAAGACTAAACACATTCTCAGAAGCCCATGAAAGACAAGAATGCTTTGGAGCAGGGAGAAAGAAGCCAATGTTAACTGTTTCAACTGACAGAAACCTTTCCCTGAAAGATAATTTTGTTTATTTTCTAATTGCATACTATGTTTTACTATTTAATTCTTTAAAGATTACTTTTGTTGTTCAAGTCAATTGCTGGGAAAATGCAGTTGAACTACTTACAAAAACATCCATCCAATGGTACTTAGATGGTAATAAGAATTTATAGTCTTTAACTCATAGTCGTTGACTCATGGCCAGCCAGAGGCAAGGTTTACTGGGTATCAGGCCTTAATGAAATGTGTTGATTAATTCCTGTTTAGTTTCCATGATTATGTATAGTTAAAAAAAATAACCCAGGTGTATAACCTTAGTTTTTTAGAACACAAACAGGTGTGCAACTATACACAACATAACAGGTCAAACTTTACTGTTTATATTTATGTACTTTGCTAGATGAATGCCACACAAAGTAAATTAAGTTTGTAAAATCAAAAAGCATAGAAACCAACTTGAAGGTATTTCTATAAACACAATTATTTCTTAAATACAATTGAGAGAGTTAGAGGATTGACCTTATTAATTTGGGGGGCCTCAATTTTTATTTAAATTCTAGTTAGTTAATATGTGGTATAATACTGGTTTCAGGAGTAGAATTTAGTGAATAATTACTTTCACGTAGCACACAGTGCTCCATACAAATGCCCTCCTTAATACCCATCACCCATTTAGCCCAACTGCCTCCCACCAGCAACTCTATTCTCCATAGTTAAAAGTCTCTTATGGTTTGCTTCCCTCTCTATTTTTTCCCTTCCCCTGTGTGCATCTGTTTTTGTTTTTTTTTTTTTTCTTAAATTCCACGTATGAGTGAAATCATATGGTATTTGTCTCTCTCTGACTTATGAAAATAATTTTAATACATCTATATCCCTTTTCTCCTATATTAAAAACAAACCAAAAAGAACTCTTCTGAGGCACCTGGGTGGCTCAGTTGGTTAAGTCGCTGCCTTCCACTCAGGTGATGATCCCAGTGTCCTGAGATTAAGCCCCATGTCAGGCTCCCTCCTCAGCAGAGAGCCTGCTTCTTCCTTTCTCTCTGCCTATAGCTCTGCCTACTTGTGCTCTCTCTTCATCTCTCTGTCAAATAAATAAATAAAATCTTTTTTAAAAAGAACTCTTCTGTTCTTTCTACTCCTGAACTCCTAGAATGTGCCTTTTTGTTCATCATCTATTTTCTAATATCCTATCACTACATAATTTACTTATATATATAGATCTGCCTTTCAAAATGTATTTTTAAAAAATCTCTAGAAAATGGAATGATCATAAGGTTATTCATCTTTTAAAATCTGAGTAATCAATGATAGCTTGATAACATTAAAATCTGCTGACTTATTCTTAGACAAAATTGACCATTTACTTTGTGCTTTAATGTACTGAAGATGATAAATCCCACTGAGAAACTAATCTATTTAGCTCCCATTTTGTCCTAAATAAGAATGAGCTAGATGTTCTCAATTTCCCATTCATATCAAAAAGAAAAAAGTCATTTAAATGGTACTCATAGGCTTTCTGTTTAAAAAATAAATAAATAAAATAAAAAATTGTTAATGTAAGTTATAAAAAATTAAAAACAACTTTTCAAATATAAATATATTGCTGAAATCTCATTTCTAGCCAGCATAATCATTAAATAACCATTAAGGACAAACTTTATGGTAATTTTTTAAGATAGATGGCATATAGATAAACAGATGACAGAGAGAGAGAGAAATAGATACAACACTTTAGGTATATGTATGAATAACTGAATTTGTGCTAATATTGAATTTTGGCAATTTAAAAAATAAGTTAATGCTTAAATTCACATTCAAAACTTATTTGAAAAAACTATTTTTATTGGGCCCCTGGGTGGCTCAGTGGGTTAAGCCGCTGCCTTCGGCTCAGGTCATGATCTCAGGGTCCTGGGATCGAGTCCCACATCGGGCTCTCTGCTCAGCAGGGAGCCTGCTTCCCTTCATCTCTCTCTGCCTGCCTCTCTGCCTACTTGTGATCTCTCTCTCTCTGTGTCAAATAAATAAATAAATCTTTAAAAAAAAAAAACTATTTTTATTAAAGATTTGAGACACCAACAAACTTTCCACTTCAATTTTAAATGTTCAAAAATTCCACGTAAAAGCGAAGCTGTCAGAAAAACGACGCAATTCAATTGTCAACCCAGAACAGAATTTTTCTTCTACTTTTTATTTCAGAAGTCATCTTACAAAGTTGAGTTTTATAGGTGACCTACATTTTGCAGTCACCCCCATCTGACTTCTCACAATACAGAATAAAAGTGTTAGTCTCATATTTGAGCACTTTATATTCAACATTTATAAGATGAAAGAAATAGACTGCCTAGTGTATCTGGCTTGAAAGGAGTGTCAGCTCAAAGGAAGCATTTTATAAAAATCATGGTATTACATCACGTTGAGTTCCATTTTTACAGGAACTAGTTACTGGGGCACAAGGAATTCTGAATATACTCTGATCCTTATCACATCATGTCTCACCTACAATTGCTTCCCATTTAGCCTTTATTCATAAATATTTGCCTTCTGTCTACATTCAACATACATCTACAGTAACTGGAATGAGAGTGATGAAATGCAAACCAGATGTGCTTCCTCAGCTTAGAAGTTTTCAGTGATTCCCCATTATCCTTAATTGAGGTAAATCTAAAATTATCCACATGGACTGTAAGACCATGTGATCTTGCCCCACCTCTTTCTCAAGCTTCATCCCAAGCTGCACACCTTCTCATTTCCACATCCCATCCACATTGGCCTTCCTTCACTCCTCGTCCATGCCCCTTCTCACTCCAGTGTCTTGCCCATCTGTTCCTCCTGCCTGTAGTGTTCTCCTCTCTCCTCCTCTTTCATCACGCTAACTCCCAGCCATGCTCATCTCAAGCTGCATTTCCTCAGGATGATTTTCCCAATCTATGTAAGTCCCCTGTTGTAAACTCTCAGATTTTTCTGCAGTTCTCCATCATGGTAACTACCATCCTTGCAATTTCTTTTCTGATCTCCACCTGTTCAACAAAATTATGAATGCAAAAGGGCAAGGATTATGTCTATCATGTTCACTGTTGCTTATCCTACCTAGTACCTTCCATGGAGTAGCCAGATGTTTGATGAATATGAAGAATCAATTTAAAAAATGGAAGGAACTGATATTTCAAAGCATAGCTAAGAATTTATATAGTAAATGAAAGGGCAGGAGAAAAAATAGAATTAGTTTGTTTTAATGAATTTTATTTTAAACATAAACGAAAGGAAGGAATAACAAAGATAGAAGCAGAAATAAGTAAAATATTAAAAGATAAAGAAAATTAAGAACACCAAAGTTGTCTCTTTAATAAATTGATAATGTCCTAACAAGACCAATTAAGTATATTACCAACATCAAAAATGAAACAAAGACATTATTACAGATAATACAGCCTTCGAAAGGTTAATAAGAAGATGCTTGAAAAATTTTATGCTGATAAAATGGGCACATCTGGAGAATGGATAAATATATTTTGTTATGCTGACATTATGGATGTATTACATGATATGTAGCAATAGAGAGAGGAATGTACTATTGATACAACATTATATTGAATGACAGAGACTGTCACAAAAGAAAATACAGTATCTATTTCCATTTATACAAAATCTATAAACAGGCAAAAGTAGTTAATGGAGATAAATAAAAGAATTATGGTTGTCATTTGGGGCTGGTATTGACTGGAAAAGGAAATGGGGAAAATTTCTAAGACACTCTCTTCAACTGAGTGCTGTGAAAGAATCAAGTCTCACATAAAATTATCTGAGTGACTATTGTTCCAGTTCTCCTGATATTAGGAGATGCACAATGCCAACCTAGATGCACAAGAGGTAAGTTAATTCATTAGAAATAGTATACGCCATCAGCTTTAGGGTTTAATTCTCTCCTACAGCCCCAGTTGAGAACTATCTAGGGTCCTACATTCCCATACCGTAACCACTAGTAACCACTGTAACCGCTAGTACATGTGGTCATACAAATTAAATTTAAAATACTTCAAATTATATTAAAAATTCAGTTCCTGAGGCAGACTACTACATCTCAAATGCTCAAAAATCACATGTGTGTAGTGGCTACTACATTGGCAGCACAGATACAGGACATTATCACCATCACAGAAAGTTCTGTTGGATAGTGCTGGTCTATGGTGGGGTGATGGTTATTTGGGTTCTTACAATTGTCAAAGTTTATTAACTATAAAATTGATATCCATGCATTTAACTGTATGTCTATTTTATTACCAATTAAAAAAATTTTTAAACTGGTAAATATAGTTTTAAATCATATAAGAATAAGATTTAAAATTCAATGATATTAATGTGCTATTGTCCCATGAATCATGGAAAACAATCCATTTTCTTATTTTCTTTTATCAGTTTTCATAATATAACAAATCTAATGAACTACAGCATTTCATATGATTTCCAATCTTGAGTAATCACTTTCCATGAAAAGGGCAATTTGGAAACATATATCTGAGCTTGAGTTCATTCTGCAATATAATTAATACCCCCAGGGCTGGTCAGATTTGTATTACATTCATTTCACCCAATTTGTCTGTAAATGATTACAGGACTAGAGTATATTGTGGCAATACGTGGACTAAATACTTAATATTCAAGATAGGATTTAACACAGCACAGTTGGTAAAAAGCATCACTACATATAACAAAATATCTTCTATTAAATATATCAGCATTTTTCATAAAGCCAGACTTCATATTATAAAACCACAAGACACTATTAATTGGACTCTAAAATGAACTTGCTAAATAAGTATTTCAATGGGTTAACATAAAAGAGAATATACAAGATTGAAATATACAGATTTCAAAGGCATTGGTTTAAACCAAAATGTCTTAGAAGCAAAAATCAAAGTCACCAATGGTTGTTCTCAGTCAGTAAGTATCCAACTTAAAGTAAAATGTGATATTCATTCAAAATAAACAAGCAAAAACAGGAAAATGAAAGAAAAAAATGTCTCTGTCACTGGGATTATCCTACAGTTTATTTCCTATCAAAACCATATTCACCTTAAAAAAAAATCCCTGTAATACAAAATTTAATAGCTGAATTACTGTCCATGGTCTAAGCACATGTATAGACATACGATTTGGTGCCCATATGTCTAAGTCTGCCTTAAGACTCCGGAGGTGCCATTAATACTGTAAAGATTAGTTCTAATTTATATAGCTCAGACACAGTAGGCTCAAGTGAGCGCATACTGTCTCACAAGAGCCTACTATACACATCTCTTCCCTTATATCATCTATCAAGAAATTCAGTAGATGCTACTTTCAAGATATATCCAGAATTCCACTACTTGGCACACTGTCACTGTTACTGCCCTGGAGCAAGCTACTAACAGCTCTCCCTTGCTCTTCCTTGCTCTTGAGTCCGACTAGAAGGGCATTCTAGCCCCCTGCTGTCTATTCTCAGAACAGCAGCTCCAGAGACACATCGTTCATGTCACTGCTTTGTTCAAAACCTTGTCATGGATGGTCCTTGATCTCATTCCTAGGAAAAGCCAAAGTCCCTGCAATGGCCCATTCATCTCTTTCCACTCTGAACACAATTTTAGTAACTTCTCCTCTCACCATTTCTACTCCAGCCACATTGGCTTCTTGGATATGCCAGCACTCTCACTTCAGTGCCCTTGCATGAACTGTCTTCATGGTTAGAATGCTCTGCCCCTAATATCTTACAGCTACCTCTTTCACTTCCTTCAAGCCTTTGCTCAATCATCAGCTTCATAATAAGCCCAGTTCTGATCACACTATTCCAAATTGCAACGCCCTCTTTATCCATCATCCCTTCCCGCATCCCAGCATTTCCACTCCCTTTTACCCTACTCTACTTTTCTCTTTCTTCACAAAGCGCTTAACAACTTCCAACATATTTTATTACTTGCCTATTTCGTGTAAAAAAAAGGTAAATAATTCCTAAATACTTTATGAAGGAAAAGGCTTTTGTCTACTTTGTGTACTCACATATCCTAAGCCTCTAGAATAATGCTTGAGACATTATAGATGCTCAAGAAATGTTTGTTAATGGATAAACTAATGGCTAATTAAAACTCTAGAGAATACCGAATGGCTTCATAATTTCTCCCTTGATTTTAAAATATGACAACATGATAACTGGCTCTGAAAGATACCCAATGTGTTGTAGGTCTGAAAACATTTGAAATTGTTTAATCATAGCTATGATTCTGTTCTGTAAACGCAAGTCTGTCAGAAATCTAATGCCAGAATTGTTAGGGGAATTTTCTTTCCCACTGCATCACTTTCAAGAGAAGGTTGAATCATTTCCTGAGACCATGAAGGCTATAAATACACAACCTGCTTTTTAACTGGTAAAGAGACTCTAGGTTTGTGAAAAGGTTTTAAGCAGATTTTAGGGACACAAGGGCTAAACCTCTGGGGCCGGATCTAACCTCTGGTTTACAGGAGTAAGGAAACAAATAATTGAAGCACCCGGTGAGATTTTATGCTTGACTGCTACACTATTTTATACCTACACATAAACTACTTTCCATTTTCTCTACTGGATACTAACAAAGTATAAATAACAATTTAAATTTAGAAGTGTAAAATTTTTATACCGAAAAACCAGTAAAATTACTGTACTTTGTATTGTTTAACAGTGTAGGTAGGGATGAGAAAAATTATATCATTATCTCTGAATATTACAATCCCAAAGTTTTAAGAAATGGTTAAAAATTATATAGAAATGATCATATGTAGTGAAGCAAATTTCTAAAATCCCTTCTAGACTCAATTGTTTACATCTTCCAGAGCCATGGAGAGATGTAAACTAACAAATAGCCTACCTCTGTTTTAAAAAAAGGTGTTGCAAAGCTATGTATACTTAGCATATGCTTAAAAAGCTTACAGCTCATTACTATTAGTGACAACCATTACTCCCAGCTTTAGCACAAATTAAAGGAATAGAAAGAATTTTTATACTATCATGAGTGCCTGAATGGAAAGAGGTAAAAGAAGAACAAATACAAGGGGATACTAACTTCTCCACGCTTCTGGAGGGTAAGGAGGTTGTTTGTTTTTATTTGTTGCCATTACTCGGAAAGGAAAAGTAATGATGCTTCAACCACATTTTTATCTGCCAACTTTTGAGAGAAATATGTAAAGTAAGTGGTGCAATAAAGAATTTTGGTTCCTGCTGGCATGGCTGATAACCACAGCTATCAGCATTGCACGGTGACACAAGAAATAGACTAACTGTAGCAAATTGGTCATCATCTCTACCCAGCCCATCCAAATATAGCTCAACAGGCACAGTTCTCATTGGCAAGATAAGCAGCCTTGGAGTACACGTGACCACAAGATATAATGGGACCACAGACTATAAAGTGAATCTTTACTGCTTTAAAAGTTCAAATTGGAAGCAAGTCAGCTAAAGAGGAATTATCATTAAGCAATAATGCATATAAATAGCATTGTTCTATTATTAATTAACTCCTTAGATATTTATTAAATTTTCTTGTTGCTCTATATCGTAGCTAGGAAGAACTTAGACTTCTCCTGGCTCTAGAATTCTTGTTTCACTGTGAACAAAATATTTAGGTACAACATATGGAAGTTTTCCAGTTTTGCTATATTTTTCAATTAAGTAACAGATATTTAGTGACTGTCTACACTTTGCTAGACACATGGTGAGAATACAACAATAAAGAAGATAGGTAATGCCTGGGGTACATTACAGAACATAAACACATAAACATGTGGCCCTCAATCTAGGACCAGATGGGTCAATGTATATGTTCATGGCTTTATAGACCAAAAAAAAAAAAAGGAAACAAAACAAGACAAAAAACAAGAGTATATTTAAAGCCTGCTACTACTATGAAAGCAGAGCTCTGAAAAGTAAATACCTTAAAGTTTTGCCATAAAACTTTAAAACAAAAAGTGAGGAAAAAGCAGGTAAAAATACCCACTACATGTTACACTCAGTGCCTCAGGATGATATTTATCTTCACAGTAAATTTCAATTAAATCTCATTTTCTGCAATTTATACTCTTCCACCAAAACATCAAATAATATAACTTAGGAATTCATTGTTCAAACATACTTGTACATGTGTGTAAATGTGTAAATACAAAGATGTTTATTAAAATGATATTTTTTAAATAAGATATAATTTTTTAAATAAGAAAAAATAACTTAATACCTAAAATATGGGTTTAGTAAATAGTTATTTGTATAATGGGATATTAGATAGCTATTAAAAACAATGTGTCTAATTCATATATACACATAGGACAGTGCCTTGATATTTTGGAGGTTTTTTTTTAAGATTTGATTGATTGATTGATTGATTTTATTTGAGAGAGAGTAAGCAAGAGAGAGCATACACAGTAGGAGAGGGAGAAGCAGACTACCTGCTGAGCAGAGAGTTAAACACATGCCCGTCCCAAGGACCCAAGATCATGACCTGAGCCAAAGGCACACATTTAACTGACTAAGCCACCTGGACACCCCAGTGCCTTGAAGTTCTGTTAAATGAAAAAAAACAAGAAGCAAATGATATTCATAGTTACAATACATTTGTGTTTTTTAAGTATATGCATATAAACATTTATATACAAATAAATAAAGTCTAGAAAGTCAGAATCTAAGCCTTGAACAGTGCAACAGTTTCAAATTTGTATACTTGGTGTACTATTAAAACAGTGAAGTAAACATGCATTGCTTTTGTAATAAAAGATAATTTTTCATTAGGTAGGTCTCTCTATTCTTTGCCAGCCACTTAATTATGAAGAAATGGCTTGAGATCCTAGTAAAATGAACTTAGAAAAACACCAATTCTAGAACAAAACCAAACGGGAAAGACAGAAAGAGTATCTTTCTTGACACAAACTTGTGCTCATAGGCCTGTGTCCTAAATGTCACACAGATACATATTTGCAAAGCACCCACACACACCAGCATGGCATTGCCAGTCTGAAAGCACAGGCCGGCCTCTCATCCCAATAAACAGAGAAACTGGTTCCCAACTTATAAGAACTAATCACGCAGGGGTGCCTGGGTGGCTCAGTGGGTTAAGCCTCTGCCTTCAGCTCAGGTCATGATCCTAGGGTCCTTGATCGAGCCCCACATCAGTCTCCCTGCTCAGCGGGGAGCCTACTTCTCCCTCTCTCACTCCCCTGCTTGTGTTCCCTCTCTTGCTGTCTCTCTCTCTCTGTCAAATAAATAAATAAATAAATCTTTTTAAAAAAATAAAAACTAATCAGGTAGTGCCTTTAGCAGAAAATTGGTATCATCTCCCACTATGAGACTGAGAATCATGACGGTACCACAAAATCTAAGCATTCACTATAGCCTGAAGTCTGGTCAAGAACTTGACATCATTTTATCTCTTGTAACTCCCTTGCCAATGAATATGAGGACTGAGGTGGTGAGGGGGATGGAAGTCTTTCAGTTTGAGGGAAATTATTAAAATGGTCTTCATAAAGAAACTGGTTGGAATCACCAGTTCAAAATCTGTGGTGACATCACCAACCCAGAATCAGTCTCTCACTTCCCTTCATTGGGTCAAATACCTAACTCATGATATAATAGTACAAAGACCAAAGAGAATGACTGAGTACACCAGTTCACGGGGTTATAACTTGGAGTCTATCTCTGATAAGTCTGAAGAATATATGTATGTGGGTCACCTTTTTAGGTGACAAATGATTGAGAGTTTTATTTTTGCCTTCAATCTGACTTTTTTTTTTTTTTTTTTTAAAAAGGGCACCTGGGTGGCTCAGTTGGTTGGGCGATTGCCTTCATCTCAGGCCATGATCCTGGAGTCCCAGGATCGAGTCCTGAATTGGGCTCCCAGCTCCATGGGGAGTCTGCTTCTCCCTCTGACCTTCTTGCCTCTCATGCTCTCTCTTACTGTCTCTCTCTCAAATAAATAATAAAATAAATAAATAATCTAAAAAAAAAAGTAAACCAATATTATCTGGTGAGGGGGACTTAAGTCAAATACTAAGACCAGGACTTAATTCCTAAGCAGTCAGTCTGGTGCCAGTAAAAGGAGGTCTACATTTCTCAATATGAGATCCCAAATAGATTGATGGATTATGAATAAATAGAATAGATGGATTCAGCTTTCTATTCTGCAAGAAAAACATCAAAATTGTTTTCATAAATCCATAACATTCTCATTTACTTGGCTGTTATTTATTTAACAAATATTTATTGAGCAACTATTCTGTGCCCAGACTATTCTATACCGACAAGAAGCCTCTCTCACTTGAAAGCGAGTGTTAATCAAGCAATATGTAAACAAACAGCTGTGAAGGGGATCTTGTCACCTCCCACACACACACATGGATTTTGTTCTTCTTAAGACTGGACTACCTCACAGTGTAGTACTTGGATCTATTTTCTTTTCTATCCACACTCACTTCCAGGGTTTATTTCTCTAGTCTTTTGACTCCAAAATTTATAGTCAGGCGTAGAGTTCTTTTTGAACTCCAGACTGATATATCTATTAACATTTTCCCTTGGTATGTAGTAGACATCCCTGACTTGACAAATACAAAACCAAGTATCCAATCTTCTCTCTCAGCCCAAGTATCTATTGACAGATGAACAGATAAAGAAAAGTGGTACACACACACACACACACACACACACACACACACACACACACAGAGAGGAATATTATTCGGCCATAAAAAAGAATGAACTCTTGCCATTTTCAACAACATGGATGGAGCTAGAGACTACAATCTTAAATGAAACAAGTCAGTCAGAGGAATACCACATACCATGATTTCACTCCTTTGTAATTTAGGAAACAAAACAAAGGGTTAAAAGAGAGAGAGAGAGAGACAAAGAAACAAACTCTAATTAAAGAGAACTGTTGATTACCAGAACAAAGGTGGATGGGGGAAATGGGTGAAATACACTATATCGTGTATCTGAAACTAATATAACACTGTATGTTAACTGTAATTAAAATATTTTTTAAAAATTATAAACACATAAAGTCTTTAAATGCAAAAACAAGAGTAAAAAATCAATGCATTTTTATGTTTCTTCCTCATTTTAACTTTTATTGCAGAGTGAATAGGCATTTTAACATTTTTAATGATTCTGGCATAAAATGATCACTATCATTTCTTTCACAATTGCTAATTATAAAATGATGGTAAGGAATAATATGTACACAGAGAATGTGAATTATTCTACTATTTCAGTATCAAAGCATTTCCACAGAATGCTGGAGGGAGAGAAGGGTTTCACACATTATTGTGTATTTTTCCTCATTCATTTATTTCATTGTCCTATACTCAAAACCAATAGCAAGAGAAAACAAAGGCAAAAAACAGCCCTAGGGACATAGACAGTCTTAAAATAAAACCTCTGCATGGTCTTTAGATATGACAGAAACTTTCAAGTTGCAAACACACAGAGAATAAGGAAACACTTCCTGAATTACTGTATTATTTAGCTGGCAGATACACATATGCCTGCCTAATTCACCTGAGCAAAGTAGGCAGAATACCTGGAAGGAAAGGTTGATCGGAGCCTGCTGTAAAGAAAGTATTCCACAGAGGAGACCCAACTGGGATATACAAAATTTAAGGTGAAATCTGAATATTGTTATGTGATTAATGTTATTCTTTGATTAAAAAATAAGCCATTATATAAGTCGTACATACTAGAAAAATGTTTAAAGTATAAACAAGTCATTATCTGCCATAATTTATATAGATGTGGGTGGTAATATCACTTTTTTAAAAATATTTTTTTTAATTTTTTATTTATTTGACAGAGAGAGACACAGTGAGAGAGGGAACACAAGCAGGAGAGTGTGATTGGGAGAGGCAGGCTTCCCATGGAGCAGAAATGCTGGGATCATGACCAGAGCCAAAGGCAGAAGCTCAACGACTGAGCCACTCAGGCACCTCTTAATATCACGTTTTAATTAAGCTAGTTTAATATGGATAAAAATGCAACCAAGCTATGGTTTCAGACTTTTTTAGCCTATGCATCTAGAATTCCTTTATACAATAGGAGTTTCCATTGAAACTTTTGGAGGTCAGAAGGGAGTTAACCTAAAATCTTATCTATAACAAAAAACTTTGTCAGGTGCTTATATTTGTGACTTTGTTTTCTGTTTCTGTTTATAAAAATTCATTATGCAACAATTTTTCTGGAAAAGGTAAGATGCACTTTTAAAAGAGGCACAACATTAGGAAATACATTTCTACATTTAGGATTCTTGTCCTGACTAACTCTTGTCCATCTTGGAACAAAATAACATTCTTGCTGTCTCTTGTCTGAATTTTACAAAGTGACCTTATTAATCCCCCTGATTTTGATCTTTTATCCTTCCAATTCATATTTCATAGTATCCTTCTATACCAGTTCACTCACAATAATCAAAAAGTATTAAAGTTTTTCTCCCCAATGATGCCAAATTTCACTGAGCCTCATTCTGAATGAATCTGATTGCCTTGAAAATATTGAGGGGAAAGGAGTTCATCACCACAGCCATGAGATTAGCAGCAAATGAACACATGGAAAGAAAACAATAAGTCCATAGGATTATTAACAAATGTATATTTAAAAGAAAAAATATAAACTAAAATAAATGTGCTTTCTAGGTCATCAACTATTATTCATACATATTCCACAAAGTACACAATGTGTAGCCCTGAAGTAAAGCATCAATATCAAGCATTCCCAGAGCTAATCAATCTTTACTAGGCTAGCCTCCAATTAAAAGGAAACTGTTAGAGAAAGGTTGCATTATCTGAAATCTATGGTGGTATGTGTTTCCCCCTCCACAGGGAAATATTTTATCTTAAAATAGCTTAGTAAACCCGATTAAAATCAAGATGACTTAATAAAATTGTTGCTACATAAATATATGATTCTACCCATTTTATCATTTATTACTGAGTAGTCTATTTTCTATTTGATTTTTTCCTTTGTAAGTGAAATAAGATGTATATCAACCAGTGTATCCCTGCACTTCACCTAGTAATTACCTCAATATTTATTTTCATTCAGAAAGGAAGATTAAACAAAAAATGCCATCTTAGCTATACTTCTAAATGAAATGAAACAAATTAATGGGGACCTTTCTTTCTCTGTAGATCACAAAGTCATTTCAAAGAGAATGCTATGGAAAATAAAAAACAGTCTGTGTGGTTTAACAGAAACTTCAATTTGTTAATCATGTTAAAATTAATTTCCTTATAGTGATACTGGAGAGTTTTTATACATATTTTAACCATCCAGCTAAGTAGAAATTATTCAACTCAAAAGGTGATGATCATTTTAAAAGAGCTGGTTCTTTCTAAATAATGTCTGATTCCAATCATTTCACACCAAAATCTACAAAGATAGTGTGATTCATGTGTTTCTTCTATCTTATCCATTTACTCCTTTACCCACACCCACATTCAGTTGAGGTATATAATAAGCCTTAACTCTTTATGAAATCTCTCTCCTTTCTAATACACTTTACCCTGAGGTTTAATTAAATATCAAGAATGTCTTGTATTGAACAAATCTGCCACAGTCTGATTATATCCTCCTCCCCAAATTCATATGTTAAAACCTAACCCCCAATATGATGATATTTAGAGGTAGGGCCATTGGGGACAATTAGGTCAGGAGGGTGGAACAATGGGGTAGGTGCCCTTATAATGTAGGTTCAGACAGCTCCTTGGTCCTTGCCACAATCTGAGGAAAGAGTGAGAAGATGGCCTTGTGTGAATCAGAAAGTGGTTTCTCACCAGACACCAAATCTTCTGACACCTTGATCTTGGAATTCCAGCCTCCAGAATTGTGAGAGATAAATTTCTGCTGTTTAAAAGCCATCCAGTCTAAGCTGTTCTGTTATGGCCATCAGACCTGGACAACATTCCCATGTTTAAATCAAGTTCTCTGTTCCTCAATATCTTTAAAACAAAAGCTTAAATTTCATATCAAGTCATACAAATCCCATGGAAATTTACTCCAACTTAGTTTCCAGTCATCTATTCCTCTCACTAAATCTCTGAACTTCAATCAGGCCCAATAGATCATTTCCCAAACACATCCTTGGCTATTTCTATCTCAGCGTATTTGTACAGTGCTTTCATTTGTATAATATGCCTGGCTGTTTTTATCTGTAATGTAATATACTATAGCCCATTTAAGCCTTTGGAGAACCTATTCATCTTTCACAGCCAAACTAAAATGCCACCTGTCCTAAGAAGGATAACCCAATCTGGATTAGTCTTTCCTTACATGTTACCAAACCATTTTGTTTATCACATTCTGTTTCTCCAAATCCATACCTTACTCAAAGTTTGTTTTGCAATAAAAACAACTCAGTGCTTTAAAAAAATAAAAATTTAAAAAAGCACATACACACATTTGTGAATTAATTATGCATACTGACAATGGTTCATAGAATCTTAAAAAAAAAAAAAATAGTGTCCAACCAAAATTTTGGTGAAACAAAGCCTGATGATTCTAATAAAAATACAACCCTCACTTCTTGTTTTTATGACATTCCATAGCAAAAGCCTAATAGAAAGTTAATTTGATTCTATTTCAAGTTTAACTTAAAAATTGGATTTAAGTAAGTATAAAAATATATACACATGTAATTATATTTATGTATTGAACAAACATAAGTGGTAATAAAAATGAAGTCTATCTTTTTGTTTCCTATCATTCCTTTACTTTCTAAAAATATTTTCTTAAAATTTTCCAACACATTTAAAAGTAGAGAGAGAAGTATAATGAACTCCCATATATTTACCACCCATATTCAGTGGTTAACAAGATTTTGTAAGGCTTGCTTTGGCTATTCTTTTTTCTTCCCTTTCAAAATGTATTCAGTGAAAGTAGCATGCCTATGTCTGGATAAAACTATAGCAGACGCCTGGAGTCTTCAGCTCATTCTTAAGCAATGGACAGTTTTGTGGTTGCAAACAATCTTAGCATGTCTCAATTCAGAAAATAGAAGGTCATTTCAAGGTTTTATTCAATTGAACCTAAGATCTCCCCTTCCCTGGCTCTGTTCTTTTCAGAGCCAGAAGTACAGAAGGGGATGGTCCTTTTCTTCCCACCCCTCCCCCACCCCATTCCCAGTCCACCTACATTCCCAGGTGGACAACTACTTTTGCAGTCCCTTTTTGGTAGCAAATGGAAGGAGAAATGAATATCACTTTAGTCAGCTCTATAGGAGCATTCCTGTATGTCTTGACTGGACAAACTCTCAAAATAGGGCCTGATCCCAATAAGCAGCACTCCCCAGGCTTGATTCTCAAAGCAGTTTGTCATCCCAGCCTCATCTCTCAGGTTTCCAGGCAGTCAAACCCCAGAACACCAGTTATCGGAGTGACATTTTCAGATTTCCATCTAGGCTTTTGAAAAGATACTCTTCTAAAAGTTAGGAGTTAGAATTCATCTCATTCTCCAGAGACAGGACTTAAAACAAGGCATCGTCTATCTATTTAAAAATCCCATTCTTTCTCTTCCACTCACTCACAGGTGACTTTGAGCGAAGTAGTTCAAGAGTCAAGAGATATTTCTTTTCAATATCACAGATTGTTTCATCTCACTTTCTAATTCATACCTATTGTATTAGATACCTAATTGAAACTTTCATTTTAACTTTCTTTAATTTCATTTAATTCCTTTAATTTCATTTTAATTTCCTTCCATTTAAATATCTTGTCACAAACACACACATACACACAAACACATTAACTGTGTTTTATTTAACTGTGAGTTAACTGTGAATGTGGTCATCCTTAGTTTACATCATCCAGAGAAGACTACAATTCATTTTCTTGAAGGAAAACTATTAGAAAAGATTGAATTTTTGCACAATGTAGATACTGATAGAAAGCTCCTTGAAGAATATAGAATTCCATGATAAACTGAAATGAATTCCAGTCATATTTAGTAATTATTAATGTTCCTACATAATCTGTTTTGCCTAGTTAAGAACATTTAATGAATAACATTTATATTGGCTCAGTACCATCAGTATATTGGGTTTTATAGTGAACATACAGAAAACTAAGTCCCATTCTTGTGTCTATTTAATAAATATTGACTTCTTGCTTAGGAATCTGACAAGATTTATTGACATGGCAATTTCATAGTTTCTGAGAAAGATTAAAATTTTTATTGGGCCCCAAACTAGAAGGTAATGTCAATACTGGTCTTGGTTACATGCATTTATCATGACATTCATTCAAACACAAATGGAGGTTTCCATAAAACTGCTAGTCCTGTTTCTTTTTTCACATAATTAGGAGAGACAGAGCCATTCAAACATTCCTTTTCAAATCAGGAATGAACAAAGGACCCCCAAGTCTAGATGCAATGCTGAATCCAATAACAGTGCACCTGAAATTAGCCAGGCCTCTCAAAAGAGCAAGAGTGAGAAAAGGAAGGCACATCAGTAGTCCAGTCGCTGGACAGCTAAGTGAGAATAGGAACCATCACTGTCTGGCCCACTCTTACATTACTGAGGAGGAAAACATTAAATTGACTTGCATTTGATTCTCATCTAAGAAATAATAAAGGATATGTTAAGGAATTTTGTTTGTTTTTAATCTCCCACTTAACATAGAACAAAAGGGAAAAAAATCTAAGAAAGCCTTGAAATGTAATGACAAGCAATAAGCAACAATTGATTGCCAAGAGAAAATAAGGGTCCAAAGGTGAGTATAACTAAAAATAATGGAGTCACCCTGGGCTTTTGCTTGTTTGTTTGAGATGATATATGCAGTTTTTACATGGTGCCCAGCACATTTTAAGTATTTAATAAATGAAAACAGTTATTACTATCACTTATATTGTTATAACTAATTTCTAACAAAGAGATATTTACAAAGCAAATCCTCTAAATAAAGGCATGACAAGCAAGAATGCTCAGAGAAGAAATGACTTTTCCTCTTTGAAACAGTTTTTACAGTGTCCTCTTATTGAAAGGGAAGGGAAAAATGTGGACAAATAGTATGATGAGAACAATACATTATGTATATAATATAAACTGGGATTAAGCTGGAAATAATCTGGCAATTCATTATTTAATAATTAGAGGCTTCACCAATGCCACTACCAGATACTAAGCAATATATACATGATTCATATATATAAAATATGGTGTATATTACATATAAATTTCATACATATATTACATATATAAAAGTTTGATTTTGTATGCTCCAGACTTCCATAACATTCAACCCAGAAACTAAAAAAGAAATAATTATTATGTAGTCAGCAATTCCATCATGGCCTTATCAGAAAGATAAAGTCTTATAGACATCTTCAAAGCAAGTAGTTTGATCCTCCTAAGTTACCAAAGCAACAGGTATTTTTATCTACTCTAACAAAATAAAGACTTACCCGGTACAGAGTAACTGCTCAGTAAATATTTGTTAAAATATTGAATAAGCCATAGGAATAACATAATTGCATTCTGTCGATGATCAGTAAATATATCTTTTTTGAAAGGAATAATTCTGTTCAAACATAAAAGCTGTAAAGCCAATCAATGAGAAGAGCCTAATAGAGTTTCTAAAAGACACTAACCTTGAGAATGCAGATGGTATTTAGCTCTGGTTTGTTTTGTATATGAGCAGAAGAATTAAAACAACTTTAAGAAACTCTCCAGTGAGAATACTATTGGCTCATTTCCTTCTCACTGAATCATGCTGTCACTAAAGTTACTTTTTGTATTGTGTTTTGAAACTTTTACATAAATGCTTCCAGGTATGGTGACATGGTTAAATGGTTAATCCTGTAAACTACTCAAATAAGACAACACCCTAGAAAAACACAGCTAGTGAAAAAGGTCACTTTCATTCAGTTCACTATCTGTGTGTGAGCCCTAGGAAAAATACAGGCAAATTGTAGGTGTTTGGGGGAAAATGCTATTTGCTTACAAAGGTATTTTTCAAATGATAAGTCAGATGTTAAAATTTAAAGTTTTATTCAAAATCCTGTCATTTACCCACTTGAAAAATTCATTTGAAATCTAGGTTGCATTTTCTACAAATAAAATAAGGTTAAATTTGCCTATGTCAGTGTGACATATCAAAATTTAGCAATCCTCAGAATATGACAATGTAAGTATATATAATTTAACTTCAAGAATACATTAGCAAGTAATAGAGAGCAATTTAAAGTCTAAATGGAGGTTTCAAGTTTAGATAAATGAAAAGAATCAAGCTTATTTTTTCTTCAAAAATATCTTTAATGGCTTTACTCAGGTCAAATCCATTTCATATAGGTAATCTATCATTTAAGTCATAGAGTTCATAATTTTGGCCTGAAAAAAATAGAAATTTGGATCTGAAGAGCATATTCCTTTTCTGGAACAACTGCTTCTAAGTCTATTCCAAAAGAATGACAAATACACAAAGATCAGATCAAAAATATGAAGATCTTTACAAAACAACACATATCCAATATTATTTTCTCCTACTAAAAAGAGATTTAGAAACTAAATCATAAGAATAAAATTCCTCACACTTGAATTTCACCTAGGAGAAAATATATCAGAATCTCCAGAAGAGGAAAAAGGGGGTTATTTTGAAAATATTTTCTAGGTGATGTTGATAAGTTCTCCAACCAATCAGCTGATAAATCCAACCAACCAATCTCATAATCCTAATAATGATAATAATACTCTTTTCATATTTCATTTGAGTACCAGGTATTTCCATCTCAATGCTTTGTCATGGTCTTAAAATATATATATTAAACTATTTTCTTCTTTTCCATTGTTAGTCTATTCCTTTTCATATAATTCATATAATCTTTACCACACCAGCAAACTTCCTCAAAGACACCTTTCCCCCGAAAACATTTCATGAACTGGCATGTCCTTTCAATTCTCTCTCTAAAATTCCTCTCAAATCTGACTGACCTTCTGGACTCTATATTTACTTAAAATTGCTTCATTCTCTCACAGTGAGACTGATTCAATAGTCTCCTAACTGCTATTCCTGCCCACACCTACTTCTAATCTGCCCCCAAATTCTCCCAGAATTACCTTTATTAGAAAAAAATTATTATACAACCACGTCTCTTCTTCTAAAAACTTCTTCAGATCACTATGATCTTTTTAAGAAAAGGTTTCAAAATCTTTAGCATGTCACATATTGTTCTTCAAGATTTGGCCCTACACATATAGCATCAACTTCTACTTCCCCAAAACCTTATACTTGGGAATCCTATTGAACTTCTCACAGATCCACCTACGAATTCTTTAATTCTTGAGTAATTATACATGCTATTTTCTCTGTATGGAAGAGTGTTTTCTGGAAAATTCCTACACCTTCTTCAAATCCAATTCAATTTTTATTTCCTCTGAGAAATCTTCCCCAGTTCCTTCAGGATGGGACACTTTGCTGAATGTCCACTGAAACAAGGAATTTCACTATGGAAAAAGACATGGGATTGTAGAGACAGGAGATTTAAAATTCAAGAGAAGCAAAAGGAATTCCTAAGAAAATGATGAAAGGAACTTCCTGGAAAACATTTATGCAGCAAGTTGGGAGAACAACCAACAACCTAGTAAGCAGAAAGATGAACATTGTCGGAAGCAAAGGAAAGGGCATGATAAGTTTCCAGGTGTTATGACCTAGTGAGGAGAATTTGACAGTTTTTTTAGAGAATTTGTTAGAGACCATGATCAGTGAGCCAATTGTTGCCTCTAAGATAAATTAAAACCTGTATAAGAATGAGAATGTGATCAATTTCTATGTGATTGACTGCTGAACAATAATTGCTAGTGAAAGTAGTATAATCTCTAAACATTGAATAAGTCAAATTTTGTGATATATTTAAAAAGGGTAAATTTTCTTTGAGTTTAACCCTCATCTTCCATAAGGAGATTAGATAATAATTAAGTCTGAAAAATCAAGAAGTAAACATATAAACTTATTTTTTAGGTATATGGAGGCAAAAGTAAAAAGAAATAGCAAAAGTGTTGAAATTGTTTGCTCTTAGGATAAACGAAGGCCTGTGTTCCTCAACTACTGGGGGATCAGTCACATCGTGTTCCTTGTAAGTGGTGCCCAAGGCCTGAGAGGAAAATATATCCCTGGGACTGGATGCCCAGGGTTCAATACAACTGGAGGTAGTATGATCATAATGGAGTATATAGATCCAGATATTAGAGAAACCGTAAAGCAAAAACAATTAATAAAATTAGAAGAAACAAAATTATGGCAACAGCTGCTTTAAAAAATTTTTTTTTTTTGTATGAGTGGTCAGAAAGTAGGATGAAAATAATCTGATAGCTTTCAAGCAAAGAATATGAATTATAAACTAGACTTTTTAAAAAAATTTTATTTATTTATTTTGACAGACGGAGATCACAAGTAGGCAGAGAGGCAGGCAGAGAGAGAAGGGGAAGCAGGCTCCCTGCTGAGCAGAGAACCCAATGTGGGGCCCCATCCCAGGACCCTTAGACCATGACCTGAGCTGAAGGCAGACACTTTAACACACTGAGCCACCCAGGTGCCCCTAAACTAGACTTTTTATAAAATTAAGACATTTATGATACACAGATGACAGAGGTAATGTGCCAAAATAAGTTATCCCTCTCTAATGTTCATTTTATTTAGTCATTTTAATACAATGAGAAGTTTAAAGTCAGAAATTTAGTTTTGTTTTAACAAAATATAGCATAATAAAATAGGGAATTTTCACAGCACTGAAAAAGGATATTTTTTTGAAATCTACTACAGTATTCTCGAATTCTAAAAATGAATTTATAAATATTTTTAAGTTATAACATGTATAAATATATATAACTATATATCATAACTATGAGCAACTCTCTAATGTACCTAAATTTTAATAAATAATTTTTTAAAATTATTTATTTTTCTTCACATGTTTTCATTTTCTCTATATAAAGTTAAAGAGAATCAATGGGTAAAGTGTTATAGCTATAATGCAAGTTCAGCCAAGTTAGCACAAAAATCATATCATCATTATTATGATAGTAATAGGTAGACAGTAGCAGGTCTACTCTAGGTACTAGAATAAAGCACTGACTAAAAGAGAAAAATACCTGCCTTCTTAAAGCTTACATTATAGTCAAAAAACAGAAATAACAGTAATAATAAAAAAAGAGGATGTCTAATTCACTACAGCAACAAAAACTATGAAGTACTAACAATAGACAAAAAAATTATAAGAAGTCTATAGAGAAAATTATAAAACATAATTGAAAAATATAACTCCTAAATAAATGGGGAACTATACCATGTTCATGCATTGAAACAGTATCATAAAGGTGTCCATTGCTCTATAAATAATATAACTAAAATTAAAATACAATAATTGGGGGAAAATGCTCTTAAAATTCATGTGGAAGATTTGAAATGGCTAAAAAATAAAAACTTTTTAAAAACAAGGGAGAGGGCCAAAAGAAACCAAGCTTTCTAGTCACAAAAATATAAAGGGTTTCATTGGTCAAGGATAGCAAAGTAAATCAATAGAGTAGAATAGAAAGCCCCATGTTAGGTATAGAGATTAATTAGAAATAAAATCTTAAAAAGTGTGTGTGTGTGTGTGTGTGTGTGTGTGTGTGTGTAGTTTACATTAGTGACTCAAACTATAAGATACCCAGATTTAAGTCAAAGGTTTGTGAAGCTTGTATAGAGAAGATAATCTTTCCTGAAATGTTAGAGATACACTATTGTCCTAAAGATGTTTGTTATCCCCCATTTAATGTTAGTTTTATTGAAATGTCAATCACAATACCAAAGGTGTTTTTGTGTAAAACAAATTGATTTTAGAATCTATTTGGATGAAAAAACCCAAATAGTCCATTTGGAAGAACAAGGGGGAGACCTAGCTTAGAAGATGTTAATGTCACAAAGCTATAGTAATCATGTTAGGATGAAATTAGTGCCATAGAATATTCAGTTAATTAGCAGACTTCCATATACACAGAAAGTTGTTAAGTGACAGAAATGAAATCATAATATGGAGAAAGAATAAATTATTCCACAAATGGATACATATAATAGAAAAATTGTCTTATAGCATAGTACTGGCATAAAAACAGACACATAGATCAGTGGAACAGAGTAGAGAGCCCAGATATGGACCCTCAACTCTATGGTCAAATAATCTTCGACAAAGCAGGGAAAAATATACAATGGAAAAAAGACAGTCTCTTCAATAAATGGTGCTGGGAAATTTGGACAGCTATGTGTAGAATGAAACTTGACCATTCTCTTACATCATACACAAAGATAAACTCAAAATGGATAAAAGATCTCAACATGAGGCAGGAATCCATCAGAGTCCTAGAGGAGAACATAGGCAGTAACCTCTTTGACGTTGGCCACAACAACATCTTTCAAGATATGTCTCCAAAGGCAAAGGAACAAAAGCAAAAATGAATTTTGGGGACTTCACCAAGATCAAAAGCTTCTGCACAGAAAAGGAAACAGTCAAAACAAAGAGGCAACCCACAGAATGGGAGAAGATATTTGCAAATGACAGTATAGACAACAGGCTGATATCCAGGATCTAAAAAGATCTCCTCAAACTCAACACACCTGAAACAGATAATCACATCAAAAAACGGGCAGAAGACATGAATAAACACTTCTCCAAAAAAGGACATACAAATGGCTAACAGACACATGAAAAAATGTTTATCATCACTAGCCATCAGGGAGATTCAAATCAAAACCACATTGAGATACCACCTGACACCAGATACCACCTAACCCACTGTTGGTGGGAATGCAAGTTGGTGCAGCCACTTTGGAAAACAGTGTGGGGATTCCTTAAGAAATTAAAAATAGAGCTACCCTATGACCCTGTAATTTCATTACTTGGTATTTACCCCAAATATACAGATGTAATGAAAAGAAGGGCGATCTGTACCTCAATGTTCATAGCAGCAATGACCACAGTTGCCAAACTGTAGAAAGAGCCAAGACGCCCTTCAACAGATGAATGGATAAAGAAGATATGGTCCATATATACAATGGAGTATTATGCCTCCATCAGAAAGGATGAATACCCAACTTTTGTATCAACATGGATGGGACTGGAGGAGATTATGCTGAGTGAAATAAGTCAAGCAGAGAGGATCAATTATCATATGGTTTCACTTACTTGTGGAGCATAGGGTATAACACAGAGGACACTGGGTGAAGGAGAGGAGAAGTGAGGTGGGGGAAATTGGAGGGGAAGACAAACCATGAGAGAGTGTGGACTCTTGAGAAACAAACTGAGAGTTTGGGAGGGGAGTGGATGGGGGGATTGGGTGAGCCTGGTGGTAGGTATTAAGGAGGGCACATATTGCATGGAGACTTGGTGAGGTGCATAAATAATGAATTTTGGAACCCACACAAAAAATTAAATTTTTTTTTTTAAATTTTTTATTTTTTATAAACATATATTTTTTATATACATATATTTTTATCCCCAGGTCTGTGAATCACCAGGTTTACACACTTCACAGCACTCACCAAATCACATACCCTCCCCAATGTCCATAATCCCACCCCCTTCTCCCCAACCCCCTCCCCCCGGCAACCCTCAGTTTGTTTTGTGAGATTAAGAGTCATTTATGGTTTGTCTCCCTCCCAATCCCATCTTGTTTCATTTATTCTTCTACCCACTTAAGCCTCCATGTTGCATCACCACTTCCTCATATCAGGGAGATCATATGATAGTTGTCTTTCTCTGCTTGACTTATTTCGCTAAGCATGATACGCTCTAGTTCCATCCACGTTGTTGCAAATGGCAAGATTTCATTTCTTTTGATGGCTGCATAGTATTCCATTGTGTATATATACCACATCTTCTTGATCCATTCATCTGTTTTAAAAAATTACAAATTTGTGCATAACAGACATTATTAAAAAAAAAAAAAAAACTAAGTCTACCTGCTGAGAAAGAGCATTTAAAATGCACACTGTCTTTAAATCCTTAGCATGCAGGTAAGTTGAAATATGCCCGCAAATCAACATAATAGACAATCCTATGAGGAAATGAGCAGTTGTAAAGGGAAGTATGAATGGCCAATAAACAAAAGAAAAATGTACTCCCACAAATCAACATAATAGACAATCCTATGAGAAAATGAGCAGATGTAAAGAGATCAGAAGAAGAAATCTGAATGGCCAATAAAGAAAAGAAAAAATGTTCATATTCACCAGTGTTCGGAGGAATACAAAGGAAAATAATTTATCAGATTGACAACAACAAAAAATTTTAAGTCTCTCAATACCAAGTGCTGGTGAGGATATGAAGCAACAGAAACTTTCACAGTTTGCCAGTACAAGTAAATATTTTTTTAATTACTTTGGAGAGAAATTTGATATTATCTAGTAAAGTTAAAAATGTTCATTACCCACAACTCATATATTCTAATTCTAGGCTTAGAAACTAGGATATAATGAAACTGTCACAAAGGATATAATGAAACATGTATAAGAATAATCGTAGCATTGTGCATTCGTATTGCCTTTACAAACTTAGTTTAGTTCACTTGAAAAGTTTAAATCTAGATATCCCAATTCAATAAGAGGATGAAATTCACTAAGATGAAATTTTCAAACTTCTAAGATAGGTGTGCCGTTCCATTTGAGGCATAATAAGAGACTGTTGTTAAGAAATATACAAGGGAAAAAATGAAATCTACATACGTCAAGTTAAGATTAGTGAGATTTTTAAATTTAGCAACACCTACTTTTGTCTTAGTGTTTGAGTATCTAATAACAAATTCTTAGAAGCTTTATGTAATTAAATTTTAAAGGAAAAATATCGAGTAAAGATGTTAAATTCTCCAGGTAATTTTTTAGGAAGAAATATTAACTGTGTAAATATATATGTATTATTATATACATTATATATAGCATATAACATATATTATATACTATGTATTTATTATAAATTATTAATCTATATGGATTTATAAATTTATAGATTTTTATAAATAAATAATTTATGATATAAATTTATAAATTAATTTATTCATATATTTCTATAAATAGAAATTTTTATATTTATTATGCATAATCTATTATGTATTATATATTATATAATATATATTTATTATATTATACATAATCTATATGTATTATATATTATATAATATATAATTTTAAGTTCACTGGAGGCAAGACCTTTGTTTTAATTGTCAATTACATATGAATTTCACATAAATATATAAATGTTATTATTGAAAACAATATATTCCATAACTTCTTAATAGTCACATTTGTATTTCAAGAAAACAAAAGCTTTTCAAGCTTAGCAATAAAAAAATTAAATCTTTTTTAGCTTAGAGCAATATATGACTGAAAACATGCCATGAAAAATGTCATGAAAGCAGAAAAATGTGACAAATACTGATAATACACAGAATGATAATATACAAGAAAAGATTTAAGATGTAGTGTTTAATATATTTTTAGAGCTAGGTTAAGAAATGACTTGATTTCACATCAGATTAACGTGATGCTTTTCCTTCAGAGTTTATTGTATAAAATTATTTTTGCTTCCAGATAAATATGCTCTTTTTAAAAAGAAACGAGCAAAAGAGATAATATTACCAGTTCTAGCACACTTAAATAATGTTTTCATACATTTCCCAAGTCAAAATATTGGGGGACTATTTTTTGCTCACAAAATTAAAGTTGAAAATTCATAAATCATGTCAAACCAATACTATATATTAGCTACTTTCAGTAATTTATCTCAATTCAGCTCTCAAACTATATGGAAAAAAATATTCTAATATTTAAAAACCCCAAATTCAAAAAAGTTCTCTAAAGTATGGTTCCAAGAATGTAATATGAGCTACTTGATGCCAATAGTGATAATACGTTTAGAAAAATATAAACAAGAATAAGGGACATTGGGTGGCTCAGTCAGTTAAGTGTCTGCCTTCAGCTCAGGTCTTGATCCCGGAGTCCTAGGATGGAGCCTGGAGTCAGGCTCCCTGCTCAGCTAAGAGTCAGCCTCTCCCTCTTCCTTTCCCTCTGTCTGGCCCCCTCCCTGGCCCAACTCCTGCTCCCTTGATCTCTCTCAAATAAATAAATAAAAGCTTTTTTTTTTTAAAAGAAAAACATGAACAGGAGTTAATAAAGATTTTAATAGTTTTGATAATTAAATATTAATTTTAAATTAAATAAAGTTCTCAAAATAAAATTGATCAGAACCTTAATCACTAGAGCCAGCAAGTGGAAAAAGCTTCAAATTACATCATAAACTGTCAAAATTATTTACTCCAGTACACAAATATTGTCAACAGACATGACTAAATGATGTATAACTCTTGAAAAGGAAATTGATTAAAAGATTTAAGAGACAAAAACTCATCTCAATTAAGTAACATGCTATTTGCCTCCACTATTCAAAATATTTTGTCTATTTAACTTTCTTTTTTTTAAAGGTTTACTTATTTATTTGCAAGAGAGAGAAAGAGAGTGCAAGAGAGAAAGAGCACGAAGGGGTAAGGGCAGAGGAAGAAGCAGACCTCCCCCACCAAACAGGGAGCCACATACTGGGCTCAATCACAGGACTCCAGGACTATGACTTGAGCAGAAGGCAGATGCCTAATCTACTAAACCACCCAGGCGCTCCTCTATTTCACTTTCTTAATCCACAAACGAGCTCAGGGCCCTCTCAATTTTAGATTAGTGAGGTTAGTCTGCTTATGGAACATGGAATATAGCTGCTAGTACCTCCTTATCATCTCTCAGCTATTCCAAAAGAGAACTGATAAACCATTTGAGATACCATTTTCGTCTTAGCTATCCACCAGCCACCTAGAGCGCCTTTTTTCCCCTCTCTTTGGAATTAACTTTTTTAAAAAAGATAAGGTATTTATTTGAGAGAGAAAGAAAGCAGGAATGGAGGGTCAGAGGGATAGGGAGAGAGAATCTCAAGCAGAATCACACTGAGCATGGAGGCTGACAACGTGAGATTGATTCCCTGACCCTCAGATCAGGAGCTGAGCTAAACTAAAGAGTCTGAAAGGAAACCTACTGAGCCACCCAGACACACCTCCTTGGAATTAACTTTTTAAATGAATTTAAAATGAACAACTTTAGTGTGGGTCTCTCACTTCAAATGGTCGATAGGCATTTACCATCTTGTTCTTTTAAGGGCACAAGGCATTTAAACTTTTTCTCACTTTAAAATCATTAAGCAAACCAAAATTTCAGTTTAAAAAATCTCAAAGGATTTATTTCATCATGCATGCATTTTTGTTAAGTTCAACTTTAACCAAAAAGTCCAATAATCTTACTGAGACAAGTCTCAAAGTTTAGGTTAGAAGACTGTATAAAAATGCTGTATCCCATCAATTTTACAACGACTTTTTTCACATTTTAACAACTCAAAACTAGAATGAGACTTTCAAAGTAGGGTATGTCATGGTTTATTTCATAATGCTTTTTTTCCTTGCATGTACATAAATTAATAGTGAAATTTATAATCCATAGCATCTTAGATTTAATCAAATATAGTAGTTTAAAAAAAACAAATATTGTAGTTTTAAGCATCTTTATATTCATCTATTCTTTTTATAAGAAAAGTTTATTTCAAAAATAAAACCCTAGCCTCATAATCTCAGTAGAGAAAAGAAGTAACTGACAGTTTCTTTGCAGTTTACTTTGTAGGCCCTAATACATTTCAACACTTCATTATTTCAGATCAGGCAATAGGAACTTCACAAGTTGGGTTTCTCTAGCCAATTAAGAATCTCTTTTTGTAAAATAGGTGGAGATTCCATTAACAGCATAATGTATACTTTCAGATGTCAAGCTAGTAACTACAAAACAATGTTTTCCAAGCAATTCAATTAGAAAGAAAATAAATTTCAAGATGATAGTCTTTGTTTTGCTTTAGATAAAACTTGGCTTTTAAGTTCCTTTCTGAATGTTTCCAAAAATGACAAAACGTTGATGACAAACCTATGTTAAGTAAAAACTATATATTTGAGGTGGCTTAAGTCAGTTGAGTTAAAAATTAAATAAGAACAATTTAATATGTTTTAGAAATAGAAGCTTACAAGACCTGACTAAACAATTTTCTATGATTGGTTGTATAAAATTTACATCTTTAACAAGCATGTATACATATCTCCACTCTAAAAAACTCAAGTAAAAAATCTTTGGAAACCACATCTCTCTGAAAAGTGGGATCCATCTGGGGCTAGGCAAACGAAGTGGAATTTCATCCCCACTTAGGTACAATTACTGTTATAATTCTTCACTGAAAAGTGGAACAATAGAAATAGCTACTTTAAAAATCAAAATACTGGGACACTGGGTGGCTCAGTCGGTTAAGCGTTTGCCTTCAGCTCAGGTCATGATCCCAGAGTCCTGGGATCGAGTTCCGCATCAGGCTCACTGCTCAGTGGGGAGGTGGCTTCTCCCTCTGGCTCTGCCCCTCACCCTGCTTATGCTCCTTCTCTCTCTCTTTTGCTCTCTCTCTGACAATAAATAAATAAAATCTTTTTTAAAAAAAATCAAAATACTGCAGGGGCACCAGGGTGGCTCAGTCCATTGAGCATCCAACTTTTGATTTCAGCTCAGGTCGTGATCTCAGAGTGGTGATACGAAGTCCAGCACTGGGCTCCCAGCTCAGTGGGGAATGTGCTCGAGATTCTTTCTCCCCACCCTCGGCACCTTCTCCTCCAAGATAAGCAAGTAAATCTTTAAAAAAAAAAAAAAATTTTTTTTAAGTAAATTTTTTTTTAAGTATTAATGTTGAAGAGATTGTGATCCTATGCACAGTAGAAAAGGCTGCCCAGAAGATAGCTGATGATTCTTCTCCTCTATTTCATAACGTTCTCTTATCACGAAAAATTCCCCATTAAGGGTCATGAAGTATAAGTGCATCTTCTTTTTAAAGTATTAATAATAAACTCATTTGGTTTCATTGCTGCATTCCTTTAAAGAGTTTTAGGATGTGAAATAAGTATGTAGAGGTATTTTTGAACTTACAAAATGACATCATCTTTTCCAAAATTTCTATATGTTATAAGGAAGTCTCAAGAAATTCATAATATAGGCACCTGTATTCTTAAAAACTTTTGCAATGGAGGGGTGCCTGGGTGGCTCAGTGGGTTAAGCCTCTGCCTTTGGCTCAGGTCATAATCTCAGGGTCCTAGGATGGAGCCCTAAATCGGGCTCTCTGCTCAGCGGGGAGCCTGCTTTTCTCTCTCTCTCTGCTTGCCTCTCTGCCTATTTGTGGTCTCTGTCTATCAAATAAATAAAATAAAATAAATCTCTTAAAAAAATTAAAAAAAAACTTTTGCATTGGATTTCCCAGCTCAACTTAAAATGTAGAGAAATAAATTAGAAAAACAACCTAATACTATTGTAGCTAATTCATTCTACATACATAGCTAATGCCAGATTCTCCACTGATTTGACAAATACATTTCATTTCCATTAATGTAAAAAGGGCCAGCATCTGTTTTTTTTTTTTTTTAAGATTTTATTTATTTATTTGACAAAGATCACAAGTAGGCAGAGAGGCAGGCAGAGAGAGAGAGAGGGAAGCAGGCTCCCTGCTGAGCAGGGACCCCGATGTGGGGCTCGATCCCAGGACCCTGGGATCATGACCTGAGCCGAAGAAGGCAGAGGCTTTAACCCACTGAGCCACCCAGGCGCCCCAGGGCCAGCTTCTCTTAAAGTATACAGAATTTGGAAGAAATTAAAAGAATAAAAATTTTCAACCTTCTCCTGCACTTACCATTTTAATGCAGTCCTAGTTAAAGTTAGATATGATTTAGGGTGGCAGAAACTAAATATTTTGGATCAAAGGATTTCAAACATATAAATATCCTCTTAATGAAGAAAAATTATATATTATAAAATAAACATATGAATTTTCTCCTGGTCTGATTAAACAAGAATTTGGCTGTCATGGTAATAAAGCATGCAAAAACAAGATGAAGCATTTGGCAGTTAGAAGGAGTGAGTACTCCATGTAAAATAAAGTCATTATTCCAGTTTGTCCAGTACTGAATAGAACTCCACTTTTCAGAAGAAAGCAAGCTGGAGAATGTTCTGACACAGGGATAAGAGAGATTAAATGGTTCAGTATCTCAGGAAATAGGATAAAATAGCTGTTTTTGTTCAGTGATAAATGAACATAAAGAGGTTATATTCAATACACACTTTATATGAATAACTTGAACAAGACATTTGGAAAACATGTCATTGAACTACATATTCTTCACAACAAATAACATTTATAAAAAGGAAGCAGAAGGATGCTAAAGTTTAATGACACATTTCCATTTGTTGTAAAGGAAGAGGGTAATGGAATTTTCTGTGTACCTATTTGGAAACTAAAACCTATTTAAAAGTAAGAGCATCTTGGGGCACACAGATGGCTAAGTCAGTTGAGCATCCAACTCTTGATATGGGCTCAAGTCATAACCTCAGTGTTGTGAGATCTGGCACCGCATGGAGCTCCACACTGATCATGGAAGCTGCTCTCTCTACCTCTTTCTAAAAATAAATAAACAAAATCTTAAAAAAATATATGTAAGAACATCTTACAAATTGTAAGACATAAATGACATAAGATAAATAACACTAATTTTTAAGTTTTATTTATGAGAGTTTTTATTCAGTAACCGCATAACTGATGATTCATCTTACTCTAAAATAGACTGATTTCTAGATCTGTTTCTTTATTCTCCATTTATGTCACATATGGCATGCTTTGGCTAAAATAATTTTACTGAAATAATTTTATCTATATAAGTTGTAATTTGTATTTAACTCATAGGCTAAATTCAGTCATACAGAGAGAATATTTAGAGGGGGACAGGAAAATGTATTAGATTAAATCACACAATTTTTTCTACGCAGTTTTTTTTTTAATTTTTCTGTGTACCTAGCATATTGAATCATGAAAAGTGTTTTTCTATTTCTAAACTGCTTACTAAGTGTATTAATGAACATTGTAGAAGCTGGAAATGTTTAGTTTTGGGAAATGCAGAGCTTCCTTGCAACAAGTTAAGAAAAGTTTATAAGATCTTAGTTGAGATACTGTATAATAATAAATGTACAATATCTTAACGAAAATATCTGGGTTGTTGTCTAAGTTACCAATGAGAAAGAACTTGCAATAATCTTTACATTTAGAAGACTCTTTTAGTCTTCTGGTGGAGAATATGTTTTCATGGAGAGGGCTCTGTTACTTTGTGGTTAAAAGCAGGAGTCAAAGAGTTAGGTGTCAAATCCTGCACTCACTTCTTCCCAGACAATTTAATGGTTTTGAACTTCAAATGTGTTGGCTACAAAGTAGAGGAATAGAAACTTCCCCATATTTTTGTGAGAATTAAATGAGATAATGCACATAATTCACTTAGCATAATGCTTAGTATATATAGTAAACAATAATTAGTGGTAGCTAATAATCATTTACAATGAAGTAATTATACATTGATAAGGCTATAATGAATACTTTTTTCCATGCTGTCAATTTTTTCTTATTTTATTAAAGTACAACAAACTATAATAATATTGTTAATTACATAATTTATTGATATGCTTAACATGGGAAGAGCTACACTTTCCCCTCTACTCATACTAGTCAGGTAAAGCTTCACAAAGAAAGAATTTGATCTGGGAGTTGAGAGCTAAGAGAGGAAACCAGACAAGTAACAGGAACTGTGGAGTTAAGACATAGAAGTAGAGAGGCAAACATGTTCACAGAACAGTGAGTGAAAAAAACAATTTAACTGAAAAAGACCAAAAAAACTATATCTGGTGGTATAATGTTGAATAAATGAAGTAATGCTGGGTAAGTTATAAATAATGTTGGCTACATGAAAAGAATTGATGGAGATCCTTGCATTAAATCACACATAGAGATCAGGTTTTTCTAGGGAACCCAAATGAAAGTAACCATAGTCTTTTCTTCATATTCATAATGAAAATAGTACTAAAAGATAAATATTCTGATGGTGGGATACAGATTTCATCAGAAAAGGAAACAAACTGGGATAAAGGAGACCAGCGAGGCTCTGTGCTATCCACTATAGCAGCCACTAGTTATATGTAGTTATTAGCACTGGAAATGTACTAGTCTAACTTGAGATGTGCTCTAAATATAAAATATGTACTGGATTATGAAGACTAGGAAAATTATATTAAAAATCTCATTAATAATTTTTATGTTAACCACATTTTGAAATGCTATTTTGGAATTATTGGGATAAATAAAATATACTAATAAATTTCACCTTTTCATGTTTTTGCTGCTACTAGACAATTTAAAATTATATATGTTGGAGAGTCTGGGTGGCTCAGTCAAGCTGGTGGTTAAGCATCTGACTCGTGATTTTGACTTATATCATGAACTCAGGGTTGTGAGATCAAGCCCACTGTTGGGGTCTGCACTCAGTGGGGAGTCGGCTTGAGAGTCTCTCTCTCTCCCCCGCTCCATTCCTTGTCCCAGCACGTTGTCTCTAACTCTCTCTTTGAAAAAAATAAATAAATAAATCTTTTTAAAAAAATTATGTATGTGTCCCATATTTCATTAGAGAATCAGATGTTTATTCCACACATGCATCAGTGAAAAGACAGAATTGTGGACTAGTGTGGTAACTGTGCATATGGTACAAAATGAAAGGAAATATTACAAACAGAAGAACTGATTTGTTTAGTGGTTAAAGAGAGATGATAAACTCAAGGATCTGAGATTGAGTGACCAGTTCTACAATTGGTAGAAAGAAGTTCATGGGTGGAAAATTGATGTGAAAAAAATATTATTTAGTTTTAGACATGCTGAGTTTGAGATGGTGGTAGGATATGCAAAAGGAGAGAAAGTAAGAAGAACACAAAAGAGAAAGACACTTAATATAGAAAGAGAGACAAGTAAATAATTTCAGTAAAATTATGAAGAGCCAGAATATAAAGGGTTGAGCAATAAACAAAAGCAATGGATTTTACATCACTCTTTTCAGAGGTTGTCAACAAATTGAAAATAAGAAAATTAGGATGAGGGCAAAGAGTGAGCATTGTCAAGAAAATGATTTCAGTTTGGGTTTGGGCTTCCAAGAGGGAATGGAATCCTCATGCTTATCTTTTCATCCAGTCTGTCAGTTAATCAGTCTTTCAAAAACCACATGATACAACAGTTTCTATATGTCAGGCACCCAAGTCATTCAAGCTTCATGATGGAAGTTGGAAGACACATAAAGAAATGGTAATGGAAAAAGGGTCAAATAAGTGGAATACACAAAGGCGCAAAAACAACCCAACCTTTTAGGGGAAGTGCAAGCAGCTGGGGTGGCTGAAGCAAGGATGGATGGGTAAGAAGGAGGAGAGACCAGACTAGGGAACAACTCAACTGCAGTGAAAATGGCTGCACTTGGGGTACCTGGGTGGCTCAGTCAGTTAGGTGTCTGCCTTCAGTTCAGGTCATGATCCCAGGGTCCTGGGATCAAGTCCTGCATGAGGATCCCTGCTTGGTGGGGAGTCTGTCTCTGCCTCCCCCTCTGCCTCCCTCCTAGCTCGTGCTTGTTCTTTCACTCTCTCTGTCTCAAATAAATAAATAAAATCTTTTTTTAAAAAAATGGCTGCACTTCATTCTCAGGATCAGCATGATCCCTTAAAGAGTTTTAAATAAGGAATGACATGACCAGGCCTGTACTTTTTTAGTGGCTTTGCCAAAAGATTGTAGAAAAGACTGGAGAAGACAGGAAGCAGAAATACCGGTTAGGAAACTATCACAGCCCACCTCATGCTAGGCTAATGAATGCCTTAATTTGCCTTGAGAGGAGTTTCTTCCCAGTCAGAACTTCATCAGCTTGCTCTAGACAATCGTGGTCACTTCCTTACTCTCTATAAGTCAAAAGGATGCAGAAAAGGTTTGGATATATAAAGAAACTGGGCCATGGAGTGACCCTAGCCATATCAAACCAGCCCCTTGAGTCAGATTCTTTAACTTTAAAGAATGTGATGAAGCAGGCAGAGGATGCACAAACACAAGTCATTTTGAAAACTACTCTAGGTGGACCCAGAATCCTATCCATGAATTTCAATGCAATTCAGAAACTATATATATACTAATATCTATATGGCTATAACTTGGAGCATAGGGTGGGAAAGGAGTGGTAAAAGATAAATGAGAGGGGCGCCTGGGTGGCTCAGTGGGTTAAAGCCTCTGCCTTCAGCTTAGGTCATGATCCCAGGGTCCTGGGATCGAGCCCCACATCAGGCTCTCTGCTCAGCAGGGAGCCTGCTTCCTCCTCTCTCTCTCTCTCTCTGCCTGCCTCTCTGCCTACTTGTGATCTCTGTCTGTCAAATAAATAAATAAAATATTAAAAAAAAAAAAAGATAAATGAGAGATTGCATAGATGTTTGTAATGAATTTGGGCTTCAGCCCAAGGGAAGCAAGACCACTAAAAGGGTTTTAAGAAGAATGACCTCATCAAATTCTCATTTCACTATATAGCAAAATGATTAGAACTGAGAAACTTACAGAGAATCAATTTGGATATTTTTGGCATAAGCCAAGAGAGAGATCAGCTCTCTGGCCTAAACTGGCAGCAATGGAGGTAAAAGGAATATGGATATTTGTGAGAATACTTAGAAGGTAGAGACAAGCAGGCTCTTGTGACTGATAGGAAATGAAGGAGTCAAGAGCATAGGAGATGGAGCACCTGGGTGGCTCAGTGGGTTAAGCCTCTGCCTTCAGTGCAGGTCATGATCTCGGGGTTCTGGAATCAAGCCCTGCCTTGGGCTCTCTGCTAAGCAGAGAGCCTGCTTCCCTCTCTCTATCTCTGTCTGCCTCTCTGCATACTTGTGATCTCTCTCTGTCAAATAAATAAAAATCTTAAAAAAAAAAAAAAAAAGAGTCTAAGAGATGCCCAGATTTCTGACTTGGCCAGAGGAGATGACATGTTCAGTAAGACAGGAAATGCAGGAGTGGAGTAGGTTGGGAGTAATGAAAAGGAGGTGAACTCAGTTATGATTATTTTGAGATTGTAATGCCTGTGGAACATCAACGGGGGAGGGGGGAACAGCAGGTAATCTGATATTTGGGTCAAATGTTCAGTGGGTTCTGGACTGAAGATAATGATTTTGGAGTAAGCATGGAGGTGGTAACGGCTGCCATGACCTCAGTGAATGAGGTCATACAGGAAGAGTATACAGAATTAGAAGAAAAACGAAAATAAGAAAGAAGATTAAAGAAAGGAAAAGGCAGAAGGAAGGGAAAAGGAGACAAAGAATAAGCTACCATATAAGAGGAAAACCGAAAGAACATGGTACCAAAAAAAAATAAAATAAAATAAAATAAATATTTTGAAAAAAATGGAAAGAGTCAACAGTGTCAAATGCTACTGAAAGGTGAAGTAAATAAGGATTGAAAAGTGTCCACTGGACTCTAATTATAGGTACTTAGGATGAATGAACTTGTCCCATAGTTTGCTGATGTTCTGCTTGTTTTCTTTTTATTCTCTCATTTCTCTATTTTTGTTTAATCATTTTAATTGCCATGTTTTCAAGTTGACGAATTTTTTTTTTCTGCTGAATGTCTAATCTGTTGTTAATCCCATCTGTGACAGTTAATTTTACATGTTAACTTTGCTAGGCCATGGTGTTGAGTTGTTTGGTGAAACACCAGTCTAGATATTTTTGTGAAGATATTTTTTAGATGTGATTAACATTTAAATTTTTAGGTTTTGAGGAAAACAAATAACCCTCCATAACATAAGTGGATCTCATTCAATTAGTTGAAGATCCAAAGAGAAAAATGCTGAATTCCCCCAAGGAGAAAGCGATTCTGTCTCCAGATTGCCTCTGTAGTCAACAATGCAACATCAGTTACTGCTATTTCCTAGCCTGCTGGCCTGTCCTGACAATTTCACATTTGCTATCCCCTGCAATCAAATGAGTCAATTCCTTAAAATAAATTATAAATAAAAAGTATATATGTTAATATGTTATAAATAAATAATATATACATTTACACACACACACACACACACACACACACACACATCCTATTGATCCTGTTTCTCTAGCAAACTATAAAACACCAACCTTTGTATTTTTCAACGGATACTGTTGTTTTCATCTCTAGAAGTTCTATTGGATCTTTCCTATACCTTCTATCTACTTAACTTTTTGAACATATGAAATGCGGTTACATTAATGGTGTGAATGTCCTACTAGTTATAACATCTATATCAGTTCTGAGTTGGTTTCAGTTTATTGATTTTAATTCTCATTATGGGTCCTCTCTTCCTGCTTCTGTGCATGCCTGGCCATCTCTGATTGGATACCACTCTGTGAATTTTGCCTTGTTGAGCGCTTAATATTTGTGTATGCTTATGAATCTTTTTGAGTTTTGTTCTGAGATGCAGTTAAGCTTCTTGGAAACAACTTGAGTCTTTCAGGTCTTACTTTTAAGATGTGTTAGCTGGGATCAAAGCAGTACTCAGTCTAGAAGCAAATACGATGGAATTTGGTAATGATTTGAATTTGAGAAAAAGGAGGGAAAATGGTCAGATGACTCTGAAGTTCTTGACAAAGACAAGTGGGAAAGAGAAGAGCCAGAAACAGAGGTTAAGAAGGACCATCATATCTAAAAAAAAGTTTAGCTATGATAAAGTACAACATGAAAATAGGAAAAAAAAATCAAATCCTTATGCTTATGATGAAAATTAAAAACCTCCCATTCTGCCCCTCCTCCTTCCAAGAGTCCATAGGTAAACTTTGCTGCTTCTGTTTGGGTTCTTCTGATAGTTAGTTCCACAATTCTAAATAATATGTGTATTACTCTCCATGATTTACGAGATTGAGGTTCCATCCACTGACTTTGGTATAAAAGACAAATCTTTGGTTCACTTACACAAAACCTCTCCCTTCTGTGTCCCAAACTTGGTAACTACATTGTTATTCTTAGCTCTTCCACCCATTTTCTTGGTAACTTTTCTTCTTTTTTTAAAAAATTTTATTTATTTACTTGAGAGAGCGAACAAGCTGTGGGGAAGGGCAGAGGGAGAAGCAGAATTCCCGCTGAGCAGGGAGCCTGATGCTGGGCTAGATGTAGAACTCAATCTCAGGACCTAGAGATCATGACCTGAGCCAAAGGCAGTCACTTAACTGACTGAGCCACCCAGGTACCCATCTTGGTAACTTTTCAGTAAGTGCAATGTAACTGCTTTTGAGTTTCTCAAAAGAAATTCTTCCTAACATCACAGTAAAATGTATTTTCTCTTATTCCATTATACAAGTACTTAAAAATCAAGCCATATTTTAATTAGCTTCATATCTGGACTATGGCTTAATTTTTCAGCCATTTGTTTTTTCTGAGAGTTTCTGAATGCCTTTCATTTTTCTGAAAAAAAAAATGGGGGATTATAAGCCTTCATTATATTCTCACATTTATCTTGCCTTCCTTTCAATTCTTTGTTACATGGAGTTCAGTTTTCTGCTAGAGACATCCATTCCAGAACTTTCTGCTTTCCTGCTTCAATACAGCTGAGTTTCTCTCTTAACCTGCTATAGAGCCTTGGGAATTCCCTTATTTTTTTAGTTTTGAGACAATATTTCCTGCATCCTATGTATCCTCTTTCTTAGTTTTCCCCAATGCTCAAATTTCTCTCTTATACTTTATCTTCCAGCTATACCGGATTTTTCTTCAGTATCTAAATATGCCATGTTCTCTCTTGTCTCCAGTATTCATGCCTCCATCAGAACACTTTCTCATCCACTTTATTAAGTTCATTCATATGTGGAGTCTCTAAAAGAACACTTGTTCTGTAATGTTTTATAACCCTCTCTTCTCTCCCATGCCCACACCATTTACACTCTGCCTCTCTTCTGTGGAAGCTACAAAACTCTACATTTTCTCTGTCATGACATCCTTCACTATGTATTACAATTACATATAAACTCAAAGCAGACAAGAAACTATGTTTACCTTATTTACACAGTTGCTGCCTTATAACCATGGCCTTAACTGATAACTAATATTTTAAAATAAATGACTTAATGCATAAGCAAAAAAATTCTACAAAGAATGGTTAAATAACCATGGTTAGATAAAGTTAATGGAATATTTTATCCAATAATATAACTTTAAAAAGATCCATGATCAAAATGATATATATCAAAGTTAAAAAAGAATATACTTTAAAACAATATAAAATAATAAGTTTATGAGTGTTTTCTACTTTTTACCTCAACCTTTCTTTAAATTAATGCTTTGAAATACAGTCTCAGGGTGCCTAGGTGGCCCAGTCTGGTAAGTGATTGCCTTTGGCTCAGGTCATGATCTCGGAGTCCTGAGACTCCCCATGTTGGGCTCTCTGCTTAGTGGGGAATCTGTTTCTCCCTCTCACTCTCCCGCTGTGCTCTCCCTCTCTCTCAAATGAATAATTAAAATCTTTTCTTAAAATGCAGTTTCAATACTTTTAATGTCAACATCAATTATAAATTAGATACTATCATGAATACTTGACAGTTAAAAATATTTACAAATATAAAAATGTTATAAAAAATTAAGCAAACTAGGATTTTTCTCTTAAATTTTTATAGTTTTTCTCAGACCACAATTATAAAAGCAGTCTTGAAGTAGCCATTATGAGAGTTCTTCTCACACTTACCCATAGTTAACCTTTTAAAAAAAATTTTAATATAAACACTCTTCTAAACACTACGATAGGTGGAAGTGTTACAATACTCTACTAGTTCACACTTCCCTGAAATTCCTAGGAAGGAGGGAAGGAAGGAAACAAGGAAGGAAGGGAGGGAGGCAGGGAGGAAAGAAGGGAGAGAAGAAGGGAAGGAAAATAAAAGGAAAGGAGGAAATAAATATAGCAGGTTCAAATTCTTTAAAAAAATAATATAAGTGAGTATCATTCTGTGATTAAGTACTAAATTTTTTGAATATTAAATAATATTTTCAAATATTTTCCTTTATATTGACTTCTTAGCCATCTAGCACTTGACTGTTAGACAAGCACTAAGCTTTGGGTTAAGAATAGCTCACCACAAGAGCAAGAATGCCAGACATGCACTTGTAATGTTGTGTGCGGTTTAGCCCATAAAAAGGGGTGAAAGGCAATACCCCACATCAGAGTGGTGGGCAAGGGTGAGGAGTACACCAAACACAGCCTAAGCATAGAGCCAAGTTGGTTGAATGGTTTGGGAAAACAACAAATTGGAAACCAAACCCAAAGCTGAGCTCTCAAGTCAGAATGAGAACCAAGTCAGGCATGAAGAAGGCACAATCTGAAGACTTGTACACAACATGGGCAAGCCTAGGTTTCCCTCCCCACTTTGTGAAAAGAAATGTTCTTTTCCCCTGTCCGTAGACAAGTCCAAATTGGGCAGCACACATGAGTAACTTAGATGTTATGACCCTACAATCTAGTTGCTCATCCACCTACTTCAGAAAGGAAATTCAAATCTTACACACTTAAGAACAATGTTATGTTTATGTACATCTTCATTTCAAGGAAAAGATATCAAAACTATTAAACTGCTGAGTTGTTCTCTAAAGTCATAATATGAGTCAAAGTTAAATCACAGTATAAGATCCATTTCCTCACTCCTAGCATCATTACATCTGCCCGTTATGCTATTTCCCATCAAAATGATTTAAAGATACTCTTTTTTCCCCTAATGCTACGCTCCAATGATGCCACATAAATCTCAAGATAATACTGAAGTTATATATTTTTTTAGAATGTAAAGGCAATCTCTAGTTGATAGCAGACAGAAAAATAACATTAAATGTAGTGAGTTTTTTTTAACTTAAAGAGATAAGTCCTAATATCATTCATATCAGAAAAATATACATCTTTTTAAACTATGAGCCAAGTCTTAGCAGCAGTATAGTATGGCTCCTTATATACATGCAAACTCATATACAGTGGTCACAGCATATGGATTAATTAACACTGGACATTAAAGTCAAAGACACATATGGTTTAGCCACAATTTTAACAGGCCATGTGATCTTCAGCAAGTGACTTAACTTCTTAAATCATAGCTTCTTCTTTCATAAAGGGGGATAATAACTAACTCCTCGAGAGGGCAATTGTGAGGATTAAATTTAAAAATCACTTAAAGGCTTAGCACATTCCCTAGTACTACAGTTAGTGCTTAATTAACGTGGGCTAATAATAGTAGTAATAGTACCCCCTCAGATTTATGTCAGGAAACTCACAAAATGGACTTCAGGCTCTCCTTTGAGCTCTTCTGTTATGCTGGCATCCATGACATGAAACGTATGAGAGCATGTCAGGGAAGATGGCATGCCTCCCAGTGTTTTCCAGGAGCACTGATGTTGCACCACACACACAGCTATGAAAATTTAGGCAGATTTCAAAGTTGCTTAAATAGCTTTCTTGGCCAAGAGTCATGTAAGTCGCCAACTGGCAATGAAATGACTTTCCACTCAAACTTGGCAGCAGCAGGATTAAAATAGAAAACTGGGGGAGGGCAAGGGAAGTAATATGCTTCCTTCCTCAGGGTAGTTTTGGACTCCTTGGCACCACAGAGAAAAATTATAAATAATTGCATGAGTATTACAATATTTTTAATGTATCAAAAATAAATTGCTACCTACCATCAGAACCCTCTTTACCATTTTTTCATATTCTGCAAACTCTTTTTCTGAAAACACAGAACTCCTTCATTTGGATACTCTCATTCAAATGGGGTGAATATGGATATTCTGAGTTAAATAAGAGACATTTTTACTTCAATGATCCTAAATAAGTTTTTCTCTTCTTTTAAAATAGGGCACCTGGATAGCTTAGTGGTTTAAGCCTCTGCCTTCAGCTCAGGTCATGATCTCAAGGTCTTGGGATCGAACCCCGCATTGGGCTCTCTGCTCAGCAAGGAGCCTGGTTCCCTGCTCTCTCTGCTTGCCTCTCTGCCTACTTGTGATCTCTCTCTCTCTCTGTCAAATAAATAAATAGAATTTTTTAAAAAATAAAATAAATAAAATAAAATAAAGTATAAAATAGAACACAAAAGGAAAACAAGTCAACCTATATTTCCATTATTCTTAAGAGAAAGTGAAGAGGAATCAGGTAAGTGCCAATGGATGTTTATATGTTAACTAAGCAGAGTATTCTGATAGCATCCTAGCCAAACTAAGAAATGTAGAAGGATAAATGTTCTACTTATTTCCTCAGAAAACACTACTCCAAAGTACAAGCAGGAAATATTTTCTTATTTATGTATACATAAATTCTTTTTTTTTAAGATTTTATTTATTTATTTGACTAAGAGATCACAAGTAGAGAGGCAGGCGGAGAGAGAGGAGGAAGTAGGTTCACTGCTGAGCAGAGAGCCTGATGCAGGGCTCAATCCCAGGACCCTGAGACCATGACCCAAACCAAAGGCAGAGGCTTTAACCCACTGAGCCACCCAGGTTCCCCTATGTATACATAAATTCTAAAAAAGATTTGAAGCAAGCCATAAAGTATACTCAGTATACTGAGATGGAAAAAAATATAAATGAGAAAACCGGGGGGGGGGGGGGAAGCAACTGCAGAGATAAATAAATAAATAAATATCAAATGTGGGGCACAAACTTGTTTTAAGTATCCTAGTCGTCAAGTGCTAAAAGGTCAGTTATATTAATGGATATCTATAAGATCAAAAATAACAATAACAATGATCATTTGCTCAAGAAAATTACTTTTATATAATATATTCCTCCTGCTAGAGTTAGCAACAAATTTCTAATACTTGTGTATGAAAAGGAACACTGTTATATGGGCTATAGAGGAGAATATTCTTGTATTTCAGAGATTTCTGCTACTATATTTAGGGAGAAGATGTTATGATATAGCAAAAATAAATAATTATATCTAGTTAAGAGAAAGAAATAACCTAGTAAACATATTCTATAGAAATACTCCCCTATATAATATTTAGCTGTTGATGTTCCTTTAAAAAAAAATCTGTAAGAAAGATTGTTTCATGTCCAATGATGAAACTGACTTTCCCTAAGAAGCTTTAGATCAGAGACTGGTAGTTCCAAACTTCATGGAACTATATGTCTGTAGTAAACGGAGTAATGGCCATCCAAAGATGTCTACCTCCAAATCCTGGAAACTTGTAAATGTTATCTTACATGCAAAATCTGACTTTGCAGGGATGCCTGGGTGGCTCAGTCAGTTAAGCCTCCAACTCCTGATTTCAGCCCAGGTTGTGATCTCAGGGTCCTGGGGATGAGCTCCACACTCAGCAAGTAGTCTGCTCTGGATTCTCTTTCCTCTCCCTCTGCCCCTCCTCCCCACCCTTGCTGGTTCCCTCTTTCTAAAATAAATAAATAAAGTTATATTTTTTTAAAGTGACTTTGTAGTAAGTTAAGGACCTTGAGATAATCCAGAAAATATTCTAGAATATCTGGATATGTTCAATAATCACAAGGGTCCTCATAAGAGAGAAATAGGAGGGTTAGTGTCACAGAGAGGAAAGATAATGACAGATACAGAGTCTGTAGTGATACAGAGAAAGAACCACTAGCCAAGGAATGCAGGTGACCTCTAGAAGATGAAAAAGGCAATGAAATCTATTTATCCTCAGAATTTCAAAAGGTATACAGCCCTGCCGATAACCTTGATTTTAAGACTTCTGATCTGTAGAGCTGAAGATATTAACTTTACGTTGTTTGAAACCACTGAATCTATGGTAATTTGTTAGAGCAACATTAGAAAACTAATTCAATAATTATGAAATAAATATATTACTTTTTAATCTCGTGAACTTCTATCTGTCAAAAGTAAGCAAAAATGAATATAATTTTGGGGCGCCTAGGTGGTTCAGTCAGTTAAGTGTCCGACTCAGCTCAGGTCATGACCTCAGGGTTGTGAGGTCGAGCCCTGCCTTGGGTTCCATGTTGAGCATGGACCCTGCTTAAGATTCTCTCTCCCTCTCCCTCACCCCTCACCCCCCTAAAAAAATGTATGTTATTTTTGGAAATAATGCTTACCTGAAAACATATTTCCTATATTTTAACTAAACCATAAAATGAGCCACAGGTATATTTAGGGTACTTCAACAATTTTTTAAAGAGTCCTTCACAGCACACTAGTTCTGTGGGACACTAATAGGTGTTAAGCACAAAAAGAATGTTAAGGTCAAATAAGCTAGCAAAACCGTACTATTTCTTAATAGAATAAATAAAGAAATTTTTAAAAATCATCCTAGGAGCCTAAATTTACTATGAAACTTTCTGGATTTTTCAAAGGATCCACATAAAACCAAGTCCACTATAAGGAGCTGGTTAAAGATGAAGGCATAGTAGACTAAATGTACTAATTATGAGATGAAAATGGCATTTCAGGCTTAGAAAGTCTTGTTTATCAACCCTCATCACAATTTCACACTGCTTTGCCCAGGCCCATGAAGCCCCCTCTGTCATTCTAGCTCAGAAAGCACAAGGCCTGTTCAGCAAATAGACTCTTGGATAAGATGGCCACTGACTTTGATCATAGGAGTTAGCTTAGATTTTTATTTGGAGAAATGACGTCAGGACTACTTACCAATCAAAGTGAAAAAAGTAAACTATTTATCTCACTTACTTAACCCACCACCTTACAACTCACTCACCCAGCATACTCTTACCACCCTCCCCCCTCATCCAATTCTCTCCAGCAATAGAGGGAAAGAAACATGGGCATTGCATAAGCTTCATTTCAACTTCAAGATTTCAACAGACTCAGAGTTTTTCAGGCACAGAAAAATGACTGCTAAGATTGTCAACAAGAGTCAATCTTGCCCTCTCACAAAAATGCTACACTAAAAATTTTAACATTTTATTCATTTGAAAACTAAAGGCTACCATGAATCTTTGAGAGAAAAGGAAAATTATACAGTGTATTTTACCCATTTATGACCCAGGAACTTTCTTCTCTGGAACATGCACAGAACATTTGGAAAACAATTTGCTAGTTAAGTATGAAATTTCCTACATGGACAGCACTTTTGATGATTAATATCGGGGGGGTCAGTGCAAACATAAAAAAATTCTACATGGTGGCACCAGGGTGGCTCAGTTGTTTAAATGGTTGACTCTTGGGTTTGGCTCAGGTCACAGTCTCAGTGTTGTGAGATTGAGCCCTGTGCCAGGCTCTGCACAGTCTGGGTCTGTTTGTCCTTCTGCTTCCTCCTCTTTTCCTCTCCCCACACTCTCTCTCCCTCAAATAAAAAAATAAAATCTTAAAAAAAAAATTCAATGCAGGCAATTTCATTTCAAAATTCATCTTGGCCAAATCACATGGTAAATTAAAGAAGCTGTTTCTAGATATCACGGAGGATGTTTGGGGCCTTTACTGCTGGATAGCCAGGATAGACTAAGATATCCTAAGATAGACTAAAAATGCCCAATTATCAGTCATGCTATTAAATCAGAAACTGAGGTCATGAGGCCAAGACAGGATTAAAACCAAGCAGGTCAACATGTGGCATGAAACTGACAAAAATAATAGAAAGACAGGTCATACAAAGTCATCCCTACCTGTCAACTCAAACACAAAGCACAGAAAGTAAGATAATATGATTGAAAATTAGTACCTTGGCAATACCTCAAGTATTAAAGGTTAAAATTAGGAGAAAATAAAAATATTTCAGACAAAAAAAATTCTTGAGATATAACTATCACTAGAAAATCATAGCATATATATACATATACCCTAATTTATTACATCTGCAAATTACTTTTCCAAAAGTGCTGGTGGTCTTGACCCAAATATGATGATTAGACTCAGTATTTCTTTGAAAATATTATAACTGTTGAATTAATAGAATCATGTTTTTACAACTAGTTATCTCTTTAATGCAATGTCTTATATAACATAATCCCAGTACACAAAAAAGGAGTAATGTCACTGTTTGTAAGAGTAGTTAAAAAATAATATTATATAATTTCAGCATCATTTTCAGGCAAATCTATTACTAACTAACATAGATATTTTCCCTATGTAATAACATTACATTACAGATTAAAATGTTATCTCTACCCCTATGTATCCTAAGTACTGAGGAGGTAAAACACGAGGGTTTTTTTTGTTTGTTTTTTGGGTTTTTTTTTTTTCAGCATGTCAGTTTGTAGGAAGTTTTATTTTTTACATTTTGCAAAGGTAAAATTCTCTTAATTCTGAAATTAGTCACTGCAAAGAACTAGGTGCATTAGTAGTGATTTCTTTAAAAATAAGGTTATTTGGGCATAGAACATATGTGGAGATGTTGGATCATATATGCAATTCATTTAGTCTAATAATTTGCAAACAACATAATGTGCTATGGGGAAAGGGCATAATTTTTCTCAACATTATTATTCATATCATGCACATTATGAAACTGAGATTGAGAGATGTTAAGTAACTAGCCCAAGATCATTCAGTTTATAAATGGCAGCACTGGACCTCAATCACCACAGATAGCTAAGACCATCACCTGGGCCTTTCTAACAGATTGGGTCCACCAAAACTGCCTGTTTCACCCTACACTGAAGTTCCACTTTTAGTGGTATTCTGAAAAGAAATGAAAACACAGAATGCATACTTATGCTCAGCCATGCAAAATCACTATTAGAAATATTTGTTTTCGGGGCACCTGGGTGGCTCAGTGGGTTAAGCCACTGCCTTCGGCTCAGGTCATGATCTCAGAGTCCTGGAACCGAGTCCCGCATCGGGCTCTCTGCTCAGCAGAGAGCCTGCTTCCCTCTCTCTCTGCCTGCCTCTCCATCTACTTGTGATTTCTCTCTGTCAAATAAATAAATAAAATCTTTAAAAAAAAAAAAAAAGAAATATTTGTTTTCTCGTGCTACAAAAACCTTCCATAATTCAACCAATTCTGATTTTAATAAGCTATTTTATACATAAGTTTTCTTGCAGGAAACATATATATATTCTGATTCAGTACATAGGAAAGGCAAGTTAAGAGAATTAACCATGTATCCCCGCCCACCCAGACCAAATCTTCTAGGGATAGATTTTCTAGTCCCATTTATTTTTTGGCCTCTCCTCAGACACATCAGCCTCTCATATCCAACCATGATTCTTATACCTAGTTAATGATGACCTTCCCAAGCCAAACCTCTTGGCCATATAACATGGTCATGGAAGTAAGCTCAAGGACACAACAGTGGGGGAAAAAACCCTGTAGTAATATTCTTCACTGATTTTTTTAATTAAAAAAAAAAAAAGAAGAGCATTCTATAGAAAAAAATAATTCCCCTTTCCTTTTTATTCAGAAGTTCGTTACGCTTACTCCAAGCATAAATTAAGCATTCCTATTATAAAATATTTAGGGCTTCATTTAAAATTCTTTTTTTGTGGTTCTAGTAATTCATATTCAGGCAGTTCCAGGCCCTTAAAGCAGCATGAACTCATTTTTAAACCAATTTCCTTGTTTTGCGAAAAGTCAGAGAAGGTCCAAACTGTTAATATAATGAGATTTTTATCATTAATAAAGGCTTTTTAAATAAATAAGATCTACTTGTGTTTTCCTAGTAATCTTAACACTTTTAATATGATGCTTACCTAACTTTCTACAGAGTCTGATATAAATGTTAGTGTGGTCTCATCAACCTACCCCGGCTTCCTTTTTAACTGTTTAGATTCCCCTATTTCTTAAAGACTAAACCCTCTCATCAAAATCCCCCAAATTCCTCTCCTATGCAGGATAGGCTTACTCTCAACTGCCACCACAACATCCTTGGAAAAAGCTCTGTATTATCATACTATACTGTAATAATATCCTTACATGTTTATCCCCATTTCCAGAAGTAAATCTCTAAAAGGCAGTAACTTTATCTTATTTGCCTTTTAATTGCATTTAATAAATATGTTTGGAAGAAAAGATGATACAAAAATCAAATATGGCCCTTTCCCTTCTCCCTTTCTCTTCTTTCTTTTCTAAACAATTCAGACCATTATTACATGGGGCAGAACAACACAGGAATCTAGGTGCAAAACCCAAGCAGGGTAAGGGAGGTATCCAGGTAGGAGGGCTGCCCAGGTTACCCAGTACCTGACTGAAGTATGTAGGTGATCCAGGACACAAAGTCAGAAGCTAACTGGGGAAACACTAGGGGTTCCTGTGGAGGTTCAACCCAAAGTAGGATATCAGAGCCAAAGCAGGGTGAGGAAGGAATATACGGATTATGGGAGCCCAGTATGAAGAATCAGAGCCCAAAGAGAATAAAGGGAGCATCCACCAAACACAGAGCCCTAGCTGGGTGAGGAGGGTGCCCGGGCAGAATGTCAGAGCCCAGGCAGAGTGAGGAGGGTATACCTGTAGAGGGTCTGAGCCCAAGTGCTATGATGAGGACCTCTATACAAGAGTGGTAGCCTGGTATGGAGCAGACTACCTAAGCCAGCAAAAGGGGTGGTAATCAGGCACAGGGGTTCTGAGCCTGAGCAAGGAGAAGTGAGGCTACCAAGCAGGGAGCTTGGTGGCAGGTGCTGCCTGAGCATGGTGGTTGAGGGGTTCTGGTGAGGCCTCCTCAGTACTGAATGCTAAGACCTGGCATGGATGTTGGAACCTGGATGTGGTGAGAAAGGCATCCGCACAGATAGCGGAGACATTGGATACATCCAGAGGGAGGGAACAAACAAATAAACTGAGCAAATATATAGTAATTATAATGGGAACCAAATTTCTCACTGTCAGGGCAAAGTAACAAATACAGAAGAGGCCAAAACTCAAATGAACGCTGAGGAATTTTGTTTTGGAATCTAAATTCATCTGGGAGAACAAATGGGCAAGTATAGCTTAAAACTGTTCTATATTTTAAAATAGTCTGAGGAACTGATTATTAGCATACTTTAAATATATTAATTATAGTGTAATTTAAATAATATAAAATTTAAATAATATATAGCATATTAACCTCAGTATATTTAAAATTTTGATATAAAGATTAAAAGATTAAATTTAAATCTTTAAAGATTTAAAGATTAAAAAACATCAGGAGGATCAGAGAGGATAACTCACTAAAGGTGGAAGGTCCTGATCTTAGGAGGTCTAGGGTGGTTCTACCTTCTTCCAGCTCCCACTCCTCTCTAGCCCCACACCCTTCCCCTGTAGTACAGGGCACTTATATCATGAGGGTGCCCTCACTACCCGAGTGCTGAATGTCACAGCAGTTTCCTCAACCAGCAGACCACTCTCTGATGAGGTACTGACAGGGTGGCTTAAGCCCATCCACCTGCCATGGTGTCCAGTTGCCCAACAGAATGCTCACAGATCACTGCCACACCAAACCAACAGGAATACAGGCTGACTGCGACAGCCTCCTATCTGTCCATTGTCTCCCCCTGCTCAAATAGGATGCAGTAAATAAGCCAGTCAGCTGCCAACCAACTCTTCTGCCGGGAATTCATCTTCTCTATAAGCAATTCACTTGGAAGCCAAACATAATCTGTCTCTCTCCCTGTCTCTCTCTCTCCTCTCCAGATATATTCATATATATGTCCTCCCTCCCTAGAGTTCTTTTATATACACTGAAGGGACATAGAGTTAAAAGGAGGGTCTGATATGTAGTTGGGAATTACAGGTCTGGTTTGAACCCTGGAGGGACTGTCACACTGTAGATCCTCTTGGAATATAAGATATTGGCTGTCCAATATGTCTTTGGTTTTGTCCACTAGTCCAGAGCAATGGGAAAAGCCTATTTTAAGTAATATAAAGTTTAAATATGACATGGTATATCAATCTCAGTATATTTAAAATTTTGACTAAAGATTAAAAGACATCAGTTGTGGGTGCCTCGGTGGCTCAGTGGGTTAAAGCCTCTGCCTTCAGCTCAGGTCATGATCTCAGGGTCCTGGGATCAAGCCCCGCATCAGGCTCTCTGCTCAGCAGGGAGCCTGCTTCCTCCTTTCTCTCTCTCTCTGCCTGCCTCTCTGCCTACTTGTGATCTCTGTCTGTCAAATAAATAAATAAAATCTTTAAAAAAAAAGACATCACTTATAAAAAATAAAAAATTATATTAAAAAATTAAAAAAAATAGAGGGAGGAGTCAAGATGGCGGAGAAGTAGCAAGCTGAGACTGCTTCAGCTAGCCGGAGATCAGCTAGATAGCTTATCTAAAGATTGCAAACACCTGAAAATCCATCGGCAGATCGAAGAGAAGAAGAACAGCAATTCTGGAAACAGAAAAACAACCACTTTCTGAAAGGTAGGACCGGCGGAGAAGTGAATCCAAAGCGACGGGAAGATAGACCCCGGGGGGAGGGGCCGGCTCCCGGCAAGCGGCGGAGCAACCGCGCACAAAATCAGGACTTTTAAAAGTCTGTTCCGCGGAGGGACATCGCTCCAGAGGCTAAACCGGAGCGAAGCCCACGCGGGGTCAGCGTGGCCTCAGGTCCCGCAGGGTCACAGAAGGATCGGGGGTGTCTGAGTGTCGCAGAGCTTGCGGGTATTGGAACGGGAAAGCCGGCTACAGAGACAGAGCCGACAGTAAGCTCGCAGCTCCGTGTTACCTTGAACCGGTCGCAGGCTCGGTGAGCTCGGAGCGCGGCCGGAGGTCAGGCAGACGGGAGTAACTGGGCGCTGTTCTCTGAGGGCGCACTGAGGAGTGGGGCCCTGGGCTCTCGGCTCCTCCGGGCCGGAGACCAGGAGGCCGCCATTTGTATTCCCGTCCTCTGGAACTCTACGGAAAGCGCTCAGGGAACAAAAGCTCCTGAAAGCAAACCCGAGCGGATTACTCACCCCGGCCCCGGGTAAGGGCGGTGTAATTCCGCCTGGGGCAAAGACACTTGAAAATCACTACAACAGGCCCCTCCCCCAGAAGATCAACAAGAAATCCAGCCGAGACCAAGCTCACCTACCAAGGAGTGCGGTTTCAATACCAAGGAGAGCAGCAGAATTCCAGAGGAGGAGAAAGCCAAGCACGGAACTCATGGCTTTTTTCCTGTGATTTTTTTTTAGTCTTGCAGTTAATTTAATTTTTTCTTTTTCATTTTTTTTTTTTTTTCTCGCCTTCGGGTAAAATTTTTTTTTTTTTTTAACTGTTACCTTTTTCTTTTTTAACGATTTTTTACTAGTTTATCTAATATATATATATATTTTTTTACATTTTTCTTAGGTGTTTTCTTTTTTAAAAAAAAATTCTTTTCTTTTTTTTTTTTTCTTTTTTCTTTCTTCCTTTTTGAACCTCTTTTTATCCCCTTTCTCCCCACTCACGATTTTGGATCTCTTCTAATTTGGCTAAAGCATATTTTCCTGGGGTTGTTGCCACCCTTTTAGTATTTTACTTGCCCCTTCATTTACTCTTATCTGGACAAAATGACAAGACGTAAAAATTCACCACAAAAAAAAGAACAAGAGGCAGTACCAAAGGCTAGGGACCTAATCAATACAGACATCGGTAATATGTCAGATCTAGAGTTCAGAATGACAATTCTCAAGGTTCTAGCCGGGCTCGAAAAAGGCATGGAAGATATTAGAGAAACCCTCTCGAGAGATATAAAAGCCCTTTCTGGAGAAATAAAAGAACTAAAATCTAACCAAGTTGAAATCAAAAAAGCTATTAATGAGGTGCAATCAAAAATGGAGGCTCTCACTGCTAGGATAAATGAGGCAGAAGAAAGAATTAGTGATATAGAAGACCAAATGACAGAGAATAAAGAAGCTGATCAAAAGAGGGACAAACAGCTACTGGACCACGAGGGGAGAATTCGAGAAATAAGTGACACCATAAGACGAAACAACATTAGAATAATTGGGATTCCAGAAGAAGAAGAAAGTGAGAGGGGAGCAGAAGGTATACTGGAGAGAATTATTGGGGAGAATTTCCCCAATATGGCAAAGGGAACAAGCATCAAAATTCAGGAGGTTCAGAGAATGCCCCTCAAAATAAATAAGAATAGGCCCACACCCCGTCACATAATAGTAAAATTTACAAGTCTCAATGACAAAGAGAAAATCCTGAAAGCAGCCCGGGAAAAGAAGTCTGTAACATACAATGGTAAAAATATTAGATTGGCAGCTGACTTATCCACAGAGACCTGGCAGGCCAGAAAGAGCTGGCATGATATTTTCAGAGCACTAAACGAGAAAAACATGCAGCCAAGAATACTATATCCAGCTAGGCTATCATTGAAAATAGAAGGAGAGATTAAAAGCTTCCAGGACAAACAACAACTGAAAGAATTTGCAAATACCAAACCAGCTCTACAGGAAATATTGAAAGGGGTCCTCTAAGCAAAGAGAGAGCCTACAAGTGGTAGATCAGAAAGGAACAGAGACCATATACAGTAACAGTCACCTTACAGGCAATACAATGGCACTAAATTCATATCTCTCAATAGTTACCCTGAATGTGAATGGGCTAAATGCCCCTGTCAAAAGACACAGGGTATCAGAATGGATAAAAAAACAAAACCCATCTATATGTTGCCTCCAAGAAACACATTTTAAGCCCGAAGACACCTCCAGATTTAAAGTGAGGGGGTGGAAAAGAATTTACCATGCTAATGGACATCAGAAGAAAGCAGGAGTGGCAATCCTTATATCAGATCAATTAGATTTTAAGCCAAAGACTGTAATAAGAGATGAGGAAGGACACTATATCATACTCAAAGGGTCTGTCCAACAAGAAGATTTAACAATTTTAAATATCTATGCCCCCAACGTGGGAGCAGCCAACTATATAAACCAATTAATAACAAAATCAAAGAAACACATAAACAACAATACAATAATAGTAGGGGACTTTAATATTCCCCTCACTGAAATGGACAGGTCATCCAAGCAAAAGATCAGCAAGGAAATAAAGGCCTTAAATGACACACTGGACCAGATGGACATCACAGATATATTCAGAATATTTCATCCCAAAGCAACAGAATACACATTCTTCTCTAGTGCACATGGTACATTCTCCAGAATAGATCACATCCTCGGTCCTAAATCAGGACTCAACCGGTATCAAAAGATTGGGATCATTCCCTGCATATTTTCAGACCACAATGCTCTAAAGCTAGAACTCAACCACAAAAGGAAGTTTGGAAAGAACCCAAATACATGGAGACTAAACAGTATCCTTCTAAAGAATGAATGGGTCAACCGGGAAATTAAAGAAGAATTGAAAAAAATCATGGAAACAAATGATAATGAAAATACAACGGTTCAAAATCTGTGGGACACAACAAAGGCAGTCCTGAGAGGAAAATATATAGCGGTACAAGCCTTTCTCAAGAAACAAGAAAGGTCTCAGGTACACAACCTAACCCTACACCTAAAGGAGCTGGAGAAGGAACAAGAAAGAAACCCTAAGCCCAGCAGGAGAAGAGAAATCATAAAGATCAGAGCAGAAATCAATGAAATAGAAACCAAAAAAACAATAGAACAAATCAACGAAACTAGGAGCTGGTTCTTTGAAAGAATTAATAAAATTGATAAACCCCTGGCCCGACTTATCAAAAAGAAAAGAGAAAGGACCCAAATAAATAAAATCATGAATGAAAGAGGAGAGATCACAACTAACACCAAGAAAATACAAACTATTATAAGAACATACTATGAGCAACTCTACGGCAATAAATTTGACAATCTGGAAGAAATGGATGCATTCCTAGAAACATATAAACTACCACAACTGAACCATGAAGAAATAGAAAGCCTGAACAGACCCATAACCAGTAAGGAGATTGAAACAGTCATTAAAAATCTCCAAACAAACAAAAGCCCAGGGCCAGACGGCTTCCCGGGGGAATTCTACCAAACATTTAAAGAAGAACTAATTCCTATTCTCCTGAAACTGTTCCAAAAAATAGAAATGGAAGGAAAACTTCCAAACTCATTTTATGAGGCCAGCATCACCTTGATCCCAAAACCAGACAAGGATCCCACCAAAAAAGAGAGCTATAGACCGATATCCTTGATGAACACAGATGCGAAAATACTCAACAAAATACTAGCCAATCGGATTCAACAGTACATTAAAAAGATTATTCACCACGACCAAGTGGGATTTATTCCAGGGCTGCAAGGTTGGTTCAACATCCGCAAATCAGTCAATGTGATACAACACATCAATAAAAGTAAGAACAAGAACCATATGATACTCTCAATAGATGCTGAAAAAGCATTTGACAAAGTACAACATCCCTTCCTGATCAAAACTCTTCAAAGTGTAGGGATAGAGGGCACATACCTCAATATCATCAAAGCCATCTATGAAAAACCCACCGCAAATATCATTCTCAATGGAGAAAAACTGAAAGCTTTTCCGCTAAGGTCAGGAACACGGCAGGGATGTCCATTATCACCACTGCTATTCAACATCGTACTAGAGGTCCTAGCCTCAGCAATCAGACAACAAAAGGAAATTAAAGGCATCCAAATCGGCAAAGAAGAAGTCAAATTATCACTCTTCGCAGATGATATGATACTATATGTGGAAAACCCAAAAGACTCCACTCCAAAACTGCTAGAACTTATACAGGAATTCAGTAAAGTGTCAGGATATAAAATCAATGCACAGAAATCAGTTGCATTTCTCTACACCAACAGCAAGACAGAAGAAAGAGATATTAAGGAGTCAATCCCATTTACAATTGCATCCAAAACCATAAGATACCTAGGAATAAACCTAACCAAAGAGACACAGAATCTATACTCAGAAAACTATAAAGTACTCATGAAAGAAATTGAGGAAGACACAAAGAAATGGAAAAATGTTCCATGCTCCTGGATTGGAAGAATAAATATTGTGAAAATGTCTATGCTACCTAAAGCAATCTACACATTTAATGCAATTCCTATCAAAGTACCATCCATCTTTTTCAAAGAAATGGAACAAATAATTCTAAAATTTATATGGAACCAGAAAAGACCTCGAATAGCCAAAGGGATATTGAAAAAGAAAGCCAACGTTGGTGGCATCACAATTCCGGACTTCAAGCTCTATTACAAAGCTGTCATCATCAAGACAGCATGGTACTGGCACAAAAACAGACACATAGATCAATGGAACAGAATAGAGAGCCCAGAAATAGACCCTCAACTCTATGGTCAACTAATCTTCGACAAAGCAGGAAAGAATGTCCAATGGAAAAAAGACAGCCTTTTCAATAAATGGTGCTGGGAAAATTGGACAGCCACATGCAGAAAAATGAAATTGGACCATTTCCTTACACCACACACAAAAATAGACTCAAAATGGATGAAGGACCTCAATGTACGAAAGGAATCCATCAAAATCCTTGAGGAGAACACGGGCAGCAACCTCTTCGACCTCTGCCGCAGCAACATCTTCCTAGGAACAACGCAAAAGGCAAGGGAAGCAAGGGAAAAAATGAACTACTGGGATTTCATCAAGATCAAAAGCTTTTGCACAGCAAAGGAAACAGTTAACAAAATCAAAAGACAACTGACAGAATGGGAGAAGATATTTGCAAACGACATATCAGATAAAGGACTAGTGTCCAGAATCTATAAAGAACTTAGCAAACTCAACACCCAAAGAACAAATAATCCAATCAAGAAATGGGCAGAAGACATGAACAGACATTTCTGCAAAGAAGACATCCAGATGGCCAACAGACACATGAAAAAGTGCTCCATATCACTTGGCATCAGGGAAATACAAATCAAAACCACAATGAGATATCACCTCACACCAGTCAGAATGGCTAAAATCAACAAGTCAGGAAATGACAGATGCTGGCGAGGGTGCGGAGAAAGGGGAACCCTCCTACACTGTTGGTGGGAATGCAAGCTGGTGCAGCCACTCTGGAAAACAGCATGGAGGTTCCTCAAAATGTTGAAAATAGAACTGCCCTATGACCCAGCAATTGCACTATTGGGTATTTACCCTAAAGATACAAATGTAGTGATCCAAAGGGACACATGCACCCGAATGTTTATAGCAGCAATGTCCACAATAGCCAAACTATGGAAAGAACCTAGATGTCCATCAACAGATGAATGGATCAAGAAGATGTGGTATATATACACAATGGAATACTATGCAGCCATCAAAAGAAATGAAATCTTGCCATTTGCAACAACATGGATGGAACTAGAGCGTATCATGCTTAGCGAAATAAGTCAAGCAGAGAAAGACAACTATCATATGATCTCCCTGATATGAGGAAGTGGTGATGCAACATGGAGGCTTAAGTGGGTAGAAGAATAAATGAAACAAGATGGGATTGGGAGGGAGACAAACCATAAGTGACTCTTAATCTCACAAAACAAACTGAGGGTTGCCGGGGGGAGGGGGTTGGGGAGAAGGGGGTGGGATTATGGACATTGGGGAGGGTATGTGATTTGGTGAGTGCTGTGAAGTGTGTAAACCTGGTGATTCACAGACCTGGGGATAAAAATATATGTATATAAAAAATATATGTTTATAAAAAATAAAAAATAAAAAAAAAAAAAAAAAAAAAAAAATTAAAAAAAATAAAAAAAAGAAATGTCAATGCAATGACAATGTCCATATAAATATGGTGACAAGATATCAGTTGTGAGAGAGGAGATATATATATAGAGAGAGATATATATAAATATAGATATAGATATATAGATATATGCTAATCTCATATAAATAGACTTTTTTAAAAAACATTAAAACCCTAACAATTAAATGAGTTAGAAACATGAATCAACTATTCATAAAAGAAGGAAAACAAATCTCTAACTCTATTTGAAAATTAATCAATATATTGGTTGCCTCAGGATATGAGATTCTGGTGAGATTTCTCCCCTTCCTTTTTCTTAAAAAATTTCTACACTGAACATCTCTTAAAAGTCAGGAGAAAAACAACTTTAAAAAGAGCCACTCTCACTCTATACCCCCCTCCGAAAAGTATACATGTGTATGAATACCAAATATATATTTTTGATAAAACAGAATCTCAATTCTAGTAAAGTAAGCAGAGAAGTACAGAAACTCAGAGCACCGTACAAAAACCCCAATGAATTATCCTTATCCTAAAGAGACAAATATTTCCTAAAGAGACAGATTAAATCCATCTGATAGATTATAGTTAATTTATATTTCAAAAAATTATTCAATCTTTATTACAGCAATCTTTTAAGAAACATCAATACAAAGAAATTTAAAAGTTGTTGACTTATCCAGTAAGTATGTTGCTTTTTTGCAATTTTAGAGGTTTCTGTGAACATTTCCTATAGCTTCCTAGCTCTTCCTTCCCTTCTCCCAAAAAGTTAACATACCAAAACTCCTTTTTGATGAAAAAGAAAATTTCTCTCCTCTGGGCTTCAATAATTCTGACATTTGATACAACTCCTTTTTACTTTAAGCTGTATCTGCTTTTTCTGCCTATACTTAATTTTTGTACAAGGGAATGTACAAGATATCATAAATTATAAAATTAAGATGTCAATCTATTTATAGAATAAGCATAATGAAATCTTAATACATTCATGACATTCATGAAACATGAATAACCATACATAGTACATTTCCCTAAGAATAAGTACACTATAATTTTTGAAAAATTTTTATAATGCACTTTCTTTCAAAAAGAAAAATGCACTAAGCTTGTAGACCTAATCTTGTATGTAAAACTAACCTGTTAATCAACTAGCCAAATACAAGAGTATGGTCTATATCTACGGCAGAAAATTTTCTTTAAGACGCTAACTTATAACAAAATCAAACACCAAGACACTTGCATCATTCAGACTAGCTCCCTGCTCTAACCAAGGAAAGCTGGAAATGGAAGAAAGAAGAAATGATCAAACAGAAGGCAAGGAAGCAAAGGAGCAGTCCTGTGAATACAAATGGAGAAGCCTGATTTAACACCCAAAAGCATTCTTTGACAATTCAAAGGCATGAGACCTGCCAGTGGATTCAGTCTTTCTATCCATGCAGCTGATAAAAATCCTATCAACTGGAAAAAGAAACTATAAATTATATATGATCTGAAACAAAGATAAAAATCAAAGAAATAATGTATTTTTCTGATACCATTTTAATAGTTTAAACAAATCAAAAGTTTTCTTTTTGATTAAATCAAATCAAAAGTTTTCTTTTTGATTTAATTAGTCATATAGCTAATTTGGGGGATGGGATGTCAACCTAATATGATATATTGACACACCCATTTCTAACATAGTGGGAAATGTTACCATTTTCTCCCCACTTTTGAAAGTATTTTTTTCATTATTCTAGTGTGGACTCAACTTTACTAAAACTGAAGAAGATAAACTGGGTAGTATTACGCAAAATCCTCTTGGTGAACTACTGAATATCCCATCCCATTCTACTAAATAGGAGTTAGAATTTCAGCAAGTTCAAAATTTGTCACATAAAATATAGCAGGCAGTTCTTCCCAGTGCTGGACACTTAGTGAGCAAGCAACATGCCCCTGATCACAGCGGGAAGGCTCGCAGACATGACACATTCAGTGCCAAAGCAAGGGCTCTAATTAGTGAAGGGTTCCAGTCTTACAGTAAAGGTCTTAACCTTTCTTGGGAAATAATGAGCCAGACAATGTTTGAAGCCTCCATGTAAGTTTTAGAGAAAAATGGGGGTTGTTGAGAACTGCCTTAAATGTGCTAAACGGACAGACACAGGTGACCGAACAATGAACTGTACACTTGGCAAAGGAGAAAATACTTGATATATGCTAGCGTCCTCCAAAGCAGCATTCCTCTTTTGTCCCTGAATTAAGATGAAACAGCTTGATAGGCCACATTATTTGGTTGAATTACTTTTAAGAAAATAGAAGGCTTGGTGAAGGAGATATATTTTCTGAAAACTTCCTAGATACCAACTTTTATGATAAGGCAACATCTGGAAACTTCTCTGAAGATCAGAGACAAATCTTAGTTTATTTTTTTTTTATTTTTTTTTTAATTTTTTTTTTATAAACATATATTTTTATCCCCAGGGGTACAGGTCTGTGAATCACCAGGTTTACACACTTCACAGCACTCACCAAATCACATACCCTCCCCAATGTCCATAATCCCACCCCCTTCTCCCAAACCCCCTCCCCCCGGCAACCCTCAGTTTGTTTCGTGAGATTAAGAGTCACTTATGGTTTGTCTCCCTCCCAATCCCATCTTGTTTCATTTATTCTTCTTCTACCCACTTAAGCCTCCATGTTGCATCACCACTTCCTCATATCAGGGAGATCATATGATAGTTGTCTTTCCCTGCTTGACTTATTTCGCTAAGCATGATACGCTCTAGTTCCATCCATGTTGTTGCAAATGGCAAGATTTCATTTCTTTTGATGGCTGCATAGTATTCCATTGTGTATATATACCACATCTTCTTGATCCATTCATCTGTTGATGGACATCTAGGTTCTTTCCATAGTTTGGCTATTGTGGACATTGCTGCTATAAACATTCGGGTGCATGTGCCCCTTTGGATCACTACATTTGTATCTTTAGGGTAAATACCCAATAGTGCAATTGCTGGGTCATAAGGCAGTTCTACTTTCAACATTTTGAGGAACCTCCATGCTGTTTTCCAGAGTGGCTGCACCAGCTTGCATTCCCACCAACAGTGTAGGAGGGTTCCCCTTTCTCCGCATCCTCGCCAGCATCTGTCATTTCCTGACTTGTTGATTTTAGCCATTCTGACTGGTGTGAGGTGATATCTCATTGTGGTTTTGATTTGTATTTCCCTGATGCCGAGTGACATGGAGCACTTTTTCATGTGTCTGTTCGCCATCTGGATGTCTTCTTGAGACAAATCTTAGTTTAAAAGCTAAAAGTTCATTAGCAAATATGAACATTCAGTGGTTAGAACAACCAAGTATGAAGTTTGAAACAAGGACCCAAACACTGGGTAAATGAGGACATATCTTTTTTTTCTATTCCAAAAAATTATTACTGCTTTCAAAACTTGCATGCATTCATGATTTTTTTACTCTTACCTGCATAAACTCTAAAGAGTAAAAGAGTCAATGTCCTAACTTTTTATTTAATGTGATTGAATCTGAGAAAGAAATACTTATTTTTTATTGTTTACCAAAACAATATGCATTTTTTAAATAAACTAAGTAGATAACCATTGGTTTCCCCTACTTTACCCACTCAGCTTGTTACATCTAAAACACATAAGCCTTCCAGGATACTTTAAACTGAGATACACACATACATACAGACAGACAGACATATATATGTAAAATATATATATATATGTATATATATATACACATATTCCATATATAAAAATACAATGCTTTACATATCTAGTAATGTTGAGTTGTGTTCCTCTATTTGTTTAGAAGGCACAAAAACTCTTGACTCGGTAATTAAATATTAATTGAATTTGCTAAATTAATAGCATTTGAAGAATTATAAACCCTAAGTAAATAAGGTTAATAAACCCCCAATAATTGTATTAAATCCATGAACTGTCTAGGTTAGAAACCTTAAATGAAGACCACTGCAAACCAAGTATCTAGTACAGGTATTATATCACTTTCTAAATGGTGAAAAATTCTGAATTCTAGAATACCTCTGCTCCCAAGGATTTCAGCTTTATGGAACCAAGAGATTGAGAATTGAACATTCATTTTCCCAATCAGGACACAAGGAATCAGGGTTTTTGTTTTTTCTAACAGCAATATTTCAAACAGCATGCATACATAGACTCTGGAAATAAAGCAGAGAGAAATTTAAGACTTGCATGGAGCTATGTTTATTTCCTTTTCCTTCCCTTTTTTGCACAGGCAACAATTTTCTCTTAGGGCAGAATTGTAAGGGCTCTGCTGTACCATGACTCCAGGGAAAAAAGAAAGGCACTTTATCTGCCCCATCTCTTGTCAGGTGAAGGGAGAATTATATTCTGTTGAATATTCAAAAGCACCTTGATCCTTCCAGTAGGCCTCAATGTCCAAAGATCTCATAAAACAGAGGTTCAGGTTAACTAGAAAGTTGGACAAATGGCTTGGTAATTTAAAAAGAAAAATAGATGCAAGCTACCTTATTTGGAAGAAGGTTACTGAATTTGAAAACCAATTGCCTATAGGGAGTAAATATAAACATCGAAGAGCATCACAATGTTCCGATTGCTCATGCTTATAAAATTGGCTGCTTTAACTTCATACCATATATTTTATTTGCCAACATAGTGTTCCAAATCAATGTTTATATCTAGAAAAATAAAGTGCACCTTTTTGTGACCAAAGAAGGTGATGGCACCTATCACCTTCTAGCAGACTATATTATTTTACTTATTAACTCTCTCTATAAAAAATGAAATAATTATGTTGGTTGATATAATAAAATTATGATATTAAATATAAGTAATATTATTTTATTATTAATTATCATTTTTCTGCCCTGCTGGAGTGTAGGCTCTAGTCTGGTAGAGATTTTCATAATTGTTCACCTTAAAACAGCATGTGACATATTTCACAATTGTGCAACGAATAATTAAAATTTAATAAAAGTGAATATAAAAAAAATTCCACTGAAAATACTTTGCAGTAAAACAGAAGCAGATACTATTTTTTTTAAATAATCTAGAAGAGCTATTCTGTTATCAGGAAAGAAAAGATATACAACCAGGCCTTCGGGCACCACCTTCAGCTAGAGAAAGCCCTCCCCATGGTGATGAAATCTTACTACCTGGGTCTCCCCTCTCTTGCAGACCTTGGCCCTAGTTCACCACTCTCGGGTAGTAATCTCATACCTGGCTCTGGTCCTTTGCATCTGAACAGATTCTACTATAAAATTTATACCGCCACTTTTTCAAGGAAATAAACATGGATTATATATTTAGCCCCAAAGTCCTGGAAACAGATTTGAATAAGGCTTAGAGCCAAAAAATTAGACATGGATTGAGACTATAAGGATTCTATGTTCTCTCTGCTTACCCAAGCACGGAATTTTGAAGTAACCAATGAAAAGCACAACTGCAGTTTTTGGTTTAATCATAATTTGATCATTAAATATTATTTAAAATACAAGTTATGGCCTACTGAAATACAAGGTAGTTCAAAATGTTTGGTAAGGTATAAAAAACAAATAAGCATGTTAGACATCTTAGGAAAGATCATGATAAATTTTGTGAAGGGTAAAATTGAACCTTTTCTTACTAATTACAATACCTCTCCATCTCAACATATACTGACTGCAACCCCCACCAACATCCCCATCCTCACCAAACAAGACAGTATTGTCTTAAAAACATCAGTGACCTCCCATTTGCCAAATCCTTTTAATTTTTCTTCGGCCAGCTCATGATTTTTACTTTCTTAGTTTAGGTGGCACTTCACAATCCCAGATATTTTCCTGCCTTATAAAAAGATCTTTTGAGACATTTCACACCACTCCTCAGTGAAGTCATCCCATGAAGCTAAATTTTCTCTCTTTTTTTTTCTTTTCTTTTATTTCCATTGACAACTCACATTCTTATACTATTACCTATTAAAGAGTATTCTTCAAACAGGTACCATTTGAGACTTGATGAGTGTTTGCTCAAATGAATGATTCTTCTTCTGGCTTACTATCAAGCCTATCATGTTTGTTACACAGGATTATGAGGTGTTGATTAAAAATATGTCAAGAGAAATATAAGAGGGGCACCTGGGTGGCTTAATTGGTTAAGTGTCCGACTTGATTTCAGCTAAGGTCATGATCTCAGGGTTGCAGGATCAAGCCCTGTATGGGGCTCCATGCTGGGCTTAAAGCTTGCTTAAGAATCTCTCTCTCTTCCTCTCCCTCTGCCACTCTCTACTCTCCTTCTCTTAAAAAATAAATAAATAAATAAATAAATAAATAAATAATATGAAATCTAACCATCAAAGAATATGGAATTTTACAGAAATAGTGACACAAGGTGAGAAATAACACAGATAAAGGAATAGGCTTCCCATACCCTCAAGTCCCCAGAAAAACAAATAATACAAAAAAGAGTTCCATGAAGGGTGAGTAGTTTGGCCTTGCCATCCTCATCACTACCTCAAATGATTCTTCTCTGTGCTTACTTGCCATACAAGCTAGCTGGTGTTAAAATCTTCATCACACTCCTGAATGTTGACTGTGAGGCTAGAAGAAATGAAGATATAATGTTCCTTAAGAGGCCCTTGGTTTGTCCTCGATCCATTTTTCCAGGCCTCCAATACCATTCATCTATGGAACAACTTGAAGTCCTTCTTTGCCTCAAAAGTAACAGGTTCAAATATATTTTCCTGTTCAAAACAAGGTTTTTCCTTTTCTTAAGTTTTATTTTTTAAATTTTTAAAATTTTTTAAAGATTTTATTTATTTACTTGAGAGAGAGAGAGAGAGAGAATGAGGGGTAAGGTCAGAGGGAGAAGCAGACTCTCTGCTAAGCAGGGAGCCAGATGTGGGACTCCAGAATCATGACCTGAGCTGAAGGAAGTAGCTCAATCAACTGAGCAACCCAGGTACCCGGTTTGGGCTTTTTTTTTTTTTTTTTTTTTTTAAGTTTTAAAAAGACACACCTAGCCTGCATTTAAATAATTCATCTTAATGATTCTTATTTCTATTCCCATAGCTACCATATTAGGCTAATTCAAAGTCAGCTTGAAGTAAACATGTCTGTTAGGGGCTGAACTGTATCCCCTCCCACCACAAATTCATATGTTAAAGTCCTCACCCCTAGTGCCTCAGAATGTGACTGTATTGGGAGTAGGGCCTGTAAAGAGATGATCAAGGTAAAATGAGGTCATATGGGTGGACTCTAATCCAATATGACTGGTATCCTTGTATGAAGAAGTAGGACAAAGACACACATAGAAGAAAGACCATATGAAGACACTGGAAGAGAGCCACAGAGAGAGACTCTCAGAAGAAAGCAACCCTACTGATACCTTGATCTCATAATTCTAGCTTCCAAAACTGTCAGAAAATAAATGTCTATTATTTAAGACACCAAATCTGTAACATCTTGTTACGGCAGATCTAGCAAGCTAATACAACATCCATCCCATTATTTGATCCATTAACTTAGCCAATGATTCTTGTTCTCTGACCACAATAAATATCTAACATGTTTGTTCTTGGTTATGGATTTTTACCACTTCATGAAATTCCCCTGATCTAAAAAATACATTAGGTGTCATCCCTTCTGCTCCTCTGCCTTTTCTTGCCATGTCTTCAATCAAATCTACCTCAGAGATCTTTTACAGATGCTTCCTCCTCAGTCATGCCACTCCAAATCAATTCACCCTACATTCCCTCTTTAAATTAAATCTTCCTCTATAAATCCATCTTTGCAATTAAAAAAAAAAAGAAAGAAAAGAAAACTATTTGGCTCCTCCTAATTCCCATATTGATAATAAACCCTTCTCACTTAACTTGTATTCTACTTTTTTTTATAAGAATAGTCAAATTTCGTTTTAAAATTCACATAATGAAAATATGTATCTCTTATGCTAGAAGTTCCTTTCATGGTCTTTCTTTAAGAAATCTGAAAAATGGGTGAAATACCTCATACATTTTATTCACCCCAAAATTGCTTCTAAGTATTTATAGAAATGGAATTTTTTTAATTTTTTCAGGTTTTTTTTTCTGCTATGCTCTATTTGAGTCAACTCTGCCTGCTAAGATACTAGTATTTAAGATACTCTCAGAGAAGAGTTAGTTCAGGTAGGAAAAACTTAAAACCAATACAGTCAGTTGTCACAACTATATTCTGGCAAAATAATGCCTATAAGCAAAAGAAAAGACCTTACAGCATAAAAAGCAAGTAAACAAGCAAACAAAAACCCACAAAGTTTTCAAAACACGCACATACATTTAAAACACACACATTTAAAAGGTACTTTAAATTATTAAAAAGGAACTATTATTCTATTTAGATTGTTATTAGAAACACTGAATACTATTCTTAGCAATATAAACCAATTTTTTTTCTTTTACTAAGATAAATATTAGGTTGTTTTTCTTTTTATGTACAACAATCTCCAACATGTTTCTGTCAACAGAATTATAGGCAACTATAATGGAAATCAATGAGAATTATATGGTTTATATTTTCACTAGCTTGAAACAAAACCTTTAAACAAAATTGGTTCTACTTTATTGACATCATTTTTAAAAGCACAACTATTAGACAAAGCCAATAATAAATTAATATTCTTCAAACGTGTTATGATAGATAAATTATAGAAGCCAAAATATCTATTTCCCTGAATTGCCAATTGCATAATACAAAAAAAAATAAATTTATGATCGTTTATTATAATTTTTTTCACCGATTTCTATCTCTAGACCTAAAAGTCTAGGCAAAGACAAAAGAAAATATGTCTAGATGATAAGAGATCACTAGTCTAGAATATATTCTATGAAAAGATGGAGAAAGCTATTCTGAAAATTAATAAGATAATGAACTATCGGTTTACATTTTTTCAATTCCAAGAAACAAGAAACTCAATGAAAATAAGCTTAAACAAAAAAATTCTTCTTTTTCCTTTTTCTTTTTTTTTTCTTTTTTAAGTTAGCTCCATGCCCAGCATGGAGCCCAACATGGGCTGAGATCAAGCCCTGAGTTGAAATAAGAATCAAGCCCTGAGATCAAGCCCTGAGTTAAGAATCAGACACTCAACTGAGTGAACCACTGAGGCACCCTCAAACCAAAATATTCTTAAAGTAAAGATGTATCAGCCCATATAACTGAACAGTCATGGAGTAGATTTATATTCATAAACAGCTTGATCCAAGTTTCAAACAAAATGAGAATCTTTTTCTTAGCTTTGCTTCTTCTGGTTTAATCTTCAACCTGTATATGACAGGCTCTGAGAAACTTCAAGATCTCCCTTGGAGCATCAATACATGTAAACCTCAATACCTTATCACCAAGTTCAGAAAAGAAAGGACAGTTATGTACCCTGGTATTCTCACCACAATCCTCCACAGTTTTAGTCTTTTTGGACCAGTTTAGATCATGTGTGCTATCTTCAGGTGATATACTCTAAACGACTTGAGAAGATAGGCATGAGATCAACCCAATAAGGAATGTTACCTGGAAAAAGGAAGCATGGATATTGGCCACCACTATAACAGAGTATGGCAAATACCCAAATGTTGAGCAGTATCAGATTACATGAGAGTTTTTACTTTCAAGTAAACTCTCTAAAAGAACATTAAAGGAATGTATTTACTTTAATTTTTTTTAGTTTTATCCTACTGCAAAATAAATTAACATAAACTTAGAGTCTTCAGACAACACTCATTATTATCCCACACTTCTTATGGTCAGAAGTGTATACACAACTTGACTGCTCCTCTACTCAGGAACTCAAAAAATTAAAATCAAGATATTGTCTGGACTTCATTATCATCTGAGCTCAGGATGCACTTCCAGAATTTAGTTTCTTGTGATTGTAGGACTGAGGTCCTGGTTTTCTTGCTGGCTATCAACCAGAGATCAGTCTCAGAAACCAGAGGATACTCCTCAGGTCCTTGCAGCACATCTGCTTCCATCTCAAACCACCAATGAAGAATCTCTCTCGAATTGAATCCCTCAAACATTTCAAATCTGTCTGCCTTGTCTCTGATCTCTAAACACGTATTTAAAGGATTCATATGATTAGGTCTGACCCACCCAGGTAATCTCCCTATTTTAAGATTTATTAACTGTTTGGCATCTTAATTGTATCTGCAGAATCCCTTCACAGCAGTACCTGGATTACTGTTTGAATAATAGGGTGAAGGAATGTATGTATATCAGGGGCCAGAAATCTTAGGGACCATCTTAGAGTTCTGCCAACCACACTATTATATTTGGTTTTGCTTGTAAAGAAGATAGGAAAAAATAGGCTGTAAGGAATAGCGAAGACTTTTATTTCCTAAACAAATCTATTTTTTTAATGAAAATACCACAAAAAAAGAAGGTCGTGGCAAAATAGAAATAGTTTAAAATTTAAAGTAGCATGAAAAAGACAAATAGAAAAGTAGAACAAAGAAGAAAGGTCTTTTGGTTCTTATTTTTGTTTTTTGTTTTGTTTTTTTAGCAAGCCAAGTGGCCAATCTGGAACCTTACATCAAAATGTTTTTTAAGAGGGAAAGAAAGTTTATCTTTCAGAAAAGAGAACTCAATTACAACTAAATTTAGAGCATAGGTCAAGCTCTTTCTATGTTTTCTTAGAAAATAAAGAAGGAAAGCCAAAGAAATCTTCCCTAAAATTCCAAATCAAATATTAGTTTATGGAAGTTCTAATTATTTTGGATATTTTCTGTTTAAAAGCATGTCTTGTTAAATCTCTTAACTATACAATGTATTTTTAAAAAGAGAGAATGAACAGAGTGAACCATTTCTAGTCTCTTAAGAAAGCAAGCTGTTCTTAAATTTCTCCCTAGATTAGTGATGTAAAAGTGAAGCATTGCCCTCTAGAGGAACAAGAGCTTTCTAGAGTAGGCAACTATTTCATGATAATGTAATGCTACTATATACACACTGTCCTACTAATTATAGCTTTATGTTCTCCTTTAGAGCACAGAAAAGAAATGGAAAATAGTTTGGGTATAGGAAGCTCTAAAATTTTTTTCCCAAATTTAGGATTTTTTAAGACTTTAGTAAGTCTTCAATTTTTGGTACATTAATTTATAAACCTTAACGAATGTATTTGTACTCCACTTGTGCAATAAAGGTTTGCTTTAGAAAATAAATTTTTTTGGTTTTTCTTTAAACGTCTCAATTTAAATCCACGAGACTTTTTCCTCAATTACTCTACAGCAATAGACCCATGTGCACAATGCATATGATCTTATATTAAATTATAAAGAAAAATGGGCAACAAAACTGACTCATGTAACAAAATTGACTCATATAACTTTGCTACTATATTCAAACTTAATATTTAGGTAATTTAAAAGCAAGTGAGAAATAAGAGAAAATTTAAAACTTCAATGGCTGGATTTGGTATCATATCAAGATCTTCCCCATCACCATAAGAGTTTTAAGCACATTCACATTGTTCCAGGAGTCAAAACCAGAAACAGAAGCAAGTTATTTAAACATCTGGCTCTTGTTCTTAAATATGATTAATCAGTTTTCAAATTATTTTTCCCAGAATCACAACAGGGAAGAAAATAAAGTGCTGCTTCATCATGCTTCCACCAAAACAGCCTTTCCCTTGTCTTCCTATTAGGGTTTCACATATACCTAAGTGGTTCCAGACCTAAGGAAGGAAGGAAGGGGTGGGAGAAACCGAGGGAGGAAGAAAGAGAGAGGGGAGGGAGGGCATTAAAGTAGCTTGAAAACAGTTGGTCTCCTTAAATTCCCTTTTTACATTGTGTAATTCTATTTCCTTTGCTTTTCTCTCTCCAGGAGTGGCAGCAGCAAGGGTCTGGTTGCCTCATACTAGTTTCTAAAATGAGAGATCCTAAAGAATACAAATGCAAGCCTGAAGCAAAGGGACGAAAAGTGGGTAGGACATTTTATGTTCTTAGCAGAGATTCTACACTTTAGAAGACTCTTGCAAAAAATACACAACAGAATAATAGCATTTTTCAATGAGGGTCTGAGCACACTATGTGACACAGAAGATTTCTTTGCATGATGTGGCTTTTTTCTTCTTCAGCACATACCTATCAGCTATTGCACACTGACGGTCAAAATTAGAGATGCACCTCTTGCTTCCTGTCTCATTCCAAAATGCCATGGCATATTTACAGAACTGCAAATGTATCACAAAATAGAAAGATGAGAGGTTTTAATAAACTATTAAAGAAAAGTGCGAATAGAAGTTTCTGGTTGGCCTCTTGTTTTTCCGCAAGCAAAGGATTAAACTACTCTCTAGGACAGGATCTGGAAATCACAATCTTCTTTGCATCTTGAGATTCAACCATACCATAAAATACGCAGTCATTTGTTTTGAATGCAAAGATTCTTTGACCTGTGCATTAGGAACTTTAGGACACAAACTACTTGTACTTATTTAGTCACAGAATCCAAATTGAAAAATTGAGAGGAAAACAAACCATAAGAGATGCTGAACTCCAGGAAACAAACTGAGGATTGCGGGAGGGGAGGTGGGTGAGGGGATGAGCTAGTTGGGTGATGGGCATTACATCATTGATGTAATAAGCACTGGGTGACATATGCAACTGATGTGCCACTAAATTCTACCTCTAAACTTTATTAAAAAAAAAAAAAAGAATTCCAAATTGACCAGGTTTACCACATAATTCTGGCTTGTCTTCATCCCCTCTCCACAAGGCAGTTACCACATGTGGTGGCACCGCTACAGAAGAAATGAAACTCCTCTTGAATAAGTCTCAGAACGTCTCTTCCACTTTCTTCTGACACTCTAAAGGTTGGTTACTATCCTGACCTTGAAATCAGCAAGGACTTTGGAAGCCCTTGCCAAACGATTGAGCCAAATTTTATCATTGCTCACCTCCTATCTCTCCTATCCTCTCCTGCAAGCTGAGAGGCCCTAAATAATTTCTTTCCCTCAACTCAATGACTGCATCTTTGTCTATCACCAAATAATTTATCTTCATATAATAGAGTTTATAAACAACTTTCTTACTTAAAGTGTCTGACATAACTAAGCAGAAATACATCTAGAAGGGACAAAATTAGACAAGAATAAGATTCTACACCAGAAGTTTCCACAAAAAAAAATTTCAGGTAGAAATGTTTAAAGTTAGGCAATAATTAGTGTTCACAATCTAGTTCACAATCCAAATCCTATCCATGATTTTCTTTCACACAAACTTGGAAAACTAAATAATATTATATTAATTATCTTCAATAAACCATTTTCATAAAGTAAGCATGCTTTTTAATTTCCCCCAAAATATGATCAAATCCTCTATGTCTGGTGACTGCGTGACAGGTGAAATGATATACACAATCTTCCAGAAATACCTGAAGCTTCCTGCAGAGAAACAAAGCCTGGTCCCAACTCTACTGAGAAACAAATGTCCCCAAATTATCTATTATTCTTGCAGCATTATAGTAATAAATCTATTGTGTATTTACTATATGCCACACACTATAAAAGCACATTTTAATATAGTAACCAATTTTATGAGTATGATTGTTTTTGGCATTTTACAGACAAAGGAAGAGAAGCACAGACAGGTTAATGATCTCCCTAAATTCACCAGCCAATGAGAGGCAAAGCCAAGATTTAAACCCAGGCAGTCTGGCTGTAAGCCCCAACTACCCTGAAATGCCTTCAAAAAGTCTAGTGAAGAAAAGTGGCATGCTTAACCTCTCCAGATACTGCAGAGACTTCCCCCTGATAGCAAACTGTCCTAAGAATTTTACACCACCAGGCTTTAGTGTTCATTAAATGACAATAAATACTTCATTTAAAGAAATGAGAAAGAGATACAAGTGAAATGCTACACTTAGAAATTCTTTGAAGAACAATAGAAGAAATATTTGAAAGAGAAAAGTGTCTATGAATATTCTTAACGTAAGATTCAAAACAGAGAAAAGATTTTTTATATTTTGAATTTGATGAAGAACTGTCTTTTCAAGATGATTCAAATTCCTCTCCACTAGTGACATGTTTTATGCTCCTAAAGTAAGTTTTACCATTCCTGAAAATTTCTTAAAGATTCAAACAACTGAAAAAGCAAGACAGGGGAAGAAAAAAAAAAAAGTATGACAGGAGACATAAAAAAGTGAGGGAACTTAACTGGGGTAAAAACAGAAAATATCACCCTCAATTAGCAAAACAAAAATCTTACCTTTGGAAAATTCAAACAACATATCCATATTAGGAAAACAGTACACAAATCTGAACCTGCAATATGAAATTCTTTCTGCTTATTTGTCTAAAAAATGTTATGTGTTTCAAGGTGGCATTATACAGTTCAATTTATAATGGCACATCTGGTACTATATTTGGACAACTAAAATCCACATAAATGAAACTATTTAAAAATCAATGTAACTCATCCTTTATGAGAATTTGACTTTGGAAATTCCATTATTCTTAAATCTATCAACTGATGGTTTTGGGAGGCCAGAAGTTTTATAATACAGGGCCTCTCGTTAATGAAAAAACAAGTACAAATATAGAATTTTAAACAAAGTTGAACCATTTGTTTAGAATTACAAAAGAAAGCAAAACAAATCACAGATTTTTAAAAACTGAAAAATACAACAAAAAACACAAAAATTTAGTTGAATAATAGTTTTTATCTGACAATTGCCATAATACATTTTTTTCTTCAATTTTTTGGATGATACTCTCTGCCCACTTCTTAAAATATCAATTATTTGAAATATCATGTCCTCTAGATAATACTCAAATTTACTTTTTCCAGCATGTCAGCCTTGGAAAAAAACCCACTCAAGTGAGGGAGCCCTAAAGTTTAAGCTTCATTAATTTAACTGTAAATTCACCTCTGCCTTGGATATACATTCTCAAATGACTTTGAAATATATATACATTTTATTGAAATAAATAGAAACTGCACATAGTTTCTTGGTATGATTTTGATTTCATATTTTACCCAACTCTTTTTTCAAATAAATTTCTTTTTGCCTTAAGAACTCAACTCCAGATTCAAGCTTTTCATACTAAATCATTTCTATTTCCATTCCATGGGAAATTTTTTTTAGATTTTTTTTTTTTTTTTCATTTTAAAGAGAAAGAGCAGGAGCTGTGGGAGAGGCAGAGGGAGAAGGAGAAGCAGACTCCTCCTGAACAAGGAGCCTGACACAGGCGGGGCTCAATCTCAGGACCTGGAGATAAAGACCTTAGCCAAAAATAAGTCCCCAACTAACTGAGTTAACCAGGCACCCCCCCTTGGCAAATTTTTAAAGCATAATATATTCTGATCATCAACCTCATATCAGGCCAAATTTTCCAATTCTCATCCTGAAAGGAAAAGCAAAAAATGATGTTTTTTACTTCACCTTTCCTTAAAAATTTTATAGACATTTGAAACAAAAAGGATACTGAACCATTACCTCTTTCTAATTACTGCAGAAAAAGAAAGGTACATACCATATACTGTGCTATATTCCAATAATGGCTATCAGTGAAAATAGGTGAGGAAATGTGTCTAATTTTAACATTTTCTCTAAGCATTAAGGTCCTGGTAAGTCTTTCAGTTGCATGATGAGCCTAAAGAAAATTTCATCATCTGTGGTTCCTACATAGAGAAAAAAGTATTATATGCATGTTTGTTTAGAGTTCTTTAGTGTTATCATCAATTTAATTTTAGATGTACATTACTTATTTACATTATTTAATTTTACATTATCTATTTTATTTGCATTCAGTAACTATAGCTACCAATTTTCCCTCTAAATAACTCATCCCCCACTTTTATTTTTATTTTTTATTTTAGCCTTTGAAAAACTGTGTAGTAGTATCTTGTTGTGGTTTTAAAATGCATTTCCTTAATAGACATGAAGTCAGTGTGATCATCTTTCATTTGTTTATTTGATATTTGTATCTCCTTTCTAGTAAAATGTCTCTATATCTTTTGCCCACGTACTAATTGGATTTTTTCTAATGTAAATTTTGAGAGCTATCTATTTAAATAGAAGTCATTTGTTAAGTTGTAATTTGTAGTATTTTCTCTCAGTTTGTATTATTTTAATCCTCTTAACAAGGTCATTCACAGGGCAGAAGTTTTAAATTTCGATGGGGTCCAATACACCAAAGTTTTCATTATTATGCTTTTGGTATCATCTACCCATTTTTAATTTTTTATGAAAACTACACATAAATTTACTTAAGGCAGTAAATACGAAATTTAGCTATCATGAAAATATCACCTGAAATCCTAATTTTTCAGTTTTAATGGAAGACTAAAAGAACCTATCTATGCCCAGATGTTTATCAAAGGTATACGTCTCATTCCTTTCAATACATACCCACCAAAAAGATGTAAAAAACATTCAAAAGAGAGTAAACAAGAAGTAAACAAACAGAAGTAAGTGCCACTTGATTAAAGTTCATGTAATAAACTATTTCTATGTAACAGTTAAAACTGTGATTTACCTATTTACTGTGAAATTTATAATAATATCTAGAAAAGTTTGTCAGGAGGAAAATGATCTGATGGCACTGAGAGACAATTAAAGCTTCTCTCACTATTATTTTTAAAATGTTCTCTACAGAGACGATTAAGCACAAGTTTTGACTTTGAGATTAAAAGGATATACAAAGAAATACCTGAAGGAAATGAAAATGAATGTAAATGAAAGAATGAGTAAAAAATATTTAAAACTATTACACCTTGTATAATTAGACAAGAAATAAAAGAACAACAAAACCAGTCAAGAAATGGGCAGAAGAAGACATGAACAGACATTTCTCCAAAGAAGATATACAAATGACTAAAAGACACATGAAAAAATGTTCAACATCACTCAGCATCAGGGAAATACAAATCAAAACCACAATGAAATACCACCTCATACCAGTCAGAATGGCTAAAATGAATAACTCAGGAAACAACAGAAGTTGGCAAGGATGTGGAGAAAGGAGAACCCTCTTACACTGTTGGTGGGAATGCAACAGTGTAGCCACACTGGAAAACAGTATGAAGTTTCCTCAAAAAGCTAAAAATAGAACAATGCTACCACCCAGCAATTGTACTACTAGGTATTTATCCAAAAGATGGAAACATTGATTTGAAGGAACACATGCCCCCCAATGTTTATAGCAGCAATGTCCACAATAACCAAAGTATGGAAAGATCCCAGATATCCATCCATGAATAGGTAAAATGGGCAAAGAAGATTTTATATATATATATATATATATATATATATATATATACACACACACACACACACACACACACACACACACACATATGTATTTATTTATTTATTTTTATATATGTATCTAGATATTACTCAGCCATCAAAAAGAATGAAATCCTGCCATTTGCAATGATGTGGATGGAATTGGAGGGTATTATGCGAAGTGAAATAAGCCAGTCAAAGAAAGACAAATACCATATGATTTCACTCAAATGTGAAATTTTAGAAAGAAAACAGATGAGCATGGGGAAGGGAAGGAAAAATAAAATAAGATAAAAACAAAGAGGGAGGCAAACCATAAGAGACTCTTAACTACAGGAAACAAACTATCAAGTTGCTGGAGGGGTGGTGGGTAGGATAGGATAACTGGGTGACGGACATTAAGGAGAGTACTTGATGTAATGAGCTCTATTTATATGCAACTGATATAGATTTTAGAATCACTAAATTCTAACCTTGAAACTAATAATATACTATTTGTTAATTAAATTAAATTTAAATTTAAAAAGAAAAAAAAATTGGGATTATTCAGTTAAATTTCAAGAAAAATGTAAAGGGCATGGGGCACCTGGGTAGCTCAGTTGTTAAGTGTCTGCCTTTGGCTCAGGTCATAATCCCAGGGTACTCGGATCGAGCCCTGTGTCAGGTTCCCTGCTCAGCAAGAAGCCTGTTTCTTCCTCTTTCTCTCTCCCACCCCTGCTTGTGTTCCCCCTCTTGTATCTCTCTCTCTGTCAAATAAATAAAATCTTAAAAAAAAAAAAAAAAAAACGTAAAGGGCAAACACAAGAATGTTAGGGTTTTGTGCATAGGATTCCTCATGATTTCCCCATTTCTATGTATTTACTGCACTTAATACTTAATTTTTTTAGTTATACTAAGCAAAGTAATGACTGTAGTATTCATTTATTTACTGTGTGGTTTATGTAATGAATAAAATGTACCCTATGTGCACAAAACTAGAATCAAATATTTAATCAGCACTTGCCAAAACTATCTAAAGTTATTTTTTCTCTAAAATGGTGCTAGTTGGGTAGGGTTTTTTTCAAAAATGGAACTTTTGTGTTCATTATTTTTCATTACTAGTGTAATTTTAAATTGCAAGGCTCTAAAGCATCTGGCAACTGGAGCCAAACTTCACAACTCAAATATTGACATTATGGTGTCTATCTTATTAGAATTGTGAAATTCTGTTATTCCTGACTTCCAAGGTATCATGATAGGTTTGTAAAAGTTTTCCCTATACTTTTGCCTTTATCATGCAAAAAACCAAATGAGAGTCATACTTTGCTGTCAGAGCAACAAAATAATTTAGGTTTCTTGGTAAGGATTGTGAATATTATTCCCAGAAAATCTCTAAATACAAAATAGACCATTCATATTATCCATAACAGCATCCACCTTTTCTCATTTACTATACATTAACATCCACAAGATCTCTCTATGTGATACCAGTGTTGTTTTCAAATCTAAACATATCCTTATAAAATTCTGTGACCCTCATTTTTCTGTAACATTAAGTTCTCAATTTCTTATAATACATGAATTCATCATTTACAAATTTAGTAAATATCCTTTGCAATTCTCCAAAGTACTAGGAATAAATGGGCTTTAGAAGCACACATAATAAAATAAAAAATTACCAAAGTAAATCTTTCCGTTACAAAACAAACCACAAGAACAAATTATTTGCCAGAAAAGCAGTCTAACATCACCACTTCCTTCTTCCTTATTTCTACTTTTTTCATGGAATGTACACAGGCAACAAAGGAAAGATAATCAACATTTCTATTTCACTAATATTATCTTTATTAATTCTGAATAGGGTATGAGATTATAATTCTATTTTGTAAGTTGCTGATCACAAGGATCTCAAGAATGTGGCCAAAGCCTCGAATTTGTCCCCATTTATTCCTCAATAATATCACATACAGAACAGCTCTACCATGCCCATAATTTCTTCAAGTAGAATTGTTATATGTAACTTGTAATTGTAATTGTTATCTGTAACTGGATGTTATTCAGGATAAAATAAGTTAATAAAATAATTAAAACCCAATGAGTTTCAGTAACAACAGATGATATTTAATGGCTTGAAATACAATGACTACATCTAGTACTTCAAGATATGTCACACTTTTGTTTAACATTTGCTCTGCAAGACCAGCCTATGAACTTCAAGGTCAAAATTTACTATAATTTGCTAATAGGGAAAGTGAAAATCAGAGTATTATTATAAAGATTTTATTTATTTATTCGAGAAAGAGAGAGAGGTAGGGGGAAGGGGCAGAGAGAGACAGAGAGGGATGATCAGACTCCATAGCTGAGGGAGCCTGATGCAGGGCTCGATCTCATGATCCAGAGATCATGCCAAAATCAAGAGTCAAGTGCTTAACCAACTGAGCCACCTAGGTTCCCCAAGAGAATTTAAGAAACTTACTTAAGATCAGAGGTTGATAAGTAAGAGAAGAAAGGCAGAAGCCAAAATCATTAATGATGCTTTCAGAACTATTTCCAACACTAGTGAACTCATTTTCTTATATCTAAATTTCACAACTTATTTTTTATAAACACATCCTCAATAAACTACACATTATGTGGTTACACCATTCTCAAGACCATGCTCCAATCTCCTTTATTGTTTCCTTATCAAAAGAAAGCACTATCTGGAGCACCTGGGTGGCTCAGTGGGTTAAAGCCTCTGCCTTCAGCTCAGGTCATGATCCCAGGGTGCTGGGATCGAGCCCTGCATTGGGCTTTCTGCTCAGCAGGGACCCTGCTTCCTCCTCTCTCTCTGCCTGCCTCTCTGCCTACTTGTGATCTCTGTCTGTCAAATAAATAAATAAAATCTTTTTAAAAAAAAAAACACTATCTGATGAGTCACCATAAAATATTTAAAATTCCACTTTCATTAATTCGAGTGTATCTTTTATTTAAAAAAGTTTTTATATTTTGTATTGAAGAAATCTGTAAAGGAATGCTGTGGTCTTCTATGGCTGTCACGAATCCCTAATTTACCATAAACAGTGAAGACTGATGTTATATATGAAATTATATTAATGTGTTGTATGGAAAGGGACAGAAGCTGCTGTTTCATACCAGAACTAGGAAACTTTGCACACAGTAACAATGGGAAATTTACTTGAAATTTTCCTTTATAGTTGAAACCTAAAGTTAAAGATATATATATATATATATATTCTTCCACTCTCTAAAAATATACCCAACTAAATAAAGGCTGGTAGTTAATAATAACCTTCTAAAGTAGAGGCATTTCACTCTTTGGATAATATCTGAATTTTTCTTAAAAAGTATGTGTTTTAATAGTTCATCGTAAGATTGTTAGTCTATTTGTTAAAGGAATGGAGAAAAATAGAAGAAAAAAGAGAATCTAAGAGACTGAAAGAAGGAGCAGGAGGAAGAAGAAAAATCATCACCAGTTCTCTGCCCCAGTACATCCTTTCACTTACTTCTCAGTCATTTATAATCTTATTTCTGTTCACAAGATTGCAGAATATTCTCTGCATCAAATAAAACAGCATGTGACTCATATACTTCCTCTATCTCTGAAAACCATCCCTTGGCTTCCAAGATAATTCTCTTCTCACAGCTTTATTCCTTGATATTTCCTTCCTTTCCATTAACTATCTTAAAAATCCATGTCAATCAGAAAAGATGAACTATTTATAAGAAACTTAACTGAATCACAGACAAGTCTCAAGACTATTTTAGGAAAAAAAAAAATTTTACAACACCCAATGGACTAAAATCACAGAGGCTGGCATCTAATAAAAAATTACCAGACAGACAAAAAAAGCAGAAAAGTACAAGCCATAAAGCAGAGTAAGATTAATCATCAAAACCAACCCAGAAATAATACAGATGATACATTTAAGAAAAAAAAATGGACCTTAAAACAGCTACCATCACATATATAATTTCATCCATATATAAAGAAACTACAGGAATAAATGAGCATGTTATGTTTAGATGTAAAAGATATGCCAAACCCAAATCAAACTTCTAGATGTAAAAATTAAAAATATCAGAAATTTTTAAAAAAATACTGCTTAGGACTAATAGTAGAAAGAAGAAGAAAATATTAGTAAACTTGAAGAGACAGCAATAGAAACTATCCAACGTGAAACATCAAGAGAAAAAAAAATACTGGAAAAAAATGAATGGGGCAAGAGTAAGCTGTGAGGCAACTACAAGTAACCCAAAATATGCATAATATGGTCTCTACAGAGAAAAGAAAGGGGACAGAAAAAATATTTGAAGAAATAAACTTTGCAGTTTTTCTAAATGTGATGAAAACTATAAACTTCCAGATCCAAGAAGCTTAAAAAACCCCAAGCAAAAGAAATATGAATATACCAAGCACATTATAATCAAGTTGCTTAGAAACCAATGACAAAGAGAAAAATTTTAAAGCATCCAGAGTATAAATTTTTAAAAATAATAATAAAATATATTCTCTTGTCTTTTTTTTTTTTTTCATTTAAAAACAATCTAAGGGTTCCTGGGTAGCTCAGTTTTTAAGTCCACATTGGACTCCCTGTACAGCATGAAGCCTGCTTCTCTCTCTCCCACTCGCCCTGCTTGTGTTCCCTCTCTCACTGAGTCTTTCTCTGTCAAATGAACAAATAAAGTCGTTGGGAAAAGAAAACAACCTCGATGCCTATTTCTATAGCCCTTATAATCAGAAAAATCATTTTATTTTTAAGATAGAAGCTAAAATTCAGAAACAGTGCTGGTAATATGCAGGCAAGAGAATCTCCTATGGCATAAAATTTAAGGAGGCACTTGCCTGACCTTAAAAGGGAATGCCTTCTTAAAGTTTTACCCAAGAAACCTCTCATGCCTCCCCCTAGCCCTGGCCATGCTCTGCAACAACCATCAGAAGACCTCTCAATGAGTTTTAATAACAAATATTACAGCCTCATAAGAAACTATTCCTGGAAATGTACTTGTATCCTAGAATCTATCTTTTCTAGGAAACAAAGTCCACTTCATTTATCAAGAAACAAGTATAAATTCAGCACTATATAAGTGTCCAGACACTACTGAATCCCCTGAGGAAACAACATAATATAAGATCCTTATTTTTAAAAAGGCCATGCCTAGCAAGGAAAATTACCAAATGAACACATACCATAAGGTATGGTACATACCTTATGTACCATAAGTACATACCTTATGGAATACCTTATGGATTCCATACCTTATGGAATACCATACATATTCCATAAGATATGGTATGTACTAAAGGGAGATACAAGCAAGGTGCTATAAGGTCACTGGGAAGAGAGGGCCTAAGTAAAGATTGGAAAGAAGGTTCTGGGGAAAGACTTTCCAGAAAGAACACCCCCTCTATGACAGGGGATGCAAACTCATCACTGCAGACCAAATATAAGAAAAAGTGACAGTGCATACATAACGGTAACTGGTAACTGACACAGCATGTCACTGTGCAAGGAAAACAGGGAGTGGTGGGAAATAATGGTAAACTGGAAAATGAACCAAAAAGTGCCCTCACTCAACTAATTGGTGCTTTGTGGGAAGCAGGTTCACTATGTCAGATATTCTAATTTCCCAGAAGTTAGAAATCTGAATTTTTGCATCAAAATTCTCAGCTGTTAAGCATTTGCCATTAATTCATGTTTTAAAATAACCATGAAGTCCAAACGAAATATATCTGTAGGCCAGACTCAACACATCAACTGGCTATTTAAATTCTCCACCCTATAGTTCTCTCTGATGCCTGCACTAGGAATTTGGGGATTCAGGATCCAAGCATTCGAATTAATACAACTTCTCAAAAGCACTGGGATGTTTAATTGTATTTTTTCTTAACCCTTGACTTCCCTAGGTTGGAAAACCCTTATGCATGTGCAAAGAAATCCATCCTCATGACCCTTATTTGAGTTTCCCTTTATTAATTCATGTGGTTCTTAAGGAACATCAAACTAGAAGTGCTTCCAATCTTAAACTACACTAACAGAACAAAGATAAAACACTCAATATATCTACAGTATCTGATCTAAATTGTGTGTTGTATGTTAAACTCCAAATCATCAAAATATTCCAGTTTTAAGATCTACATTCCACTAATAAGAGATTATTTAAAAGTCCTTCCAAAAACATAGTCTCAGGGAGATGCAAGATGGCAGAGGAGTAGCAGACTGAAATGACATCAGCTCCCAGGAGTTCAGCTAGATAGGTATCAAACCATTCTGAACACCTACAAAGTCAACAGGAGACAGAAGAGAAGAGAAAGAAGAGAAGAAGAGCAGCAATTCTAGGAACAGAAAATCAAACACTTTCTGAAAGGTAAGATGAGCGGAGAAGTGAATCCAAAGTAATGGGAAGATAGACTGTGGAGATAGGGGCTGGCTCTGGGCAAGGGGCAGAGAAGTGGAGCACATAATCAGAATTTTTAGAAGTCTGCTCCACTGAGGGACATCACTTCAGAGGCTAAGCGGGGGTGGATCCCTCATGGTGACAATGTGGTCTCAGGTCCCATGGGGTCACAGAAAGATCAGGGGTGTCTGAGTATGGCAGAACTGCCAGATACTGGAGCAGGGAAGCTGACTACAGAGACAGAGCTGAAGAGTGAGCTCTCAGATCAGGGATACATTAAACCATGATCCAAGTTACAGTCGAGCCACTGCTTTTCATGGAGGGACCCCACAAGTGGGAGATCCAGGGAGACTCACATTAACTCACCTTCCTCCTCCAGGAGGAGCAGCGCAACATGAATCTGTTGGTTTGGAGACTCCAAAAGGGGCCTTGTGCCAGAGATAGAAAAACTTGGTCACAGGCCAGGTAAGCTCAGAGTGTGGCTGGAAACAGGGGAGACAGGCGAGATTGACTGCTTTTCTCTGAGGGCACACTGAGGAGTGGGACCCTGAGTTGTTGGCTCATTCCTGGCCTCCAAAGCAGTATGGAAACCATTCAGGGAAAAAAAAAGACTTGAGAGCGAACCCAAGCAGATTATTTAGCCCAGTCTCTGGCAAGAGTGGTGTAATTATGCTACAGGCAACGACATTTGAGATTCACTGCAACAAGCCCCTCCCACAGAAGATCAGCAGGAACATCCAGCCAAGACCAAGCTCACTGAACAAGGAGAACAGTGGAACTCCAGAGCTAGGGGAAAGCAACGAACAGAATTCATGGATTTTTCCTCATGATCCTTTAGTCTTGCAAAGTTAAAATTTTTTTTTAGTTTTATTGTTTTCTTATTCTATTTTTTTAACTTTTCCTCTTTTCTCTTTTAACATTTTTTAACTAGTTTATTTTAACAATATATTTCTAAAAGAAAATCCTTTTAAACCTTTATTGTTATGTTTTATCCCTCCAGATTTTAAGTGAGGGGTGGAAAACAATTTACCATGCTAATGGACATTAAAAGAAGCTGGGTGCAAAGATACAGATGTAGTGAAAAGAAGGGCCATCTATACCCCAATGTTCATAGCAGGAATGGCCACGGTTGCCAAACTGTGGAAAGAACCAAGATGCCCTTCAATGGATGAATGGATAAGGAAGATGTGGTCCATATACACTATGGAGTATTATGCCTCAATCAGAAAGGATGAATACCCAACTTTTGTAGCAACATGGACAGGACTGGAAGAGATTATGCTGAGTGAAATAAGTCAAGCAGAGAGAGTCAATTATCATATGGTTTCACTTATTTGTGGAACATAACAAATAGCGTGGAGGACAAGGGGAGATGGAGAGGAGAAGGGGGTTGAGGGAAATTGGAAGGGGAGGTGAACCGTAAGAGACTATGGACTCTGAAAAACAATCTGAGGGTTTTGAAGGGGCAGGAGGTGGGAGGTTGGGGGAACCAGGCGGTGGGTAGTAGAGAGGGAATGGATTGCATGGAGCACTGGGTGTGGTGCAAAAACAATGAATACTGTTACACTGAAAAGAAATAAAAAATTTAAAAAAAAAATTTTTAACTGCCCTTTAAGGAGCAGGCACCCTGCTGGGGAGACTGGAAGAAGGCAACCCTTTTACAAAGGAACTTTTTAAAAAATAAAAAGTCTGTTTGCCAGATAATAAATAAATAAATAAATAGCTGGGGTGGCAATCCTTATATCAGATCAATTAGATTTTAAGCCAAAGATTAGAATAAGAGATAAAGAAGGACACTATATCACACTCAAAGGGTCTGTCCAACAAGAAGACTAACAATTTTAAATATCTGTGCACCTAACATGGGAGCAGCCAACTGCATAAACCAATTAATAACAAAATCAAAGAAACATCATCCAAACAAAAGATCAACGAGGAAATAAAGGCCTTAAATGACACACTGGACCAGACGGACATCACAGATATATTCAGAACATTCCATCCCAAAGCAACAGATTACACATTCTTCTCTATTGCATGTGGAACATTCTCCAGAATAGATCACCTCCTGGATCACAAATCAGGTCTCAACTGGTACCAAAAGTTTGGGATCATTCCCTGCATATTTTCAGACCACAATGCTCTAAAGCTAGAACTCAATCACAAGAGAAAAGTTGGAAAGAACTCAAATACTTGGAGGCTAAAGAGCATCCTTCTAAAGAATGAATGGGTCAACCAGGAAATTAAAGAACTGAAAAAATTCATGGAAACAAATGATAATGAAACAAAATTGTTCAAAAATCTATGGGACACAGCAAAGGCAGTCCTGAGAGAAAAGTATATAGCCATACAAGCCTTTCTCAAGAAAGGCCTCAAGTACACAACCTAACCCTACACCTAAAGGAGATGGACAAAGAACAGCAAAGAAAGCCTAAACCCAGCAGGAGAAGAAAAATAATAAAGATCAGAGCAGTAATCAATGATACAGAAACCAAAAGAACAGTAGAAGAGATCAATGAAACTAGGAGCTGGTTCTTTGAAAGAATTAATAAAGTTGATAAACCCCTTGCCAGACTTATCAAAAAGAAATGAGAAAGAACCCAAATAAACAAAATAATGAATGAAAGAGGAGAGATCACAACCAACACCAAAGAAATACAAACAATTATAAGAACATATTATGAACAACTATACGCCAGCAAATTTGACAATCTGGAAGAAATGGATGCATTCCTAGAGAGGTATAAACTACCAAAACTGAACCAGGAAGAAACAGAAAACCCAAACAGACCCATAACAAGTAAGAAGATAGAAGCAGTCATCAAAAATCTCCAAAAAACAAGAGCCCAAACCAGATGGCTTCCCACGGGAATTCTACCAAGCATTTAAAGAAGATATAATACCATGGAGGCTTAAGTGGGTAGAAGAAGAATAAATGAAACAAGATGGGATTGGGAGGGAGACAAACCATAAGTGACTCTTAATCTCACAAAACAAACTGAGGGTTGCCGGGGGGAGGGGGTTTGGGAGAAGGGGGTGGGATTATGGACATTGGGGAGGGTATGTGATTTAGTGAGTGCTGTGAAGTGTGTAAACCTGGTGATTCACAGACCTGTACCCCTGGGGATAAAAATATATGTTTATAAAAAATAAAAAATTAAAAAAAAAAAAAATAAAGAAGATATAATACCTATTCTCCTGATTATTCCAAAAAACAGAAATGGAAGGAAAGCTTCCAAACTTATTTTATGAGGTCAGCATTACATTGATCCCCAAACCAGAAAAAGACCCCACCAAAAAGGGGAATTCAAGACGAATATCCTTGATGAACACCGATGCGAAAATTCTCATCAAAATATTAGCAAATAGGATCCAAGAGTACATTAAAAGGATTATTCACTACAACCAAGTGGGATTTATTCCTGGGCTGCAAGGTTGGTTCAACATCTAAATTGATCAATGTGATACATTACACTAATAAAAGAAAGAACAAGAACCATATGATACTCTCAATAGATGCTGAAAAAGCATTTGACAAAATAAAACATCCTTTCTTGATCAAAACTCTTCAAAGTGAAGGGATAGAGGGTACATACCTCAATATCATCAAAGTCATCTATTAAAAACCCACAGTGAATATCATTCTCAATGTAGAAAAACTGAAAGCTTTCCCCTAAGGTCAGGAACACGGAAGGGATGTCCATTATCACTAATGCTATTCAACATAGTACTAGAAGTCCTAGCCCCAGCAATCAGACAACAAAAAGAAATTAAGGCATCTGAATCGGCAAAGAAGTCGTGGAACTCTCACTCTGCAGATGATATGATGCTTTATGTTGAAACTGAAAAGACTCCACTCTAAAACGCTAGAACTTGTACAGGAATTCAGTAAAGTGTCAGGATATAAAATCAATGCACAGAAATCAGTTTCATTTCTATACACCAACAGCAATGCAGAAGAAAGAGAAATTAAGAAGTAAATCCGATTTACAATTGTACCCAAAACCATAAGTACCTAGGAATAAACCTAACCAAAGAGGCAAACAATCTAGACTCAGAAAACTGTAAAGCACTCATGAAAGAAATTGAGGATGACACAAAGAAATGGAAAAATGTTCCATACTCCTGGATTAGAAGAACAAATACTGTGAAAATGTCTATGCTGCCTAAAGCAATCTATATATTTAATTCAATCCCTATCAAAACCCCATCCATTTTTTTTTCAAAGAAATGGAAAAAAAATCCTAAAATTTATATGGAACCAGAAAATACCCCCAAATAGCCAGAGGAATGTTGAAAAAGAAAGCCAACGTTGGTGGCATCAGAACTCTAGACTTCAAGCTCTATTACAAAACTGTCATCATCAAGACAGTATGGTGCTGGCACAAAAACAGACACATAGATCAATGGAACAGTACAGAGAGCCCAGAGATAGACCCTCAACTCTATGGTCAACTAATCTTTGACAAAGCAGGAAAGAATGTCCAATGGAAGAAAGTCTCTTCAGCAAATGGTGTTGGGAAAATTGGACAGCCACATGCAGAAAAATGAAACGACCATTTCCTTACACCAGACACAAAAATAGACTCAAAATGTTTGAAAGACCTCAATGTGAGATAGGAATCCAACAAAATCCTTGAGAGAAACACAGGCAGCAACCTCTTCAACCTTAGCCACAGCAACTTCTTCCTCAAAACATTGCCAAAAGCAAGGGAAGCAAGGACAAAAATAAACTATTGGGACTTCATCAAGATCAAAAGCCTTTTGCACAGCAAAGGAAAGAGTCAACAAAACCAAAAGACAACTGTCAGAAAGGGAGAAGATATTTGCAAACAACATATCAGATAAAGAGCTAGTATCCAAAATATAGAAAGAACTTAGCAAACTCAACACCCAAAGAACAAATAATTCAATCAAGAAATGGGCAGAAGACATGAACAGACATTTCTGCAAAGAAGATATCCAGATGGCCAAAAGACACATGAAAAAGTGCTCCACATCACTCGGCATCAGGGAAATACAAATCAAAACCACAGTGAGATATCAACTCAGACCAGTCAGAATGGCTAAAATTAACAAGTCAGGAAATAACAGATGTTGGAGAGGATGCAGAGAATGGGGAACCCTCCTACACTGTCAGTGGGAATGCAAGCTGGTGCAACCACTCTGGAAAACAGCATGGAGCTTCCCCTAAAGTTGAAAATAGAGCTACGCTACCACCCAGAAATTGCACTACTTGGTGTTTACCCTAAAGATACAAATTTAGTGATCTGAAGGGGTACCCGAATATTTATAGCAGCAATGTCCACAATAGCCAAACTATGGAAAGAACCTAGATGTCCATCAACAGGTGAATGGATAAAAAAGAGGTAGTGTATATACACAATGGAATACTATGCAGCCACCAAAAGAAATGAAATCTTGCCATTTGCAACGGCATGGATGGAACTAGAGGGTATTATGCTAAGCGAAATAAGTCAATCAGAGAAAGACAATTATATGATCTCCCTGACATGAGGAATTTGAGAGGCAGAATGGGGGGCGTTGTGGGGTAGGGAAGGAAAAAAAGGAAACAAGATGGTATTGGAAAGGAGATAAACCATAAGAGACTCTTAATCTCACAAAACAAACTAAGGGTTGCTGAGGGGAGAGAGGGTGTGGAGAAGGTGGTTGGGTTTTGGACATTGGGGGAGGTTTTGATATGGTGAGTGCTATGAAGTGTGTAAGCCTGACGATTCATAGACCTGTAACCCTGGGGTAAATAATACATTATATGTTAATAAAAAATTAGTAAAATATATTTAAATATATTAATATTACATATGATATTAATTTTTATAAATATACTTTTAAAAATCCATAGTCTCTAAAGCAAATTAAACTCTGAAAGGATCACACTTTTGCAAAAACAAAGAGAAAGAGAAAAATTGCCAAAGACATCAATCATTCAAAAGCTCATGATGAATGCCATGGTTTTTGTTCCTGCTATTTATCTTTGATTCATAGGAAAAATGAACACATGGGATATTCTGAAATAAAGAAACACTGAATTGTCTTAAAACTAAGTATATCATTTAGTACACTGTAACTTGGGATACTACACTGGATTGAAAATTCAAAAATTTTTAATTAAATTCTTCATTTCATGATTAATTTTCCCTATTACTCGGAATTCATCTCTATAGAAGACTTGGTTAAAACCCAGTATAAAGGGATGCCTGAGTGGCTGAGAGGGTTAAAGCCTCTGCTTTCAGCTCAGGTCACAATCTTAGGTTCCTGGGATTGAGCCCCACATCAGGCTCTCTGCTCAGTGGGGAACCTGCTTTCCCCTTTTTCTCTGCCTGCCTATAGTTACCCTGAATGTTAATGGGCTAAATGCCCTAATCAAAAGACACAGGGTATTATGATGGATAAAAAAACAAAATCCATCTATATGTTGCCTACAAAAAACTCATTTTAAACCCAAAGACACCTCCAGATTTAAAGTGAGGGGGTGGAAAAGAATTTACCATGCTAATGGACATCAGAAGAAAGCAGGAATGGCAATCCTTATATCAGATCAATTAGATTTTAAGCCAAAGACTATAACAAGAGATGAGGAAGGACACTATATCATACTCAAAGGATCTGTCCAACAAGAAGATCTAACAATTTTAAATATCTATGCCCCTAATGTGGGAGCAGCCAACTATATAAACCAATTAATAACAAAATCAAAGAAACACATCAACAATAATACAGAATAGCAGGGGACTTTAACACTCCCCTCACTGAAATGGACAGATCATCCAAGCAAAGATCAACAAGTAAATAAAGGCCTTAAATGACACACTGGACCAGATGGACATCACAGATATATTCAGGACATTTCATCCCAAAGCAACAGAATACACATTCTTCTCTAGTGCACAAGGAACTTTCTCCAGAATAGATCACATCCTAGATCCTAAATCAGGTCTCAACCGGTATCAAAAGATTGGGATCATTCCCTGCATATTTTCAGACCACAATGCTCTGAAGCTAGAACTCAATCACAAGAGGAAATTTGGAAAGAACCCAAATACATGGAGAATAAAGAGCATCCTTCTAAAGAATGAATGGGTCAACCAGGAAATTAAAGAATTGAAAAAATTCCTGGAAACAAATGATAATGAAAACACAACAGTTCAAAATCTGTGGAACACAACAAAGGCAGTCCTGACAGGAAAATATATAGCGGTACAAGACTTTCTCAAGAAACAAGAAAGGTCAGTGCTGTGAAGTGTGTAAACCTGGCGATTCACAGACCTGTACCCCTGGGGATAAAAATACATGTTTATTAAAAAAAAAAAAAAAAACTTGGAGAAAGAACAAGAAAGAAACCCTAAACCCAGCAGGAGAAGAGAAATCATGAAGATCAGAGCAGAAATCAATGAAATAGAAACCAAAAAATCAATAGAACAAATCAATGACACTGGGAGCTGGTTCTTTGAAAGAATTAATAAGATTGATAAACGCCTGGCCAGACTTATCAAAAAGAAATGAGAAAGGACCCAAATAAATAAAATCATGAATGAAAAAGGAGAGATCACAACTAACACCAAAGAAATACAGACAATTATAAGAACATACTAAGAGCAACTCTACGCCAACAAATTTGACAATCTGGAAGAAATGGATGCATTCCTACAGATATATAAACTACCACAATTGAACCAGGAAGAAATAGAAAGCCTGAACAGATCCATAACCAGTAAGGAGATTGAAACAGTCATCAAAAATCTCCAAACAAACAAAAGCCCAGGGCCAGACGGCTCCCCGGGGGAATTCTCTGCCTGCCTACTTGTGGTCTCTGTCAAATAAATAAACAAACAAATAAATAAAATTTTAAAACCTAGTATAAATTACAATATTGACCTTGAAAAAGTTTTATGAAGGTAAATTTAAAAACTAATGAAAACTAAACATATTTAAAATCAAATTATTAATAAATTATCACAAACTGCGTGAATGACCTAAAAATTATCAGCATGTCTGTTCTTAGTTCAGTCTGGTGTTTCAGAATTTGGTATTTTCAGAAACAGATTATAATACAACCAACTTTGCTCTCATCATAATAGAATAAAGGAAAGCATTAGAAACAAACTACTGTATTGTTTGGACCTTTCCTTATAGATTCAGGATGTCTGAAGAATCAAGAACGTGAGAAGAAAGGATTTGGGGGGTCATCAGACCATATAATCCTGATGATATCTCTTGATAAAACAAAAACTTAACCATATATTCTAGAAAAACAGAACAAAATCTAGATTTTATCAGAATATTTCCTACTTTTATTGATAATATGGAGTGAGGGGTAGGGATGAGACAGAGTTCTGAATCTTTAGTGATATATCTGTCTTCTCCAGGAGATGACAGGCTCCTCAAAGGCAGGTGCCATGTCTTCTTTTTTAATTGTGGCATACCTAGCACCTAGGACATGGTAGAACACAAGTATTTTAATAAATGAGTAAAATAAATAAGAATATTGTGTGCTATCTGATAGTTATACTGTAAATTTTACTAAATATCTTATTCAGTATGGCCATAGAGAGAGATTTCTGATAAAGGATATATATTTTTAATATTATATATTACATTATATTATTAATTATATACAATAACATATTATATATTATATATTTAATATATATTAAAGAATACTATTAATAGAGAAATCTCCTTTCAATTAGTTTAAAAAAAGGAAAGACACATGGACTTTGAATTCAAGCTCACCTGAGTTTAATTTCTTTTTTTTTTTAATATTTTATTTATTGACAGAAAGATCACAAGTAGGCAGAGAGGCAGGCAGAGAGAGAGGAGGAAGCAGGCTCCCTGCAGAGCAGAGAGCCTGATGCGGAGCTCGATCCCAGGACCCTGAGATCATGACCTGAGCCAAAGGCAGAGGCTTTAACCCACTGAGCCACCCAGGCGCCCCCTGAGTTTAATTTCTAATTGAGTTTAATTTCTAAACCTGCCACTTAGAATTATTTAGCCTCTCTGAGTTTGTTTCCTCATCTGTGATTAACACTGGGAGTAACACTGTCCACCTCATTAGAGATGGCAAGAGGACAAACAGAAAGTACATGTAAAATGTATGGCATAGGCATTTGGTCAAAAGTGGTAACTACTATCATTGTTTTTTTTAACTACTATCATTTTGAAGAAACAATAATTTCATTAAAATACTAAACCCTAAAATCCATTCCAAACTGAGTTTTGGGTGTTTTTTGCTCATTCAGGTCATATTTCAAGATCTTTCAGAGTTCTTATTTGAATGGAAAATAAGACAACAAAATAATTGCAGAACTGGCAGTTAACAGAGACCCAACTTCTAAAATTGTGGATAATTAAAGATCCTCCTAATACGCTGAACTACTATGCAGCATGCATCTGCATGACAAGCACACTAAACAGACAAAACTCTCTTAAGAGAGTAAATTTTGTGGGAGTTGGATGAATGGGGCCAGGAGACAGACAATTAATAATAAACATTATACATACGGTATTTCAGCAAGAGATTAATGCTATTTTTTTTAAAGATTTTATTTATTTATTTGACAGACAGAGATCGCAAGTAGGCAGAGAGGCAGGCAGAGAGAGCGGGTTAAGGAGGCTCCCTGCCAAGCAGAGAGCCTGATTTGGGGCTCAATCTCGGGACCCTGAGATCATGACCTGAGTTGAAGGCAGAGGCTAAACCCACTGAGCCACCCAGGCGCCGGAGATTAATGCTATTAAAATAGAGAGTAAACTATTGGAAGATTGGCAGTACAGGGTGGGTGGGGATAAGAATATTTATTTCAGTGCACCTGGGTGGCTTAGTGGGTTAAGCCGCTGCCTTCGGCTCAGGTCATGATCTCAGGGTCCTGGGATCAAGTCCTGCATCGGGCTCTCTGCTCAGCAGGGAGCCTGCTTCCCTCTCACTCTCTCTGCCTACTTGTGATCTCTGTCAAATAAATAAATAAAATCTTAAAAAAAAAAAAGAATTATCATTTCAAACTGGGTGGTCAGAGTAGGTGTCTGAAAGAGGACATTTAGGTAAAAATCTGAAGGAAGAGAGGAACTTGGCCATATGGATATTATTCTAAAAATAAATGCATATTCAGTAATTTTAATTTATGTTATTAATTTTATAGTATCTTAATTATCTAATTGTTAATCTTCTTTTGCCTCATGTCAATTTTTTCTTACTCTTTCTTACTTGAAAAATCCATTTCAGGTCATGAGTGTGAAACAATGATCAAAAGAACACCATTATTGGGTGAGCACTCAATAACCATATTTTTAATAAATGTCTGTTAAGAGGGAAAATAAATTAGGATGCTTAAATTTCAGAGATGACACTTCACTGAATTGAATTATCTTTTAAAAATAATGCATTTGGGCGCCTGGGTGGCTCAGTGGGTTAAGCCTCTGCCTTCGGCTCAGGTCACAATCTCAGGGTCCTGGGATCGAGTCCCGCATCGGGCTCTCTGTTCAGCAGGGAGCCTGCTTCCTCCTCTCTCTCTGCCTACTTGTGATCTCTCTGTCAAATAAATAAATAAAATCTTTAAAAAAAAATAAAATAAATAAAAATAATGCATTTAAGGGGGACTGGGTGGCTAAGTTGGTTGAATATCCAACTCTTGACTTTAGTTTAGGTCATGATCTCAGGGTCCTGGGATTGAGCCTCACTCAGAATGGAGTCAGCTTGTTCCTCACCCTCATCCCCTCCACTCCCCCTCAGCTCTCTCTCTAAAATAAATGAATAAATAAATAAATAATCTTTAAAAATAATGAATTTAATAGTGGCATCTCTCTAAAGTCACTTAAAAATGTGACCTACACTTTTTGACATGGCAGACAAATATGACTATCATGCTAAATAGACCGTCAGGTTTGCGGTTCTTGTGGAGAAAGATAAGCATAAACTACACTTGTTTCTATAGGAAAGCATAATAAAAAAGAGCTGATAAATAAGATTCTTCAGAATAATCATATGGATTTTTCACTAATCAGATCTCTGTGTGTGCCCCCCAAAAAGAAGAAATTAAACAAGACTAAATAAAATCACTTTAAGAAAAACAGAGAAATGGTAAAAGTCATACGAGATTAGTACCCTTTAACAGAAAAAAAAATGAATCATATCATACAGCTATGAACTCTAACAGTTCTGAAAAATGTTTAAGCTGAATTATAAACATTCAAATATATATTTTAATATCCTCCCTAGCACATTTCAGTATTTCCCTGAACCAATTTTATGTACATGTAATTTATGTTTCTGTGTCAAACACCTGCATGTTATAAATATATTAGCACAAAAACCTATTTTGGGGATTTTATTAAATCAGAAGTATATACTAGTACACTTCCATTCAGTTGAAGAAGTTAATACAAGAATTGTTGGCTAGTTATGGTACAAAACTGAGCCAGGAAAAACATTCATTTATTTATATACTGTAGCACCTGAAAATGTTTCATTTACACTGTGCCCAGAACCACAAAATTTATCAAATAAATTTCCAAACTCTCCCATCCATGTGAAGGCTACATTTCCAAAGACACTGTAAAATTCACATTAATTTTAAAAATAAAAATTAGCCCTCCATAATTGTATTTGAAAACCAAAAAAAAAAAAAAAAAAGTGAAAATAGTATTTGTAAATAATGAAAAGAATAATACATTAAAGATTTTTTTAAATATGCAGAAGCTGGGAAAATTATCTTAAGAACATTTTATACAAGAAAAAAATTAAGACTGCATATGATAAAGATGAAAAGTCAGGGGGTCTGGGCTTAAAACAAATTATATTATTATAGCAAACGTGGTGAGACCTGAAGTCTTCAATTTTTAAATTATTCTTTATTTATAATACTTACAATCAGTCTTTAATATAGCATGGGAAAATTATGGCATCTAAACACCCAAATCAAGTCAGCCAGCACCCATAAAGATGGAACCGAACTAAAAATTCACATTCCGTATTTCATTGGTTCACAACAAGGGGTGATTCTGCCCCTGCTCCCTGGGCATCTGGCAATGTCTGAAGACATTTTTGGATATCACTACTGGAAATAGGGGAGGAAGGGCTACTGGCATCTAGTGGGTACTCAATGCTGCCAACCATCTCACTGTAGAGGACAGCACCCACATAAAAAAACCATATAATCCAAAATGTCAATAGTGCCCAAGTTAAGACACCCTGCTATTTAAGATAGATGCCTTTGTTTAAGACCCCATCCTTGGGTCAGTCATCTGTAACTGGCTGGATAGTGGGATCTACTTGAACAAAGTAGAGAGTGATCTCTATAAAGAATCCCTCAGAAAAGGGCAATATATGAGAAGGCAACGTGATTGGCCTATCTCATACATTGGCAAAACACAGAACACCTTCTTTTCCACCTTAATGCACCTGCTTCCAATACTTGTCCCATGGGTTCAGAATCTCTACTTGTTTGCAAGTTTGTATGTTTGAGTCCTCCACGTTTGTTTGTTTGTTTGTTTGGCTGGGTTTTTGTTGTTGTTTTGCTTCTGATGGAAAATCCATACATATACAAAAGGAATAGTGTAATATAGCCATCACCCAACTTTAACAAGTATCAACATTCTGTCATTTTTTAGCGTGTCATTTTCATCTTTTGTTTCTACCACTCTTTTGTTGAATATTTATTAGAGTATTTAAATGCAAATCTCACATGCCACATTATTTCACCAATGAATATTTCAGCTTCACTGTATATGTTTACCCCTCAAGAAAGATATTCAGGACGACCTGGATGTGATCAACCTAGAAAGTGGACAGCAATAGAATGAGATTAATTAGGTCATCCTGACAATCCAAGGAGGGGAAAAAATCCAAGATGGGTAGGAAATACACAAATGATAGCACCTATATTACCAAATTGTCATTTCTTCTCTGGGGGCTATAATAAAACCTGGAGAGGAAACAAAGCTTCCATGTAAGAGACAGGCATCAACTGAGACTCCGGGGGGGCAGAACAAGGAAACCAAAAGTAGCACACATCATACTGCAGAGCCATACAAAAGGCTGGTGGTCTGTTTTGTTGGCTTCCTGCCTATCAATTACCAAATGTGGATGGCCCTACGCCTACAAGTTTGTTCAAAAAATACCAGTAAGAGGAGATTGCTGGCTCAGTCAGTAGAGCATGCAATTCTTAATCTTGGGGTTGTGGGTTTGAGCTGCAGGTTGGGTGCAGACATTACTTAAAATCTTAAAACAACAACAAAGGATAAGAGTAATTATCTCCACAAAAGAAGTAAGTGCCTCACCACTGAGAGCCAAGTGTGAAGCCTAATAAAAGGTTTCACTACATGTATTTCAACTATTTGCAATAAAGACTTGCAAAAATATGAAAATTTGTTTTTAGATCACAAGCAAGCACTACTCTCAATTATTCAGTCATGTTTCTTTAAAACAAGGTAGCTGTAAAAATGCAATAATGCTTCCACTTAACTCAGGTCAAGACCGCTGACAATCTCTAGTCTTGTACTAAAAGTTGGTTTAAAAAACTCTGAAAGGCATATCATGAAATCCATGAATGTTACACAACAGGAAAAGCAGAATTATATGTATATTCCAACAACTCAGTAAACCGTATCATGGTATTATGTGTGGACAAAATAGCCAGTGAGCAGTAAACGCTGGTAGATGATTTAGAAAAAGTAGACCAGATCTTGTTTTCTTTTTGGTTTTCTAACAATTTGAAGGCATTCAGTTTTATTGAATGATAACACAACATACTCAACAACACGTCAGTGCATCACTGTTTAGTTCAATATTTGAGATTTAAATAGGATTTAAGTAGGGAAGCCAATCAAGCATTATACAAATATTCTTATTTTAAAAAACTAAAACAAAAGCTTTTATCTTCATAGATTTAAGCTTTGGTTATTTTTAAAATTCTATATTTATCTCTAAAACACTGCCTAAATGGGTATTAGTGTACAACATAATGGCCAGTCATATATTAAAATATTCAAAATATAATTTCTTTGAGAACTTGAGAACTCATTGCCCTAAATATAGGATATGAGTCTATTGCGTTAATGAAGACATTTGTGAGATTATATTGTGTTTGAACATGTATGTGTAAATTTAAACACTGAGCATGAACAATTTGTAGCTCTTTTAAAATCCACAGGAAGTGAACAAACCTTGTAAATTTTAGGTTCATTTATTCTGGAGAACAAATGTATTTACTTTTTCTCTGTGTTCCAATGTGTCCTCATCTATCCTACTATATGTATATATACATGTTTTTAAGATTTATTATTTTTTTCTGATTGCAAAAGTAGTGACATACATTGTACATATTTCTGAAAATGCAGAAAGGGAAAAGGAAAATTTTAAATACCACAACGCAAAGATGATTACTCCCATTAAAATTTTGGTATATGTTCTTCCAGTTTATATATTTATTCTAACAAAACTATGAAAATATTATAGAAACTGTGTAACTATTTTGAATGTAACAATTACCTTGCCATGTTCTTAAATACTTTCTCAAACACAGCTTTTAAATAGCTATGTGTAGGTTTTTACTGTAACCTAATTCAAGTAACTTTTGGAAACTGGTAGACTAAAAAATGGAAAAAAATATTAATTCTCATGGTATAACATTAGTTTAATCTGATTTTTATCATTATTGAAAGGAAAAAAATCTACATTATACTTTAAATTAAAATAAATTGAGGGGTGCTTAGTTGGTTAAGCATCTGCCTTAGGCTCAGGTCGTGATTTCAGGGTCCTGGGATGGAGCCCTGCTTCAGGCTCTCCACTCAGCAGTGAGTCTGCTTCTCCCTCTCCCTCTGTGATCACTTTCGTTCCCTCTCAATTAAATAAATAAAATATTTTAAATAAATAAAAATAAACTGAAATATGACTCCTGAATTTAAATATATGTTCAAATTATTCAATAGAACAAGAACTCTGTAACATTCAAATTTTTCAAACATGGGGAATCATAGGAATAAAAATACATTGTTAAGGTTTTAAAATTAAATAATTAGTTTGATGAGGACTGTAAAGACTATTTCTTTTACATTACAATAAAAAATAAATAGCCCACATAATTCAGGATCGGCCTGGTTTTTTGTGTTTTCTTTTAGTCACATAATTTTTTTAAAAGATTTTATTTATTTATTTTAGATAGACAGCGATTGTGAGAGAGCAGGAGTGGGGGAGCAGAGGGAGAGGGAGAAACAGGCTCCCTACTGAGCAGGGAATCCATTGCTGGATGCAGAGCTCAATAGGAGCTCAATCCCAGGACCTCAGGACCATGATCTGAGCCAAGGGCAGAGAGTTAACTGACTGAGCCATCCAGATGCCCTTGGTCAAATATTATTTTTAAGAGGATTCTTTCTGAGGGATTTGCCCAATAAAGGAAAAGAGGAAATTCAGAGCACGCAAATTACAGTAATATTTAAAACATAATTTTGAAAAAAGTTTATATTTACAGAAATATTATAAAGAAGGTTACAGCTGCCTTTAACCTCCGAGTCTTAACATCTTACAGAAACATGATAAATTTAGCAAAACTAGGAAGTGAAAATGGGTGAAACACCAATAACTAAAATTCAGATTTCATCAGTTTTTTGAGTAATGCTCTTTTTTTGTTCCAGGATCCAAACCAGGATATCAAGATAGTCTTGATGTCTACTTAGTCTCCTCCAATAGCTGTCAATTTCTTAGTCTGTCTTTGTTTTCCATGATTTTGATACATTTGTAAGGTACTAGTATCGTATTTTGTAGAATGTTCCTCAATTTGGGCTTGCTTGATTTTTTTTCTCATGACTATACCAGGATTAGGAATTTTTGCGACTACTACAGAGGTTATCATCACATATCACAAGGTATATGATATCAACATTACTTATCTAGTGATGGTAAACTTAATCATTTGATTAATGTCAGCCAGTTTTTTAATGATAAAATTACTATTTTTTCCTTTCCATTCTACTTATTGGAAGTAAGTCCCTAAAATCCTGATCACCCTGAAGGGGGGAGAACATAACTCAACCTCAGAGAGAAGAGTATCAAAGCATTTTTACACATATATGAAGTTACCAGAATAATTTATAAGTATTTGAGAAGAGATGCTTTCAGGCTATGCAAATATCCTGTTTACTCTTTATAGTGTTACCCCCTAATTTTAGCATTCATCAGTACATGAATCATTACTGGGCTGTGCTGTGATTTTCTATTTCCCTCATTATTTTTACATTTATTATTTAGAATTCTTTTGTCCTTCATTCATTTATTTATTCAATTACTTATTTGTATCAGTATTGACTCACAAATATCTATTTTATTCTTTGAGTTATAATTCATTACTATTGCTATTTATTTTGTTGCTCAAATAATTCCATCTTTGACTATGGTTCTTTCAGTTTGGCTCCTGCATCCTCAAAGCAGAGAAATTTTTATTTCTTTTTTTGGATGTCAAGGAAGAGGAAAGGATGGGTACATAGCACCACTCCCACAGGGCCAGGTGGAAATTATACCGCTGTCTCATCTCACACACAAGAGCTAGAAGTACTTGGCTTCGCCACAGAACCCAGGTTCTGGGAACAGCCAGGCTAGGTATCAACTGGTCCTTACAGGTCCTTAGAGCAAGAAGACATGAAGGGATCAGGTGAGTTGGTAAGTGCCCCACACACCACGGACTATGCTGTGAATGACAAAGTAGAATAATTTTAAGTGTACAGTTCAGTGCCTTTTAGCATATTTTCAAAGTTGTACAATGGTCACCTCTAATTCTAAAACATTTTCACCATCCTAAAAAGAAATGTGGTTCTTCTGATACTTCTTTTTTTTTTTTTTTTAAGATTTTATTTATTTGACAGAGAGAGATCACAAGTAGGCAGAGAGGCAGGGAGAGAGGAGGAAACAGGCCCCCCGCTAAGCAGAGAGCCTGAAGTGGGGGTCCATCCCAGCACACTGGGATCATGAACTGAGCTGAAGGCAGAGACTTAACCTACTGAGCCACCCAGGCGCCCCTCTTCTGACACTTCTGCCTAGCCAACTACAAATTCAGAAGTTCCCACACCTATCAAGTTCGAGAATTCACTAAAGAATTCACAGAACTCAAAAAACCACTTTACTTATATTTTCTGATTTATTATAAGGGATACAACTCAGTCCAGCCAAATGGAATACATAGAACAGGGTACGGGGAAGAGGACTGGCACAAAGCTTCCATTCCCAGCACATCGATGTGTTTCCAGCCTAGAAACTCTCTCAGAACTCTTACCTATTTAGCAATTTTTAATGGAGATTTCATATTGTAGGCAGTGCTGATTGACTCACTGGCCATTGTTGACTGAATTCACTCTCTAGCCCCCCCCCTTTCCCTGGAAAGTCAGTGGGTGTGGCTGAAAGTTCTAACCCTTTGGCAACCAACTCCCATCCTAAAGCCATCTAGGATTCCTCTAGGTATTATTTTATTACCATACAAAAGACAGTATCAAAATAAAATAAAATGGAGACCAGGTTTGAAGAATCGCTCAGGCAGCACACAAAACCATGCAAGCAAAACTTAAACTAGCTTACTTCATGAATGTAAGCACAACTTAATTTAGATTATTTCTTATAAATGCCTCAGATAATCATAAATAAAACTTAAGCCATCTTCCTGAAAGAGTATAAGATAATCACTTTTAACCAATCCCTGCCATCTGGAAATCTCCTTTGTAATAAGCAATTATTGTAAAGTTTACAACATCCTCATTTTCACTTTATAAGCCACCCTCTAATGTCCTGCCTCTTAGCTTCATACCACTTTTAAGTTTGACGTCTCCCTGTTCATAGAGTTTGTTTCTCACCCAATATAATATTCATATCAAGTAAAGCTCTGAATTTTCTTTCAATAAGAGTACATTCCAAGTCCTTTAGGAGCCCTGTGCTAGGAACACAGGACAAACACCAAATACTTATTTTTTATTATACCACAAAACCCCATTTCAATTAGAGGTCATTCCATATTCCCCCTCCTCTGGCAACCACTAATCTATATTTTGTTTCCATGGATTTACATATTTTGGATCTCTCTGACAAAAGGATTCATGTAGTATTTTCTCTATTATGTCTTCTTCATTAATTTATTACAATGTTTTCAAGTAGGCAGAGAACTTCATTCCTTTTTTGGCAAAATATTATTCCATAGGATGGATATAATACACTTCTTTTATCCAAGCATCAGTTGATGAACATTTGGATGGTGTCCACCTTTTGGCTACTATATATATATATATACATATATATATGTGTATATATATACACACACACATATAAAATAATGTCCCATTTTTTACTATGTGTGTATATATATATATACAAAATATATATACACACACATATAAAATAATGTCCCATTTTTTACTATGTATATATATATATATATATATATATACAAAATGATGTCCTATTTTTTCAATGGCAAATCCAATTAAAAAGCTTTTTAAAAAAAATGAATATATAAACTTTTATGTATATATATATGGAATCACCAAACACCTATTAATAAAATTAAATTCACTAAATTTAGTATACTTAAATCACATATAAGATTATATATAAATCTAGAAATATTGCTTTGTTCCACTTAGAGCTTGATTAAACAATTTTATTCAAACTCATCACATATATCTTCAACATTTGGTTCTTCACCATTAGCACAGCCACTCATATCATAAGGACATTTCAAAATAGGTGGCTAAGAAATGGATAGACAATTCACCTTTACCAAGTCTATAAAGCCTTGACCTCTAGAGTCTTTTTTGAAACTCCAAGTCATCAGAAAAATATTTACTTAAAATCTTGTTTGTATTATTAGGTTCAGAACAAATATTTTGTAACAAAAGACCCCCAAATACAGTAGCTCAAAGAAAGTAGAAGTATGATGCTCTTCCATGTAACATTTAGAGCCACACAAGTGGAGTAGAATCGGAAGGCAGACTGCTCCTTGAAGGCAGACTGCTCCTTGATGTCACCCAGGGATCAGGGCACTTCCACATTATTTTTTAGATATCCCCTCAGAGTATAGCCTTATCAGCATGGTTGAAGATAACTCACTACCATAAAAGTTAAGGTCCAGTCTGTAGAAGATTGGAATAAAAGACGAATCTACACAGGTGCCTGCGTGGCTCAGTGAGTTAAAGCCTCTGCCTTCGGCTCAGGTCATGATCCCAGGGTCCTGGGATGGAGCCCTGAATTGGGCTCTCTGCTTGGCAGGTGGGCCTGCTTCCTCCTCTTTCTCTCCCTGCCTGCCTCTCTGCCTACTTGTGATCTCTGTCTGTCAAATAAATAAATAAAATCTTAAAAAAAAAAAAAAAGATGGATCTATGTAGATCCATCTATAGATGGATGCTATATACTCAGTTTTTTAAAGGCAAAACTTAAAAGGTGCATTTATAATTTCTACTGACACACCATAGGTAAAAATTAAGACATGTAACCACATCTAGTTCTAACAAGGCTGGGAAATATCATCTCCAGCTTAGGGCCCATGTGCCCAAATGGAAATCAGAAGCTGCTCTTGCTAAAACAAAAAAAGGGAAGAATGGGCATTGGGGATAATTACCAGACTCTGTTAACAAGCCTTATAAGTAAATTCAAAATTTAAAATGAATATTGAAAAAGAAATTACTGAGGAAGTTTAACATGAAATGCTATATTCAGAATATACTTTTAAAAATAAAAATGTGTCTCTTTAAAAATTTAGTCCTAAAATACCTCAAACATGCATAAATTATAATCTATCTTGACATTTAAGAAACTAATGTTGAGATCTTTGGGATCTACTTTTAGTGACCTAGAGAAATAGTGGGGGAAAAAATCCTTAGATAAGCCAGGACCCTCAATGTAATCCCGTCAAACTCTCAAATATTTTATCTGAGCTAATAAAATAAAAACAACAATAAAAATAGCATAGTTTTTGTTTCATCTACTTTTATCCACCTATCCTGAGTTAAACAGGTAAGAAAATGCCTAGAGCAGGAACTAAAAGAAAAAAAACAAGAGAGGGGTACAAAGTAAATAATTCCTCCGTGACTGTAAAGAGGCCACATATTACATACTAGAAGACATCACTTCTTTTATAGAAATAGTGAAAGTTCTGAAAATTACCAGCCAGTGGGTTATTTTTGGCTAAACTGCACTGTGTGAGCTTTATTCCATGCAGGCTTAATATATGTTAGATATGTCCAAAAAATAAATCAGTTCAGCATGACCTAATAATCAGTGGCAACCAGATCAGTTAAAGCCAAGTTCTGACTTCCTTGATGAAAACTCCCTAGTAGGTTAATAAATGAGTTTGGAGTATCAGAGTATTAGGGACTATGATAACTCCAGTCACTTTTTAAAACCTAATTCCAACATTTCTAGATGTCCTCTGACTATAGGTGGCAGCTTAACGAAGTTGAGAATTCTAAAAGAACTAAACAATCTTATCCTTAGAAGTCCTGTTTGAAAGAGGACACCTGCAGTAATAAAGGAAGAACCATCTGAACATGTCTTAAGAACACTGATTTCCCAAAATGAGAATGAAAGAGCCCATATATGAACTGCTCTGTTCAGGGTGGACTTTCAGCAAGTATTTATATAAATTTACCTATGGAAAAGAATTTGCAGCATTTGGGGGTCTGGCATGAGTACTACCTTTCATTAAGCCTAACTAGAACCATTTTCACAATTTGGATCTTAGAGAATGTGTATTTTTGGAACATCACATATATTTTATATAGAAAATAAAAGTGTTTTCATTGATTATTATTTAAAATAAAGTTTCAACTGATAAACAGAAGTGACTAAATAACTACATTTTCATACATTTATTAATGTCAACAGACTTTTTAAGTATTCTTCAGCTAATTAAACTACCATTCCACTTTTGAACCTCATTTTTAATGTTTTCTATTTATTTGGTCATTTCCTACTATAAGTTTAATACCACATTTTATATAAAGTCTACTTTAATGAGAATTCCTTGTGAGCAAATAATGTTTTCACATTGAAGCACAGCATATTAAACTATGTTAAAAGGGGCATAGTAAGAATGTTTAACAAAGTTTGGAATTCAAGCAGTAGCTTAGCCTAAAAAAAGCTATTCTGACAGAAGTGCTCCACTGTCAGAAAAATGTTTTTAAAACCCAGACTCACAATTCAAAGAATAAAATGATAAAACTAAGTAAAATTTGGTGTGTGGAAACTTAAAATTTGGAAGAGTAACTTGGAATAATAGGTCAAGTGCTTAACTTGTATTCAAAATAATTACACTATTTTTAGGGAACCCAAGAGCCCTTATTTATTAAAAGTATGTAACAGAGTAATGAGATGACTTTTGATTCTTGTAAACAATAAAATAACAAAAACAACAACAACGGACTAAAACTGATACATCCATTAACTCAAGTAAAGCAATAAAGTAGAAGAACAAAAATCTGAAACAAGTTATTTATTCTCTAAATCAAGGTACATAAAAAGAAAACACACCAAAAAAAGACAAACTATAAAAATCTCACTTGATAATTACTCAGTGCAGGTCTATAAGGCAGACAAGTAGAATATTAAATCTCAAAAATCTTTTAGAGATTGTGCCAGTTATTAAGCTATTGTCTCTAAGTTTCAAAACCCAGACCTCTAACCCCACTTTCTGGTACAAGAGCTGGAACCTTGTAAGCCACATTTCTGCTTTGCCAGCAAGCTCCACACTGCACTCTTCCGAAAAGCAATCCTAAAGGAGGAAGAATTATTTTGTTCCTCTCTCTGCTTCCTGTTTGCTTCCTCCAGGCTTCCTAGGTATTTCATTTTTATTAGCATTGTCCCAACACTTATTCAACCCAGCAGCATCTCTTTCCATCTAGTTTGCAGTTGTTCCAAACTTGCCAAACTAGTCTTTTTTTTTTTTTTTTAAGATTTTATTTGTTTATTTGACAGAGAGAGACAGAGAGGTCACAAGTAGGCAGAGAGAGAGAGGGAGAAGCAGGCTCCCCGCCAAGGAGAGAGCCCGATGTGGGGCTCGATCCCAGGACCCTGGGATCATGACCTGGGCTGAAGGCAGAGGCTTAACCCACTGAGCCACCCAGGCGCCCCTTGCCAAACTAGTCTTATCAAGTCTTCCTGCTCCTGAACTATTATCATCAACCTGGCAATGCCCCTCCTCAGAGGTCTGGGTCTCAGGTCGATGGTGCCTTTCCCCTAAGCTTCCAAGTCATTTCAGTTTTATTTTAGTTGCTCTAGCCTTAGTAGTGGCAGCTATGGTGCCTCAGTATTCTCCTTTCCCATTATTCAGTTTTCTATTTAGCTTTATGACAAATTCATGAGTCTTAATATTAACATCTATGTTTAAATAACAAATATGGTTTCTGTCCTGACTGAACTCAAAGTGATTGTTCAGTAGTTCCTTAGGTGCTATCAAAATCATTAAGGCTTGGGAGATACAAGGCATATCTATTTTCACGTTACATAATTTTCTATTTGCAAACTAAAAGAATCTTATTTTCATAAAATAAATCTTAACCAAATATTCTTGGTTCCTAGGGATATACAGAAGAGAGTGATTCTCAACTTGAGTGGAATGGAGATTATGGAGGTTGAGATGGAGACTTAAATTAACAAAAGGTTTAGAAACACAATTCAAGTTGAGTCCTTTCATAATATAAATAGACCTATAAGCTCCTTGAGGAAAGGAACTGAGTTTTGTTTACCAAAATATGTTGTATAATAAACATGCAAAATAAAAACTTGTATGAATAAGAAAAGTTAAAGAGAGTACCTAAGATCAAAAAGCTAGTTAGTGGCAGAATTAAGCCTCAGTTGGCTGGTCTTTTTCTGCCTGTCCCATTTTTATAACAGTGCCCTATTAACACTGCACTGAGGGCCCAAGAAAGCAATGGTAAAGGTTGAGTTCCTCAGGAACCAAATCTGTACTGTATTAGGGGTATTAATTATGATCAACCCCTGGAGGAGAACAGGGAAAGACAAGGAGTAAACAAAGGAAGAGGTTGGACTACAGTGCAGTACCAAGAGAGGTTGCATTTGACTCTACAAGAAATTTGAAAGATCCCGTGATCCTTTGGATTATGCTGAGTTATGCTGAGCTGGCAAAGAATTTGAGCCTTTAGACGTCTATGTCAATCAGCCATTGGATCCAGGCAAACCCAGAAAGGAGTATGACTTTCAGTGAGGTAGTTCCATCAACATAGGCAATCCCAGTGGAGGCTGACTACTCAGCATTTTCTGCTGGCAGTACTTCCAGGAGCTGGGGGTCGGGGGAGTAAGTCCTTCATTCCTGGAGGGGGACAGCTGGGTGGTATATCACGGTGTCCACTACAGTCCAATCCTTGTGCTACTAAATGGAAAGACATGCATTTTTATAAGACAGAAAAAGAGAGACACACACATAGAAATGGAGAAGGCAATGTGACTCCAGAGGCAGAGATGGAGGGATACAACCACAAGCCAAGAAATGTCAGCAGTCATCAAATGCTGATAGAAGCTGAAAGAGGAAAGAAATTAATTGTCTCTTGGAGCCTCCGGAGGGAGCATGGGCCAGAACTGTAAAAGACTAAATTTCTATGGTTTTAAACCACCAAATTTGTGGTTATTCATTACAGCAACCCTAGGAAAATAACATAAGGATAATAAAGAAAATGTTATGGGATGCATAGCGTTTTATGAACAGTAGGTAAGACTTAGATATGTGGTGACTAGAAAGAAGGAAAAAAATGGTGGGAAGGTAAGCATTACAGATGAAGGGAAATGGCAGTAAGACAGGAAATCAAGGGAACAGTACTTGACTGAACTGTAAAAAAAAAAAAAAAAAAAAGGAGCTGTTCAATTAGGCAAGAGCATATGTTATTTGAAAGTAAGCAGTGATACAGATTATTGAAGATCCTGAATGTCAGCCTAAGAAATTTAATTTAATCTCAGAAAAGAAGTTTGAACTTCCATCTACGGATGGTCAAGATCCTCTTGCAACTTGTGAGGACAAACTGTGTGTGTGTGTGTGTGTGTGTGTGTGTGTGTGAGAGAGAGAGAGAGAGAGAGAGAGAGATGGGAGTCTGGGAGTGGGTAATAATAATATGCTAAATCCTTTGCACACCTCTATCTTATTATTCTCCTATTTTCTATTCATCTTCTTCTACCTCAAGACTTAAGGGTTAGGTTTCTTTCCCCAGGACCAAGCAAAAAATCTGGCATGTATTTTTGATAAATAGTAAATAAGTGAATAAAAAATACTGTGTAATTTTTTATTGTCATTACTAAGCACGATAGGACAAAGTAAATCAGGATACTAAATAATACCTGAATCACTTTTACTCTTCAAGGGTCTGATTAAGATAACTGTATTAAAAATAAATATAAATATTGAAAGTAGAAGAGATTTGGGCTCAGTGTGATTCTCGATTCTGGAATGCTCCAGAAACAGGACAACAACTGGAGCCAAATCCCATCAATAAGCGGTGGTTGTCTGGAGCACAGTTTAGAAGTAACATAAGGTTTGTGCCTTAATCGATGAGCGATGTCTGCTAGAATGTTGGATTAGTAATTGACAGCCAAACAACTTATGTTTCCCATTTCACTCTCGCTCCATAAAAAACCTTTCATTTTTATGTCTTACGTGAAGTACAGAAAGAAAAAGTCCATTTCAGTGTAGGTTTCCAATAGTTAAGCATGGTTAATCAAAGGCTTACTGCATTCAGGAGTGAAAAAGAAGCCAAAGGTGGTAGTGTAAAGGGGATGGAAGATGGTTCTGCTGCTTGTATTCTACGGTTTCAGAGTATTAACTATTCTGACTTGGAAAGAAAGGGCATGTTCAGTTGCTTGCCTTGGAACTGCAGTCAGGTTTTAGGATAAAGCTAACTGTTTTGGACAAAGCAAGATACTCAGTGGGGCCTTGGAGTGTTGGAATATGGGACCACTGGCCAGTAGAAGCCCAACAGGAAAAAATGGTCTCTGTAAATAATGAACTCCAAAGTTCACACTTAAAAGTTTTGAGACTCAACCCAGAGAGAGGCTAAACAGCAGTCGCTGGAAGTGAAGTCAAGGCTGAAGTAGGCCACCATCTTCCGTGACCGTATATAGTACCCACACCCAACGTGTGAGGGGTGTACCAAAACAGGTAACTGTCTTTTAAAGGTTTAAAACGTAGTTCATGAAACAAGACAAAACACAAACATTATCACACAAGTTTTGTTACCCTTGTTGCTTTTGTAGGGAAGGTAGAGTATCCACCCTCTGAGGAGCAAGTTGTTGAAGGGTTGCCCCAGTTACCATTTTTTTGACGTGGAGAGGAGTTCAGGTTCAGTGTGGGTAGCTCTCCTAAAGCCCTGAAATCACGGCTCGGTCTTTGATAAACAGCCCTCGCACATCCTTTCCAAATCGTCAAACTCGCCGGCTTTTCTCTGGAAATGCGCGGGAGAAGCAACCACGCCAGCACGCTTTGCACAGACTCTGTGGAACCTCACACCGCTGCCCACGCCCCCCTCCCGCCGCCACGCCCCCACACCCCCACCGCCACGCCCCCTCCTGCCGCCTGGCGCAAGCGCATTCCGAGTCTGGAGAACTAACCTAAAGCCGGTACTGAAGCCAGGAGAGCTCTCTTTAGCCACGCCTTCTTCTTTTCTAAACTGGCGTGGTTAGGGAAGGGACTAGCTATATGATTAGCTTTTATTTATTTATTTTAAAGATTTTATTTATTTAGTTGACAGAGATCACAAGTAGGCAGAAAGGCAAGCAAAGAGAGAGGGGGAAGCAGGGTCCCTGCTGAGCAGCGAGCCCCATGCGGGGGCTCCATCCCGGGACCCTGAGATCATGAGTTGAGCCAAAGGCAGAGACTTAACCCACTGAGCCACCGAGGCGCCCCTTTATTTTTTAATCGCCTTGTGTATCTGGACGCTCTTGGGTTCATTTCACCCCCGACTCTTGTTGGAACTCACTTTGCCTAAAGTAGGAGTTGCTGGTTGGGGATGAAATTTGCTCCTCCCATTTGTTACGGTTCTGCTCTCCCAGGCGGAATGCGTCCTTTACGCAGCCAGTCCTGACAGATATGAAAAACTAAATAACTTATCATAGACACTCAAAATCCGCTCACTTACATGACAAAAATCCCCTTACAAAAAAAAATTTCTGCGTTGTTCCATTCTACATACATCATAAACCCAGACTTTCATTTTCCCCAGCCAGACAAAAAAGTTCTTCTGTTTATTAACAAGGACCTGCCGGGAGGAGCGGCGCACGCGCAAGCCACCAGCCCGCAGTGAGGCATCGGAGAGGCCGGTGTACACGCTTACCTTGTACCCTCCAGCTGTAGTGAAGGAGTTTCCTGGCTTGGTCGCGAGCCGCCATGGGGAAAGTGAATGTGGCCAAGTTACGTTATATGAGCCGGGATGACTTCAGGGTCCTGACCGCGGTAAGAAGTTCGCTGTTTTTCCCTGCCCGCAGTCCTTTCCCACCGCGCGTTTTTCTCTTCTGCGACTCGGCTGAGAGCTGAGCGCGCTGTAGGCCCTCTGAGGAGACTCCGGCTGGGAATGAGGAAGAGAGGACCCCGACGGTCAGATTTCTCAGAGCCCTTGTTCGGAAGCTTTTGTCTTCCCCCAAACTGAGCAAAGTCCTCTCTTCTCATCATTTCCATCCTTTTCTGCTCCCCGACTTGTGCTCCAGAGCTTCACTGGCATCTCAGTGGCCTGGAACGCTTCTCTTGACCCTGGGCCTCCGACACCCACCCCCCCACCCCCCACCCCCGCCGCCCCCGCCCCGGGAAGAGTGGAAGAAGGCTCCTGAGAATTGATAGCACTGAGTTCCTCCCTCACAGATTCCCTCACATAGCTTTTATTCAGTGTCATTCTGTCAACACTTACTTGTCCGGATTTTAGTAACAATTTTGGGATACAAGACGTGGGTAATAGATCATCTAGTGAAGGAGTCAATAAATGAGGAAGACAGTATCTGATAATAAGTGTTGTGAAGGTGATAAAGAGGAGAATACAACAGAAACTCTTTGCACCTTTGGGCTGGGGAGCATGAATGCCATCTTTAAATTGTGCAGTCAGAGAAGATTGCCAGAGTGAAAGAATCTTGTCTGTTAAGTGTTGTAGCCAAAGTGTTACGGCCTTTTGAAAAAGTTCCTGTCGTTTGATAGGTACTGAATAAATATTTGCCAAATGAAAGAAAGACTGGCAGGGGAGAGGGGGAAATAATGGGAGCTGAATGAGAAGGAGGTAATCCAGTGGGCTTGGAAACAGCTGTAGTAAGTGAACAGCTGAGCTAGAAACCGTTGTTGAAGAATGGAAAGGCCAGTGTGGCTGGAGCATAGTGAGCAAGAAGTTGACTGGTTGGAGATGAAATTGGACAAGGTGAGACAGATCATGTGCTATAGAGCCTCGCAGGCTTGGTAAAGAATTTGGAATATATTCTAAATACAGGGGAGCCACTGAAGGTTTTAACCGGGGAAGTGACAAAAACTGATTTTAATAGTGGTAGTCTTATGGCACAAAGATCAACAACATGTAGATTAGTCATCTCAAGAATAAAACAATGAGGGGCACCTGGGTGGCTCAGTGGGTTAAAGCCTGTGCCTTCAGCTCAGGTCATGATCCCAGCGTCCTGGGATCGAGCCCCGCATCGGGCTCTCTGCTCAGCAGGGAGCCTGCTTTCCTTCCTCTCAATCTGCCTGCCTCTCTGCCTACTTGTGATCTCTCTCTGTCAAATAAACAAAATCTTGAAAAAAAGAAAACAATGATTTTTTTAGAAGCTGATATCTTTTGCGTAAATAGGCAATACTTAAAATATTAAATTCAAATTCAGTATGAAATTTAGAAGGCACTCAATTCATCTGCACGTTCTCTAAACACCTACTGTCACTTCTGAAAGATACCTTCCTTCTCTGCTTCCTCACCACATTTATTTATTCCTAATGTGGGACAGAAACAGGGGAGTCAAGAAAGAGTATTAGAGGCTAACAAGGGAATGAGTTAAGGTGTGAGATTTTGGTTGGGACATCATAACAGTTCCAGTTTTATCTTCCAAACCTTTATCTCTGCAATATTTAACTTTTTTATTTGAAGCTCACCAATAAATGACCTACTTGTTAAATATATTTCGTTCTCTGTTGAATCTTAACCATCCTTGGTATCAGCAGTCATCTTTCCTTGACTCTCTCTTTACTTCTCAGGCACTCCTATATCAATAATCATACTTTGACTGGCTGCCCTTACCTTTTAATGTGAACTTCCCCCAAAATTCTGTCCCTCCGCCCTCCTTTGTCTTCCATTTATCTCTTGTTTGATGATCACATCCACTTTACAGCTTTATCTGGCACCTCTATCAAAAAATAACAACTTTACCCTTTAATTATGACTTCATTACTGAGTATAGATACATCTTTCCAAATTACCTTAAACATCCTCGTTTGAAAGACCTTCCAGAACTCTGAGTTGTGATTAATGTCCTTAGAACATCTCTGTTCATGTATCTCCCTTGTGTAAATACCTTCAGGGGTTTTCAGTTTTCCTCAACAAGAAATCTAAAACTCCTTGATCTACATTTCAAGGCCTTCCATACCTTTCTCAAAAGCATTTTCAAGCACCTTTTCACGAATTCTGTTTGTCATCGCATCTGAGGTAGCACTATCCTAGCTGTTGCTGTGCTTTATATTTTCTTGCCTGTGTGTCATGTCCAAATCTTTTGTCTTTCTCTGATATTCTCTGATGTTGTGTGTTTTTTTGGTTTTCCTGCATCTAAAAGTCAATCTCAAGTGCCGCTTCTTTGAAACTGATCCCTCAGCTAGAATTATTTTTGTTCAGCCCTGAGTCACTTCTTTTTTAGCTCTTTCCATTTCTTGTCTTCTAATAAAGTTAGATGTCTAGGTTCTTATTTCCACAATCAGATAATAAATTCCCCAGGGGTAGGGATTATTTTTATATATTTTTAAATCTTCCATCATGGCTGCATATGATATTTTCATAGTAAATAACTTCTCAATAAATATCTGAAATATGTATAGTTTTTAAAGATAAATATTTAGATGTCAACAAATATCTTAGTATTTGCCACATCAGTAACTGTTAAGTACTTGCAATTTTTACTCTTAGAGTTTAGTAGAGAGGCAGAATATGAATATTTGTGATTATATAATCAGATTGTGATTAGAAATATGTCTAGAATTACATCTCAGAGTTGGCTGGGTAAGTGCATGGTTAGAGAAATTTGAAGAAGTTAATTACTTAGCAAAGTTTTGGTAGACAACAGCTCTATGTTGATTATGATTACATATGATTCTTTTAATTTCAGGTTGAAATGGGCATGAAGAACCATGAAATAGTTCCATGCAGTTTAGTTGCTTCTATAGCCAGCCTTAAACATGGTGGCTGTAATAAAGTTTTAAGAGAATTAGTGAAACATAAACTCATAGCTTGGGAGCGTACCAAAAGTAAGTATTTATGGCACCATTTGTGATTTTTCATGTATCTGGGTTCCCCCAGAGCAGGCATTTCAAAAGGTGGAAAGTGAAAGTTGCCAAACCAGCAAAGTACTCTTTGTACACCTGAAAGTGGCATACATTTACCATATTCTATTAGAGCATTGACAAGGCCCACCCAGATCAAAGAGAGTAGAGAAATAGCCTCCATCTCCTATTAGGAGATTAACAAGTTCTAATTGGCAGAAGAGCAAGTAGGAGAGAATTAATGCCACCATCTTGGGCAAATACATTGTACTGTACTACTCTAAAGCATTAATTCTCAAACCGTCTGCAATGAGGGTTGTTTCTTTTTTTCAACCCATCATGCATCCATACTTTAGTAAAATAACAATAAAGAAATAATTACTAGAAAAGTGAAATTTAAAAACTGATAAAATATAGGCACAAATTCCTTACTAGAGTTGAAGACAAAATAACTTGGTCTAAGTGATATAAAAATTTCTTAAAGGTAACCACTTCATTCCAGTTTCTGTGTCTTATCACAGACTGGTAACAAATATTTAGAGACTGGTCTCAGTCTGTGAGTTATACTTTGAGTAACACTGCTCTAGAGAAAAAAATACAAATCATAGGAAGAAATGCCACACTCTAAAGACTGGGTAAGCTAATCATTCCAACTAAGATATCTTATGTTTAAATTCTTCTCTTGACTTGAACTAATGTGACTTTATTGTACAATGTAAGTAATACACAGTCTTTTTTGTTTTATTTTGTCTAGCTGTCCAGGGCTACCGATTGACAAATGCAGGCTATGATTACCTAGCTTTGAAAACACTTTCTTCTAGACAGGTAGTTGAGTCTGTTGGAAACCAGATGGGTGTTGGCAAAGAATCTGGTAAGTGCTAACAGTACTACTGAACTCATTTTCTTCGCTCTAGTTTCTATTTATATTTCCCCCTGAGAAAGCATTATTTTTTAAGTTTTCCATCTTTTCCAACTGAGCAGTGAATTGAAAAGTTGGTTGGAAACAATATAGATGATGAAATTACCCTTAGGTTAGGTTATTGTTTTTCATAAGTTTGTCACTGAAAATTCAGTTGTAGCAGGAATTTTCTTCTAATGACTTACATCTTTGGCAAATATTTTTTTTGCTTTTGTTTTATATATGGTAAATGGATATTTGTAATAGTTAAAATGTGTAACACAAAGGAGTATTAGAAGACAGTGAATATTTAAAAGCCACAAGCACATTTTTCATCATAGAAATATGGTAAACTTAGATATTTGTAAAAACACAGGAAAAAGCATTCTAAAATAGCATTGAGCAAATAAGTATTGCAGGAGTGCTATTTAGCACTGTTATATTTATAACACTGTGTGTGTGCGTGTCTGTGTGAGAAATTTATTATGTGAAATGTATAAAATGAAGTAATGAACACCTTTTCTTAGATATGCTGCCTCTTTTTTATGTCCAATTTTTTTATTTTTAAAAAATGGCTTTTTTTTTTAAGAATTTCACTACATGGGAATGATAAATAGTACAAAAGAAAGTACAATAAAAAGTAAATCTTACTCTTAACCCAGGTCTCAATCTGCTGTTATTTCTTCCCAAAGTTGTTACTGTTGAATAATATCTTATATGTCCTTCTAGATATATTTTGTTAATACTAGTACATAAGGTACTGACGATATATGTATATGCATTCACATATTTTTTAATCACAGGTGAAAACAAATATTACTTAACTATTTTACACCTAGATTTTTTCCACTTGATGCCATATATATATATATATATATATATATATATATATATATATATATATTATTTTTGAGTAATCTCTACACCCAACCTGGGGCTCTAACTTAGAACCCCAAGGTCAGGAGTCCTGTGCTGTACTGACTGAGCCAGCCAGATGCTTCTTGATGCACTTCTGATACTATTTCATGTTAACAGATGGGTCTTTTTCATAGTTGCAGAGTTTTACCTAGTAAATCAGTAATTGATTTACCAGTCCCAGTTGTTAGGGCATTTATGTTACTTCATCTTGTCCTTTGTAAGTAATGATGTGGTATACATCCTTTTGCACATATCTCTATCCAAATGTGCAAATAAATTCATAAATACAGTCTTAGAAATTTAATTATTAGAGCAAAAGTTATGTACATTTGAAACTTGTAGTACCAAATTTCCCTTCAAAAGTTTACACTAATTTATAATCCTGCCAATGTGAAAGACAGTTTCTTGATGTGTGATAATTAAAATTTCTCATGAATAATTAGGACGTGTTTTAAATATCAGGATTTCAAATAGCAACTATTTTTTGATAATTGCAATACTTTGGGAAGATCTCCATTCTGATTCCTATAAGATTATATATATATTTTTATTTTTAAGATTTTTATTTATTTATTTAACAGAGAGCACAAGCAGGGGGAGCAGCAAAGGGAGAGAGAGAAGCAGGCTTTCCACCAAGTAGAGAGTCCAATGCAGGGCTCAATCCCAGGACTCTAGGGATCATGACCCAAGCTAAAGGCTGACACCTAACTGACTGAGCCACCTAGGCACCCCTACGGGATTATATTCTAACAGTTGAATATTATTCACTGAAGCAGTAGAAAGATTGAGCTTCATATTGTTGAAAAAAGGTATTAAATCACTTCTCATATATGTAGGACACTAAGGGACAATGAGATTTTTGCCACTAAATTGAACTGAGTATTGAGCACCTTTGGGAGCAGTAACCTTTGACACACCACATCTCTGTTTTCTTTTGTATCAGATATTAATACATGTCATCTTATTTTGCACTGTATTTAAGAGAAAGAATTTTGCTGAGTAGTAAATATTCCTGGTTATTAGGAAAGAAAATTTGATAAAAATAAAATCAAAGTTTGGAAATTACAAATGAACTTTTTGGAATGATAGTATAATAATGATCTTTTCTAAATCTTGGTTCTAGATATTTACATTGTTGCAAATGAAGAGGGGCAGCAATTTGCATTAAAGCTTCACAGATTGGGAAGAACCTCCTTTCGAAATCTGAAAAACAAACGTGATTATCATAAACACAGGCATAACATGTCTTGGCTTTATTTATCTCGTCTCTCTGCCATGAAAGAATTTGCCTATATGAAGGTATTTGGTCAATAAATTTATATTTCTTAACCAAATAATACATGTAGTTGAAAAGATGTAGTGACAGTTATCAGTTTGCTGCCCCTACATCTCTCTACCCCCAGTCCCAATTCTTTCACTTACTTTTAATTATTGCTTTTTCCTGTTATTTGTGCTTCTGGTGACTTTTTTTTCTGATATGAAGGCATTTTTCATTGTTACTAATGCAAATCAAGGCAAAATGTGTTCTATAATATTAGTAAAGTATTATCTTGTAATATGAGATAATATTCTACAATATTAACAATATTTAATAATTAACATTTAATTATTAAATATTTAATAATAATAAACTTAATAATTAATGTTGTAATTGCCTCACAGATGTTTGTGTGAATGTATATCTATTCAGTATACATAAATATGCATACGTTTGTCTCTAATTGAAAATCCCAGGGAATTACCTATAGTAGTTATCTGTAGAAACCTTAGTGTCTCGGGTAAGTTGACTAGTGTTTTTCCTTCATGTAATAGAAAAGAAATGTTGATTTACAAATATGCATGCATATTAGGAATGGTAAAAATCTTTAGCCTTTAACCTTTCACCTTCAAAATTAAGTTCAGGATAGATTTGTTAAATATCTCTTTTTATTTTATTTATTTATTTTTTTAATTTTATTGATTTGAGAGAGAGAGAGTGAGAGAGCACAAGCAGGGGGACTGGCAAAGGGAGAGGGAGAGGGAGAAGTAGGCTCTCACTGAGCAGAGCCTGACCTGCGGCTCCATCCCAGGACCCAGGGATGATGACCTGATCTGAAGGCAGATGCTTAACCGACTGAGTCACCCAAATGCCCCAAGATTTGTTAAATATCTTTAATAACTAAATTAAATATCTTCAATAACATTTAATTAAACAGAAAATAGTATCATATTGCTATTATTCTCCAAAATAATAGTGTTTATTTATTACTACTTATCTTCACTTTTTAAAATTTTGATTTACTAAAAGTCACTCTAGGGGCACCAGGCTAGCTAAGTTGAAAGAGCATGCAACTCTTGATCTCAGGGTTGTGAGTTTGAGTCCCATGTTAGATAAAGAGATTACTAAGAATACATACATATATACATACATACATTAAAAAAAAAAAAAAAGGGAGTCACTCTAGTATATGACCAGTATATGAAACTCTTAGGAGTGTTCTTTGAGTAGGTTATTTTAATTCATGTGCTTAAATTTTTAGTAATCATGGGAGAATTCTCAAGACAATATAAGTGATGCTGATACCGTACGTACATGATAGATGTTTCTTGTCTTATACTAATGGTTTGTAACCAATGATAAACAATCAGTAAGTAGGCAGTTTGGTAGGGATTGTTACACATTTTCCCAAAACTGCACTAGGTGTTTTCTCAGATGTTTATTTGAAGGTACTAGAATAGAACGAGGTTGTACATAAATATGCTTCTTAAATTTATTCTTTTTTTTTCCTAGAGTGTAAAATAAGATTAGGTGATACCTTAAACGATTAAGCCATAGTGCAAGGGCTAGACCACTATGACAATAGTTAAGATTATTATATGCTATTGAGCTGCCAAGGCATGTTCAAAAGAATTTGCATCGGGAGAAAAAAAAATTATTAAAGCCAAACAAACAAAAACCTTTGGGGAATGAGAAGTAATTCAGTTACTCTCACAAAAAAGATAGGAAGTAAACAGCTTTCTAAAACTAACCCTGTTAATAGATAATATATTAAATACCAGTTGTATGCCTACCACTGTATTAAGTAGTTGGCATGCAGTGGGGTGAAGGTGTGTATACCGAAAAAATAAGTAATGCAGTCAGTGTCTTAAAATTAGGAACACAACACAAATATGTTATATATATAGAGAGAGAGAATAGTTTAAAAATTAAATTACATCTTATATTTAGAGAAACTTCTGTAGACTAGAATAGTTGATAAAGGAGGTTTCATAAAGTGAGTAGAAGTTGAGTAGAGTCATGAAGCATGCATATAATTGTCTCTAAGGAGAAGATAGTAAGACTGTACTTTGCAGAGGAGTCACTATGGGCAAAGACATGAATGCACTCCATTCTGTGTGTACTCCAGAGTGCTTATTAAAAAGAGTACTGGAAAAACTAGGACTGGATAAGTAGATTAAAGAGAGTTTTGACAACCAGGAAAAGTTTTCCAGACTGAAATCAATACTTACAACATTGTAGGTTTTCTTCAATGGACCATTGACATAACTATTTAAGTTTGGTATTGGTACACAGAGTAAAGGTTAGATATCGTGGCAAAAGCTAGAACCACTGTTGGAGCAAATAGGTGTAAGTAACAAAGGCCTACATTGAAATAGTAGCATTCCAAATTGTAGAGGGCATAAATTTCCCAATTACAACTTATTTCCATGTAAATTTTTAAAGATTATATATTTATTTGAGAGAGAGTACAAAGGGAGAATGAAAGGGATAAACAGACTCCTCACCAAGCAGAGGCAAGCCCGATATGGGACTTGACCCCAGGACCCTGAGATCACAAACTGAGCCAAAGGCAGACACCTAACCAATTGAGGCACCCAGGCACCCTCCACGTGAATTTTTAAGTACACTCCCAATTAGTGACAAAAATTTAACAAAATAAGAAGATAAATCCTAAGAGACTGTATGTAGGCTTCTTGGGGACAGACTTTTTAACACTGAATTTTGTAACCCTAACACCATGTATAATATTCAGTAAATGTTAAGTAAATTAATGCTTGGTGAAAAAGTGAATTAAGTAAACTGGTTTAAAATTTTGTTTTATGTATAGTTCATTTTTGCTGTGAATAAGCCATACATAAATAAGCGTGTGTTAACTGTAATTTTGTAAAGACTTCCGTGTTTTTTTTCTGTTTGTGAGCCAGTATTTTTGCTTTTATTTTTCCCTAAAAATTAATGACGTCTTCATTAGTTTATACCTGTTTTGGTATGTTTCAGGCATTGTATGAGAGGAAATTCCCAGTCCCAAAACCAATTGATTATAATCGCCATGCGGTGGTCATGGAACTCATAAATGGCTATCCTCTGTAAGTATTTATTATTCTGGAAACTATGGATCCTAATAAATAAATGTAAGGTTTAGCTTTCAAAATGTCTGTTAATTAAATGGAATATTTAATAGAGATAAATTCATAGAAAGCTGTAGTCTCATGCAAACTAAAAACTCAGTTTCATTCTAACAGTATGGATTTTGTAATCTCTGTGATTCATTCAACAAGTATTTAGTAACAATCTAGTATATACCAAGCACTATTCTAGGACATAACCAAGGCTCAGCAGTGAACAAAACAAAATCTCTGCCTTCATAGAGCTTATATTCTGTTGGAAGGAGACATGCAATAAATAGCTAATTAAGGAAATATATGATTATCAGATGGTAGACAATGCAGTTGATAAAAATAAAGCTGGTAAGGAGGACAGAAAGTACTGATGTAGGTGGAGGAAGCTGCTATTTTCACATAAATGGGCAGGAAGAGTCTCATTGATGAGGTATTTTTTGAGCACAGTCCTAAAGAAATGAGAGAGAAAACCATACAGCTATCTAAGAGATAGCTTAGAGAAGGGACAGCAACTACATAAATCCTGAGATGGGAGCATGCCTAAATGTTCAGGGACCAGTTGAGAGGCTGGTGTGGCTGCAGTTAAGTGAGTGAGGGCAGAGAATACAAGTGATAAGATCAGAGAGGCTGCTGGGAACTAGATCATTTAGGCTTTAAAGGCCATTGCAGGGAATTTTTCATTTCTTTTTTAATACATTTGATATATAAATATAAACTGCGCAACGTGTTGATTTTATACATTTATATATTGCAGTGTCATTGCCAATGTAGTAATAGTTAGGACAAGGGCTTTTTTATTTTGATTGGGATAGGAGGCTATGGATGATTTTGGAGAAGAGACATGGTGTGACTATTTTAATAGAATCACTGTGGCTGTTGTTTTGAGAATAGACTGAAATGAGATAAGGACAATTAGGAAGACAAATTAGGTGATTATTGTAATAATCCAGGCAAGAGATAATGGTTGTTTAGGTCAGAATTGTAGATTTTAAGGTGATAAAAAGTGTTCAGATTCTGGATATATTTTTTGGGTAGAGACAACATGATTTGTTTGGGATTGGATATTGATATGAAGGAAGAGGAATGTCAAGGGTAATACCAAGGATTTGGGCCTGAATAACAAATTAGTTGGAGGTACAAAGTTTTCATTTACAGAAATGGGAAAGATTATAGAAGCAGCAGCTTGGAGTTAGAGGGTGAATTAGAATCAGAGGTTCAGTGTGGGACTGAGATGTTAAGTTTGAGAAGCCTCAGAGTTCAGAGATGTCTAGATTGAGCAGTATATATATAGTATGTAAAGCCATGAGCCTGAATGAGATCACCAAAAATGATTGTAAATAAAAGCTCCTAACAATAACCTTTGAGGAGTGCTAAAATTTAAAGGTCAAGGAAAGATGAAGAACTAGTCAACCAAAAGACTAAGCCAGAGTAATACATGTGGAAAGAGGATAGCCTGAAGAGTTGGTACACTAAGGGTAAAGTGAAGGACGTATTTCAACAAGGGTGAAGAGCTTAACTGACAGACCGAATAATGACTACTGGACTTAGCAACATGGAAGTGATTTGTAGCTTTGACCAAACTTATTTCTTTGGAACAAGGTGGATGAAAATGTTTGAAATGGTTTCCGTAGAATGGGAGGGAAGAATGAGGAGAAGTTTGGCTGTAATTCTCAGAGAAAGTCTATAGTGGATAGAGGATACAGAATTGAGGCAGTGATGGCTTCTTTTAAAGAAAAAAAATAATAAGTGGGAGCTGTTATGTCTGTATGCTGATAGAAATGAAGAAAAAGTTGTTAGGGAATTAAAGAATGGAAATATTAATACACATACATGCTTGCTTTCATGAAAATCGTAAATAAATACAAATAACCTATTTTCATACTTTGAGATGTCAGATACACCATGTTGAAGATCCTGCATCAGTATATGATGAAGCTATGGAACTGATCGTCAAACTTGCAAATCATGGACTAATTCATGGAGATTTCAATGAATTTAATCTCATTTTGGATAAAGATGACCACATCACCATGATTGACTTTCCACAGATGGTTTCAACTTCTCATCCCAATGCTGAATGGTATATGCCAAAACTGATTCTGGATATGGGTGTGTTTATGTGTGATGTAATAATTTTTTTCTTAATTTTTCAATGTTGTAATACTCTCATTTGGGTCAGTAACTGGTTTGAAACAGCTGATGTTAACGGTCTAAAAAATTGTTGCTTTTCTTAAGATTTATTTATTTGAGAGAGCGTGCATGTGTGGAGGGAGGGGCAGTGGAAGAAGGAGACAGTCCTAGAGCAGATTCCCTGCTGAGCACAGAACCTGACATGGTGCTCAATCCCAGGACCCTGAGATCATGACCTGAGCTAAAATCAAGAGTCAGACACTTAACTGACTGAACCATCCAGGTACCCCTAAAATTTAGTTTTTTATTAAAGGATGTCAGACTAGGATAATCCCCCCTGTAAGAGAATCTTTCTTATTCAGTGTTTTTAGAAGGGGAAAAAAATGCACTTTGATCCTGTTTTAAAAACTGCGCAACATGGTTTTAAAAACCAGTGGTCATTAAGTATATACTGTAAATGGGAAATCTGAAGAAACTGCCCGCTTTATAACCCATCAAAAGAATTTGAATTATTTGTGTAATCTGACAGACTTTTGAAAGTCAAACTTTCTTAGTCCAAGGACCCTTTATTCATACTTTTAGGTGAAAGCCCAGTTTTTAAAACAGGCCTGCTCAGAAAAAGTAGGGACATAGAGAAGGAAACTGTAGAACCCCATCTTCTCTGCCTTTCCCCCTTTCTCTCTGCTCCATGATTGCCTCCAAGAGTGTTTCACCAAGCATAATTTGATAATTATGATGGTCTTAATAAAAATTGTGATTTTGGAGTGGACTCGGTTGCCAAAACAAGAATATCTCTCCTCTTTTTTAGTTTTTATTTTATTACTAGGAAAGAATTCATGTAAAACCTCATCCCTGACACAGGACAGAATCACTTTATATACTGTGATAATCTCATTCCTCACATTACTTAACATGTAAGCTAGCAAAGCTGCAAAATATGACAATATTTTCCCTTGTATTTTATGATGAAACTGATGGTAATCAAGTTAAAGTTGAATATTTTTTTCCTCCTGTTCCAAGTTACAATATGAAAAACTTCTCTTTATTCCTGAAGATAACACTGCTATCACTTAGATAATAGAGATAATGAATTCTTGGAAAGTTGGAATTCACACCAGTTTGTGTTCAGTCAAGGTTTTCTTCCTCCTGATCTTCATTAGAAAATGTCTATACTTGTTCTAGAAAAAGAAATGTTCATTTAAATATAAACTTAAAGAGTATTCCCAACCAAACAATTACTAATAGATTGTTAGGTGCTTGGGTGGTTAAAATATTTTTGGATGTTGACTAATGACCATTTTTATTATATGGGGTAACATAGTCACAATGAAGGAACATCCAGGAACCACCAGAATTATAGGAAGAAATGATGACAAATCATGGCATTTGAAATGTAGGGTGCATTATTCTATAGGGAAACAGTGTGATTTAACTTGATTTTTTTTTAAAGATTTTATTTATTTATTTGCGAGAGAGAGAGCACAGGCAGACAGAATGGCAGGCAGAGGCAGAGGGAGAAGCAGGCTCCCTGCTGAGCAAGGAGCCCGATGTGGGACTCGATCCCAGGATGCTAGGATCATGACCTGAGCTGAAGGCAGCTGCTTAACCAACTGAGCCACTCAGGTTTCCCTTAACTTGATATTTAATGGGCAAGTACTGGGGTATAGAAGTTGTGCTAACACCAGAAATTAAGAAGATATAAATTAATAAATAATTAAAATATAAATAACACCTATCTCTGCTTTTGAAGATTTTGAGATTTTATCTAGTTGGATGAGACATAGACATATATAAAAATATAATTTTAAAATAATTTTATTAAAGTTTTTCCCTCTGGTGTCCTAAAAGGAAAGAAGAGTGGCATTATCTTTCTGTTTCCAGACTTCATATTTTTCTAAAATATTAATTAATTAATATTCAAGCAGGTAGTCAATTCCACAGTACCCTGTTTCTTTATTCTCCCTTATCTAGGAACCTAGAGAATTTAATCTGTTCTTACTACTTTACCGTGGCCTAAAAAGCAATGTGATATTCACAGGTCCTTCTACACTTGGACCAGATTAACATGTCTTCAGATCATTATTTATAAGCCATAGTATTATTTGTCTCTCTTGGCTGTTGTTGCAAATTAGCTAACAGATAATAAAGGTATATAAACATAACATAATTAATAGTCCCCAAAGTTTTTCTTAGGTGTCACTAACCTATTATATCTTTAGCTTTTGCAGTTGACTAGGTTCTCTTGGTATAGTTGATGAGAAGTATAACCAGACAGACTGGAAATTAAAAAGGAAAAGTGGAAATCTACCCCCACACCACAGATCCAGGATCTTCGTTCCTGAAATTCATATACATCTTATCTTCTCTTAGTATGTCTGTTACAGTATGGGAAGACCTTGAATTTTCTAACTATAGGGACTTAATCCCTTTGACAGCTTTTATTTCCTCTTCATTTCTTTGCTTTTAGTTTTAATTTTTCAAACACACTGGCAACTGAGTTGTTTCTTTTATTTTCTTCTCATGAGTAACTCCTTTTTCATACAGTGATTAAGAGTGTCATTATTAAGGATATTGTCATTGCCTAATAAGGAAAAACATGAGCAACACTGGCTATATGTAAAAAAATGATTCTTGCCTTTACAGGTATTTTGACAGAGATGTTAAATGCATTAGAGATTTCTTCATGAAACGTTTCAGCTATGAAAGTGAGCTTTATCCAACTTTTAGTGATATCAGGTTTGTACTCCTCTTTGTTTAAAATGATAAAACTTTAAATAACCTGATTTATTTAGTTCTAAGAGTTTTAACAGTTAGTTTCATTTTAAAAATTTCCAAATAGTGACCTCCAGCACATTATAATAATTGTGGGGTATCATCATTGTTGAGTATCATTGCTGTCTAATGTATAAATGAAACTTAAACACTAGAAAATTTCTACCTTTGGTCTACTAAGGCAATGTTACTGGATTTAGGGGAGGAACATCCCTAGTTTCTTACAAATTCTCAAACTTTTACTGCAAAGTGCAGCTTAATAGTGAATAACCCATTTTTAAGGAAGCAAGTCAAGTGTTCATTGGAGTTTACGTTTTCCTTTGTTCAGAAGAGAAACTATATTTAATTGATTTATGGAAAATAATTATATATAAATTCTCAAAGCAAAATTTCCCCATTTATTTTATATACTTAATATACAGTTTTCTGATTTGGGATGATTGACATAACTTAAAAGAAGAAATCTTTAGCCCCTTTTGAAAGTGAGTTTATTAAATAAATATCAACTGATGTTAATACTTTCTACTAGTATTTATTGCTTTCCATAGTCACTTTATTCTTACATGAAAATAAGCCTGTATCTTTTACATTTGAATACCTAACTAAGTATTAGATTTTAGGGAAAGAATAATCTTTAAAGCATACAAACTACTAAACTCATTTGAGGATTATAATTTGTCAGAATAATAAATACCCATGTCAGGTACATTTTTTTTCCTATTACTTAAGCAGTCATTCCTTTTTCCTAGGAGGGAAGACTCTCTTGATGTAGAGGTTTCTGCCAGTGGCTACACAAAGGAAATGCAAGCATATGATGAACTGCTTCATCCAGTAGGTCCAGATGATAAAAATACTGAAACAAAAGACGAGTCTGAATTCTCACATTCTGATGAAGAGATGTTAGAAAAAGCAAAGGTTTATAGTTTAAAAAATCATAGTGATCCAAACTCTACAGATGAAACAGCTGACTGCTGTTGCAAATCATCTGGAGATCTTGAGCAAATAAAGAAAGATGATTTGTCAGATGAGAGTGCTGATGCACACAATTTTGAAATACCTGAATTTAGTCAAGCTTTAGAAGAAATAGAAGAGCAGGTTGTTAACAGTTCTGTAACTGAGTGTTCTGAGGAGAAAAACAAAACTGAAAATGACACCAGGCAAAATGGTAAAGCAGGTCAAGAAGGAATCTGCATGGGCTATGAAGAATATGAAGATGTATGCCCTCATCTGCTTGCCTTGTCATCATTAAACAAAGAAATCAGGCCTTTCAGGTATAGATGTCTGTGGATTGATTTTTTTTTTTAACACTTTAATGTGGAGACCTATACTTTGTTCAGGGCTGGTAGATGAGTGGGTGTGTTTGTTTGTTTGTTTTTTCCCAAATGATGTAACAGAGTTATAGTCTTCTCCATTACGTGTAAATAATGAAAGCAAATAACCTTTTGTTAAAGTTCACATTACCCTTTACAACCTATTATGTCAGTTTTAAGCAGTTCTGCCTTAAAAATGCAAACCAATTACATTAAAAGAATGATTTACAAACATTTGATAAATTGATCTTTTTTTAAAGATTTGATTTAATTCTTCCCCATTACATGTAAATAATGAAAGCAAATAACCTTTTGTTGTTAAAATTCACATTACCCTTTGCAACCTATTATGTCAGTTTTAAGCAGTTCTGCCTTAAAATTCAAACCAATTACATTAAAAGAATTATTTACAAATAGTTGATAAATTGATCTTTTTTTTTAAAGATTTTATTTATTTGACAGAGCAAGATCACAAGTAGGCAGAGAGGCAGGCAGAGAGAATGGGGGAAGCAGGCCCCCCGCCAAGCAGAGAGCCCAATACAGGAGTCAGTCTCAGGACCCCAAGATCATACCTGAGCCAAAGGCAGAGGCTTAACCCACCAAGCCACCCAGGCTCCTCAAATTAATCTTGATAAATAGACCAAATTGTAGATGGATGAATGTTCAGATATTTTTGTGATTTTACATCTAATGTATGTTTGATTTATGTGTAGTCCAATAAATATGCAGTAAATATGCTCTCTTCCTAAAATACCTACCTATAGTGAATTTTCTCTGGTACTTTGAATCCTGTATCCCTATTTGCTCATTTACAGTTAAGATTATATAATGTTATATATTATTTTTCTTGTAAGAGTCTTTTTCTTGCAAATATTAATACTAGCAAAAGATATAAAAAATTTAATTTCTAGACTTGGAATAGTTTATCCAGAATCAAATAACTATAGTTCAATGAAATGGAGGTTTTTTAAATTATTTTTGTTAACATATAATGTATTATTTGCTCAAGAGCTACAGGTTTGTGAATTGTCAGGCTTACACACTTCACAGCACTCACCTATCACATACCCTCCCCAATGTCCATAACCCAACCACCCTCTCCACACCCCACTCCCTCCAGCAACCCTCAGTTTGTTTTGTGAGATTAAGAGTCTCATAAGAGAGTTTCCCTCCCGATCCCATCTTGTTTCATTTTATCCTTCCCTATTCCCCAGACCCCCTACTCTGCCTTTCAAATTCCTCATATCGTATGATATGAGGGAGAGTGTATGATAATTGTCTTTCTCTGATTGACTTATTTCACTCAGCATAATACCCTCTAGTTCCATCCATGACATTGCAAATGGCAAGATTACATTTCTTTTGATGGCTGCATAGTATTCCAGTGTGTGTGTGTGTGTGTGTGTGTGTGTGTGTGTGTGTGTATCTGTATATATCACATCTTCTTTATCCTGAAGTGGGAGTTTTATTCAAAATAGTAATATGACAAAACTAAATTAATAGCATTTATTAGGCATTTCTCAGTACATGTTCAGGCTTACATGCTAAGGCTGTCTTAACTAGTTTTATTGTGAAGCAAAACACAAAAATTTTGTGCCTTTTTTGTATAACCATATCCAGAATCTCAGGGCTATTACCACTCAAATAGTAAGCTTGTAAAATTAAATTCAAATCAAGGGTGGCAGTGGCTGAGGAGTTTGAGTAAGTAAAAGAAGAAAATCTACATAGGTTTAATAGTTTTAGTATGGAGTAATTTGTTCTCTTTAAACACATGTTGGGCAAAAATTTTGTTATTCAGAATGGAAACAAGATAACATTTTGATGAAAAATACTGTTAGGGGTTAATGTTGTCTGAATTTCTTATACCTTGTATACATAAAAACTTTGAGCATGTGTAAAACAAGTTATTTTCCATCATGTTTTCTGCCTTAACAGAGCAGACCACGAGAGTGTCCTCAGTTGTTGTCTGGGAGATGGCAGGAAAGTTTTATAAGGATTTACGTTGTAAGAGGCAGACATTGGTAAAGTTTAGTGAAAGAAAAGGAGATGATTAGTGGGAAAGATATGAATTGTGGGGACGTGATAACAAATTTTGTGGCTGAAACATTCTACCATTTTGCAATTTTGATAGTGACTATTTGAATGCTGAAAAATGAAGTGTTAATAAATTGGGCTGAATTGTGGATAGTTTTACCTCTACAGAAATTTTAAATATAATGACCTTTCTGGCAGGTGTGTTTTTTAGGTTTTACTATAATGTAGGAATAATATAAGTTAATTGCCATAATTAAATAAAAAATTAACTGGATAATTTGTGACTTTCTTTTAATTTTAGAGATGAAGAAAATACAGAAGATATTAAACAGAGCAGAACAAGAACTCTGAGTGTTACTTCTGCGGGCAGTGTTTTAAGCTGTTCAACAATTCCTCAGGTAACTATTCAGCATTTTCCAAATGTTGATTAGGTCATAAGCTAACCTAATGGACAGATTGTAGACACTCATATATGGTCTAGTTTTTGCAGTTTAATAATGAGGAAATTGAGGCCCAGTTGGTTACATGACTTTGCTCAGGGTTACCCAGTGACAGCAGTGCAGCTGAAGTGCAAAGATGCACCAGTTTCACTAGCTAGTTCTTTAATTCTGAAGGAGAAAAATAGGTGATTTAAAAATGTTGGGTATCATAACTTTTTGTTACACAATTAGCAGCTGTGTTCAAAACAATTTCTTAAGTGGCATTTTCTGTGCAGGAGAGTGAACACAAATAGTCCAGCTTCTGAGGAGCTTTACTGCCTGCCATCCCTCTCTGCAGGGTATCCTCTAGGAAGTTTCATTTCCTTAGTCAATTTTTTTTTTATGATTTTATTTATTTATTTGACAGAGATCACAAGTAGGCAGAGAGGCAGGCAGAGAACGACGGGGAAGCAGGCTCCCTGATGAGCAGAGAGCCCAATGCAGAGCTCGATCCCAGAACCCTGGGATCATGACCTGAGCTGAAGGCAGAGACTTTAACCCCCTGAGCCACCCAGGCGCCCCTCCTTAGTCAATTTTTAGGGAAAGAAATAAAATTACATCGTTGGTGTATTTTCCTAATGCTTAAAGGCATGAAGTTAAATACCATTGAAACCAGTTTTTAGTGATAACTTAAAATGAACAAAAGAAAATCAGTTTAGAAGTTAATGAGAAAAAAGATATCTTAAGCCTAGTCTGATCAAAAAATTACCCTATAGTCTTTGGAAAAAAATTGATCATCTTAATTCTTCTTTCTTTTGGAAGTTTGGTCACACTGTTTTCCTTGAGGTCACATTTTATTTTGTTAAAAGATCAGGAGAAAACAATTTTTGTTACCTCTCTCTCTCTCTCTTTTAAGATTTTATTTATTTACTTGACAAGGAGAGAGACAGCAAGAGTGGAAACAGAAGCAGGGGGTGTGGGAGAGGGAGAGGCAGGCCTCCTGCTGAGCAGGGAGCTGGATGCGGGACTTGATGCCAGGCTCGATCCCAGACCCTGAGATCATGACTTGAGCTAAAGGCAGACACTTAATGACTGAGCCACCCAGCCTCAGTAACCCCTTTTGTTACCTCTCTTAATTTGATGATTATTGTTTCACTATCTGGTAAAAGATTTTCTCTGTGCTCTTTGAAACTGTAATTGTAAGATCTGTTTTCTTCATATAAATACTTTTATAGTTCTCTGTTTATTGGCAGTTGCCATGTCTCAACCCTGTTCTTCCTAATATGTAACAAATTCTAATTAAACATTAAGGTATATAGCTTTTTAATAAATATATATGGCCAATAATAAAACAAACAATGAAATCAACAAAGTGCATGATTTTTGTTAACTTTTTAATGTACTCTAATAATACACAAGTATTTTATTTTGTGTTTCTTCATTTTAAAAAAATATGTAGTAAGTGAGATTTTTCTCTCCCTTTTTTAACATGAAAAATTAACCTTGTAGGATTCATAAATTATTCCGGATCAGGAGTAGGTGCATGCATAGTAATCTGTTATCTCCTTATTTTCTTCAGTTTCTTGGTATGATTATCCTATGGTCTCATCAAAGTGAAAAACCAAGGGAAAATTCAAGCAGAACATTTAGAAAAGAAATTGATTTTTCTTTCTTGGCAATATTCTAGAGACATTTGTGAACTCTTGTAGTTTTTTAGATGTGGTTCATGTTCTACTGTTGTCTTCCTGGGACTCTTAGTTTCCTATTATTGGTTGCCTTTCCTGTTCCATGTCTTTCTCTTACCTAGTGTAATTCTTTATTTGGCAGTACAGATTCCAGTAATTACATGAGTGAATGGGAGGGTCAGTACTTTTTATTACTTAAAATGTCTTACCCTGGTTCTAACACTTGATTGGGAGCTTAAGTGTTTGAGTTGTGGTTTGGGAATAATTTTCCTTCAGAATTCTGAAGGTATTGCTGTTTTGTCCTTGTTGTAGTTAAGAAGATGCTTTTCTAATTCAGGATTCTGGTCTCCTGTTGGGGTGAGGAGGTTATGATAGTTTGCTAGTCTTCCTAGGGTATCGAAGAATCCTGGGGGCCAGTCACACTTATTCTAAACTTTCAGCCAATCCTACAGCTTTCAGTTCTGAAACTTTGGGATACCAGTTCCTTCTAAATCTCCTCCCTTACTGGTTTGGGTGACTGCATCTCAAGGGGTTTTCTGCAGGGACTTGAATTCTGATTCTTCCATCTGTTTCTATCCTTTATTCTCTTGCCTTTTTTCCCCCATTGAGAATCATTAAGACTAAAATTAAGAAGGATAACTTGTTTAAAGCCTGTTGACTGAGTGTAGTGTCCTTAACTGTGTTAAATAATGCAAAGTCTCCATTTAACTAACCTGGTCCAAAGTTTTATAGTACACATATACAACCCAAGAAACCGTCTATTAGGCAGACTAATTCTTCTAGCCCCTTTTTACCTGTTATGCTTTAATTTTTTAACTTGACAGATATTTAATAAATGGTTTTTTGTGCCTAGCCTAGGGTGAGGCATATTAAAAAGAGACTCTTGCTTCAACCATTGCAGTATCTCTTTTATAGGAAATAAGTTGGATGATACAAGGTTATATACAATTAAAAAACAGGCAGTAGTGCTACAGATGAAGAGAAGGTTATTGGGAACAGAATATTCAGACTTTTTATTCATATTGTAAGTGACACTAGGAGCCTGAGTCTTAACAAGAAATCATTTAAATTTATATTGAGAAATTATTCTACATTTCCCAAGAATTGTATAAAGACTTTTTCATGTAAATGCTGCCATCAGGTCATCCCTATACCTGAAGTTAGAAAGACTCTTGGATACATTTTGACCAGTTGTGAATGCTTTCCAACACACTTTTCTACTGCAGTGCCATTTCTACTTTTATCTTGAACACAGAGAAACAGTTTTTATCTTGGGTTTTTTGGTTTTCCATTTTTGGTTTCAGTTTTCCTGATGGACACTAGGTGGCACTATGGAGATTTGTTAGTCAAAGAATTGCATATTACTTTTTGCTATAATCTGTATTTCTGTTAGTAATTTAATTTCTCCTATTTTGTAACCATTAGTTTGTGTTTATTTTATTGTTGGTTCATATAGGACTGTCATTATTTGGAATTCAAGAAATTGATGCTCTTAATAAATTTTAAAAAATATTAGCAATGTAAATCTTTGTTTTATTGAATATTTACTCCTTATCAGAGTGGTCAGTTATCAGTAATACTAACTCATGAACTCTTTCCAGGAAGTGGTGAAACAGAAGGTGAAACGTCAGTTGACGAAACAGCAAAAATCAGCTATCAGACGTCGATTGCAAAAAGGAGAAGCAAATATATTTACAAAACAACGAAGAGAAAACATGCAAAATATTAAGTCAAGCTTAGAAGCAGCCAACTTTTGGGGAGAGTAATATATTTAAGATCTTAAATATTTTTCAGAAAGTTATTAGGATCCCTTTTTAAAGCCCCCTGTAGTCTTTTCTAGACCAAGACAGTTATATAAATAGATAAATAAACTCTCTTTCTTCTATTTATTTGATTCATTTAGTACGTGTCTTCCAAAGAATAATTATCGTAATTCTGCTAAAGCAATCTAATTCTTCCAAGTATTTTAGGTGACTGGTAAATCTGCCAAAATTTGTTTTTCAAAATAATCTTTATTAGGAATATCTGGGTATTTTTAAAAAAAAACCAAAACAAAACTATTTTTGTTGTTTTTTTGTTCTAACTACTTTGTGGGTTGTTTTGAGGACTACCTAAGGTAACACACAGAAAGCACTTAGAACAATGCCTGGCACTTTATAAACATTCCTTAAAGTGTAATGAATTTGTATTAGAATGAAATTATAACGATGTTTATCTTTCTGCTGTTCTGATGATTTGGTTGCATTTCATCTAACCACTAGAAGAATTTACTATAATCTATTTTTTTTAGTTTCCAGTATTAAGAATCAGCCACATAATGCATAATTTTATTCCCTGCATTTTACATTGGTAATGCAGTCATGAGAACAAAAAGCTGCCATGGTCTCACCACAGTTTCCACATTTGCCAGTTTTTATGCAGGCCTAAGCAGAATTAGGTGTGTGAGGAGGTAGACAGGATGAGGAATGAAAACTTAGCTGGGTGGGTCCTAAACATTAAAGAAATATTTGACAGTAGCAAATACTTAGCACAGGAAAGAAAGAAAATACATAAGACATGGTTCCTCCCTCAAAGACTTCATGATCCACTGAGATGTGAAGATGGGTGCTAAAGTGTGTGTACCTGATGATGAATTCAAGTCTCCTCTTGCCCAGTGGGCCAAAAGGGGCATCGCCTATGGTGAAAAATGGCCACTAGATGGCAGTGTCACTCCACAGTCATCTGGCCTACGATCTTAAAATTACTTGGATCTGTGATAAAAATAAGGGATTTATTTCCAAGAATGATAAAGACAGCAAATGCCCTTTCACCTTTGTAAAATTCATTCTACTATTTGCAATACCTATCATCTAATAAATTACCTTTAATAATGGAGATGCAAGAAAATGTCTAATTCAATTCTAAAAATTAACTAATTTTGTAGTGTAAAAATACACTAATTTTGAAGTGTTTACCTAGCTTTGAATTTTAGGTGTACCTTTAAAGCATTTACTAAATAAATCTATTTTAAAGCATTTTAATAGAATAAAATGGTGTTGAAGACAGCTTAATAGAACCATAGAATATTTATCTTGTAATACTGTAGTTAGAATGTCAAAGGTAAACTGGGAATAAAACTATATGACTTCACCCTCAGTTTTACTGAGTTGATGGAGTCTACTTTTGGGTACCTACTACATAAAAAACATGCTGCTACTTAAGGAACATCGAAGGTAAGTAAACATAGCTCTTAATAGCCTGAGATTTCCTGTGGTTTTCAGAACAAATTAGTCAAATGCACAAATCTAAACAATGACCCAGTGTGTAATCACGACAATTTCTAAAAGATGTTTTTGAGTAGCTATCAATTAGAAGTCAGTTTGCCTTATCGGCATGTAACCCTCATGTTTTAAAACACCCATACTGAATAATGAGCAAAAATAAAATAGAAATGCACTGCTAATACAGTCAAGACATGTACTGTGATTGCTATTAAAACACTTTTGAGTCTGGGAGTTCCAAATTTTTTTTTTTTTTTAAGATTTTATTTATTTATTCAACAGAGAGAGAGAGAGCACAAGTAGGCAGAGAGGCAGGCAGAGAGGAGGAAGCAGACTCCCCGCTGTGCAGAGAGCCCGATGTGGGGCTTGATCCCAGGACCCTGAGATCATGACCTGAGCGGAAGGCATAGGCTTAACCCACTGAGCAACCCAGGTGTCCCATGGGAGTTCCAAATTTAAATACTGGTTCTACCATTTCCCAAACTTAAAGTGCCTTCTAATCTCACTTTTTTGATTTGTGAAATAAGGACATTTAATAATGCCTGTCTTAGAGTTATTGTAAAAATTAAATAACACCTATAAGGAGCGTAGCACAGTGCCTGATAACGTGCTGTATGTTAGAAAGTACTGCTCAAATGATTTCAAGTTACCAAAAGAAGGATTCCTGAGGAACCTTCCCTATTTCCAAGGTCATTGAATTTTGACCATGAACCTTTCAGTGTTGTTTTATCTAGATGCACAAATGCATTGCTTGTAGGCTTTCATCCTCTACTTGTTACTCCTATTAAGTAAGTTTTTCCTATATGATAATGCCGTTTATACTTGTTTTAAATAACAGACATTGTTAGCCATTGGTCTGTTCTTTGGTGCGTAGCTGGCTGGCTGTCTTTAAAAAGCTTTCAAGAGAACCCTGTAGATCTTTACAGGGTACTAAACAGAAGATAATCCGTCTTTTAGTCATGTATGCAATAAATTTTAAGAAAAAGACAAAGAGTTACCTAATTAAAGAACTTTCCACGTAAACCTGCTGCCTTAGAAGTGTATCAGACACTTCCACAATGTGGAGGGATGAGTTCATCAGGTTCTCAGGGAAAGCACTACCCTGAGGTATAGATATTTTCAAGTCACATGCAATATTCTGGGTGGTTAAGGTTCACCATCTCCACTGTTCTTCATCTTTCTTCAGAATATCTCCATAGAGAGCATCAGACCATATCTTAGTTTGACCTTGATTTGCTGTATGAAGGTCTCAACCATCCTATGCAACTGTAGAAGGCTGGGAATGAGGTAAAGTTCATAATGTGACTTACACAGTTATTTTATAACTGGGAGTGTGGAAATAACTCCAAAGTCTACAACACTTGGACTGAGTGACTAATACTGTTATATTTTAAATATAATTTTTCTTTTACCTTAATATAAATAATGACATTAAAATTAGCATTCTATATACCATTTACAATCAGATTATTGTAGCTTAACGCATAAATAGGAGTATACCTTGTAACACAAAAATATATAACTTGGAATATTTGTTATGATATTATATGCTTCCATTAAAAAAAGTAACCACTTGGGGCGCCTAGGTGGCTCAGTGGGTTAAGCCGCTGCCTTTGGATCAGGTCATGATCTCAGGGTCCTGGGATCGAGTCCCACATCGGGCTCTCTGCTCAGCAGGGAGCCTGCTTCCTCCTCTCTCTCTCTGCTTGCCTCTTTGCCTACTTGTGACCTCTCTCTGTCAAATAAATAAATAAATAAAATCTTTAAAAAAAACTTGAATGAGTCAAAAAAAAAAAAAAAATCCTTACTCTAACTGCTGTGGATAGAGGTTTGGCTTACATAAAGAAAAAAAATACAGTGTTCAGATAAGTTTTGCAAATGCTTGATGTTGTCTAAAGATATTAGATTAAATTTAGATTAGATTAAATTTTTTAAAATAAAATTTTTGTTGACTGAAGGCCTCTGCTGTGTTTGGGGAGACAAAAATAAATATGCAACAATTACATGATGGTACAAAGTAGACTGTACTAAAGAGTCTGGTATCATTGATCTCATGCTGAGGAACTTCAAAGACAGTGGATAAGTGAAAGGCTAGAGTAATTTGGAGAGTTGTGGGGAAGACGGATTTATTTGAGTAAGTAGACTGAAAAATACCTTACAAATAGGAAGTCATGCAAAAGAGGAATATAATATGCTATAGTTGGGAAAGGGATATTAGGCAGCAAAGGACCAAATTAAAGATGATTTTGAAAATTTTTATGGAATTAACTCGATATATTGCAAAAGGAGCATTTGTAGACTTTGAGCCCTGTAGTGATTTGATTTTAAAGGTGTTGGGAGGGTGCTTCACTGGCTCAGTTGGCAGATATGCAAGTTTTATTTTTTTACAGATTGATTTATTTGAGAGAGAGAGAGAAAGCATGCACACACATGCATACGTGAGGGCAGGCAGAGTGGGGGTGGGGGAACAGTGGGGGAAAGAGAAGCAGCCTCCCCACTGAGCAGGGAGCCTTGCAAGGCACAAGATCTATCCCAGGACCCTGACATCAAGATCCTAAGCTGAAGGCAGATATTTAACTGAGGTATCCCAATCATGTGACGCTTGATCTTAGGGTCATGAATTCAAGCCCCGTGTTGGGGTTGATGATATTTTAAAAGTTAAAAATTTTTTTAAATTTTAAAAAATAATAAAGGGGAAGGGAGAACTAAGGGAACTTTGTCAATGTTAGACAGTTTTTTGGAAGAAATCTAACAGAAGTTAAAATATTGCACAATCAGCTTAAGTATTAAGAAAATCTGGGATAGAATCCTATTATACTAGAGGTATAGAGATTCTTGATTACCTTATTTTTATTTTAGGGGTGAGAAAGCATTTTTATATGTAAAATTACTTGCCCAAAGTCACTTGGAGTAAATAGGGTTGGGAATGAGGGGGAGGAAAAGATGGAATTGATACATAACCAGAAAAGCAAAAGGTAGAAGAAGCAGAGTACTCAAGTGGTTTAGAACTGCAAGGTCACCAAAGTCCACAAGCTTTGACTCGTCTTCCTGGTATGGAGGTTTGAGAAGAGACAGTCCCATACAACCAGGACAAGGTTTTGAGTCCTATCCCCACAAAATTTCCTCCCTTTTTAGAAAATGGTTTTTATTTGTTTTTTCCATGATAAACCTTTCATTTTTCTCACAGGTCCAAGAAAACCCATCTCAATAGACTGAAGCCCTGAGTGGAACACTTCTGGTTTTTCATGGCGGGGTGGGAAGGGAGTGGGCTAGTAGGGTAGGGAGCAGTACTTTTTTCTTTGATCTCAAGGCTACTGAGGTACCTGAAGAAGATGAGAAGAATCTATTCTCTAAATTGGTCTTGCTGTAGTTTTCATTTTGTGGAAAAATGGGGCCCTTTCTATACAGTTTTCTATTTCCTTTAAACAAATTTTTGAAAATAAATATTTCTTTTGTGTCAACAGGATGCATGCTAAGTGCAGTACTCTGGTAGTTAACTGTATAGGAAGTGAAATGGAAATTATAGTTTACAGTGTGAAATGGATGGGCGCAAGGCTTTTATCTTAATGTAAGCTATCCATAAATACAGCCTGAATTGAATTAAGAGTATACTAATGATGCAATCTTTACAGAAACCTTCATCTAAAATATATGGAGCTATGAAATTACTGGCTTGCTTGAACCTAACATATCCATCAACAAATCTCAGGTTTAAGTCGTTTATTTAAAACCAGTAAACATTCTTCCCAGGTTTGTTTTAATCTAATATTATTAATTTTTTTCATAGTCTAGGTTTTCATTTGCTTATTACTTTTGCTTATTACTGTTGCAAAGACTTAAACATTCCAAAGAACTCATACCCCCAGAAATATGACTACCAAAAGAAAGGGAAAAAGAAGGTAGCTTTAGTTAGCCTGTCCCATCCCTCAGCATGCCCTTCCTTTATACAACAAAGACTCAGCTGAAGTTCAGACACCTCTTTTAGAATCAATCTGATCACATAAAGTCACAACTTGTATAAAGTTTGTTTTTGTTTTTGTTTTAGCACCCAGCAAAATAAATTTCTGTCCCACACAGAAGTCTGTCCCAGGCAGAAGGTGAGGGTTGGGGGGCATGGGAGATGGTTCCTGTGAGGAAATGTAAGGAGAGGGAGAAGAACCAATAATTAGATAACCCTATATAAGAGAAAATATTATTATAAAGTCCACTAGAAAAATTCACTCCATAAATAAAACATTAAGCTATTCTTTCCAAAATATATATTATGCTGGATGTCAGCCAGCCACAGTTAAGGTAATGAGTTCAGTTTTCACAGAACACGTATCTAATGACCTAAGGGCTTGGCGCCATTGTCTCCAATCTTGTAAATGAATATTCAAATTCTCTCACCTTTAAGTATCTCTTGAGTTTATCCTGAAAATTTAATCTGTCAACTAGTAAAACCTCCTCTGGTGAGATCTTTGGCCTCTAAAGTATTTCTTAAAGAATCAATTCTGACTTTTCTTCCAAGGCCAAATACCAAGACAGGGCTGCATAATTGCTTACTTTAAACAGTCAAGAAGGGGAGCCTGGATGGCTCAGTCAAGCCTTCAGCTCAGGTCATGATCTCATGGTCCTGGGATCAAGCCCCAAATTGGGCTCCTTGGTCTGCTGGGTGCCTCCTTTCTTCTCTCCCTCTGCTGCTCCCCTTGCTTGTGCTCTTTTTCTCTCTCTCTCTATAAAATAAAATCTTAAAAAAAAAAAAAAATGTCATGAAGGCATGGGAAGTTTCAAAAAAACAGGTATATTTTCATTGTGCTTTCTGGTTAAGCGTTTTGATTCTGAATGCCCAGACAACCTTAAAGAGCAGTTCACTAGCAGTTTTACCGGGGGGCAGGGAGGGGGGGGATATTATTTTAAGAAAGCATTTTTTGTAATATTGTATGAAAATGAGGAGATGTACGTTTTTCTAACCTGTAAATGGGATATTAATTCTTTAATTATCTGTTCATGTAGTTAATTAAACAGATTAATACTTACTGAGGATTTCCTAAATGTAGTGAAATATCAAGGTTAAAAATGAGATAAAGTTATTTTATATTACCTGTGTTTTTGAATTTTGTCTGAGGTTGCTTTACTAACTGACCTTCTCATAAATACCTTGAATCAAACATCTCATTGGTCCTTTCCCAGTTGAGAGTTTAAAAAGTTGGGGCTAACCAGACATTCATTCTTCCTACTAGTCTCTTCGGCTTTGTTTAGTTTACACTAAACCTTTAGTTATTGCCTCTGCAAAGTAAGTTTCTTCCTGGCCTTGCCCCTCTTCACCCTCCAACATACCCCTAGAAACAATCTTGCTCACAGCCCTGACCCTCTTTTGCCAATCCAGCTCTTAGGCCCTTCCAGCTCCCTTCACCCAACTCCCATTGGAATCTGGAAGGAGCTGCTATCAGTCATTTCCCATTGTTTTGTAGAGGATATACTCCCTCTAACTTTAATTCTTTTTCGTTTTATTTGCTTTATTTTAAACTGTAAATTTTTAAGAATCAAAACATTAGCAAGTAAGTGAAGAAATTATTGCAGGAAAGATAGTCTTCCTAAGTTTCAATCCATGTTTTCTCCGCCCCTCAGTCACTTCATTTCCTGCAGATGAGTAGCTATGATTTGGCTCAGGCTCAGTTACTGCAGGCCTCTTCTTTGTGGAGTCTGCATGCCTGCCCACCTGGAATTTCACCCTCTTCACTACAGCCATACCTGCAGGCCCAGTGTCCTGGTTTACTGATTCCAGCCTCCTCCTCCAGGACAGAGCAGATCATGAAGTGGGGAGGCAAGGAGAAGAGTAGAGGTTCTTTCCTTTTTTTAACTAAAGATGATACTTTGATACATTTATTATGTGTTTTAACATGATGGATGTTTTTTCAATTGGTGACCCCCCACTTCCTTACCCCTTTTGTGCCTATAATGAGCCACTTAACAACAAAAATATTACTGGAATGATAAGAATGAATTTTCTTTTCCTGTTTCCATAGACTTTTTTGTTGCATTGTGCATGAAATGGTGCAAAATATACCACCTTGATTTCTTACATTCTCATAGTTCTGTACTCTGAGAATGTAAGTATGCTGTTGCCCTGAGCCTTCCTCTTTTACCATAGGGTAAAAGTTTTGAATACTAAATATGTCCGTTGGATGCCATTTCTCACTCTTCTGAGTAATACAGAATTTGTAAAGACATCATTTTGGTTTTCACTGTAGTCATCTACCCTTCTTTTAATACTTGAGTTTTTTTTTATGGCCTATGACTACAGGTAGTTGAGGTTGACATGAAACCTAGCATGTGAACCATAGAGTCTATATGAAATAGACATATAGCATAGGGGTTTCTTAAGCTTTTCCAATTCCATCAGGTACTTTCTACATCAAAGAGAACTGGGAGAAGCCACTGAGTTGGTTTTTTATGTCTTACCTCAGAACTCTAGGGTGAGAAGTCTTTATGGGTAGACAAGGAAAAATGTTTATCAGAAGATTTGGAAAACTTCTGCTGAAGCTTTGGACCTGAACTGAAAGAAGAAACTATACTATCCAACTGGAATGTTGTACAGTCCCCTTTCTATAATTCTTTTTTCATTTCTTAAAATATAACTCAGTAAAGATCATGATATTTTTATAGAATTATCTTTGCAAAGCTGTTTTGTGGTTCTCTAAGCAGACTCTTACAGTTTGCCTTCTTTTTTTTTTTTTAATTTTATTTATTTGACAGACAGAGATCAAAAGTAGGCAGAGAGGTAGGCAGAGAGGCAGGCAGAGAGAGAGAGAGAGGAGAAAGCAGGCTCCATGCAGAGCAGAGAGCCTGATGTGGGACTTGATCCCAGGACCCTGGGATCATGACCTGAGCCGAAGGCAAAGGCTTTAACCCTCTGAGCCACCCAGGCCCCCTACAGTTTGCCACTTTTAGAAAAATCTCGGGGAAGTTGAAAATTAATTTTCTTAACAAACTCCTAATTGGCATTGGTGACGAGTATCTTTGAATTGACCCTATTAATTTGTTTCTCTCATTTGTTGAAGGGATTTCAGGTTTACTGTGGAATTATAAGTGTTCTATTTAAAAACCAGTCCAGCTTTTAGGAAATAAGTGTATTTTCAGAAGGCTAGAAAATATGTGATAATATTTGTGGTCATTTGTAATATAGCCACAGTATCATAGATGTTAAATCTGAATGAAAGCATCCAACTCAGCTCCTTAATTTTCTAGAGGGGCCAATGGTGAGGACATTGAGCCCAGAGATGAGTAACTTCTTCAAAGTCATAGAGGTAACAAAAATCAAATCCTAGATCTTACTAATATAAAATTCAGTGTTCTTTCCACCATACGACACAACCAAAATATTTTTATATACTGCTAGAATTAAATTTATGCCCATTAAAAAGTCCATTATTGATTGAAATCTGAGTATCAAACAATTTTTATATTATCAGTCTCATTCTTTTGAGAATTTGTTTCTCTAATGGGAACCTTAAATATCCTGGTTTCCAATTTAGCATGACACTGAAAGTACTTACGTTCATTTATATGTTGTGTCCAATCACTGTATAATAATAGGCATTTATCTAGTTTCTCTCTTAAATTTATAAACTCATGAATGGCAAGGATACTGATGATTTCTTATTTGGCTCAGCCCACATAAAGTACACTTTGGGACCCTAAATAAGTGTCTTAACATGAAGTGCTACTTCTTTCAAGTTCTTTCCTTAATAGTATCTGCACAATGGGGCAGCCCCATGTCTCTGTTGTGCGTAACATACTCCTGGGGGCATTTACTAAGTAATAGTCATTATGATAAGAATTATTATTACAGCCCCATTTCTTCTGTTTCCTTTTATCAAGCCCACCCTTCTACCAACTAACTGAAGAAGCCTATCACATGCAAAACATTTAACTTATATTATCTTTAAAGAACTGTTTTCAATTAATCATATACCACATAATTATGGAATCTGAACATTGGAAAGAACATTGGAGGGCACTCTCTTGTGCCTACTCTGGAAAAATATTTTAAGTAAAAGAGTGGTCCTCAGCAAGTTTTCAGTAACTAACATAGGTCACAGCCATTAAAAGTCAGTTCTGGTATAAATCCTAATTACTGCAGTGGAATCCCATGACTTATATTTATGTCTCCTGTGGAAAAACTATTTAACCTTGTTGTGAGTGGTACGGGAATTAGAGAAAGGTACTATAATCTGTTAAGATATTTTAGTAACTATATTCTTTAGAAGAAGACATATTTTGCTTCTCCTGAAAATTTTAATAGGAGGAGTTATCATGAACTAAAAGGAAGTGAGTGATAGCAGATTTCACTGAACTCAATCCTAGGAACGATTGCCTTGAAGAATAAATAGGAAAACAAACATTCTCAGGCAAGCCAAAAGACAGTGCAAAGGTTTTACTTACTACTACCCTCAGAAGCTACTATAACTTGGGTGGAGGGGGGTATTTTAAACTTGGTTCCCATAGAGACTCTCCGAATTCAAATAGAAAACATAATCTGGTCCCTGGCAATATCCATAATCTTTATAGCATTTCTTTACCAAAGAATTTAGATTGTACTAATTCTTAACTAGAAATTCTGAGCTGGAAATTCCTTTGTTACTAAAGTAATTCCTTGAGAAATAACCTTCTTGATTTTATACTGGGGACAGCACATTTGAAGGTGGGGGACCAAAAGAAATACCCAAGTCAGAAAGCCGTACACCATTCAGGCAGAATCTGGTTGGAGAGGAAATCTGGTCCCATGATTATCGAGCTTCCCCTGCTAGCCTGTAGGTGGGTGTGTTTAACAGAAGGAAGCAATGGGAACCAGCCTGTCAGCCAGCCTTTAGAGCTAATTAGCTCAGCCTACAACAAAGATAAGTGAGCCTGGGAGGAGGGCCCCCTGAGGGGTCTTTAGATTCTGGGAAATGTCTGATTGGCAGATGTTAAAAGGGATTCTTTGGTAATCCTGTGCATCAATGAGCTGCACAAATTCAGTCCAGGACTGCAAGAATTCAGGCATGAGGACACTGTGCAGCAGGCTCACACAGGCAGACCCAAGATGGACAGAACCTTGGAATCCCTGAGACACATCATTGCCCAAGTCTTGCCTCACAGAGACCCCGCTCTAGTCTTCAAAGACTGTAAGTACTGAAGGGGAAAAAGTTTTCTGAAAATAGTCCTAAACGTCTAGTCACATCCTATTTAAGTATGATTTCTCCTAAATCTCTGTAGTCGTTTGCTGTGGTCTAAGTGATATTTAACTTGTTCCTGACTTCAGTCAGGAGAATGATTTCATTTCACCTACGTGTATTAGTTGCTGGGTTATTTTGTCAGTGATACATCTTACTAACTGTTTGGAAGTCTTTCCTAAAATAAAGACTGTCCAGAGACTTAATGAACTCTTCCAGATGCTTTTATAAATAAAGAAAGGCTGATTACTGCTGAGATTAAAGCTAAAAATAACTTAGATATGATAATAAATATTCTGTATTTGTTAACCTGTTTAATCCTCAAAACACATTAACTGTGTTAAATATTGTGTTTGAAAATTTTTTTTTGCAAACAAACAACAATAAATAAATCACCAGTGAGCTTTTGAATTTTGGTAACAAATAATAACACTTTAATTAAAAGGCCAATAAAATTAGAGTCTTCCCACCTCTGCAACACCTCCCCCTAAAAAAAAAAAAAAAATCTGAACAGCTATGGCAAAATTATTTCAAAATTTTTTTTTAATGATTATGAAAAATAATTCAATCAAGCTCTCCAATCCTAGCAATACTATTAAACCATTTGTCATGTAACTTAGTTTCTGGAACCAATTTGATTTCCTACTGCTGCAAAACAGACTATCTTCGTGTTGTATCTTATCTACAGTGAGTTTCATATTACAAAGGGCTTCTGAAATAGAATTTTGCTATGAAACTGCCCAAAAGGTAAAATGCATATGGAATTTTTTTTTCTTCAATAAGTTACAGCTTTCTTTGTGAATCTTGTTATGTTTGTCTCCATCAAAACATCAATGCTTTGGATTTTTGCTCTCTGATTGCTGAATAATGTTAGTTTCCAGATGTCCTTTTAGTTTATATTTCTGTTATGTGTGATGAAGACAAAAATGTTAGGCCATTTTTTTCTATAAAATTTTCTTCTTAGAAATTAAATTGTTACCAGTGTGCCCTTCAATACCATATTTAAGTGCTTTATTTCCTTCCTTTCTTCCTTCCTATCTTCCTTTTTTCTGTCTTTTAAAATATTCTCTTCAAGAATATGTCAATAGCTATGCTAGACAAATAAAAATCACTCCTCCCCCAATCTAACCTGGAGTCTATTCAGGTTTAGTGTGTTCCTTTAAGTAAAAAGGGAAGGAAAGAACGTCTTTCTCCTACAATGGCACTGAATTCACTAGTTAAGGGTGAAAGGGCTCTTGACCTGCTTAAAGCTTTGAATAAGTTGTATAGAACCAGGGGTCTTATGCTGCGGGTTTGGAGAGTGGAAGCAGTAAAAAGAAACAGAGGAGCAACTTTTCACTGAGTTTCTTGTGAAAAAGAAGTTTAGTCTGTAATTATATGGTCACTTTTTAAGCTTAACTAAACCCCACCAATTGTTTACAGTTTAGCAGCGAGAATAAAATAGAAAAGGGGTTAAAATAAAACATACCTTATATTCTATCATCCAGACCTTTGCGGGAACTCTCTTATATGGAAAGATAAAGAAGTCTCCTATTTCATGTATCTCATTCATTAACATAGAACCTAAATTTGATCAGATAGCATTGCCTGCTTACCCTCAAACGGATTGTACTCTGCAACTGCTTGCATGGCTTAAATAGGTATGAGTATTAAACTGCTGATCCTCTCCACTCAGGTGTTTCTAATCTGAAAAATGACTAAGTGAAAGTAAGCCAAATGGCAAATTTCTGTACCAGCACTTTTTATAACATTGAAACATCCAGCCACTCACCATCCTCATGGAATAAATGGGAACAGGCTTACTCATTTTCTGGGGCAGGACATCAAAAGTCTGCTGGAGGATTATGCCATGCCTTGGCAGTCTATCATGCACATGCCAGAGTTTAGCACGTGGACTCATTTTCTTTGGCACACCCATAAGCTGCTGCCACCACACTCATCTTTTAAAACAGCTTGTAAAAAGCTGCCAGCAGCCCTGAATGGCAGGTTCTGAGCAGCCTCCTCTCCTCCTAGTTGCTTGTGTGGACCTTTTTCCCCCACCCCAGTCCAGTGTCTTCCTGCCAGAAGGACAGAGCTAAGCACTTGAGTACATCACTGCCAAATCCTTAAGAAAAATTGCTACCTTGCTTTCTTGCAAGGTGAAAAGCCAGTCCAAGAATTTTTAAAACCCAGCTCAGTTAAACAAAGGAGCATTAACACATACACACACACACACACACACACACACTCTCTCTCTCTCTCTCTCTCAAAATGTTTTTCTTAATTTTCTATAAATGGAGGGACAGGTTTTTTTTTTTTTTTTTCTCTCTCTCTTCATTCTTTGGAAACACATAATACAAGAGATATAAATGATCATTTGAATTTTTTTTTTTTTTTCCTTCAGTGGCTTTTGATTTATTTAAAAACAAGCAATTGTAAATTGAATTTTCTCTTCAAGTTGGTCAGGAAAAGTACCCAAATAGTTTTCTGGTCTGAGACTGATACACATGGGGAGAGTTACATTCATTTAAGGAAATATTATTTAGCTGCTTTTCTCAGCCAAGGAGGCCCTCCAAGTGGCATTTTGCAATGCATTAAATATCTCATTTGTTATAGACAAGGTGTTCATCTGGCAATAGTTGCACTTTGTGTTTTTGTTTTGTTTTGTTTTTTTAATGTTCTTTCCTGGAAGGAAATGAATTCCATTAACAATTTTTTGCTTTTTTTCCAGAACTATTTCACATTTCAAATAAAAAATAATGGAAAGACATTTTAAATAAAATGGGCTCTCAATTTGAAATTTACTCATCTAAGCTGATACTGGATTGTTCTCTACTGTGTAACTGTCTCAAATTTGTAACAAGTAGTGCTAGGAGTCTCCAAACCACCAGCCAGAATCTCTTTGCAGGGAAATTAAGGCATATCTCCATGTTGCCTTACATTCCTGGCTTTGTTCAACATCCAATTTCTTTTTGTTTGTCATATGTCACAACCAAAGATGAGCTATCCTAAAAGCAGCCCTTGTCAGCTCTTTTAAAATGTGTGTCTGAGCTTACTATTTGTTTGCCACTACTTGACAGTTCCTAGTGTGCTTGCTTTCTCAAAGGAAATCTACATGATTTCAAGATGGCTGCACTTTCAGATTCTACTCTGAATGTTAACTCTTCATATAACAAGAGTATAATATGCTTATCTGCCATCTTTGGGCTTGCTCTTTATCCATTCATAGTAATGCTAGGATATCAAGTCCTCATCATGTGATGACCTGCACTATGCTAGGAACATTTATTCACAACAAACCAGTAATGTAGGCACTATTGTTGTTTGTAGGTGAGGGAACTGAGTCTCCTGGAGATTAAAGTGCCTTGCCCAAGTCCACACAGTTAATGAGTGATAGAGCCAGAATTCAAATGCTATTCCAACTCCTCACCTTTAGCCACTAGATGATATTGCCTCTCAGAAGTATTATATTACCTTGTCATTTGTGCTGTCATGGGAAAATGGGGGGTTGGGAGGGAGGGCATTGAAATGAACTCTTCTGGGAATGTGGAGGAAACTCATTAAATAGGCCCATCTGAACAGGTATGTGACAGGAGAGTCAGAGGGGAAGGACACTTTTGAGGAGAAAGAAGAGCTTGTCCAAAGACATATCAGGCAATACAAAAACAGTGCATTGGGGAAGGTGGCGACAAGGCTATAAAATCAGGTGGAATCACACAGAAGTGTAGCCAACAGGGAGCCACTGGAGTTAATGGTGTTGTTAGATTATTTCTGCAAGCTTATGGCCTTATGTTGCATTGGGGGAAATATTAGACTGCTATGTATTGGAGGTACACTTCCTGATACTAAGGAAGAATCACAGCTTTTTCAACAGCAGAAATTCCCTTGCCCTCTTGCCCAGCCACACAAGATGCAAAATCTACAAATGTATACAGGCCTGTAGTGAGAAATCACTTTGACTAACTGAAAGCCAAAATCAAGGCAAACTTTCTTAAAACAGATTGTTAAAAAACAAACTTCAGGGGTGCCTGGGTGGCTCAGTGGGTTAAAGCCTCTGCCTTCGGCTCAGTTCGTGATCCCAGATCCTGGGATCGAGCCCCACATCAGGCTCTCTGCTCAGCCAGAAGCCTGCTTCCTCCACTCTCTCTGCCTGCCTCTCTGCCTGCTTGTGATCTCTGTCTTTTCGGATAAATAAATAAAATCTTAAAAAAAAAAAAAAAAAAAAACTCATTGTCGTTGAGGCCTTGAGATCTTTTGGTTTCCAGCATTGACCAACAAAGTGATGTTAGATTTCATAAATATGTTTACCCAAATTTCATAATAAAAAAGTGAGAAGAAAACTTTACTAAACATTGCACAATTAGAAGCAAATTTCTCACATATTTGAGGTGCATTAACTTCCATTTGGGAAACATTTTTCTTCATGAAAGGTTTTATTTATATCAGATAGGTAAATACTTCAAAAGGTACATTTTTACCCTTTGGAAAAATTGGACCAGACTATAAAGCTATTAAAAACACCTTAGTAATCATGAATCTGGCTGTATGCAACCCAAGAGAGCAAAAATCCTCAAGAGTAAAGTGTTTTCTCCATCCCATGCTTTTTAGTGTAGTTATCTGAAATCTATAAATTTGATGATACATTTATGGTTTTTGCATTTCACAAAAAGGAATGGAGTAGGATGTAAGGGATGAAGGTACTTGTGCAGTAAAATCTCTACACATATTGCATTACATTCCACCACATAAAGTATGCCTAAAAGAATATGGTTAAGGAAAAAAAAAAAACCTCCTCTGCTCACTAGCTTATTTTGCTAACAACATCATCTTAATTACAATAATTTGAATTCTGATAATTTTAGCATCTAAAGTGTGAGCTGAAGCCTACTCACATGCTGGCTTTACTTTATTACAGGATACAACTAGTTTTATTTTAATTATACCAAGAGAAAAAAGCAGATTTTGGTTTCAGCCATTAGTGCCATAAGCACTGTTCTCTAATCCTTTATTCAGTATATATACATTTGGTAGATTTAAATACTGAAAGTCTCAGCCCCAGAGGAAAATTTTTCAAAATGGAGAAAAAAAAATTTTAGTGGCCTCTTGATCGTTTAATGGCCATCTGTCCTAATACGTTTATTTTTTAATATATAAGTAAGATTTAACAAATAAACAAATAAACTACAATCGACACTCAACCTGTGATCACATCTAGTCCTTCTTCATGGTCTGCCATCTCATCTCACTATAGGCTTTTTTTTTTAACAGTTAAGATTTGTTAGCCTGATCTCAACTTTAACAACTTCTGAAACTCATGTGTTAAGTTACAGCCATAATAGGATACAGCTGCACAAGGGTGAGTTTCTAAGTCATGATTTTTCTGTTTAAATGATATGGTTTTACTGATTATGTGCTACAGATTGATTTAAGAAATGTAAGACAACTTTAGAAGCCTTTTATAAAAGAATCTTCTGTATTTAATACATTTCATATTGAAGTTTTAACCCCAAAGGCTCTACTTCTTTTCCTCCATGTTCAAATGCTCATGTAAGTTTAGTCTGTCACGGTAGTTAAAACCATCTTATTTTAAAAGAAAAAGAAAAAAAAAAGATTCTTATTGAAAGCTTAATATTGACGAAATATTCAATTATTACACTCCCTGTAGTTCTCTGTATTCTATATTATTTCTCTGGTGTCTGTGGAATGCTGTCTGAATTATGGTCTTTTTTTATCCCCCCCTACTGCGATGATAATCAGTTGATCCCTATTTTGACCTCATCCACTTAGGCAGCTGTGGGAACCCGTCATTTTGTCACCACTCCTTTGGCACTCATGGCCTATACTATGTAGTTTACATTTCTCTTGTGCATTATGAGCTACAGCTTTGCTGGCATGTTTTTGTCTACACCTAAGTTGGAAGTCCCAGGAGGGCAAAGCCATATCTTGCACTTCCATGTGCCCTCCCACAGGTCAGGCACCTAGCAGGTGCACAAAAGACATTTTTTGGTTCCTGAATGGTTGGTTTTCTCCCTCACAAAAAGGGAGAAAGATTTTTACTATTGTCAGATATTCTCCTTTACTGTAAAATAAACTGTACCTTCTAAAACATCATCACTGACCCCTTAATCACAGCTTAATTGCATGCAAGGTTAAACTGACAGCCAGATGAAACAGGATGGAGGAAGAAGGGGCTCTGGAAATAAACACAGCCACCTCAGACAACTTCCCCAGAGCACTGTCTTGGGTTGCCCATGGTAGAGGATCCTAAATCATTCCATACACCACAGTGGCACAGTAATTTAGATTGCCAGTCCTTATATTCATCTTCAGGGTTTAACCTCAACTGTGGATAACTCAAAAGCCATGTACCATGCTCTTTAGAGCAAAACTCTATCTATCTTTGAACTTGTACATAAACCCTAGTTAGATAGCTATTGCAGAGTCGTGAAGGGTTTTCTTATGACTTTTCCTAGGGAGAGTACATTGTATGCCTAAAGCCAAATTTGCACAAACTTGACCATTTTAGCTAAACAGAATTTGTCAGCAAAGCAACCATGTTTGCTTTTATTTTTTTAATCTTGGATTAGTTACCTACAATCAGCAGTCCTACAAAGTCTCCTAAATACAGTGTAATGTCAGTGCCTGACGGAAAATGGGAGAGATATATTCTTTCTGATTGGTTAAATAGATTACATCAGGTTTTTATTTTATGTAGCTTTTGTGATTGGATGACATCATCTCAACATGCTGAATGTGTAAACCACACATGGGAACTTATGCATACTGATGCTGTTTTATTCTGGTATACTTAATGATCTTTTATTTTATTTTCATTTGTCTTTGTGATTCCTTCTTGCTCCTTCATATTCTCTCCCATTTGCCCTCTTTAAAAAAATTACGCAGTACTTCCAAAGATATAAAAAAAAAATGTCACTTTAATTTCCCCCAAAATGACTCAAAGTTCAGCAATTTTAAACTCTGAAGGTGAAAATTAAACGAAAAAGAATGGGATACTTTTTACACATTTCGGACAGTCTCCCAAGAGGTTAACTTTGTAGAACAACCCAAAGGATCATAATTCCCTCAAGAAAAGTATTCAGGGAAGCACATGGGACCAGAGCAGAAGAAAAGAAAAAGCAAACAAAAGGAGAAACACACCGGCTTTCCAGCTGCTCAAAGAGCTAGGTGCTGACTCTGAAACATTTATAGTAAAGGAAAGTTCCTCTCCTGGGAGTATAGCAAGACTCCAAGCTGTCTCAGTCCTGCAGTGTAGCTGTAGCTATCTTTGAAAGAGTATCTACACGTAAGAAAAAGAGGCCCAAAATTCCTACAAGTTGTACCTGACCTGATACACAAGCTATGTCAGCAAGATTCCATTAGCCTGATCAAAATCTCACAGGACGTGAAGATAGTTATAAATGATTAGACAATTAGGTTTTTTGGTCAGTGTCCTGGAGTTTACCAAGCCAACCACAAGACCCAAAGATACTCTGTTTTACAACCCATTTGGCACAAATCATAAATTGACATCACATCTTGAGCTTGCCCTTAAATTATTTAGGGGTCCTTTTTCTATTTTTCCTCAAAAAAAAAACAAAACAAACAAAAAAAAGCTAGGAAGTCACATTTGGCAAGTTGTACATGATCAAATTGCTAGATTAGAAAATACTCATTAAGCTTATTTTAAAATGTCACCTGCTAAGGCTAATTTAATTAAAGATTTAATCTTTAATTAAATTAAAGATTATATTAAAATATTGCATAACATAAATCTATCTGGTTGGAGACAGAGAATCAATTTGAAAATATGTTAATCATCTTGAAAGCCTTTTAATGATTTATCCTTAAATTGTAGCCTTTCCAATTTGTCTTTAACTGTTTGGCAAGGGGTATTTTACCCAGCTAGAATTTTTCTCTGTAAGGCAAAAAGAAAATGGTTCCTTTTTTCTGATAGATTTATAACATACTTTTAAGAGCTTTTTTTGCTGACAAATGACTGTCTCTCACACAGGACTTACCACATATTAAGTAATTGAACTGGGCAATGGACTGTAATGTTTCTATTTTCCTGAAGCATAAGCAGTCATTTAAACATTAATTTTAAATAGAAGTTAGCTCCTCTCATTGTTTCTGCTAAGAGCAGTTCTATTGCCTTTAGCATCCATTAGAAAGTGAGTAATTTGGACAAACATTCCTATTTTTAGATTTTGAGATGTACCATTTCATCCATTATTTTCTGGCTAGTTTGAAGTTTTGACTTTACTAGTGAATAATATAAAAAGAGCCTTCTCTTTCCCATCTCTGAATTCTTTACATATTTTGGAAATAAATAGCACAATATGTACAATCAGAGAATTTTCAGATGCGCAGACTTTTTTAGAATGTTTAATGATATGGTTTCTAATTCAGGAATAGTAATTTTCAAAGATGCATTATGCAAGCATATAATCATGCCATTTCCTTTCCTCCTTCACCTTCTTTAACCACAAATAATAGCTAACATTCTCGTGCTTACTATGTGTGAAGCTCTATTCTGAGCATTTTCCATTTAAACCTTACAGAAACTTTGTGTAGGAAGTACTGCATTTTACAGATAGAACTGGGGTAGTTAGGTAGGTATCTTAGAGTGGTACAGACAGAATTCAAACACAGGCATTCTGGCTCCAGATTCCATGCTTTAAACTACTAAATAAATTGCCTGCTGGTTGATAAAATGTAGAGAGACAAGATCCAGTACACACGTCGCTGTGTTTGAAACAGTGACTATATTTGAGGACTCTTCTATAACATATTCTGTAATCCATGGGGCATTTACTTTCTGTACACCTCAGATTGTCCATATGAAAACATAGATCATGTGTCCTTATTGGCATCTTTATAGCACCCAATCCATGAAAATGACAAGTTCTGAATTTGTAGGATAAAAGCCCTCTGAGCATCCAGTTATTGATGATCTTGTCTTAAGGGGCTTTGTGCTCCTTCCAGGCTGCAAAATGAACCTTCTCTTGCTTGTCTCATCCCCTACCCACTTCTCATAGATTTTTATGCCCAAACCCCTCCCAGAAACTTTCTCCTTGGGGTCACCCAGATCTACAAGAGCAGCCAAGCATTCTCTCCACATGTCTGGGCCCTGCTTCTTGAATGGAGCCACTATGAGCAGAAGAGCATCTTAGGCAAAGACAAAGGGTAAGGGACTCTGTGCTCCTGCCATTCTTACCCACTCAGGTAAAGCTAGGGCACTAGAACAGTAGGCTTGATTTCCAGTTCTTAGAAGAAACTAACTCCCCTTACCCTGTCTTCTGTCCAAATCAAACCCCTTTCCTATGCCCACTTACAAAATTCCTTGGCTGAGGCATTTTAGTTTTCTTACTCTTCTTGTCAAGTCATCCTTACTCCTTTGAGAGCACAACTTCTCTCTCATCATGGCTAGATCTCTTCTCAAGTGGCTCAGCTTAGCTTCTTCCAGGGCAGATTTTACCTGAACTTTTCAGCCCACATTCATTTACTTTCTCCCCTGTGTTGGTTTAATTATTGTGCAATAAATTTTTAGGTTTTAAATATTACTTTAAAATCATATCTGTTGGGGGATGTCTGGGTGGCTCAGTTGGTTAAGCCGATGCCTTTGGCTCAGGTCATGATCCCAGGCTCCTTGCTTGGTGGGGAGCCTGCTTCTCTCTCTGCCTCTGCCTGCCTGCCACTCTGCCTGCTTGTGCACTCACTGGCTCACGGGCTCTTTCTCTCTCTCTCTCTCTCTCTCTCTCTCTCACTCTGACAAATAAATAAAATCTTTAAGAAAATAAAATAAAATCATATCATATCATATCTGTTGGGGTGCCTGGGTGGCTCAGTGGGTTAAAACCTCTGCCTTAGGCTCAGGTCATGATCCCAGGGTCCTGGGATCGAGCCCTGCATCGGGCTCTCTGCTCAACAAGGAGCTTGCTTTCCCTCCTCTCTCTGCCTACCTCTCTGCCTGCTTGTGATCTCTGTCAAATAAATAAAATCTTTAAAAATAAATAAAATCATATCTGCTCCAAAATGTAACACTCTTAACATTTTCTTCACTAATTATATTACACATTTATTATTTCTTCAATCAATTTTTATGGGAAGAAGCCTGTTTTGAGCTTCTTTTTTTTTTTTTTTTTTAAACTCCGTATCACCAAGGTCAGTGTTGTCAAATAAACCATGCCAGTGCCACAACGTTGGTTAATTCTGGTGTTCTTTTCCGCTTATCCCAGAAGCTACTTTCAAATCCTTTTCAACATGATGTTCCAGGCAGTCAACATAAAAGGATTAGGGTTGGCACTCCAATATAAAATTACTCACCATCTCCATTCAGGATTTTTTAAAGCTTAAGCTATTATGAAAGTAAAGACCTAGCCAGAAAGTGACGAAAAAAATCATGTGTCTACTCTGACCAGGCATGATCTATCTGTACCTGCTCCAATCTCCGGCTGAAGAGTGGCTGCCACCATCATATCCATGCTGTGTGAGCATCATAGTGGTTCATACATGAAATCTCCTGTTCAAGGAAGAAGCCTCAAACTCTCCAGGAATCATAATGACTTCACTTACTTTCTACACATTCATTCAGTTGCATTCAAATGGCTCAGAAGTGTAAAGTCTTCTTATATTCCAAGTGAATTCAACAGTTGCTTCATGTGTTGGGTACCAAGGAGGCTAGAGAGAAGAAAGAACCAGAGTCACTGCCCTCCAGATTCTCACAGTCTGCTGTGAGTTAAGTAACAAAACTGTATGATATAAGATGAATTCTTATCATAAGGCATTTCATTCCTGCGGCCAGAAAGAAGTCCAGCCAAGTCTGACTTGATCAATTTAGCCTGGAACACCACATCCATTTCATTAGCATGGTTTAGAGGAGATTAAGTGCTAAGACACAGGACCACTAATGGAATGAGAGCTCAGAAAAGGAGATTCATGTGGGCCAGAACCAGTGAGTAAGGCATGATGGAATAGGTGGTATTTCCTCTGAAGTTTGGGAGTAAGTAGGGTAGATAGAGGGGAGCGGCAGAAACAATACTCCTGGGAGAACTTGAACCAAGGCACAGGTGAAAAAAACAAAAAACAAACAAACAAAATACCACTCTACGTTCAGAGACAATAAAGGCACTGCTTTTCTGAAGCTGACTGAGGATATCTATAGAGCAGGTCAAAGGTTGGATGGTCAATGTATTCCACATTGTTGGATGTCTTCTCTGTTCAACTACCTTTTGTGAAAGCCTTAATACTCACCTTTTTATAATCAAAAAGAAAGGCTGAGGTAGGGAAAAACAAAAACCTCATTCAAGAGAGATTTACTTGGGGATAGAATTACCACTCTCAAAACTCTGTCACATTTCAAATTTCAAAACACTGTGACAAAGAAGTTAACTATATTAATGCCTATAAACTACTTTGCAAATTGTCTTGTTGATACACAAAATATTCAAAACTCCTAAAGAGGTTTGTGTTAGTCAGCTCAGGCTATTGCAAAAAAAAAAAAAAAAAAAAAAAAAATGCCTTCGACTGGGTACTTACATAACAGGAATTTGTTTTCTCACAGTTCTGAAGGCAGGGAAGTCCAAGTTCAAGTTGTCAGCACATTTGCTTCCTGGTGATAGACCTTTTCCTGACTTGCAGATGGCTACCTTATAGTCACATGGCCAAGGAAGGCAGCTCTAGTGTCTCTGTCTATTCTTAAAAAGGCACTAATCCCATCATGGGACCCCCAGCCCCATGACCTCCTCTGAACCTAATTATTTCCAAAAGGCGCCACTATCCTGTGGGTTAGGACTTCAGCGAATGAACTGGGGAGAGGGAAGGTACAGGGGAGAGAGGTAGAAGGTACAAATATTTAGTCCATATCAGGGTCAATCACTTGTGTCTGAGAAAGCGATTTGGGGTGATGCAATGGATTTAAAAGTTTGATGTGCAAAGTATATTCAGAGGCTAAATTGCTTTCTTTACTCTCAGATGTTATAAACTGAGAGAAGTCACAAAAATGAACTGGATTTCATGCAGTTATTCTAGGATAGCCCTAACAATTCTCTCTCCTCCTACTTCCTCCCACATCTCTTTTCTCAGCCATTTGATATTCTACTTCTTCATAGTAATTTTACCCATTTAATATCAGTGACCTTGATAAAGGTACCTCCAGTAGAGTAGACACACATGAAAACAACTTAAATTCTGTCATATTAGAGTGTCTTGGAATGAAAAAAGAGCATGGACTATGCACTCAAGACAGCAATAGGTTGAAAATCCCAGGTCTAAGACTTTGTAGCTGTGTGATTATATCTTAAGCATCTTTCATTTCTAATCTGTAAATTGTGGATGATAATACCTGTTTCTAGCGGATGTTGTAAAGATTAGATGAGAAAATGCATGGAGCCTGGATGTAATAGATACATAATAAAGGAGATGAGAATAACAACTTCTTCCTACAAAAAGACTTCTCAAACTTCAGTGCACATCAGATTGACTGAGAATCGTATTAAAATGCAGATTATGGTTCAATAGCCCTGGGGTGGGGCCTGAAATCCTGCATTTCTAACAAGACCCCTGGTGATATCTGGGCTGCTTCTTAGAGGACTGCAATTTCTGTACAAAGGTTTAGTGATTATTTTGTTTTTGTTTTTATTTTTAAGTAGCTGATGGTTGAGGGGAATGAGTAGATGAGTAGACCATATAGGAAGACAATAGTCAGTAGAAAAAAGGGCATTCCACATGTGGGAATGGAAGTAAAGTGTTTGCCAGTAGCATAGAAAGCATGGGAGTATGTGAAGCCTGGAAGGTGACTTGAGGAGGAGAGAAGTATGGAATGAGAAACCATATCAAGACAGAGGGTCTTCTATGCATTGCCAAGGAGTTATTTATCTTTAGGTAATGAAGAACTCACAGAAGGATTTTAAGTTGTGAATGATTTGATGAGCTATGAGATTTAGATTACCTGGGAAACAATTGGAGGATAGGAGAATAATGGAAATCAGGAGGATATTGTATATTTGGTGAGATAAGAACCAATGCAGCAATGGCAGTACAAATTGAGAGGAAGTGAGGGCTATAGGAGGCATCAGGATATAGAATCAATAAAACTTGGGGATTTATTAGGAAGGAAAGAGGACATAAAGTTTAAGGTGCCTGCCAGGTTTCTGATTAGGTTATTGGGTAGGTGATAATATTACTTTCTAAGTAATTCAGGAGAAAGAGAAGAGTTTGTGGGAAAGAAAATGAGTTGAGCTTGGGAAATGTTGAATTTGTGTCACATCTGACAAGGAGGTATCTGTAAACAAAGTTGGAGTTATAGAAGTTTGTGGAAACTGTCAGCTTATATTATTTTGGATGGATGGAGTAATGGAGATAGGTTCTGTCATTTAAGGAGAATGGTAGAAAGAGAGCAAGAAAAGACAAGGACAGGACTTTTATTCAAATCAACATGAAGGGTGAGCAGAGGAAGAGAAACCCACAAAAGAATTTGAGAGGAAACAATTAGAAATAGAAAAGCAGAATCAGGACAATACTATCAGAAAAGCCTAGGGATATGAGAGTTTCTAGAAGAAACTGATCAGCTGTGTGAAAATGCAGTTAGACGTCAAATACATAAAGACTGAAAATTAGGAATTGGTGGTGTTTGCTAGAGCAGTTTCTGTGGAATAAATTGTGGAAGAAAGTCAGATTGTGGAGGGTTAAAAATAAATGGAAGATAAGGAAGTGGAGATAGTCATATAAAATAGTCCTTCTAGCAGCTTCTTTACAATCAAAAAATATTAATAATTAGTAGTCTGATAAAGTCTCGAGGTTGAGTGTTTCATTTAATTAATGGATTGATTCATATATTCATTCTCTAAAGCATACTTTTAGCTGCTGAAAAGGTATGAATAAAGTGGAAACCTTTAAAACTAAGAGGTGATGAGAATTACTACTAGAATAAGGCCATTTGAGACTGGAATAAAATCTTATGGAGCTGGGCACTTGTGCATATGGGTCACTAGATGTGGGGATGGATATCACATGCTTGGTAGCCCAAATCTGTTCTGAAATAAGGAAGGCGGGTTCATCGCCTGAGCACTGAAGTACAACTGAAGCTAGGGACTAAACTGTGTCATGTGACCTCTCTTCAAACTTGTGCTTTTCCTCAGCAGAACTTGAGCTTCTGCTTGCATTATCTTTGACATTGTCCATGAACCTTGTTGTTGCTACTTCAAAAAAAATAAAGAAGCATGTGTTTCTTAAATAGAGCATCCTCTGATATACTGCTCTTTGGAATTCCAAATAGCAAGCTGGCCCTCTTCTCTCTGCACTCCATTCATCTGGTTTTCCAGTCGACAAGAGGAGATAGAGATAGAAAGATGGATTGTGTGTGTGCATGTACATACATTGTACTCTTCAGAGGTGATGACATACATAGGACTTTAAAAGAAGCCTTCTAAGGTTGCAGAATGAAAAATTTGAAAACTGCTACTTTTATTCATGTAGAATTCTACTTAGTACCTACCTTTGAACTCTTTAATCCACATAGCTTTACATGCCAAAAGTCTCGTGTTCATTATACCTGGACAGTCATGAGGCTTCATCTTCCTGCTCCAGTACTCAGCTCACATCCACTCAACAACAAACTAACTTAAAATAGCAGGCTAATATGCCTTGTTGACTATCAAAGCAACGGGCCGGTTTTTGTTTCAGCCTTCAATCTTTAAGACATCCTGCTGAATTCCAGAGGTCACCTGCAGTAGAAATGCAAGTCAACCAACTCAAAAATCCTTGTTTTCTTGGAGTTGGGAGGCAGGAGAAGATGGGAGATAGAAAATATTATTAGGTATTTTGAATAAATGAAAAACTCTGTAATGACCAATGTCACCTTTACCACTTAAAAATGTACCTTTTTGTTAAGTCAGTTGTTCCCTATGATAGTCTTACCTTTTCCCAGTTTTTTTTTTCCAAAACACTTCTTAAATACTGAACACTGCAGTTTTAAAATATGCACAGCCATCTAATTCCTTAGGCATCTTGAGAATTTGCCTGAACTACACACGGTGATGCTAATCCATGTCCTAGGGATGAGGTAAAGGAGCCAGGTGCTCTAGTAAACAGCTTAGAAAGTGGTTGTGCATTATTTTTGCCTCCAGGTCAAACTCTGTGACTTTCTTGACACCTGAAAAATATCAAAGCCCACATTTTGAAGCACAGTTAGCAATGTGTTTAAGAGGGTACCCAAGGGCATAGACAACATGTTATACAAAGACTGGAAGGAAAAAAAAAAAGATTTAATTGAGAACTTGAGGCAGCCTGGGAGTTCTCTGTTTTGGTATACTTTCATATACAAGTGAGAGACACCAGTTCAAAATGATTTAAGAAAAAGGTAGATGTGTTGCCTTGGGCTCAAAGTGTGTCAGCAGAACTTAATCTTTCTTTCTAGAAAGATTTCTTTCTAGAACTTAATCTTTCTTTCTCCCTTGGTTCTACCCTTCTCTCTGTTGGCTTTCTTCTCAACCAAGTTTTCCCCCTGCTTCGGCTGTGTCACACTTAATCTCCTATTACCCCAGCAACCCTAGTGAAAAAGGAGAATCTCTTCTTCCAACATTTCCAGCAGAAGTCCTGGACTCATTCATTGGTTCTAAATGATTTGTCTTTGGTCAAATCCCTATCCGTCAACCCCAGAGAAGACATGGTTGAAGGAAAGACTATTGTTTAAGGAAAGCCTTTGTGCTCCTAGGCAGGAAAAAACACAGATGTCCTTATATTGATTGCCTTTGTGCATGCAGTGGACTCTCATGTGGATAAGGGTATAAACTTCTGTGAGACCCCAGAAATGAAAAATGGACCTCTTGCATGAACTTCACAGGAAAGCAGATTTCAGCTTACTCCCAAGAAGGATCTTTTCACAACAGGTAGAACCATTAGGAGTTGAAAGGGGCTGCCTCAAGGTGTGCCAAGTACCAGGTCCTTCCATTTGTTCAGGCACAAACCAGATAGGCAGCTGTCAATAGTGTTGTGAAAGGAATTCCTACGTTAGGCAGAGCTTTGCCTAAATGACCTGAAAGGTCTCTTTTGACGCTACAATTCTATTATCCTTGTTAATTTCCACAATTCAATTTGCAGTACAGGATAAACAAACCAACCAAATTTGATCTGAAACTTCTGCAGGCTATCACAGGTCATTTAATCTAAACCACATGGCTATAGCCATTACTCTGTTTTCTGAAGTCATCTAACAGACGTGGTCCTTAACAAGGTCTCCATGTTATTAGTTTCACTTACGGCTTTTTCCAGCCTCCTGCTTATTACACAATTGCCTTTCATTCTCCTTTAGATTGGCATGGAGAGGAGCATGAGAGTTTTCTTCTTTCTGCCTTTCGCCTCTTAAACCTTATAATAGGTGGGCCCCAATTAAAATTACATTGTTTATACCTTTACCTCCAAATTTGGCTTTCACTTGGCAGGTTCAAGAATTGATGAGAAACAGGAGCAGGAGCCATGGATAACCATAGCTCTAAACTTTATTGAGGCAAATTTTCAAAAAAGGAAGAGTGAGATTTTTAAACTCTTGATATTAAAAATTAATCTATAAAGTAAGTTTAACACATTACAATATTGTTAGAATTAGCGTACCAAACCACTTGAGCCATAACTCAAGAAGAAATAAACACATTTGCGTTAAACAGGATTTGCTCCTTTCACAACTGAAAGCACTCCCTCCCCCCCATATACATATATACTCTGTTCTGCTTAAACTGGAAATGACATGTCACAAAATCTGGGCTGTAAATAAAATTTTGCTTTTGCCAGAATACAATCCTTAATAACTGATTATGTTTTTTTATGTTTTTCAGTGAATGTTGTGTCAATGTTACAGGAATTTTGGGAAAGTAAGCAGCAGCAGAGAGCTGCATTCCCAAGTGAAGGCGTGGTGGTCTATGAGTCACTGCCTTCTCCAGGACCTCCCTTTGTGAGTTATGTGACCCTCCCAGGGGGAAGCTGTTTTGGCAACTTTCAGGTAAGAAACAACCATAAATTGGTTAGTAAAAGTTAATTGGGTTAAAATAGAGTAAGTCCTTTAATAAAATGGTAACATTATCAGCTTTCTTGGTTGTAGTGAAAATAAAGTTGTGTTGCATTCCATTATATACCCAGGAAAGTTGGCCAGGTGTTCCAATTTTTTAAAAATGCAAGTGTTTTATATTAGAGTGTCCCCTGATATTTCTTTATGGAAAATTAATTTTATATCATTTTATTTGCCTGATAGCTGCTGCCTTCCTCCAAAATATTTTGAAATAAACCATAAAGAACAAGGAAACTTCTATAAAGTCCTTCCATCAGGGCCCTTCCATCACTAGGAAGTCTCCACTTTCACGAATTTTGAATCAAGTCCTAATCAATCTACTATACAGCAAAGTATGAACCAACAGCAAAGGTTGAGACTTACCAGTTTTGGGTTCAGGCACTTGTGCTAAGCCCAAGTTCTGCCTCTGAATAACTGTATATTCTTGGGACACTTATTTAACTTCTTGATTTCCCAGACTTTGAAATGGAGAATAATATCCATGGTGTTGGTTGAGAGTCATGAGATATACATACAATGTATTTATCTGACACATGCTAGGTATTCCAGTTATTTTTTATGATTATTATAAAGACCCTTCTTGTTGGTGAAAGCTTTATTATGTCTATGATAAGGATAATGATGACCATCAACACCTGATTGTCCAGTGTATATGACAAATATTTGTTCAGTGACTAGGAAATATCAAGCATTGGGCCAAGTAAATTTCCTCCATACCTTGAGGAAATCAGTGTGCAAAAAAATTATAGTAATTAAATAGGGTTATATTTGGGGGTTGATGAAAGCATAAAGAAGAAACCTGTCAGTTTATGAGTACTCCTTTAGTGTAGTAAACTCTCAGTTTTCAATAACTTTCAATATGGACAATATGCTCAACAAGCATTCAAGTGTCCCTCAAAACTTTGACAATAAGAGGCAAATTTTCAGTGTATCTCTTGGTAGTGTTAAGTCTACAAAACTTAAAGTCATGTAATTTTTTGGACTAATGTCATATTTGATATTATTTATATTTCTACCTTTACTCTCCCTTTGAACCTAGCTGTGCCTCACTCATTTATTTTATCCTGTTACTGTGTATCTATTACATGTTATTTCAAACCTTTATGAAGTGAAGGGAGACTATAGTTTAATAAATAGACCCACCAACCTATGTCTGAGCCAGATAAGTCAAAGGATTCATGGGGAATGCAAACACAAGCTGAAATATGCAGTTGAGGGTATCTTCGCCAGTCACTACATGACATTCCTAGCATAGGGAGCAGTATGTGAAAAGGCCCGCCTGGAGCAAGAGAAAAACCACAAGCACTTTCAGAATTTGGGAAGCCTGAGTGCGTCTGTGGCAGGGAAGTGGTAGGAGATGATGAGTTAGGCACTCATATCAAACCATAATGGGTCTTTATGCTCTGCAAGGAAGGAATGCAAGGAAGAACAGGTTTTACTCCATATAAAATCAGGACCCCTGAAGAGTTCTGAGTGGGAGACTAATATATTCAAATATGTTTAAGAAAGATTATTCTGGCAGTAGCATGGGGGTTATCTTAAGGCTAATTAAAGAATTATTTTCAAAATTTCTGGCCCACATAGCCTCCAAAGTCTTGCTTTCTCCTGCCGTGAACATTGGTCAACATTAAATCTGTTTCCCCTCTGTCTAGTGACAGTGAATTGCCTGATGAGGGTGATTTGAAAGTGGGTCTAGAAGCCTCAAAACAGAGCTTAATAGGTGCTCCTGGGTAGCTCAGTTAATTAAGCATGTCCAGCTTAGTTTCGGCTCAAGTCATGATCTCAAGGTTGTGAGATTAAGCCCTGCATCCAGCAGAGAGTCTGCTTGAGATTCTCTTCCTCTCCCTCTGTCCCTCCCACTACCCATGACCCCCTCCCGCTCTTAAATATATATATATATATTTATATACACACACAGTCTTTTAAAAAAACCCACAAAAACACAGAGCTTAGTATAACCACAGACAGACAAGGATGAGGGGCTGGAGAAGGAGAAGAAAGCAGCAACTGAGGAAGGGATTTCCTAACCCATGTGAGCCTGCAGGTCCATCATCAAGCATTCTAAGGTGAAATCAACCTACTCATACAGAGCTTCCATCAGATTTCCCATTCAAGGTAGACCTTCTAGGGAAACACACCTACTCAGACACAGAGCAAGGTCTTGCCAGCCAACTGAATGAATCTCTTTGTTCATGAATGTTAATGGACTAAAGACCACCAAACATTTGAAGAAAACCAAAAACAAAAGAGAAAGGCCAAGTTAAACAAACAAAAGGATATAAATAATTCAAGCCATAGATGACATAAGAGAAGATTCCAGTGAGTATCCTCAGAAAATTGTGGTAAGATATTTATCCCTAAAACAGCTATGAAAAAAGGAGCAATCAGGGAACAAGAAATTTAAAATATGATTGCCAAAACAGAACAATAAAAATAAAAAAGAGTGAGTAGATGAGTGGACATAGGTCACAGCCAAATTAGTGAAGGATGACAAAATAAAACATAAATAGTAAAGTAAATCTTTTAGAACATAGAGCAAAAAGACAAAGAGATGGGGGAAAAAATAATACAGGAGACATGAAGATAAATCTTGGAGGTAAACATTAACAAGAGTTCCAGAAAGAGACAAAGGAAATAGAGGGGTGAAAATAAGTAATGGAAGCAATTTTCTTTTCTCCCCCCAGATTCTCTTTCTTTCTTTCTTTCTTTCTTTCTTTCTTTCTTTCTTTCTTTCTTTCTTTCCTTCCTACCTACCTTCCTTCCTTCTTCCTTTCTTTATCTGTTTGAGGTGGGGTAAGGGAGAGAGAGCATGAGTCTGGGGAGGGTCAGAGAGGGAGGGAGAGAATCTCAAGCAGACTCCCCACTGAGCTCAGAGACCCAGGGAGGGCTCAGTCTCACAAACTGGAGATCATGGTCTGAGCCAAAATCAAGAGTTGGACACTTAACTGACTGAGCAACCAAGGCAGCCCAACAGAAACAATTTTCTTGAGTTAAAGAAAAGCACAAATTTTCATACTGAACTGGCCCACCGTGTTCCAAACAAGATCATGAAGAAAGAATCACAGGGCTCCATGGCTATTTGGAACTTAGGGACAACTCTCTGCATAAAAGATGGATCAAGGTGCTTTTTTTTGATACTGGATTTATAATTGATCTCTGGTTTGGTTTTTAGTTTTTAATTTTATTTTAATGTAGATTGAGTGTATACATAAGATATGGAAGATCTAATGTAATAGGGCAAAAACTGGCAAACCCAGTCAACAAAACCAAACTGTTTTTTTAAAAAGATGAGTAAGAAAGAAAAATCTTTGGCATTTCTGAGTAAGAAAAAATGCAAAGCATATACTACACTAAGCATGATAAGAGGAATGCAATCATGGGTGTATGATGTAAGAATGCTACATAAATAATTACATTAAACAACAAAGATGATATTGAATGCTTTTGGGGAAGTCTTTGTATTATCTGTGAAACTCTTCCATAAGTCTAAAAAATTAAAAGTTAAAAAAAAACTTCAGTGTCTCCCTATTACCTTCTTATTAAAGTCTGAATCTGAATTCTTTACTCTGAAAATAAAAGCTCTACAGCTGATCCCAGCTTTCCCTTTCAGCTTTATCTCCCTGAATTCCTCTTCTGACACTCAGTGCTTCATCCTAACTGTTCTTCATTCATGCCTTCACTTCTTCTAGCTGCTATTTATGTGCATGTTCTGTCTCTATAATAAAACATAAATGCCTCAGGGACAGGGTCTGTATCTTCATATCCCTATGACTCCAAGCACTGTGCTTTGCATATAGTAAGTGCCCAATAAATTTTGTTGAATGAATAGCTAAGTGAGTGGACAAAAAATCTCAAATATCAATGGAGTTTATATTTGTTCACTATTGTATATAATCACTATTGATTGATACACAAAATAGTGAGTACTATTATATACAATATAACTATTATATACAATACAATATATCAAACAAGATATTTTACCTAATAAGATATTTTACCTAATATTTTACCTAATAAGATGGTGGGCTGGCAAAGAAAAGTCAGGAACATTAAAGTTAAGTAATATTATTATGTTCATATTTGTGGTTTTAAGTTTTGAAGGTGGGTTAGCTTAAAAATATTGATGTGAAAAAAATCCAGTTCTCTCTGAATTTAATTTGTGCATAGTAACTTCCCTTCTACGAAATACCCATGACCAAAAATAAGCAAGATTTGGCCATTTCCTTACCCAGGTGTGCATTATGTTTATTTATATGTAATAAATGCACTCATTATAATCTTTTAGAATGTAACATATTTGACAGATCAGTGAATGGATCTAGAGGATATAAATTTTAGAAATTCAAATTTCCTTATTTTTGTTTTTGCTTTCACTACCTTGAGAATTATGAATTTCCCAAGCATCTCATAAATTTCTCCTCAAAATGATAGGACTTCCCCTTGATAGCACATTCAACATCCTCCTTGTGGTCTTTAAAAAATAGAAGAAAAAATGAAAAAACTGAACTCTTCAACAGGGAGGCCTCTTGGTGATTTCTCTAATCATTTCAGGGCTCCTTTACCTTATGTTTAAATCATTATATTTTAAAGTTCTCAGGAGGATTGTTAACATCCTTGCTTTAAAAGACGCAGAATTTCCTGAATCAAATGTTTTGAAAATGTGTTTTGTTGATTGGCTGACAAATCTGGCCCCTTAACCCCTTTGGCCCCCCAAAATATGATTTGAGAAAGGAAAACCAGGAAGTAAAAAAAAGAAAGAAAATTTCTCCTAAAGCAGTGTCCTTACACTTTTCTTTGACTGTTCAAAAGCCATCTTAAATGCTATTTTCACCATATAACATTTCATCATGTTTTTGCCAGCAATTGGCCAGTAAGAGCCTACATGCTCATTCCTGCAATGCCTTTCACATAATCAAATGTCACCCTTGTGCATTGCAAATCATTTCACGATGGATTATTAATGCCAAGACCATGTGCTGAGACATGGAGAAACCATTATGCCAGCAGTAGCCTTCTTACTGAGCCATGGACGTCACCTCCAATGGTGCCAAGTAATTGAAAATACTTGAAGTGGAGTTTGGGACTGGATTGAAGGATTAATCCTTCTGGTTTCATGAAAGCTGTAAGAGATTATGCCAATTCATTCTTTAGAAAAATGGTATTCAGACTGAGCTTTAGTTTTCTGATTAATCAAAGGAAAGCAGTCAAAGGCTCTGATGGACATAAACCACTGGTTTTATGCAAAGAAACCTCCCACTGAAGTAAATGGGAGGCTTGTGTCCAAGAAGACTAATTAAGGAATTTTCAGATAGTCTTGACACCACAACCCACAAAAAACAGAGAGCCAGAGGGAAAGAAAGCAGTCATAATCTTGTTTAAACTATGCCTTCATAAGCTACTACAGTATTAGAAAAAGAGAAGTGAAAATGATTCATTTTTGAATTTCAAAATAATAAATAAAATGATCTATTCATATTAAATTATTTTTCTTTTAGAAAATTATATCGAAACACTTTAGTTCTTATTGTGTCTTTTATAAAAGAAACCATCCTCTAATATTACAGGCATTCAGTAGGAATTCATGCATTTTGGACATATTTTCTTTATGCCATTCTCGTCTAGGCAGTTAATCCTTCCATAGCCACATATCATGACCATGAAAACTTGCAGTAATTTCCATTTTTTACAATAAGAGCAACACAAGGGCCATCAGATCAACGTCTGGCTCCCCTCTTGATGAACTCAGAAGGAAAGCCACTCACTGCTTCAGCAGCTGTTTTTGTTTTCAAGTGCAAAAGGAGAACTTATTTGAGTATTTTATCTTATTTTATATTTTGATTAAAAGGTTTGTGATTCAAGTTTTTTTTCCAACCAATGACGTGACCTTCCATGTCATCTGCTAGGGTTATTTGGATTAATGAATTTCATTCTTCTTTGGAATAAAAATCAAAAATTCCTTTGAGTGTAGTACAAGACCATATGATCATTTGTGTGCATAAGTTAGGATTGATAAAAAAATGTGTCCTCTGGCTAAAACACGGATGTGATAACTTGATTTATTTGAAGTGTAGGACACTAATTCATTTGGGTATCATATATTTTTTACCTTATTATTTTTGTTGTTAAGATTTCTTCATGGAAAATAAATATAGGTGTTAAACACGGTTTAGGTATTTAGGCTCTTTGTGTATTGCCAAGCAACCCATGGAACTGAGACATTTAATATTACCATAGGCAAACTGTTACTGGTTTTTGTTTTTGTTTTTGTTTTCGTTTTCAACCAAAGCTTGTTGCATAATTGGGTGACATGAGAGGACAAAGCAGTTAAGCTCCTGGCAAAGCTCTGTCTCTAAAAGTTCTCTTTATTTTTATGCCTCTTAGTTTTCAAACCAAAACCTTTGCGTATGAAGATACCTAGAAAAATTACTTTTCCAAGATGCGTACTGTCTAAGAGAAGATAGAACTGTTTGATTTTGTTGTGTTTAGTTTCTTGAGGCAGTAAGTGTACTTCACCTATATTATCAGATATAAAACACATGTTTTACACTTCCATGCATTGAATGATTCTTCTCAAGTTCCAGGGAATTGAAAGTATATTTAAAGTACAATAAACTCAGTTTATGAAATTAAGTTTTTACCAGGAGAGAAGGACTAAGAGAAATTTTTATTAATTCATAGACTTGGCTAATTCTAATCGTAAGGCTCTTTTCACTGCTTATTAAATGAGGCTTAACCTTAATAGTCTATGTCTCAAATAGAGATCTAGCTCCTGCCATAAAATTGAGACTATTGCCCTGCACTGAAGCTGTTTTAATGCCAAGCATTTCTATTTAAAATCATCCATGACCTCTTCTTTGTCTCTAGACTTGTATACCTTGACTCAAATGCACAACCCACTATGCACTGTAACTTAACTTCTAAAGGAGGCATTTCCTGGTAGAAATCTCCACAGGAAAGCATCCTGTTTTGTAACTAATGAGACCCAAAGATAGGAAGGTTAGTTATAACCCCTTCCCATTTGAAAGTCATATGTCAAGACTTTAATGACTTGCCCATGAAACTGGGAGAGCATATTGTTTTAATGAGACGTTGTATTTATTCCCCAGTCCCATTCCCTAACTTTAATCTGTGTCTCTTCTTAGCAAGTAAAGTGAATAGAAATACTTAGGAAGAGAATCTGAGTGGTAAATAAAGACTTGGGACTATCTTCACAGAAGTCTACAAGCCCCTAGTTGATGAGCTTTAGGAAGATGCTAACTATCTCAGGAGTTGCTGAGTGAGAAAGAAAAGCTGACTCCCATCTTTCCCCATCCCCCCTCCATCCCTCTCAGTGCAATCAGAGCCAAGTCCTTTCACATCAAAACAACTATAAAAACAAACCAAAACTTTGAGCCTGATCAATTCATCTTGTCTTCACCTTAACTTGAAAAAAAGAAAAAGAAGAAAAGAAAAAAGGGAAAAGAAAAAAACCTCAAGGAACAAAACACAACATGGTTTTGTAATAGTTACCAGGGACCTTGCTCTAGGTATGTGTGTAGAATACCATTTGTGGCAGAGGTAAACGAGGAGGAGGCCAGGTGGTTTATATTATAAAAATAACATTCTGACCTACCATGTGCATGAAACGTTTCTTTCAGTTGACAGGAACTGGTGAGTTTTCTCTGAAAATTGGACTCCCAGACCACTCCCCTCCCCCATACCTAGCAAAGACCCCCATTCCCAGCACACACAGAGCTCCAAATTGTTCCCAACATATTTGCAGGCAGCCTGACTTAGGGAGAAAGAGACACAATATTAACTTGGGTGACTGAGTTTCAACGGTTGCCCTTTTTCACATCACCATCTGGAAGGGGGGAAATGCTAATATATCCACAATTAGATAAATTGGAACACATGCAAATGTTCATGCTTAGACCGGGGCAGTCAAGGTCTTAAGGAACTGAAAAGGGGACAATTAACAGCAAGGCCTGGCTTGCGGCACTCTTTGTGCCCATGCCTTGCTGTCAGGATGAAACAGAGGTGTTGGTGACACTGACCAGAGCTGACAGACCGTACACACAAACTCTGCAAGACACTTGCTGAGACTTGAATTCTGATTCACAAAAGCAAAACATTCCCAGCCACCTGAATGACAGACTTGACAGCCTAAAAGATTTGGGCAAGAATTCTCACCTCTCACAGGGTCAGTTTATTTGGTTTTGCCACCTGCAAAGCCCCAGCTCAGGAGATCCCTTGGGTAAATGTGCTATTGAGTGAATGTCACCTAAATAACATTGACCTGCCCTTGACCTCCCCCTCTCCACCCCCCCCAGGGGGAGTGGGAACAACATCTTCAGCTTTGAGTTCATATGTACATTCAATCTGTCACATTTGTGACTATATTATTGTTCTCATTCAGAAACCTCATTCCTTACAGACTATTTTTCAACTCCTTGGCCATCATTGGTAGTGGCTGAGTAAAGTGTACCTAACTTGGTTTTATACATTTTGGATCTACAAACCTTTTTATTCCTTGATATCTTTAAAATAAAAATACGAAAAATCTTTAGAAGTCAGTTAAGATGGAGAAAAGTTACTTAAATTGATGTCTTTCTACTTGCTTTCCAGTAGGAAACACTGTAGTTGAGATGCATGTGGAATTAAATCTTGGCATCTAGAAACAGCTTTCAACATGTGTATCCTGCCTATTTTCTAATATTAAACCTGGGGAAATTATTAATCAAATGAAGGCTACCAGGAAAGTAACTGTTCAGAGAATGGCAGCCTTGTTAGAAACGGTTTTTACAAACAAGTAACACAGTTGTCAATAATTTTTAAATATTTAATAAATAATTAACAATAAAACTAGTTTCTTAGTAGGCATTTATATTTTTATACACATACATGACTACCAAAATTTTATTTCACTTAATTTAAGAACCGTACATCTTGGGACACCTGGGTGGCTCAGTCATTAAGCCTCTGCCTTCAGTTCAGGTCACGGTCTTAGGGTCCTGGGATCCAGACCTACATTGGGCTCTCTGCTCAGCAGGGAACCTGCTTCCCCCCACTCTGCTGCTCTGCCTACTTGTGATCTCTCTCTCTCTGTCAAATAAATAAATAAATTCTTAAAAAAAAAAAACTGTACATCTTAAAAGTTGATAAATCTCTATTTTATTTCAGGACAATCTACTTGGCCCATGAATTAATCTTGGTTGACTAATTTGCCGTTGTATAGTGTCACACTTTGGAAAATTATCATGGTAGAAATAAAAACTGCTCAGCAGAAAAGGAAAATTGAGACCTCACTTACTTAAGTCAGCAGGCTTATATACTTCCTAAGGGCCTAATTTCAGAACTGTCATAAAGAACTTTTTTTTTTCAACTTGAACACTGCTTTCCTTGATTCTTGGGTAGAGGCAATTTCACTAGTGAGAAATAAACATTTTGATGTTAGCAAAGGTGGACTTACCATTGTGATATTGTTATTTATAAAAAGAAATATATATTTGGTCTTTATCCTGGTCCCTGGCGCAGAGCTCCTAAAACCCTTAGAATTTCCTAAGTGGTAAGAATGAAAAAGGTATCTTTTATTATTCATAACAAAACCCTTTCTACCATACTTAAGTTTATGTTAATGAGGTGGTTTCTGAAAAGCCCCTAATGATGGTGACTGGTTGCCTAGCTAACAAATCACATGATTAGAAGGTTGAAAGTTTCAGCCCTAGCATCTGACCTTCTTGGAAATGAGAAGGACTAAAGAATAATTTAATCACTGGTGGCCAAAGATTTAATCAATCATGTCTATGTTATGAAACCTCCATAAAAATCCTAAGTGTTGGAACTCGGAGAGATTCTAGATTGGTGTTCAAATGGAAGTTCTGGGAGGGTGGTGCACCTGGGAAGGGCATGATGCTCTGGGCCTCTTCTCACACTTGTGCTCTATGCATCTTTTCCTCGGGCTGTTCCTGAGTTCTATCCCTATATAATAAACCAGTAAGCTCTTAAGTGAGCCATCTTCCTGAGTTCTGTGAATTGTTCCAGCCACTGATAGAACCAGAGGAAGGGGTCATGGGAGTTACTCATTTTTACCTGGTTGATCAGAAACCCAGATGACAACCTGGAATTCCTATTCATGTCTGAACTGGGGGTAGTCATGTAGGACAGAACCATTAAAAGGTGGGATGTGATGCTATCTCCAGGTAACTAGTTTGAGAATTATGTTAAATTGTAGAACACCCAGCTGGTGTCATGGAATTCATTTGTGTGATGTACTAGTTGTGTTGGGGAACAGAGTATAGAAGTGTAGAATGATACAGTGTAGTAAAGGAGAGACTTACCCTTTTCATGAAGCCAGTGAAGCTTCTGCTCAGACTTCTTCTAAATCCAATGTCAGTTTTTTAAATTTCTTATTGTTCTTCTTAAACAAGATCCCCCAAATTATGTAAACTTCATGCCCCACAAAACCTGGTTCTGCTGCTGACATTTAGAAATGGGACACGGAAGAGATAGAAGTTAGAAGAGTGTTCCTCTGAAAATAGTCATGGGTTCACTTGCCTCAGAATCACCTGGAAGCTTGATAAAATGCAGACAACCTCCCCCACCCCACCCGCCCCAGTACAATCCAACTAAAGAAACTGATTAAGTAGGTCAGATTGGAACCTGGGAATCTTCATGTTTAACAGTTTCCCCCAGGTGATCTTACTATCAACACTAGAGTTTTTGAACTCTTGGTTCAGATTCCTGGCCTAGGTTTATCATTGGTCTTCATAGTGTACTCTGTGGGCTTCTAGCATCCTATTGGTGGTCTAACGTGCAAAATAAAATATAAGGCAAGAATGAGTTGATCTTGGGATAATTTCTTATCCAATAGAGCTGGAAAAGTATAATTTAAAATGATTTTTTCTCTTGAAGAATTAACCAACACTTCTTAAAATTATTGAGCAATCTTATGTGGCAGAATTCCAAATTCTCTTGGCCCCATACTTAATCAAGGGGTCACTTTCAGGAGAACCCTCCTACACCGTTGGTGGGAATGCAAGCTGGTGCAGCCACTCTGGAAAAAAGTATGGAAGTTCCTCAAAAAGTTGAAAACAGAGCTACCCTAGGATGCAGCAGTTACACTGCTTGGTATTTACAATGAAGATAAAAATGTAGTGATCTAAAGGGGCACCTGCCCACCAGTGTTTATAGCAGCAATGTCCACAATAACCCAACTATAGGAAGAGCCCAGATATCCATTGACAGGTAAATGTATAAAGAAAACGTGGTGCATATATCTATATTATGCAGCCATCAAAAATGAAAGCTTACCATTTGCAATGATGTGGTTGGAACTAGAGGTTATTATGCTAAGTGAATAAGTCAATCACAGAAAGATAATTATATGATCTCACTCATATGTGAAATTTAAGAAACAAAACAGAAAACCAGGGGGGAAGAAAGGAAAAAAATAAAACAAGACAAAACCAGAAAGGGAGACAAACAGTAAGAGATTCTTAATCTTGGGAAACAAACTGAGGGTTGCAGGATGGGAGGGGAGAGAGGGTTGGGGTAACTGCGTAATGGACATTAATGAGGGCCTGTGATGTAATGAGCACTGGGTGTATATAAGACTGATGAATCATAGACCTGTACCTCTGAAACCAATAATACATTATATATTAATTGAATTTTTTAAAAGGGGGGGTCACTTTGAGCCAGCATGAGAAACTTCCTATAGGACATTTGATCTTCTCATCTAAGCAAGCTGAAGCCTCTCTCCATTTTCCTTCTCCCTGTAGTACAGGTAGAGGAAAGCATTGAAAAGACAGTAGAAGGAAAGCAGATACTAAAATAATTGTCAGCACATTGCCCTCCTCATTGAGCACTTTTGCTTGCCACAGTGTGCTGCTTCCACTTTTGGCCTTTTGTTCTGAATGAAGTTGAGTTTGTTATGCAATGGGTGACGATAAGCTTGAAGTCTTTTGTCAAAATGACCCACAGAATATCAAAGTAGAAGGTTTGGCTAAAAAACTATATTGATTTGTAGAGTGTTGTGAGATTTTAGTCAAATTATATATTCTATTTCAAGGTGGGTGATCATTTCTGTGATAAGCAGAATAGTGTAGTAGTTAAAAATTTGGACTCTCAAGTCAGGCAGACCTGGAGAGACCTGGAGATGGATCTTTTTTTTTTTTTTAATCACCTTTTTTTGCAGTGGGGCGGCAGGTGGGGTGGGGGGCTTGCTGTGCGAGAAAGAGAGAGAGAGAGAGAATCTTAAGCAGGCTCCACGCTCAGCATCGAGGCCAACTTGGGGCTCAGTCTCACAACCCTGAGATCATGACCTGATCTGAAATCAAGAATCAGAGGCTTAACTGACAGAGCCACCCACGTGCCTCTTTTTCATCACTTCTTAAGTTGTATGACTTTGGGATATGACTTGTTTTCTCATCTGCAAATTAAGGATAACAATGAAGAGAAATGCCTTTATATTAGTGATCTTTGGCTGGGTAACAAATTGCCTCAAATCTTTTTTTTTTTTTTAAGATTTTATTTATTTATTTGACAGAGAGAGATTACAAGTAGGCAGAGAGGCAGGCAGAGAGAGAGAGGAGGAAGCAGGCTCCCCGCTGAGCAGAGAGCCCAATGCGGGACTTGATCCCAGGACCCTGAGATCATGACCTGAGCCGAAGGCAGCGGCTTAACCCACTGAGCCACCCAGGCTCCCCACAAATTGCCTCAAATCTTAATATTCATTGTCTCCTATTGTTTCTGGGCATCAGGAATCTGGAAACAGCTTAGTTGGGTAGTTCTGGCACAGGGTCTCCTGGACGTTGTAGTCAAGCTGTTGGTTGAAGCTGAAGTCATCTGAAGTCTTGATTGGTTCCGGAGGATCAGCTTCAATCTCATTCAGATGTCTGTTGGCAGAAGGCATTAGTTGCCTACCACGTGTGTCTTTCTGTAGGGCTGCTTACAACATGGCAACAGAGTCTTCCCAGAGCAAGCCATCTAAGAGAGAAAGCAAGTGTTACCAAGGCAGATGGTCACAGTGTCTTTTATAACCTAATATTGAAAGTGACATACCATAACTTCTGTCATATTCTATTGGTTACATAGACCAACCACAGTATAGTGTAGGAGGGGACTGCATAAGGGTGTGAATGCCAGGAGCAGAGATCACAGGGAGCTGTCTCAGGGCTGGTTACCCCTCAAATAGTTTTCCTCAGCAACGAGGCACTCTTTTCTTTTTCTTTTTTCTTTCTTTTTTTTTTTTTTTTTTTTTTTTTTTTGCCTTAATTTTAGATGAGAGCCAGGAGGCTTTGAAATGATCATAGTGGTTTATAATGTAGCAGCAAATGAAAGGCATCTGAGCATCAAGATAAATGTCTGAGTGGGGTCTACTAGCCACTTGAAAAGCATGTGGCTCCACATGCCTAAGAAATACACAGCTGACTTTAGTAAAATCTCAGATATTAAATATTGCAGCTCTGCACTCTAACAAAGTGCAAAGGACAGAAGTTGTCTCTCTATATTAACAAGTAAGAATGGTGAGCGGATAAGGCATGGTTTACAAATCTGTATTTATGATTGGGGTCTGGCTGAAAAACAGCAAGAATAAACCATACAATCTGGGAAGTCTAATTCTAGCAGGAAGTTGTTTTGAAATAACATCATACTTCATTCACTCCCCAAGTATGTCTTTGATGACCGGTTTGGACACATCAATAAGATGTCCTGTCACTTACCATATTTTATTTTCTTGCAGGATTTCCTACTGATGGTAATTCTAACGGTGCCTATTCTTACAGTGGAATCCACACTCTGATTTAGATTTGCCAAGCAGATTGCTCTTGGCTAAATTTCTTGCCCAAGTGCAGGCCCTTATGCTTGGAGAGATCTCATTGAAAGATCCCTAAAGAAAAATATGCAGCCTTTACTGGCTTGGATTTGTAGCTCCAAATTTTAGAATAAAGCGACTGGTTAACATTATAGACATTTTGAAGTACTTGTCTTTCAGAAATGCAAAGAACAATAGCAAGAAAAACCTTTTGATCGTTCAGAATTTATTTTATTTTATGTACTTATTAATTGGTACACTTTCTCCCCCCATTTTAACCAAAGATTCTGTACATTGAAACAATAAGTAAAGACATGTGTCTGCTTTAAAATCTTGATATTGGTTAAGTCTCCGTAGTCCTTTTTCATGCTTTCTGGGAAAAGGCTCTTCTGTTCTCTCAGCCCAGCAGTACTTTGATCTCAGAAGCAGTGCCATTTGGTTGTAAATGTATGTGGTGCCTTTGATCTACTATTTAGCTGGCCTTTCTTAAAATAGATAGCTTCTTTTATCTAAGTAGTGTTTACTAGGTCTCTCTCTATGAAAGATGGCTTAAATTGCTATTATTTAGATAGAAAGTTATATAAAGTTTCTTAGGATTACCCAGATCTGAATCTAGTTCTCTAAACTCTAAAACCCCAATGGCTCTATTATAGATTTTGTAAAGCAGATTCCTATTAAAATGGGCTACTCCTACAGATGTCAGGTAATATTTGCAAAGACTTTGCTTGCTATTTGATAGGAAACTGATTTTCCAAAGAGTAATAAACATATCCTATACTCGGGAAAAATGGTAATTTTAGAGTGTCTGAACTTAACCAATTACCCCCTGAAATTCAAATATTTATATATATTTTTTAATCTTTTTTAAAAAATTATTTATTTATTTATTTGACAGAGATCACAAGTAGAGACAGAGAGAGAGAGAGAGGAGGGAGCAGGCTCCCTGCTGAGCAGAGAGCCTGATGCAGGGCTCGATCCCAGGACCCGGGATGATGACCTGAGAGGAAGGCAGAGGCTTTAACCCACTGAGCCACCCAGGCGTCCCTATTTATATATTTTTATATTACATCCCTCATAGGGTTTATTGAGATGGGATTTTTTTCTTTAAATAATGAGTATATATATTTAATTATCTTCTTTATATGAGGATTTCTTGAACATTTTGTGAGGTGCCTTAATGAATTGTGTTTGACTTTTCTAGGCCTCAATCAGTTATTCATTCAACAAACTGTCTATTTCAAGTACAGAGACACAAAGATGATTTAGTGACAGACTCCGCCTTTAGATCGCTCACAGCCAAGGGTTGTGGGGCAGAGCACTTGCAGACAATTTCATGGCAGTGTGGTGAATGCCTCTCATGGACGGTGATCCTCCCACCCTGGTCTTGGGAATGGTCATGGAAAACTTTCTAGAAGACGTGGCATCTGAGCTTCTTTGCAAGCCTGTAATGAAGAACTCAATGTCCTATAAATTCCTGGCCAAGTCCATAAGTCAAAATCGACCTATCTGTCCAGACCTCCCTAGTTTAATAGAAGTGTCCTAAACCATAGGAAAGGTCTAAAGCTTCGATGGCTTTTGCTGCCTGAAGCTACCCCAAAGCCTTCTTACTTGTCATTCAACTCTAAGGAGGAAATCCCCAAACCACTTTCACATACATTTTAGAACTTTTGCACCATTCTTTATTTAAAAGGAAGTATTGGAATTCTCTTTGTGTTATAAACAAAAATAACTGTGTACATTGCTACTTTGTTGGACTACCAGCACGTGGTTTGTTTTCTTTTCCCCCCATCCTCCTTGGTTTCATGTTCCTATTTCAGAAGTCTTGTCATTACTTCATCTGAATACTAACCATGTGTGAGCACTTCCAAATGCTGACCCTGAGAGCAGGCACTCCAGAGGACTCTCAAGAAATATATGTGACCCTTCCCAGGCCTGAAGGTTGGGAGAGGGACAGAAGGAAGCACTCTGTAGTCATTTTTGGGATTATTACAGTAGCAGTCACAACTGTCCAAAGAGGGAGGTCAAATCAGAGGGACCTGGGGCCTGACCTCAGGGGACCCCTACAGTGTTCATGGAGAGGAGAGGTCAGCCTCTAGAGGATACAAGAACATGAGTTTGGAGCATTCTTCGGTCAGTGCAGGCAGGTCAGTGTGGGACAGATGAGGTAGAGGCGGGAATGTGTGGAAAGCAAACTGAAGAGGTTTGGCTTTTTCTCAGGGGAGTTACTGAGTCCTTAAGGCTGCAAAATGTGAAAATAAAATGGAATCTTTGGTACTTGTCCTGTTCTTTCACATTAGTCACCAAACACTACTGATTCTGAGAATTATGCATTTTAGGTGGTAGAGTCCTAGAGATCAGAGAGACTGGCCTTCCCATTTGTCCAGTGAGGAAATAAGTCCCAAAGTTGCAGAGGCCTGGGTCTCACAATCACTAAGTAGCAAAGCCAGGGGTACTGGTCCACCCTATTCACCAGGACCTCAGCCTGAGCTTCTCTTCCTAGGGCTTGTTTCCCACCAGGAGTTTTAAAGTAGGGTCTAGTACCTTTGATGGTTCCCGGGAACCTATAGGAGAAATGGCAACCCACCCTCCAGTAAGAGTGGGCTCCAGTGCACTTCTCATAGGGCTTCATCCCTTTATATGGACCCCCAGGGTCCACACCAAACAAGAATTTGAATGGGAGCTGTGGTTGGTAACCAAAGAGACAGAGAGAATAGAAAAGAATCAGGATACATTGAGCAGGCCCAAATGAGCCACAGGAAAGCCAGGTTATAGAGAATAGAGAGCAATATTACTTTTAGAAGAATTTTTTAATGAGTTGCTAATCATAGTCTTTCTATGGTTCCTAACTTCAGAAAAGCCTAATGGAGCATGTCCCACCCAAACTGTGGCCTGAGAGCAAGGTGGACATGGTAGTCCTCAAGAAAATCAAGGATCTATTAATAGAAGGAAAGTGGGAGGATAAATGCTGGAAAAACCAAAACAATAGATTTTGACAGCAGTTCCCTTGTCCTCACCTGGACATGTGAGTACATAAAAGACTGGGATAGTCCCATAGAATATTACCATACACCAGGTATTCTCATTGCTTCATGTATATTTAGTAATTGTTTCAATCCTCAGCTCGATGACATAAGCATTGCTATTATTCCCATTTACAGAGGAGGAAATTGAGGCACAGAATGCTAACTTGTCTACAGTCATTCAGCTAATTAAGTACCATAGCTGGGATCTGAATCTAAGCAGTCTGACTCCAGAACCTGTGTTATTAATTATTGCATTAAAAATATACCATTTTCCTTCTTTCCTTACATTTTTTCCCTCTGAAACAAGAATTCGAGGAAGGTCCTGAAAGTGAATGTAATCCCTAATTATACCATGGTAGCTATTATTACTTTTATTACTATTTATTAATAGTATGAAAAGTCTCTGATGCAGAATAGACATTCAAAGACTGCAAAATAAGGCAAAAATCATTTGAAGACCAACCAAGACATTTGCATGGGCTCTAGGGCAGAAAGAAGATCTGCATGATCTTCAGGGGATTAGCAATGGGTAAGAAAGAATAGGAGCGGAGTAATGTACAAATGAAAATGTCCAGAAATCCATGGAGGCAGTGACAAAAATGGTAAGATGCCAAATCCTGTAATAATTTCCTTTCTCCTTCCCTTCTCAAGTGCTGCTTAAGTAGAGCTGAGGCCAGACGGGATGCAGCGAAAGTGGCCCTAATCAACTCCCTCTTCAATGAGCTGCCCTCTCGAAGGATCACTAAGGAATTCATTGTGGAAAGTGTGCAGGAAGCAGTCACCTCCACCAGTGTGAGTACCCAGCAGAGTAGAGAGCTGGATGCACTGAGACATCAAGGCCCTTGAATCTAGGGAAATACTAAAGTGAGCAAATTCATTGAGAACTGAGCAAGTTTAGGAAGACTGGCTGGCTTGGTCATGAGTTTCAGCCTCACACTGGGCAGAGAGTTTACTTTAAAAAAAAAAAAAGAGAGAGAGAGAGAGAGTGAAAGAATTGTGCAGGCTTCATTTTGACCCATGAAATCATTGATCTTCAACAAAATGAACACTTGGATTGAAAATTAAGAAATTGGAGCTGGTTCCCTATGCCACATCTCAGAAATATTTTTTAGCTGCCCTGGATGACCATTAATCAAATTTTAAATCAAAGTAGATAGTTTGATCCATCCTGATTTATTTATTTGAATGTTTGCTGTTTGAAAAGTATTGATTTTTTTAGGGCCCGGGAATGCATGCAATTGAATACTGCTTTAATCTAGAGATAAACTAGCTTATTTTTTCCCCAAACTTGACTAATCATAAAAATTATCCTAAGTGCTTATTAAAAGTGCCAATTCCCCAGTCACTGTGGGGATCCTGCAACCTGTATTTTTAAGGAAAGGCTGACTGCTTAGAAATGGAAAAAGCATATGTCCAATTTTTTAGCTCTTAAATTATTATGCTTACTATTAATTCTTTCAGAGAACTGAAATTTTTTTTTTCAGAGAAAATTTCTGTTAATGGCCATAATTAATGCAAAATGCTTTAAGAGCAAAATCTCTTGTCTTGGAAATTTAGATAGAATATATACTCAGCAATCCAGGAGTAGATGATTCGCACCATGAATTATTTAGAACTTCTGATACTTGATACCTACCAGTTACAAACAATGGAGGAAGCCTTGGCTTCCCACTGTGGCAGGTGTCTCCTTGTGTGTCCACCAAAGGCAGAAACTTGGCATTACTGAGGAAATTAGCCACCTCCTGGCTTTGCCACCTCCTGGCTTTGCCTTTAGCATGGACAAACCCCATCTAAGATGCACATTCTCTGATCACCTTAATCTCATTATAAAGGTTCTATCATTTTGGAGAAGCTGCTGAAAATGAAGGACACATTATCACTCTAGCAGTGACCCTTCTGTTTCTTTTTCCCTCATAAAAGCTCTTGTCACTCACAGAACAGATAAGAGAATGGGCAGGGGACAGAGAGTGGTTGACCTGGCAAGGAGACATCAGGGAGATCTGTTCTGGATCTGCTGTCAGGATGAAAGGAAGCTTTTATTTCCTTGACTTGTAAATTTCAAGGGCCTTTGAGGAAGAGAAGTTAGGAAAATGATGCCTGATTCATATGTGTGGAATTTACTCAGGAGCATGGAGGGGCCCTCAGTGTAAATGTAATTTATCATTTTTTCATGGAAATTTCTAAGGAAAGAGAATATATAAAGTTTGCAGGCTTCTGGATGGATTTCCTCTGGGATATTTAAAAAGCCAACATAAATATTTCAACAGCAGCATGTTAATGTTATTGCATCCAGAAGCTGTAAATTTGCTGCTATCTGATGCTGGCAGTTGTTTGTTCAGCCTCACAAAGGCATAGCCCACCTTCCCAGAAATCCGAGGCCCTGGGATCCTGCAGGATAGACCTCACTGCCACTCCAGCACTTGCGTTAGCTTTTTTTCCTGCCACTACCCCTAACCAAACTGAAGGGCAATTTCATTTCTACTCGTTACCCCCACCCACTTTGTTTCCTAAAGATTAAGGAGTCCAGATGTGAAAAAAATACATACCAAGATCCGTGTCTCTAGGTCAAACACCAGCGTAGTATAAAAAGCTCCCATTAAGAATCATGGCAATAAAATATGAATGGTCCAAACAATCAGAGAATTCTTTCCCAGTCAGTTATATAATCTCGCCTGGTTACCATCAAATCAGAACAAGGTCAGCATTTCAAGATTTCACACCGACGAAGGCAGCCTTCCAGAGGGCAACCACTCTAACATTACCACCATCAACAACAAAAACTTTGTGCAAAGATACATGAATTTCTACTTTGGGAAAATTATTCTTTTAGCAAATATATAATCAGTTAACATTTGAATGAATGTTCAGATTGGTTACAAAAATCTTCTTTACTCTGAGTCATGGTGAGATTAAGAACTTTATCCCAAATCAGCTGGAGACCTAGTTGTAGGATGCACCCCTGAAGGCTCAATATAATAGAAGTTTCACTGTAGGGCCACAGCATCAGCTCATGACCACAAAAGAAGAAGAGTGAAAAATCCTAATATTTTCCTTTTCTGGTTTCTTCCCAAGGGCACTTTGGATGATGCAGATGACCCCAGCACCAGTATTGGAGCCTACCACTACATGTTGGAGTCAAACATGGGGAAGACCATGCTGGAGTTCCAGGTACCTGACTTCCTGCTTCATGTTTATTTCGCTACTCAATCCAGAAAACCTGGAGAATGCCACCCTTATCGTTAACATCTCCTGTCCCAAAAATCTAGTCTTTTTGTTGTTGCTGTTGTTTGGGTCACTTTAATTTAACCCTCTTTGACTTCAGCATGGTAGCTCTGTCTTAGCCACACCCAAAGGAGGCTAAAACAAACAAGCAAGCAAGGCAAAGTCTTTGCTTTCTTGAAGCAGAGTAAAGCACTTACATCTACGAAACAGCTGGGGAACCCCACCATCTGACCTGCAACATTTCACCAGCTTTTCAGTACAAAGTTCCCTTTTAAGCCAGTTGAACAGTTTGAAGTGTTGGTTGTGACCATTTGGTTTTTAATTTTCCGAAGTCATAGAGGTAGTTGTCTGTACTGTACATTAAACAATGCCCCCCTCAGTTCTGGTATTTCCATTAAACAAGATCAGCCACCACCCATTGTTAACTAGATCAAAACATTCAGCAAACTGTAATCCTGTTTCATCCACTGCTGACAAGCAGTAAAGAGCTGAGGAACAATACTACCTATTATTTGCAAATTAAATAACTGCCTGAATAACATTAGCATAAGAATAATAGTAGCCAACAGTGATTGGATGCTTACTTTCTCTGACACTGTGCTCACTGTACTAAGCATTTAACAAATGTAGTTTAACACTCATGACAAACATGAGTATTTACTATCCCTAAGTCATCGTTGTAGGAAGGAGTGCTGTATAGCTCAGTCAATTGCAGAACAAGGACCCACAGTCTGATTTCTCAGCTCACACCCCCAACTCTTATCTTTTATGGGCTGGGCAGATGAAAATTCAGCAGTGATTGGGCATGAAATGTGTGCCCTCTAAAAAAACTAACTTTGAATGTTGAATAGCCGCATTTATATAATGCTAGTAGGACTCAATACACGGTGTTATGATGAAGAGATTGTGCCCCCAGTATTTCTGTTGCTTTAGGTTAGAGTCCCAGAAGCAATCAGAGATACAAGTTTTATGGAACAAAAAATTCATCATAGTGTAAATTACAACAGTGTTTCATCTGCGCCCTGAAACCACGAGCTTTCAAATACCTTTCAGACTGTTTCTGGACTACAGTGGCATAGTCACTTTGCAGGTAGATACGTAGATAACTCCTGCCCATTTATTAAAAAATCAATATTTTTTGTCATTAGTCCCCATGTTTAGCTGAAGCAAAAATACTCCCTCTTCATTTGGTCATCCAGGTTTTTTTTAAGTGGCAGTGGTTTCACTGAATTTTGATGTTGATTGCCTTGGGTTTGAAGACACCAGGTATCCCTAAATCCTACCCTCTGGAATAGACAGACATTGATTCTGAGTTCAGCCGCTGAAGCGGGCTGGTCCACTTTAGCTTGGCTCAAGTCAACTTTTCACCTCTCAATCTGTTTCCTCATTACATGTCTATTAGGGAGACTAATAGTACTAGTGTTACCTCCCAGTGCCCATGTGAGCATTAAATGGGACAATAATTTAAAGAGTCCAGAACAGTTCCTGGCATATGGTAAACACTCAGTGAAGACCGACAACTGTTACCATACATACTTCTGAAGAAGGACCACTTCACTTGAAATGCCATACTACCGGATGGATTCCCTTGACAACTTGATCTAACTTAAAGGTTTCAAATGAAGACAAGGCAACTCCCTGAAAACATTTCAGGCCTCTTGTTATAGAATAAAAGGGTGGAACTATAAAGGGCCCATACTTTTTCCCCCATAATGATCTAAGGTCGAGGAGAGTAAAAAACAAAAGAGAGGAGCATAACACAAGAGAATTTTTACAAACTGAACAGAACTGTGTGTGAAATCTGCTCTACCACTTCCTGCCTGTGCACATTAATTATCTGAGACTCAGTTTTCTCATCTATAATACAAGAATCATAATGCCCATTGTGTAGGATTTTTGTGGAATTGACATAACATGTAAAACATAGCATCTAGTATAGTAATTTCCCCCAAGGAAGAATGTCATTTATCTTAATTCCTCTCCTCTCAATCCCAACAAAAGAATATTTTACATCTCTTATTATAAAATGAATGTTGCCTGCCCTGGTACGTAGTAACTTATATGTGATTTAGTAGCTCTTTTCAGAAAATTAAGAATGAGTTTTGAATGCAATCAAATTAGTGTCCCAAATATGGAGAAGGTAAGATTTTTAAAAAATTATTGAAATTTTGTCCAAGTACTATGAATGGCTGTACTCAACCACCTTTTAGTAATTCTTAATCACCCCGCAATGGGATGTATGTTTTCTGTGTGGTCTATGTAGTAAGTTACTTAAATATGTGAAATAATAACTTGAAGCAAACTGTGGAAATGCTTCATAAATTCTCATAAAAGAGGCTGGGAGCAGGATGGGGGGCACAGGAAGAGGAAGATGTGAGGGCAGGAAAAATCCAAACTCGGTCCCCCAGTAGGGATGCTGGCAACCCACTAGGAGGGCCATCGAACACATCCCTTTTCCTTCCGCCAGTCTGAGGTTGCCTGCTGGGTCCAGCACATTCCTTGGTGGTCTGGGTTAAATACATCAGCTTGTTTCTGCACATAATGGAAATTGACCACAGACCCGGGGCTGTTTGTAGCCAACACAGCACTTCAGTGCCCTGGTGGGTAATGGATGTGTGTCTGTATCTAGCTACGGAAGACTATCCTGTGTAAAAACAAGGCCGGTGTCTCCTGACTGCCTGCAGGCTTTCTAGGGAGGCTGTCAAGAGGCAGCCCTCAGAGGAAACATGATAGGCTTCTGCTTACCTTTACTTCGTGGGAGGGAAGCGGAATAGCCTCGCCATACAGAAAACTGCCTGGCATTTGGGGGGGAGGGATGGCGACAGCACTAGCCACTGGGTCTGGTCAAGGTCAGATTTGAGACGGACTTTGACTGAAGCTGGTTAATATATTTATTCTGAAGCCTAATGCAGTCCAAGAACGAGTTGTTTATTTACGTCTTTGCTAAATTCTCCAGGTCGCCTTTTAAAACCTCATCCCATAAACAAATTTCCTCTTAAATCCATTCTCTTGGAGGGGGGGAGATGGTGCCCACCTGTTTTTCAAGTTCTCCATTTACAGTGTTTGTTTTTCTTATTTCTGATGAATCACAGAACCAAGCGAGTCTCCCAGACAAAGTTCCAGAGAGAAGCATAGTGCATTTTCTCCCCACGAAGTAGCTGAAAAGGCAAACATTGCTCCTGATAGGAGAAACACCAGGAAGCACTGTGAGGACAGAGCCCAGCTGTTGGTGGTTTAAACAGAATGAATGACAAATAGAACCAGGAAAGCTGTAGAATGAAAGCTGCAACTTGCAGAAATCACAGAGCTTTCTTCTCCATTTGATTTCAAATTTACCTTACTGGTCGGGACTGGCCACATCATTGTTGGGGCCCAAACAAAGTGAAAATCCAGTGCCTTTTGTGAAAAAATTACTAAGAATTTCAAGTCAGTGGAGCATGAAATCAAGCTTGGGGTCCTGTGTGACTGCCCACACAGGGCCTGTGTGACTGCCACCCCAGGCTCATGAGGCCGGCATTGTCCCTGAGACAGACTGACCAGAAGGGACCAGACTAGGGTAAGGAGAGTTAGGCCTTCACCTCAGGCAAAAAATTTAAAGGAGTGTCAAAAAACTCAGTGATCAAGACAATATTATAATGCACTATTTTAAAAACTTAAAATGAATGTGTAAAAATTCATAACAAAATATCAAAATTTTAAATAAAGACAGAATGTTTTTAAAAAGATTTTATTTCCTCAAGCGCGCGCGCGATAGAGAGTAGGGTGTAGGGGCAGAGGGAGAGAGAGAAGCAGGCTCCCCACTGAGCAGGGAGCCTGACATGGGGCTTGATCCCAGGACCCCGAGATCATGACCTGAGTCGAAAGCAGATGTTTAACGGACTGAGACACCCATGTGCTCCTAAAGACAGAATTTTAAATAAAAGACCCTGAACTTTCATGATTCAGCTTTAATCTTGCTTCACTCTCCTCAAAGTAGTCCCAACCCAATTTATATGCCAGCTTCTTGTTTGTCTGTCAGCCTACCCTAATTCCTCGGGGTTCTAGATCAGCCACATAACAAATAGCACAGCCCAAAGACTTGCATGAGGAGCAGGACAGATAGCTCACCAAATGGATTTCCTTTAAAGTGATAAGGCTTTGACAGAAAAACAGTGAAAAACTGTGAAAACCAGGCAACAAGGAATCCTGGTGAAACTAGGAAGTCCTTACTGAAGTCCACAGCTCTCTCCTTGCCAGTCTATTATAATGCAAGGATTTCTGATGGAATCCGTGAATCCGTGAGAGGCATACAAGGATTTCCTGGGCTCATACAGCTTCAGGAAGATCTGAGGATAGTGAATTTGGTCTTATGAGGGGAAAATAAAGAGATGAGACACGAAGAATGTGGCGATATTTCCATATATGTTACATAGTGATGGTAAGAGTAGTATCTCTACAGAGGAGGATAAGAACTAGACTGGGACATCATGTACAAAGGCAGAAAGAAGGTGATTTTCCCTGTGGGATTTTAGGAATGAGAACAACACTGAGAAAGAGGCAGTTATGTTACAACAAAAACTCCTTGGGGATGGAATAGAAATTTAGACAAGCCAGAAGGGGTGTGGGGATGACTCTCCTGCAGTCAAAAACAGTTCAAGTCTCTGTGGGGAAGTTTTTGAGAGATGTACGTTGCCAAGGGACAAGAGAATGGTTTCTGGCTCGTTCACAGCAGAATTGTGTGTCTTAAAGTCTTAGGAGCCTTGCTGGGTAGAATGATGGGAGTTTATCTGGAAGAGGGGCCATGGTTAGTATATAGATAAGAATGAGACCTTAGAAGACATTGGAGGAAGACTATGTTACTAAGGCATATGTTGCAAATGTTACCGTGTTTCTGGGTTATACAGAGTTTAATCATTATAAACTTGGGTTGGGGGGAAGGTGGAGGACTGGAGGTGGTATTTATTATTCTAAAAAATGGACATATACAATGAAAAATTCAAATGGAGTCTTAAAACATTAAACCAAAAGAACTGTCTTATTTGGAAATAGTGGCCATTCTGTAACACACAGAGACTGTCCCCTATAAGGACATAAAAAGTGTTCCTTTTCATATTTATGGCTACAAAGTCTTAGTGAGAAGATTAAAGATAGAGTAGGAAAGGCAGCACAGATTTACCCTCCTCAGTCACTGGGGTTACTTTGTTGAGAAGCACAGGATGAGAAGCAGATTATGTGAGATTTGGCCATAGAACTAACCCCACTCACGATTCCAGGTTATCATTGTGAAGTGACAGAGTGCAAATCTGGATGGGGCAGGGAGAGGTGGAGGAGAGAGGGCCCGAGAGAGGCGGCTTCCCTCGGCAGTGGGCCCTGGACCCTCGGCAGATGGTGGCCTCTCTGTTTGGGGCAGGAGGAGTAATTCCCCTGGTATCCATGTCGCATTTTAATTAATGGAAACACATGGTTTTGCTTTTACTGAAGTCTCTATGAGCTCTTCGAGTGCTTACTGTATAGTAAAATATAGACAAAGTCCCCAACTGAAAAGAAGACAAAAAACCCATTACATTATACTGGCAATTTCAACATAAGAATGGTGATATTTGCTTTTCTGAATATCTTATAGTTTTAAAATTTACCTAATAATTTTAAGATGTCTGAAATCTTAGAATGCCTTCAGTCTCCTCATTTTCATAATTTAAGATTTTTGGTAAGCAAGCAGAGGTAAAGATAGTAAAAATCAGCTTTTTTGAATGGTCAGTAGGACAACTGTCTAAATGTTAAGTTTTCATAACTAGTGTCATAACCAAAAATTGCCTTAATTTCCTGAATTGTGTTGAGTGTATGTGGTTTGTGCAGTCAATACACAATATATGTCTCTTCACCAAAAAAGAAAAAATGCAGATATCTTTCAATTGAAGACTGCTACTTTTAATCACATTAGGAAAATACAGTCTTCAGAGTTTACATAGTTTAGGTTGCCCTTGATATCATGAAGGAAAAGAATGCTGACAGAATCTTAATGCTGTGCTCAACAGCGGCCATTGGGTGTGGAAACTAGGGATTGGTTTTAATGTCAATTCTACTTGATTATCCATATTTTCAGGCATTTTCTTGACTGAATTTATACACATAGGAGTATTTTACAGTTTCTTTCATTTGTCCATTATATGTTATCTATATTCTTGACCGAAATTTTTAAAACTTTAAGTGGTTTTCTTTAATATATATTGTCACGTGATTCAAAACTCAAAAGGTACAAAGAATGTCAGTCAGTGGTCTCCCTTGTACTTCTGCCCCACAGGCATTCCTGTTTCTATCCCAGAAACAACTATGTTATCCAGTTCTTTTGTATCTTGCAGGAACTCTCATAGGCATTTACAAGCAAATATTCATAGGCATTTTCTACTCTTTTTTAATCAAATACTAGTACACAGTATATATGGTGTGCACCTTGCTTTTCTTTCAACACCACATCATAGAGATTCTTTATATTAGATCCTAGAGGGGGACGCCTGGGTGGCTCAGTTGGTTAAGCATCTGCCTTCAGCTCAAGTCATGATCCCAGGGTCTTGGGATCAAGTCCTGCATCAGGATCAGCCACTTCTCTCACTGCCTGCCACACCCTCTGCTTGTACTCTTTCTCTGACGAATAAATAAATCAATCTTAAAAAAAAAAAGAAAAAGAAAAAGAACTAGGAGGGCCTTCTCATCCATTCTCTATGAATGAAAGTATTCAGTGGTATGACTTCATTGTAGGGGAGGAAAAATAATTTTTTCTCTACCCTTCTGAGTTCTTAAGTGAGACCCCTGTAATAAAAGATTAATAAGAGAAAAACAGAAGTGTTTTTTTTTTTTTTTTTTTTTTAAACACATATACTGCATGTATACATGAGAGATGCTCAGGGAAAAATAGTATCTTCCTGAAGTGGCTTGGAATTTAGGATCAAATACCATCTTAATAAGGAAAGAGGAGGGGGATGTAGGCCTCTTAGGAGATAGTAAATGATTCTTAAGAAAGATGAATGGGGGCGCCTGGGTGGCTCAGTGGGTTAAGCCGCTGCCTTCTGCTCAGGTCATGATCTCAGGGTCCTGGGATCGAGTCCCGCATCGGGCTCTCTGCTCAGCAGGGAGCCTGCTTCCCTCTCTCTCTCTCTCTCTCTGCCTGCCTCTCCATATACTTGTGATTTCTCTCTGTCAAATAAATAAATAAAAATTAAAAAAAAAAAAAAAAGAAAGATGAATGGCCCCTTAGAAGAATAGCTGGGAGGTATGTTAGTCTGTGTCTTCTTTTGTGATAAGAATCAATCTTCCCCAGTTGATGAAATTGCTCAGGAGGGGATTTATCATAATTGGGTTCCTTCTGGAGGATGTGTCTTTAGGCAGATAAGGGGAGTTCAGAGAAAGCCTTTCTTTCCATTTGCTGTTTTTCAAGTGCTTGCCGCTTAAAACGAATATAACAAAGCGGCGTGTTTTGGGGTGGCATGTCCTGAACTCATATTTTGGTGGCAACAAATTCTGCTACTCTTCAGTATCGTCCTTTTTAAAACTGTTCCTTTAAAAATGAGCATTTAAAGGTGCCTGGGTGGCTCATTGGGTTGAGCTTCTGCCTTTGGCTCAGGTCATGATCTCAGGGTCCTGGGATCGAGCCCGGCATCGGGCTCTCTGCTGGGTGGGGAGCCTGCTTCCCCATCTCTCTCTGCCTGCCTCTCTGCATACTTGTGATCTCTCTCTCTCTCTCTGTCAAATAAATAAATAAAATCTTAAAAAAAAAAAAAATGAGCATGTGAGTAGTGCCTGGATGACTCAGTCAGCTAAGCATCTGAGTCAGTTTTGGATCAGTTAATGATCTCTTGGGTGGTGAGATGGAAACCTATTTTGGGCTCTGTGCTCACCCAGCTGTCAGCTTGAAGATTCTCTCCCTCTGCCCCTCCCCCCACTCACACACAATGAATAAATCTTTAAAAATTTTCTTTAAGATTATATTTATTTGAGAGAGAGAGCATGAGCAAGGAGGGGGGTAAACTCCCCACTGAGAAAGTAGCCTGATGTGGGGCTTGATCCCAGGACTCTGGGATCAAGACCTGAGCTGAAGGCAGATGCTTAACCAACTGAGCAACCTAGGCGCTCCTAAAAAAAAATGTTTTGATGATGTCCACCTCAAATGACACCATCTAATTAGGTGTAGGAACTGAAATCAGCTGGGAAAATAGTAAATTTATTCTCTGCCCTACAATCAGAAAACTGCACCATTCTGTAAACTAAAAGCAGAGGTTCTTGCCCCTTGGCCAATGGCAGTTTTTCTCAGCCAGTGAAAACTGCCCACTCTTCCTGGAATGGCATGAAACCTATAGTAAAAGAAACAGAAGTCAGAATCTTTGCCATTGCTGAGCCCTTTGATGCTCATTTAGAGCAAATTAATGTCAGCTAAGACACAAGGTACATCAATCAGTACCTGTCAGTACATTATTCACACATTCATAATTCCAGACTCCAGAAGAGCCAGGTTGAAAAGCAAAGTCGATTATTATGACTTTTCCTTTTCTGTATCTTGTTCTCAGTGATACCCTGTGCTGAGGAGGATCACAGTGGAGGATTCGCTATTTAAATAAATCCTTAAAAAATAAAAATAAGCACTTAAAATATTTTCAATTTTCAACCTCAGGCAATTTTAAAAACAGTACAATGAAAAATTTTACCTACATATTATTCTGAGATGTGCTGATATATTTAGATAACTTCTTGGGGGTAGAATTGTTAGAGCATATGTATTGTTATTTTATTTTTTATTTTTATTTTTGGAGAGTTGGTGGGGAGAGGCAGAGGAGAAGAAAGAAGAGAGAGAATCTTAAGCAGGCTCCATGCCCAGGCTAAGGTTGATGCAGGGCTCCCATCTCACAACCATGAGATCAAGACCTGAGCTAAAATCAAGAGCCCGACGCTTAACCAACTGAACCACCCAGGGCCCCCAAGCATATGTACTTTTCATGTTGAAAGATATTTGTCAACTACTTAGTCATTTTATAGTGCAAATATGGATAGAACAGAGGAAGGAAGGAAGAATGCTCCAGAGGCTTGGGGACTCTGGTGTTTGAAAGGTCTTTAAGCATTCCAATGATATTGTATATTCTGTTTCCCTGAGATAACTGGGAATCAGAGTTATGCCCTACCCAGCTTTCACACTTTCTTTTTTTAAATTTAATTTAATTTTTTCTTCGGTGATCCATAATTCATGCACCACACCCAGTGCCCCATGCACTCTGTGCCCTCCTTAATACCCACCACTGGGCTCACCCAACCCCCCACCTCTCTCCCCTCCAAAACCCTCAGTTTGTTTCTCAGAGTCCACAGTCTTTCATAGTTTGTCTCCCCCTCCCCCTGCCAACTCACTTCTCCTCTCCATCTCCCAATGTCTTCTGTGTTATTCTTTATGCTCCACAAGGAAGTGAAACCACACTTTCACATTTCTGCTTTGAGAGTAATGACAGGTGTTTGTTTTGTAGGAGCTGATGACCATTTTCCAACTATTGCACTGGAATGGAAGCTTAAAAGCCCTTCGTGAAACAAAGTGTTCCCGACAGGTGAGGTTTTCCAGTCAAGAATGGGTTTGTCATCTTCCTAGATTTCCCTTATTTGGATTTTTCTCTGTTTAAATCTGATACTTTATCTATTAAGAGCAGAGGATATATGAAAAGATATATATAACAGTCCATTTGAGTCAGGGACTGGTCAAATATGCACACGAAGGAGAATGTTGCCTACACATAGGACTGATTTAGATACCCATACTAAATGCCTAATAGAGGGATCATTAAGACAGACTTGGTTTCTAAGTCAAATGCTCAATCTCTCTATGCACCTATTCTGCCTTAGAAGAAGGCAGGTATGTACTCTCCAAGGCAGGTATGTGCTATGGTGAGTGCTGTGAATTGTGTAAGACTGATGATTCACAGACCTGTACCCTTGAAGCAAATAATATATTATATGTAAGTATGTAAATAAATAAATATATTATACAGTAAAAATAATTAATACATTAAAAAAAAGAAAAAGAAATTTGAGAATGTACTACTTTTGAACCGCCTCACTAAAGAGTACTAAAGTTGATTGTAGCAGGAAGATTTTTCTCACCCCCACCAAAAGTCCCCAGAAGACAACAAAAATGATTATAAAGTTGGGCAAGCTGGCATTCAGTCACCTCAATTTTTTGGTCTGGAAGTTTCTTCTTTATTTTTCAGAAACAAGGTGTCACTATTTCTTCATTACCTATGAGAGGCACCCTTCCCCCCTTTTTTTAATGGCAAAGGCAAATCCCCTCCTATGTCATTGACAGTTTTCACCTTCTATCCTGCAAGATTCATCTTTCCTTTTTGCACCAGTGGAGTTTGAAAGATAGCCATTTATTTTTGAGAATTTGCTAACAGGAATTTGTATGAGGATTAAAGCCTCTACCAGTCAGCTAGATGTGGGTGGATATAAGTTTTCCATGCACTGCAGCCCCAGGAGTTTTTTAGTTGTTCTTTGGTTAGAAAGTCTGGCTTTCAAAATGTCAAAGATGGAAAAGAAATGAGTAGTTGACAATGGCTAGGGCTATTTTTTTCTTTTCCTTTGATTTTATAAAAGGTCTTTGAAATTCGCTGGGTTGGTTATAAACACTTTTCCATGGTTGTTTTTAATTTGTTAAGGTCATAAATAAATACCATATGCTCTTGAAAATAAAAGTAAGCAATGCATCCACTCTAGGAGATCTTCTTAAAGTATATCCATTAAACCTATACATGATGTTACAATGTATTGGCAGATTTCTCACATGAGAATTGACAAGTAGTGATTCATTTCGACTAATATACAGAACAGACAATGTACATTATTATGATTATCATTATTGATAATGCCTACATTCCACAGTACATTCTTAAAGTTCTTTCTGTAGTTTCTGTGAACCATTTGGACTGCCATCTATCTTCCTTACGCTAACAAAACAGCAGTTAGGAAATTAACCCTCCTTGGTTTCTAAGCCTTGTCCTGACTCAAAGCCTCCTGCTCTCTGCAATGGGTGTGACTAAACCGAATTCTGCCCTAACCCTTCCATATAATTGTTCTGCCTCTCTACATTGCTGACAGAGATAATGTTGGGTAAAAGAGTTCAAGGAATCAGTGAAGTAGTAATATTCATGCATAAAGGAATGCATTTTCAAAGGAAGACATTTTCTAGCAAGGTCAGAGTTCTGTTTGTGGACATTATTGAGTCATTCTTGGTGGTAGTGTTCTGACACAACCTGCAGTGACTCTGTTTTACCTGATCAGCTTAGCTCTTCATTTGCTTAAGAAGTGTATCTTGAGATTTGACCTCCATTTGTGAACATCAAAGAGGTTTGGTTGTTGGCAAAACTCCTATGGATGTGGATGTAGGGGGTGGCAGAGACAAAGGAAATGAGGTGTTGGAAAGCCATGAGCACAGGTGCCTTTATTGCTCTTCACTGACACTCTGGACTTTGTCTCTTGGCTCCCAGGAAGTCATCTCCTACTATTCCCAGTATTCCCTAGATGAAAAGATGCGCAGTCACATGGCCCTGGACTGGATCATGAAGGAGAAGGAGTCGCCAGGAATCCTCTCTCAAGAGCTACGGATGGCCCTGAGGGAGTTGGAGGAAGCCAGGAAAGCGGGACAAGAACTGCGGTTTTACAAAGAAAAGAAAGAAATCCTTAGTTTAGCCCTGACTCAGATCTACAGTGATCTTGACACCTCCTCACCCAGTGATGATCAGCTGAGCCTAACGGCCCTTTGTGGTTACCACTAGCAAGGCCAAGTCCCGGCTGCCCCGAGGTTGGCAGAGGCCAGACTAACATTAGGAAGCTCAGTGAAGGAGGTCTATCCCAGGCTTTAGCAGCTACAGCCACTACCTGGAGGCTGTACTAATTCTTCCCATCCATTCCATTCACAGAATTTGAGAGTAGTAGGACCCTTACAGGACCCAATATCCCACTTGATGCAATTTTCCCATTATGCTTTCAAGAGTTCCGCCTCTTACTGAAAGGATGGAGGAAAGATTGTTGGAAAAATATTTTCCCGGCTTCAGCCTAAAGCCCTGTTAACATGTGCCTTGCTAGATTCTATGTGTTGTTGTAAACAATGGGCCAGTGTAGCATCCCCCAAAAGAACATCAGCCAGCATTGGGGAAAAAGGAGCATGATAGCAATTTTTAAAAATACTTGGGATTAAATAAACAATATATAAAAAAATATACCAGTTGGAGTTTCTTCCTAAGCTTTAGAAGCTAAGAGATACTTATACTCTAGGTGTAATCCAAAATTACAGTGGGGATTTTATCTGGACATCCCACTACCAAAGATCTTAAAGTGGTAAAAGTATGAAAATACTTGATAAAATTAATTTGGCTTAAAATGCCAGTAATAATCATTTTTAAAAATCTACACTCTTCCATATGGGGATGACATCTAAAGTAGTACTTTGTATTCCTCAAGAAGAATTAATATCTAACGTTTACAAGTCCTGGAGCTAGTCATGTTTATTTTTAATTTGCAGGTAGATTACTTGAATTGATTTGTTTTTCTTTTTGCCACCATAGTCATATGTCTATAATGGAGAAAATTACTGGCATTTTAAAGGTTAAAGCTTTTTAAAAAATCATTAGCTTTTAACAGTGCTTGCGTTTGATTCGTTTCTCATGCATTAGAGAGGAGTCTTTAGCTGTCTTTTTGTTGTTGTTCAAGAACATGAGCCATGAGTTGCTCAAATGGAGTGTCATTTTTAGGTTTTAATTAGACATCTCTCTTTGAAAATGGCTTGGGTCAATTAATTGATTAGAAAACCAAAAGCAAATACAGACCAATTTTTGGATAGTTTCTGGTCACTCAAATTTAAGAATGGCAGTGGCAAAATTTAAACATTTGTAGGAATTTCCATATTTATAACATGAAAACTATTATCATACATTTAGTTCCAAATTTCAAAATAAAGAACACGGTTTTTTCAATATTAAACAGGTTTCTTTTTCTTCATCTTTAGGCAAATGCAAACTAACTCTCCTGAAGGCTAAAACCACTGTATTAAAATTTACAGAAACATGATAGTTCAACTTCGTATCTAAATACGTGCAGATGTAATTGTCCCTCCTTAAGTCCCCATGAAAACTATGTATACTGATCATGTATTTTATGATAATAATAATAAATGATAATAAATTGATAATCAAGATAATAAATCTTGATAATAAAAAATTAATTTCATATATCCTATTTCTCATACCAGGGGAGAATTTAGCTTCATGTCTGCCCTACTCTAATGTGGGAAGGTAATACTATATAATATTAAATAAATTTAATTTTAAAATATTATTTTAACAAATGTTACATTCCTCCCCATAATGAGGCTAAATGTCACCTAGAATATAACTGCATTCCCTTATAATTCCAAAAAGGAATTAGGATTAATATTTATAAGTTGAATATTTGTAAGTTGTAAATTTTAAAATTAAGGAAACTTTCTATTTAAAGGAATTTTTTCATAAAGTAATTACTCTTTAACATTTCAAAAAGCCATAATTTCCCATGTCGGGTGTATGCAAAGCTAGGTACATCTTTGCTAGCATTTGCAGACTTTGACAATGACTACCTCAAGCTGACACCATCTAATTAGATGCAGGAACTGAAATCAGCTGGGAAAATAGTAAATTTATTCTCTGCCCTACAATTAGAAAACTGCACCATTCTGTAAACTAAAAGCAGAGGTTCTCACCCCCGGGCCAATAGTAGTTTTTCTCAGCCGGTCAAAACTGCCCACTCTTCCTGGAATGGCATGGAACCTATAGCAAAAGAAACAGAAGTCAGAATCTTTGCCATTGCTGAGCCCTTTGATGCTCATTTAGAGAAAATTAATGTCAGCTAAGACACAAGGTACATCAATCAGTACATCATTCAAACATTCATAATTCCAGACTCAAGAAGAGCCAGGTTGAAAAGCAAAGTCGATTATTACTACTTTTCCTTTTCTGTATCTGTTCTCAGTGATACACTGTGCTGAGGAGGATTACGGTAGAGGATTTGCCATTTAAATATATGGAGCTCTGGGTCCTAAACTTTTGTGGTGACAGCCCCTTTGAGAATCCAGTGAAAGACATGGACCTCTTCCTAGGAAAATAGAGTGCAGTATATACATTCAAATTTGTATAAACTGTTTCAGAGAGTTTGTGGACTTTTCCAAAGTCCATGGATTACTCTGTCCAAGAATCTTCAGTTCAGAACTCTTAGTTTTCAGCAGACTTACCATCTCTTAAACTTTTCAGCAGGGATCCGAGCTATTTTAGACATAGCCCCGTGTAGCCTACTTCCAAGATAAATGTCATTATTCTTACATACAGAATCATATTGTGTCTTGACAAGAGATAGTTTAATTTTCACAAAATCTGAAACACCCAAATTGTTATGAAAAAGCAGTTGAAAGCAAACTAGTCACTAAATGTGTGTGAACCTATCAGAATATCACTGATTTAATGAAGTCATTGTTCCTCTAATGACCAGAATCTGGTTGTCCATTTGTTCAAAAGCTATAGTCCACTGATATGTTTTCTGTTAAATTCATTCACTTACCTCTACAAAAGAAGAAGAAAATCACAAATATTCTTGAAATGCTGTACCCACATCAACTTTGAATCTGATCATTTATGTCTCAGGGAAAAGCAGAAAAAGCATATAAAGATTTAACACTTCCCTGATTCTTTAGAGGAAAATTTTGAAGCTAGCAGTATTGGTGTAGTTGACTTTATCTCTGAAATGCTTTAGAGAATTTTGAGTTGTATCATGCCATGCCTTTGGTTCTTGCCAAAGGACGGAAGAAGCCAGCAGAAGAATATTTTCATTATCCTTGACTATGTTTACAAGTAAACACTACTCAAGATATTATCACTTACATATTATTGATACTTTTTCATTTTGCCTTGTAGAAAGGCAAATATTAAGTTTTCTTCTATGGTGTCTATGGTGTTAAAGTGTGAATATTATTTTTAGCCGGGGCTCTTAGGAACATGAAAATCACTTTCTCTGCCACAGTGGTTCTCAACTTTGGCTGCACATCAGAAATAATTAAGGAGCTTTAAAAAATCCTAAATGTCTAGACTATACTCAGACCAATGAAATCAAACTCTCTGGAAGCATGGCCCAGGCATCAGTGTTTTTTAAAACTCTCCAGGTTGTTTCAATGTGCAACAAGATTTGAGAATGACTTCTACCCAGGAAGGTCCTTGGCCTACCTAGTGGGAGCTATTACTCCATTTGGCCTTGGCCCCGATTCAAATGTTGAGCTCCTTTGAGCCAGGTATGACCTGTGTAAGCAACAAGCTTTCCTGGAGCCCAGAGCTAAAGGAGGGTAAGCACATGCATACACGTGCGCGCACACACACACACACACACACACACTGCATCTTAGCGGTACAGCCAGGTTCTGCCCCAGGATCTAGGCTTTCTTTCCCAAATATGATACATAAAATATCCATACCAGAAGCATCTGGCTTGCTCATTAAAAAAAAAAAAAAAAAAGTTCCTGGGCCACACCCAGACCTGCTGACCAAATTACAGGAGAAGATCTGGATAATTCACCACTTTACCAGGTATTTCTTTCTTTCTTTTTTTTTTTTTAAAGATTTTATTTATTTATTTGACAGAGAACACAAGTAGGCAGAGAGGCAGGCAGAGAGAGAGGAGGAAGCAGGCTCCCTGCTGAGCAGAGAGCCCGATGCGGGACTCGATCCCAGGACCCTGAGATCATGACCTGAGCCGAAGGCAGAGGCTTAACCCACTGAGCCACCCAGGCGCCCTTACCAGGTGTTTCTGATCAGACTTAAATTTGAGCTCTTGGCCTAAAGCTACCTAACACATTCTTTAGTGGGCAGCACAGCCCTGCCCTTTCGGATGTAACCAGCCTCTTGGGGCAGAGTGCAGAAAGGAATAAAGGAGAGAAGGGAATGTTGCCCCTCTACCTTTTCTGGAAGCTGGAGAAAAACAGAAGGGGCAAAGAGATATGGCTGCCTTTCTTCTACCGAAAGAGCAGCTCCCAGTGTTTTATCACTTAGGCTTTAACAACATTTGGACTTAGTTTTAATCCCTTTACCAGAGACCATGCAAATCTCTTTTAGCTCCTGTTAAAGTCACTTCTCTAAACCTGACTAAAGCCTGGTAGCACTTTGTACCTTGGAACAAAGTAGGCTGTGGGAAAGGCAAGCAGAAGCCGCTTCTCAAGAAGCACGGATTCTTGAGTGGTTTGCAAGTGAAAACCCCAGATTGCTAACTATAGCAGTTCTCACTTGGTAGGGGCAATGATACACCACAAATACATTGTAAGTCAGCTGTTCAACCCTGAGGGTGCATTTTTCTATAAAAGCGAGGTCATAAATGGGGGGCAAGTTTCCCGAACTAGTCTTCTCCTACTAGCCTAGCAGTAGGACACCCCAAATATTGATCTATGGGATCCAACACATCCCTCGGTTGTGAGTAGGCAGGAGAAGGTAGAACAAGGGTAGTCTGGGTCTAGTGCATAATATTGAAATCCTCCCGGGGTGTATTTCTCAGCCCCAAACTGGTTCTCCAGTCTCTTTATTTTCTCTTTGTCCCCCCAGATTACTTTGCCAACCCCCCACCCACTGCTATTACTTGTTGCTTCTTCTGATCATGCTTTCTTCCACTTGCTGACTTACTGAAGAAAAGGTACCTTTTTCCTGCCTTCTTACAAAGTCTTTGAAAATTTTTAAGAGTTGGTATCACCAGAGAAATAGGAATATTTGTGTGACCTACAAATGACAGCTACTAACCTTCTCTGCAGACTTGTTTTCACCAGGGCTGGTGAGGAAAGCCACAGACACACAAAGGAGGACTACACTGAACAGGGTAGTAGCCATGGAACCTGCCCCATGCACCCACAGTCCCAAGGCTTCCTGCTTCTTGGGTGTTCTCATTAGGCTCCACATGACCCTGCCCCATCCTGACCACAGCTGCCCCATGATTCGCCGGTGATTCTGGGTAACCTGGCTCGAAACTCCAAACTGGACTGATCAGTCTGTCCCCCCAGGAATGTGACCTAAGAAACACGAAAGGATTTTGCCAGGTTGAGTTGGGAGGGGAAATTGGAAGAGTCACCTTCACGAGAGCTGTGGTCTGTGCAAGCACAAGTGATGAGGAAGAAGAAACCATCAGTCAGTATAGGAAGCTGCTGAGTAGAAAGAGGAGATGCCGAATGGTGCAGAGAACAGATGCAGAGAAAGGCAGAGATGAAAGGAGAAGCTAAAGGTATGAAGTCCACGCAGGGATGACAAGAGCTGCTGGCCCAAGCGCCCTGCACTAAATTCTTACTTTTTATCTGAGTGGATCACATACCTTGCAACCAAAGAAATCGGACCTTTCTCATTTCAGAGCAAAATCACACTATATTATTCTGTTTTGTTTTTTTTTTTAATCCTCCGAGTAGACAAAAACAAAAACAAAAACAAAAAAACCCACCAAACTGATGTAAGGAAGAGCCTCTTCAAGTGAAAAAATGCTGCTGAAAAATGTAGATCTAAAACTGGTGACAGAGTTGACTTCTTCCCCACTCACTGCCTCTCTCCCTCCAATGTCAGATCTCACAGAGTTCAGGAGTTCTTCCGACTCTGAAATAAATTTATGTATTATGTGCTAATCATCCTCCTGCTCCCCTACATAGAAATTCTTGTGTTCTCATGTTCTGTAGGAGGTATGACCACAGAAGGAAAATGGGACTCTATTTTTAAAAAGATAGAACTCATAACCTCAAATGACTGTTGTCTTCTTAAGAAATTAGTCACCTCAGGAAACTAATAACATGCTCTGACAGTGCTCAAGAATGCCATCTTTGGCAAAGACATTCCAGCCATGAACTCCTCTTTGGAAATGATCCTCTGAATTCATTTGAGTAAAGGAAGAAGAAAAGCAGTGTCTGTTGTGGGCTGAAAACTCCTTCCCCTGAACCAACTAGTTTACTTTAGCATCTGGACTATTAGATCACATACTTAGCAGGTGCTCAATGAATGTTTCTTGAGTAGAAATGTATTATCAGTGTATTGGTGTCTTCCTTACTCCTTGATGATGAGTTAATTCATTGACCAGACCTGGCTTTGTTCTACTGGACTAATCAGGGCTCATTTGGTTGTAAGGTAGAACCCCAAATCAAACCTAGTAGGCAAAGGGGGAATTTATTGGCTTGTGACACAAGAGTTTTTGTTCCAGATACATCTGTATCTAGGAGCACAAACCAAGACTTGATCTCTCTCATGATACCGATGTGAACATATTTGCATATATGTGCATTGTTGCTCACTTCTCAAATCAGCTTTCTTTTGTACTGACTTCATTTTTAGGCAGGCTGTCCCTGTGGAGCAGCAAGATGATGACCTGTGTTTTCATGCTCCCCTCATAGCAGCAGAAGAAATTCTTTGCCACCAGTTCAAATCCAAATTCCAGAATGGGGTGCTATACTGGTATTTTAGTTCGATGAATCACTGTACCATTCCCAAGTCACACACCTGTCCCCCCAGAACTAGTGGTCAATTTGTCCAATCTCAACAACGTAGATCTTGTGGAGAAGGAGGAGTCACCTGAGGTAAATATGAGTTCAGTTACCAAAGTGAGAAAAGGTGGCCATTTCCCAAGATATTTAAAAAAATATTTGTCCTCAGCCTTCAGAGACAGAATGAACAATAGAAGAAATGCAGTCTCCAACCATTAATTGGAGAAAAGGATTCTGGGTAGACAAAAAAATAACAGATGTCCACTGTGAATACATTGTACCATTTCCAAAAATCAAATCCAACCTCAAAGACAAATTTTGTCACCGTTAAGGATGTTCAAAAGAACATTCTCCCCTGAGGGGAAGTCTAAAAGTGTTTCCAGACCAATCACATCACTGGAATAAGCATACAAGTTCTCTGAGGACTCGCCTGAAGGGGCCAGTGCTCATTTATATGTAAGAGTTCTGTCTTGTGGAGAAGCCTAATCACTCACATTAATCTGCAGTCACACTTCATACATCTTTCGTGCTGATGAATCATTGCTATGCAAGTGAGTCAGGAAATTTCCTCCGGTCTATTTCTGGTGGGCCCTGGCTTTCATTATCAGTGGCTGCTAACACTGCTTAATAGAAAAAAACAAAACAAAACAAAACAATTTACACCACCAATTGAAAACAGTTGTGGCAAAACTGGACAGTTCATAGCCTGGGTATTTTATTTTCCCCTACTTAGGGCTGAGCACCTTACAACCTCAAGAATGGCTCCACTCTGACCCATAAGTTGTGACATAAAATGATTTTGGAAACAGTTTATTCTGAGGCAGTCCATGGTATTTCTTCCAGATAGTTCCATGTTTCCATGTAACAATTTGTTAGTTTATGTCTGGAAATGAACAGGCTGTACATAGTGCAAGCAGGTTTTTGTAGGGAAATCTTGAAAACACAGGTGACCCAGTGAAACTCCAGATCACCAAGAGAGTTAAAAAGTCAACCTGAAGACATAATGAACTAAAACTAAAAAATGGAAGTGATTTTTTTACCCTTTCAGTTAATCTCTCAAATGACCTGGGAATTTTATTTATGTATTCACTTGTGGCTACTTTGATTTTTTTTTTAATTTTTTTTCACAAGGCCACCAAAGCAAATAAATCCAAATAATGGGAGAGGATGGTTCAACTCTCCTGAAGGCTGAAATGGATTCTTTTATCTTAAATGATAAGTCACATCAATACGTTTGTTAAAGATGGGGTTATGAACGTCATGACTTAGAGTGAGACAATCATACAGACTTTCCTCCAGACCACTCTAACTGGGAATGTGTTCAGCGTCCTTTTTATTTTCTTCATGGAAATCCAAGGATAGTAGCTCTTTGTCCAGTTTACCAGTCGTCTGTGAAAAGCCAAGGGGGCTCAGCTCTCACTCCGCTGAAAAGAGGTTTCAATAGGCTATGTCTTGCCACAAGGGCAACTTCATCCCAGGCATTGCACGTGTCACAAACGTTGACAGTAGGATTGGCAGGGTCTAAAATGAATGGCCTAAAACAAAACAAAACACAAAACTATCCATGTCTGACCTCAGTTTTGATTGCTGTATAGTGAGAAAAGGGGATGTCAGAGTTAAAGAAGGAACGTGGTTAAGAAAAGGGCCCTTGGAAGGATGGAAGCAAGCCCATGGAGGGCTAATACCCATCAGGAAGCAGCATCTTGCTTTTGCCTCCCCACCGCACCCCCCCAACACAGACGCCTTCTCCTTTTTCCTCTTCACTTCAGGAGGCATTTCCTCCCTGCTTTCCTGTCTTCAATTTCCTCCCCATTTGCCATGTGTATCCACATTTGATTCATTCCACTCAAATTACTCATAATTCACACTTGAGAATTAAAGTTCTGTGAGAAGTAATCAAAGGGAATGGACTCTGTGCTAATTAAGGACTGCTCATTTACAGTGAATCACAATAAAGCTATCTTTGCTCCAGACTTTCTTTGTGGCTGACAAATATGCTGCTTCTTTCCTAAGGGTATAGAAAAAGATAGTTACCTTGTGTGTTTCTGCTTCACCTTTACAAAAATGGGGAACGTGGGACAGTAGTGTCTGTGCCAAACAACCTCGATTTCTGCGTATCGAACCAGAAGCTTGAGGACTGCCCTCATTCCCTGCACCAGGCTGAAGAGCAGCGGCTTTCCTGCCAGTTCCCAGATGTGAATGGTGAGGAGCTCCACGGTGTAAGAGGAGGGAAGTTTCCGGAACCTAGACACACAGATGGAAGGGTTGTCTACTTCCCTGGGTTGTCTTTTTCCCAGAAAATGAAGACAGATTTATTCAGTTATGAGAAAAATTTAAGCCCAACAGGCAATTTACAGAAGAAGAAATTCTATTTTCAATCTGTTTATCAAACAATAATTTTCCACCCAGTAGATTGACAAAATATAAAGAATGATAATATCCAATGTGGGTGAGTTTGTGAGAAAACAGACACACTCTATTGGTAAGAATGTAAATCAATACAGTCTTTTTTGTAAATTAATACAATCAACTCTATACAAATTTGACATATGCTTCCCTTTATCAGCATTTTCCACTCTATTCCTTCTGTAGAGAATGTGGCTCATCTGACTTGAACACACTCTGGATTTTGAAGACTTATATTTTTTAAAAAGGAAAATATTAATTAATAAGTTTTATATTGATTGCATGTTGAAATGGTAACATTTTTGATATAGTGGACTAAATATATTATTAAAATTAATTTCATCTATTACTTTTTACCTTTCTATATATTGCTACCAGAATATCTAATATTGCATATGTGGTTTGTATTTGAACCTTACATTCTATTTGTCTTAGCAGTAATCTGTGCTGTGCACTCATTAAAAGAAGGTAGATCTCTAAGATCTCTAGGTACAGATATAAAAAGGTATAATATAGATTAAACAAAAAACAATTTTTAAGTGACACATAAACTGCAAAACCCATTTGTCCTTTGTTTTTAAAAAACTAAGCATACATAAAAAACAAATTTGGCAAAATATATCCTAAATATTCTTAGGGAGGTGGGAATTTGAGGTCAAGAAGGAAAATTTTTTTTTACAGTAATCTTTTAAGTTGCAGTTTATGTTACACCAGGGAAAAATGAAATAGAAATTAAAGCTGAGGGTTAAAAACAAACTCATGGGAGAAAATAAAACAGGTGGTTTCAGGATTTTGTGTTGATTGATATCCAAATATGTATTTTTGTTGCCTTGGCATTCATCAGCCATAACAATCTCTTTTGAAGATGTGTTGCAAAATCAAGCAATTTTTTTCCCCAAGCAGAATGGAAATATTTTCATACTATCACTATTGGTCGTTTGTTTTTACTTCAGTAAAGGAAATAAGAAAAACCAGAAGTAAACAACATTTTTTATCCTGGTCATGAAATAAACCAGATTTCAGCTGATCAATAATTCAGTTCCTGCAGTACTCCCTTAGGGACTGACAACAACAAACACCAGACTCCAAATCCATCTCCACTGGAACCAGCTAATATTCCCATGTGCCAAAAGGAAACCATGGTTGAAAACCACTCAAGCAGGAGACGCTCTTCATATTCCATGAGAGTAAATGTAGGGGGGAGAAAGACATTTTACGGAATGTTCTCGTGGGTAGTTACATACCTCTAACACTTGTTCTTATTATCCTGTGTTCTATTTGGGCCATTTAACACTGTTTCATTTAACTCTTTCCAGTTGTGTGCAAGTTTATTTGTTCTTCAGGAGCATTTCTGTTGTTCCCAGCTTTCCTTATCATGGGAAGCACAATTCTGAATATATTTATATGAATTCCTTTTAAAAATAGGATTTATTTTCCCCAAGGTTGGTTCCCCAGGTATTTCTAAACTCTTTTTTTAAACATTTATTTTTAGTACTCTTTTTTTATAACATATTTTTAATAAATGGCCTCAACCTTTTTTTTGAAACCAAGTAATAAATAAACAATTTTTATGTTTTATTATCACTTTTTTTATATAAGAGAATTACCTCGGAAAATGGTTGAGTATTTTAAAATCCTTAACACATAATAAATATTTAATACAACCTTACCAGATTACTTTCCCAAAATAGAAAACCAATTACCATATTATAACATATGTGGTCCAATTTCCCCACAATACCACCTTTTTTAAGTCTTAGAATTATTGTTCTGCTATAGCGATAGATAAGTTTCTTCTTCCAGACCTATAAATGCTCTCCATTAAAAAAAAAAGTGTTAGATTTCAAAACCAGTGCTTGTCATCTGACCAAGAATCTTACTTAGGCAGAAGCTTTATTTCTTTGTTCTTCTGTCCTTCTATCTTTAATAATAAATTTTTACCCAACCAAATGAGAAAAAACATATAGGACGTTTAAAGACTTTTAGAAATAGGAGGAAATTATACAGAAGTAATACATGTTTTTGCAAAGTGACTAATGTTTTCAATAGTAAACAGAAAAATACACAAAGAGTAGAGTGAGTGATTAAGATGAACAAATCAAGATAGTAGCAACTTTATACAAAGACAAAGAAGACACAGTCCTTGTAGAAAGTGCCATATATAAATATGTTATAGTAAATACCTTGTCTCTGCTATTTCTGCCGAATGGAAAATTCATTTCTACATCTTTATGAAAAGTTGATCTTAAAATACTCAGATGAGTCACTGAATCTCCCTCACATCCCTTCATCATAAGTGAGAGCACATTTCTACCAAAGGCAAGGAAAGATACAAGAACACGCACATGTCAGCTTTTGAGGACCCCCTTCTCTGAAAGACAGCTCTGCCCCTGATAAAACTGGCGAAAGAGGAAGGAACAATTGAGGCTTCAAAGAGTACACATCCCACTCACATTGTGCTAGTAGTTTCCCTTTTCTTCTTCCTGTGCCTTCCTTCTTTGCCCCAATCCATCTGGTTATGCCAGGGAATATTTTTGTTTCTGTTCTTTGGTTCCTACCAAACCATTATGTTGTTCTAGAATAATGTGATACAGATGTCCCGTATCCTAGACAGCCCTTTCTCCTTCTCTCTCTCACTCTCTCCATATATTCCCTCTCCTCTGCCTACCAAGGGAAGAGGTGGTGCCTGGAAGTGTGAAGGAAAGGGATATGAAAAGAGGAAGGCTCCCATGGTGTCCCTGTGCTGGTACATACTTATTTTCCTCTGTGGAGTTGGCAAATGATGTCTTGAACCAATGTATCATTAAACGAGTGAGCTCCTTCACCCTTGCCACAGATGCCTTGACAAAATCCACTTGGTATGGCAAGAGGGCCAAGGCACACAGCTGCGCCATGTCACTGTCGTCACAGAGGTACAGTCTGCGATAAAGGTGAAGTTTTAAATCTGTTGACACCAAGGAACAAAGACCATTGTGAGTATGTGCTCCCTCCTCTCCTTTTCTGGTTTCCCCTGATACAAGGTTACCCTGATTAATGAGACCTGGGTCATTTAAAACAAAACTGTTCTTTTTTTCTTCTTAGGAAAGTTGTTCCAGTTTGCCCAAGTCATTAAAAGAGAAAGCTTCAACATCATGATCCCAGAGCAGTTCAAATTGAGCAAACTCTGCTAGGAGCAACTCTGATGAGGCAGATTTTCTGTCTATTCTCAGAGGAAGTTTATTTCCAGAAGCAGATTTCATTACCTTACTTCAAATATCATCTACATATAAGTTAAATGCCACCAGGCTCTCTCAACAATAACCTATATAAACCCCCTTGTTCCGTATCTAAATTGTTCCTGTTTGTACACATACTTGCAGAAGAGATTCTACCACCCGGACTCTTGAGGGAATTTATTATATTTATAAGGGTAGAGAAGATTTAAAGATGTGTTAAGGTCAAATTTAAAACAAATAATCCACTTCAGTTAACTGTAAACCAAAGAGGGAGGAAAACTAGATTAAATGGCAAGAATGATCTGTAGACTTACTACTACAATCTCATAAAACACCAACTCAGGTTGTGCTTACTCTACTTGTAGGAAATATAAATGTTTAGTATCTTTGATCATAATCTATTTAAATTTTCCCAATTCAACATAATTTGAATTTCTAATATGATTTTATTTTGGATACATACCTATATGCTACCTATCCTTCTGTCCAATTAAATTGTCCCACAATGACACCCTTGTTAATTGTGGCAAATTTTGAATCTGCAACACATATTTTAAAGTTAACTGGCAAGGAACTTATTTAACTTATAAAATATATTTTATAATAAATAACATATATGACTTGATCTAGAGTCCTAATTTCAAGCATATCTATACAGCCTTTTCATACTGGTCCAGTTGTTCAGGTCAAATCAGAGTTCTAAAGTAGGTTGATTATCAACAGATTAGAGAGTAAAATCAAAATCCTATGATAAACATAAGCGAATAGAGTTACATATGGCAAATATTCTTACCAAGACATATTATAACACACATATTTTAGCTCCAAACTTTCTAAGCCACAATCGTTAGAACAACTTCCAAAAGACATTTCGGTTCTACAGGGAGGCTCTCTGCCTTTCTTAGCAATCAGACTGGCACAGAAACTCAAGATTTATGATGATAAGGAGGAAAAAAACCCAATAATTTAACTCAAATTTTGGTATTCAATAGGTATGTCAGGTATTTGATGACCTACTCTAGCTGATAAGATGACTTGGCTAACCCAGAGATTATCTACTCAAAGCTACTACTGTATCAACATTTACTCTCCTTCCAAGTTCCTCACTGGCAGGAACCCAAGTTAAAGGTCTCTAACTTATTTTTGAGGCTTATGATTTTTTGTTTCTTTTCTGTGTGACTTAGGTGGGTTTATTAAGCCTTATTTTATCATCATCCTATCATAGCCACCACTTGTAAAGCAGGAATACTTGGCTCCCTTGCTTTGAATCAAATACTATTCTAAGTGCTTAATAATTATTAACACATTTACTCTTCGACATCCCAGAGATGCAGGAACTATGATTCTTGCCAGTGTGTAAGTGAGGAAGTAGAGTCTGAGAGGTTAAGTAGGTTGCACAAAGTCAGCATGGCTGGGAAGTTAAGCCATCTGTTGTCACCTTACTGCCCTTTATTGCAGGTTGGATCTGAGCCCAAATGCTTCCTAACTGGTGGCTAATTCAGGTGTTCTCAGACTTTAATGAGTACAGGAATCATGTGGGAATCTTTTGAAAGGCAATTTCTCATTTAGTAGGTCTGGGATGGAGCCCAAGATTCTGTATTTCTGGCATGTTCCCAAGGGACGCTGGTAGAGATGGTCTGAGTATCCTATCTGGAGCAGAAATGTTATCAATCAGATCTCGTCAGCTATCCGGCTCTGGGCTGCATTGTGGCACACAGGCTGTGCTGTTCATTGTTCAGTGCGTACGTAAGATGTGCAGGGAATAACAACAAGATGCCTATGAAGATTTGAGGCGATCATCGGAGTCTTGATCTGACTATTATTAGTAACATAGAGCTGCCCACTAAAATTCCTTGAAATCCTAGGACTTGCTGGAGTCACTGGACTCTTGTTGTTCTATAAAACCCACTCCCCAACCTCAGTGGAGAGAAGCGGGGCTACATAATAATTTCAGGCTTTTTCAATTCATTTCACACAGCTGTGCTCAAGAACTTAGGGGACTTAGAAGCCAGTGTAAAAACATGCTTCTGCTCCTCTGGGGGACATTTTCACCTGAGAGCTACTGATATAGCCTCAAATCCTCAAGACAATTACCCAGGAGCTGCTATTAGCTAACCACTGTGCTTTTGAAGTCTGCACCAAAGAGAAAGAAAGCAATTTGCACAAATATGAGAGCATGGTGAGCCTATGGTAAGACTTAAAGGGATAGAATTACCTTTTTTAAAAAAATTTTCATTGTACTAAGTATTCTGCTACATGATTTCAAATTAAATCTCATTATTATAATTCTTGCAACTATCTCTGTTTTATAGATGAAAAAAATGAGGCTTGAGAGTTTTATAGGACTTACTTAAGGTCTCGTAGGTAATATGAAATAGATCTGGGATTTGGCCTCAAGCCCAGGGTGTTCTCTCCATTACAGAACTTGGAGGTTGTATCAGTCTCCACGGGTCCTAGACAGTCTGAAGGCCCTGGATTGACAACCCAGCCCCTTTATGTTCTGGTGACCTAACTGTGGGTAAGTTGCTTACATTTTCTAAGGCTCAATTTTTTAAAATATTGAAACTGGAGATAGTATCTTTCTTTTAGGCTTTTAGTGAAAGTCAAATGGGACCATTTATTCAGATTTTAACTTTAGCAATGAGAATTATATATGGCATATAATGGGGGCTGGATACATCACAGCATTTCAAAAAAATCTGACAGGATCAGCAAGATTATCAGAGCCAAGAGGACTTAATAAAACTGCAGGATAGCCTAAGAGTCCACACTCCCTTTCCCAGCACTTTCTTATTTCAGAGTTCCCCATACTTTTGTCTTATTATAGGTGATGTTATAGTAAAATGACCTATGTATGTATCTGTTTTCCCCTCCAGACTATAAACCTTATTGGGTCTTATTCATGTTTGAAACCCCAGTGCTAATAGCTTCTAGAAGGTGGCAAGCATGCAATATATGTAATTTTAACATGAGCAGCACATTGTCCAACAGTATTGGTAAGTAAAAGAACTAGATCAAGAAAGTCAACATGTTCCTCTAGAGTGTGGCTGAGAGGGTAGGACCAATGTTATATGTATTCATTCCGTTTATTCCATAAGCAGTTATTGAATAAAACAGTGCCAGAGGGGCACCTGGGTGCAGTGGGTTAAGCCTCTGATGTCAGCTCAGGTCATGGTCTCAGGGTCCTGGGATGGAGCCCCGCATCGGACTCTCTGCTCAGCAGGGAGTCTGCTTCCTCTCTCTCTCTCTCTCTCTCTCTCTCTCTCTGCCTGCCTCTCTGCCTACTTGTGATCTCTGTCAAATAAATAAATAAAATCTAAAAAAAAAAAAATTAAAACCAGTGTCAGGCACAAAGAAAAAGCTTATGCTCGTGGAGCTCAAACACTGTAGGAAGCCAAACTCATGCACAGTGACAATACAGGAGGACTGCACTGTGGCAGTGATACAAGGAGAAAGGAGAAAAGCACAACAGGCAGGTCTAGGAAAGATCAGAGAAGGAAGTTGAGCTCACACTGAGCTGAGTCTTGAAAGGTAAGCAGAAACTGCAAGGCAGAGTGTAGGATGGGACCAGTTTAGAAAAGTATACCATTAGGGGCGCCGGCTGGCTCAGGCAGGAGAGCTTATGACTCTTGATCTCAGGGTCATGAGTTCGAGAACCCCACATTGGGTAGAGCAATTATTTAAATAAACTTTAAAAAAAAATAAAGTTGGGGCGCCTGGGTGGCTCAGTGGGTTAAAGCCTCTGCCTTCAGCTCAGGTCATGATCCCAGGGTCCTGGGATCGAGCCCCGCATCGGGCTCCCTGCCAGGGAGCCTGCTTCCCCTCCTTTCTCTGTCTGCCTCTCTGCCTACTTGTGATCTCTCTCAGTCAAATAAATAGATAAAATCTTAAAAAAAAAATAAAGAAAAATGTATCAATGGAAACAATGTGCAAAGACATAGAGATGGGAGAGAGCATGGAGCTTTAGGAAAAACAGATACTTCAGGGCTACAGATACTTCATGAATCTCTCGCCTACAAAATGCGAGCTCCAAAAGAACAAAAATCTTGATCTCCTATCTAATCCATTAGAAGTATTTAAGAGCACGTGGTAGATATTGCACAAATAATAGTCCAAAGGGATAAATAACAGTGAAAATGTTTAATATGTCCTGATAAACTGCAGAAGAATCACTGACCATGTATTGGCTCATGGCAATTTGGCAATTTGTTTCCACCTATTGCCTCAAAGAGAATACACACACACACACACACACACACACACACATACTTATATATGTATATATATGTATACAAGAATATACATATTCTTCACACAGAAGCCTAGATTCAAGTCCCAAGTTCTCTGGAGAATGTATTTACATCTATATAAATCACTTAGTCATCTGGGCCTCTTCTTGGACTACTATAACCAAATACCACAGACCAGATGGCTTAAACAACAGAAATATATTTTTCCACATTTCTGGAGGCTGAGAAGTGGTCAAGGTGCAGGTAGATTTAGTTTCTGGTGATAGACCTCTTTCTGGTATGCAGTGGGCTGCCTTCTTGCTGTCACATGCCCAGAGAGGAAGCTCAGAGGTCTCCTTCTCTTCTTCTCAGGACGCTAATCCTCAAGGGGTCTCTAGTCCCATGACCTCATCTAAATCTGATTACCTCCTAAAGGCCTCTCATCACAATACCATCACACTGGAGTTAGGGCTTCAATAAGTGAATTCTGAGGGGCCCATAACAGGGTCTTCATCTTCTTGCCTAATGGAGATACTTTATCCTCCCTTTTTATACATCTGACTAAATTTTATATTTCATATCTCATTCCAGATACCACAACTTCTTAGGGATAAATGTAACATCACAATGGCCATAACAATGTCATTCTATGACTCTGTCCTTCTCATTTCCCATTTCCTGAAGGAGTTCCCTCAGATTCCTCCCCTATCTAGGATGCCCCCATCAACTAGCTCACTTATGTTTGTAGACTCTTCCTTTCCATACCACATGCTATTTGTCATTACCATCTTCTCTGGATCTTTTGCATGGTCCAGTGTCTTCTATGGCTGCTGTTACCAGAAGTATTAAGGGTCCTACCAAAAACAGTAATGCCATCAGGGTGGTCGTGCTTGCCAAAGGCACAACCATTTCTGCCAGTACCAAGAAAGTAGGAGCATCAAGGAGAGAGGCCTGTTCTTGCCTCTTCTCAAGGCAGAGTGAGGGTGCCTCTTGACTACTAAGGCCCTCTGGACGCCTTCCTCACTCCACAAAAGCCCCAGAGCTACACACTACCACTCAGGCTACAAAGCTGGGCTGACTTGAGCTCTGGCTACCATAGCAGATAGCCAGAAAACAGCTCTTCCAATTTTCCCTCGAAATTTTTTGAAATCTTCCTCCAAGAGACAGGGAGGGGCATGTATCCACTGGTGCTAAGTATTAAGCCCCTCTCTCTTCAACAATGATCTGTTGAGTTTGGGCTAAAGTTGTGTTTCTAACCCATCTCTCCCCCTGGAGGAGACTCATTCATCCTCCTGAGTTTGCCTGATGGTGAGTGAATCCTGGTGCAAATTCAACTTAGGCTCAAAAAGGGATTCTTGCACTCTTTCTCTACTCCATTATACCAGACAAATAGTCAATCCTTGATCACATTTCTTAAATTAGAAACCGGTGGCATACAGATACATGGTGTTCATGTGCTGTAGAAAAGTGCCTCCTAAAAACACTCTATGTTCCAGTTCTACTATAAGCAGTCTGGTTCCCTATGCCTCAATCAATATGGCGTCCAGAGTGGTCAGCCCTCCTAAATACAATCTGAAAAGGCACCCATTTTAAGGCTTCCTGTGAAACAAAACAAATATATCTTACCTGTGAAGGGAGCAGGCCCCAGGATGTCCCAGTAGGCCATGATCTCAAAGGAATGACTGTGGAGACCTTCCGTACATACAAAATTGAATCTTAAAGACAATGGTGCTCTCTTTCCCATTAGGATCCTTAAAAAGGAATATGACATGGCATGAGAAAGAATAGAGAAAGAATGAAACACAACCCTTACTCTACCGCTGCTACTCTCTTGACTATTTCTTGAACATTCCAGAAATGTTCCCTCCTCAGGGTCTTTGCAGTTGTTGTTCCTATACCTATAATACACTCACTGAAGATGATCCACGTGGTTTCAGCACTGGCTTTATTCAGGTCTCTGCTGCTCCAGTTGGCCTTTCCTGGCCACCCTTTAAAACAAGAGCTCCCTCCCTGTTTCCTGCCCCCTTACCCTGCTTGATGGGTCTTTACAACATTTAGTTACCACTTGGATTATATTATTTGCTTATTTCTCTCACACTTGGGTATTAGTTGAACAAAGGCAGGAGCTGTGCATATTTTCTTCACTCCCCTGTCCCTAGTAACTGGCAAGTAATAGGTGATTAACAAGTAACTTAAATGAATTAGCATCTGAGTATGGACTGGGGCATAGATATAGTCAATCATGAATATGATGAAGTAAAATATTTTAAAAGAAAGCTGGCTTCTACTTCTGGGTATAATGGAGTAGTTTATAAAAGACTGATGCTCAATAAGAACAACCAGAAAATTAGATTTTAAAAACTATGTGTATGGGCGCCTGGGTGGCTCAGGGGGTTAAAGCCTCTGCCTTTGGCTCAGGTCCTGATCCCAGGGTCCTGGGATCGATCCCCATGTCAGGCTCTCTGCTCGGTGGGGAGCTTGCTTCCTCTTCTCCTCTCTCTCTCTCTCTCTGCCTACTTGTGGTATCTGTCAAATAAATAAATAAAATCTTTTAAAAAATAAAAAATAAAAATAAATAAATAAATAACCATGTTTAGGCATATTTGAGAGGCACCAGGTAGTTGGAAGCTAGAGAGGCTGAGGTCCGGTGAGGGTCAGGACAGCAGATCATGAACAGATGGGCGTATACTCTGCTGCTTTCTTTCTGGGGACATACACTGATTTGGGGAATAGGTTAGAGGATGAAAACATGGATTTTGTTTGGGTAAAGAGAAGCCGCTGGGGTTAAAGAAACCAGCAGAACCCTGCCAAGCTCCTGGGGCTAACACAATGTGGAGAGACTTGGAGGCCACAATCCTGATGAAAAGGGAACGGTGGATAGTTGAACCTGAAATATGACCTTTTCTTCTCCTTCCAAACGTCTGCTGAATTCTAAAGATGCTTGAGACACGTATGGTTAAAGAAACAAAGCAGGACGTCTTGAAGAGTTGAATGGGATTGTTGACAGTCTTAATGGGTTGAGACAACATGGATTAGGGTTCAGTCTCAAGGGCTAAGGTGACAAGGACTAGTAGGGAGTTCCTGACAAACATACCAAGCTGTAACAGTGGTCCATTAACTTGGCCACATGGTAGAGTCACCTGGGGATCCTTAAAATACACCAATGCTTTTGCCTCCACACATGGTTTTTTTTTTTATGGGTATGAGGTGTGACACGGACAATCAGCTCTTACTCTATTTGGTGAAGAAAGAAACAGTAAACCCTCATTGGAAAAAGAACATACCCTGAGGCAACTAAGATTTTTTATGCACGGTGTCCTGGCTTTAGTCTTTAAAAATCACTAGAAATTCCAAGAGATAGGGCTATGGGGGACATGGCCATAGGTGTGTGAAGCTTATTCTTGTGGATACCAGAGAGTCTGAATGAAGTATTAGATCTACTGAGGAGTTCAGAGTTCTAGAATGGGTCAAGATTAGGGAGAATGCCAGTACTCTCTTATGCTACCCTGCAAGTATCTTACTCTCCAATGAGTATCCCAAAAGATTTTTGCTAATATTATTAGTAGAAATGAGGCATGGGACATAGCAGGGCCTGCTCATAAGCCCTCAGGTGATATTATTTCCCCTTCTGTTCTTGTCAGCCTAGTCCCTGAACAGGTCTTGTCTTGTCCGTGTCTTATTAAGACAATGCCTGCGATGTCCTGCGATGTCCTGCGATGTGGCTCGGAGGAGAGCCTTAAGATGCTCTGACTGGATAATACAATGAAACAGAGATTCTTGTTTTCAAAACCTCTAAATCAAAGCCATAGGAGATAATGGCGAGAACTCCCCATTATAACCATAACCATTATAGGCATGACGCATATTTTATAGCTGTGTCTCCTTAAAAGCGGAGAGTATGTTTTCCCGTTGTGGTATTTTAATAATAAACACACTGACATGTAAAGAGAGGAGCACAGTTCCTCTGGCATGTAAATGATTTCCAGTACCTTGGGCTTAATGGGAAAGTCTCCTGAGATTTCATTCACAAGCAGGGCCCAGCAAATGACTGACACAGAACAGTTGCTGTTACTGGTAGGTTAAGACATAGAACAGTTTCAAAAGAAAAGAAAGAGGTTTTTTTATTTTTTTTTTTTTCCTCTCACACCCATCTCTCAAAATAAAGTAACTGAATAGCTTTAAAAATAACAGCAACAAACAATATATCACCAAAAACCAGGCATCAATTGAAACAATAAACTCTATACTCTCAGTGGGTGGGAGTCTAAACCAACTGTCAGACCCACATATCTGCTTCTTTTCCATGCTTAATTCAATTTTCCCTTCAAATGAATTGCAATATGGTCTCTGTTGCTCTGAGTCATGGAGAAGAAAACCCCAAAAAACACCTGCTGCGCACAGATCTCAGCATAGGCCAACACCTTCGACAACCTGCTTCCTTCCCTGCCTCCAGGGTGCTTCCTCAGTTTGCCTTGAAGCCTCATTCCTCAGCAAATACGCTCCTATTCAGCCACGGGAACCATTCAGCAAAATAAAACGTGGGCTAAAATGGATTCTGGGCTGAATTAAAACAATTCAGTCCCTGGAAAAGTCACTTGGGGGAAGAGGAAATGAACAGGCACTTAGCAGGTGCAAAGGAAAGACCGTGGTTACCTGGGAATTCGGTTCAACCTTAAAGGGTTTCAATTAAATTATTTAATGAGTTGAAAGAATAGAAGGAACACAGATGAGAAAATGAGTTTGCGTGTTCTTAGTCAGGAACAATTAGAGTAAATGAACCAAGGTTTTCAGGGCTGTTATTTTTCATGGGTTTTACTTCAAAACTCATTCTGGAAATCTAAAAAGTAAAGACCTTCAAGGACTGGTTTGGGGGGTTTTGTTTGTTTGTTTGTTTTACTTTGGGTTTGTTTTGTTTTTCCAGGAAAAGGGCACCTGAGTTGTGGAGGACGGGGAAAAGGTTTAGGGAGAGTGTGTCCATAAGGTTCTTTGAAGTTGGGTGGGCGAGGAGTATAGAAAAAGGACCTAACAATGAAAAACAAATATTTTGATTCCACATAAGGTCACCCTGGGAAGCGTATAGCCTAACTCTTATTTTTAATGTGCCTTTAGAGTACATTAACATTCTGTTTTGATAAATAATAATAACAATGGTATAATGTACCATAGAGTTTACAAATTTAATGGGGAAAACTTGGAAGAAGCAATGGGTAAAATGAAAAACACATTCTCCCATTTCTCCTTTTTGTTTTCTTTTGTCTTAAAGGTGGTCTTTCTCCATTCAAAGCGTAATCGTATGTGAAACTCCATCATTTCTCTTTCTGCCTTTCCAACCCAATGGACTTCATTACAGCTACCATTGTGCCATTCATCTGACGTCTTTTGCTAACTGCCACAATTTAGTAGGTGTTTGGTATTCCTGAAGGTAGTGTTTTTCAATAAAAGCCACATTCAAGCTATTTCTCTATACTCAGTTGAAGCAAGGACTTGGTAACGAATCTATTGTTTAAATTAAGAAACAGTTCTGAGACACTGTTTTAAAACGTTGATCTTATTTTCACATTCAGGTGGCACCTAGCTTGGTCTGTTTTATACAGGAGAACTGTTTTCTTCATTTTATAACACAGATATTTGCATTTTTCTTCAACCACAATTCACTAGACTGGAAAAAGTAACAGGTGATATAAAAATAAAATAGAAAAATAAATAACAAGTCAAGCCTTTTTCATTTCTTTCTTTTTCTCTTTTTGGAACTTACCAAAACATACACACACACACACACACACACACACACACTCCAGGCCTGATTAGTTCAACATTTGGAGCAAAGAGGAGACATTGTGTATAATGTCAGCAAAGCCACATCAGCAAGAGACCCCAGGATACCGCTAAAGGGAATGTTTATCAGACAAATGTGTCTCAAAGATTCTTGGTACTTGGAGGCACCTTTTCCACCCCTTCCTGTTTGCATTCCTCAGAGTCAGATTTCAGCTAAGGGGATGGAAATTAAATAAAGGTGCATTGGAGAAGACATAATTAGTCCTTAAATCATAAGATCTCAAATTCATGAACTTTCATTGGAAGTTTATCTAGAAGTCTTAAAAAAAAAATGCCTCCGAGGCAATCTCTCCAAATTTCCTCCTAGGAATTTAATGTTAGCATACACAAGTAATTATTATTTAATAATGCCCTTTTGTGCCAAGCTAAGAGTTTGCCTTAGCTGACTTTTCTACCTATCGAACAAGAGAATTCACAGTAACACCTTCACCCAGACCTGTTTCCATGTGAAGTTTGCTTCAAGTTTTCTCTCAGAGCATCCAACCCTTCTGTCAGTTGTTTCTTGCAATGGTTCACATCGGCAAACACATCACTGAACAGCACGATGTCAATCTCAGAGCATCCTTGAGTATCAGTCCCCTTTATGTAAGAACCACCCTGTGAAGACAAACAATACAATGTAGGTAAAACCAAACTAACCCTGAGAGAAGCACAGATTTCAAGTTGTAGCATTTTAGGGTCAATTAACATTGTGGAATAGCTCAAATATGTGCAGTTGAGCCCCACTCGCTCTGAAAGAAGAAAAAGAAAAGGAGGAAGCAATGTATCATGGTCTACTGAGAACCGAGCCTCGCCTATGAAAAAGAAAGTATTCTTTGCAGAAAAAAGCCTGAAAATCCTTGGGAAGACTTAGCACCACAAGTTCTTAGACTCTTTCTGCTTGGGAGCCACTGGCCTGGGGCAGGAATCAAATTTGCCACTGTATACTCCAAAGCTTACAACAGCAGCCCTCAGTGAACACCCAGACAGGCAGCCCCAGCCCTAAGTGTCCTAACAAACCTGACCCGTGAGAGTTGTAACCGGAAGTGACTACCATTCCTGGTAGATGTTCGTATGCTCTGCTTTTAAATAGATCTTGAATGATTTTTAATAAAAAGTTCTGTAGTAATAATACATTATATGTTAATAAAAATTTTTAAAATGTCCTGTAATTATAATCAATGAGATTTTTACTTCGGATCTCTTACTAAATATAACTTTATAAAAGTTAAAATGTTAAGTAATTAACAGTACACTGTTGCCTTCTTTAGCACTCAAGGAAAATGTAGGTTGCCAGTTCCCAAAGGAATCTCTCTGTCAGTAAAAGAAGCCTGTTACCTATGATTTGGGAACCATAATGTCCCAAATAAGGTAAAAGCAGTCTGTCAAAGGAGGACCGTGACACACAAAGGGACAACGCACTTTCACGTGACATTGGAAAGCGTTCCCGGGTTTGACTCCAGCGTCGTTCTCTATCTGCTAGTCATGAGGACTAGCTCAAATGGGTGCCTTGTGTCCCCCTGTCTCTCCCGTCCCAACTGTTCTTAACACAGTTCTCACTAGTGCAATTAATTTATGAAACCTATTTCCCATTAGAAATTATAGTAACAAAAAAAAAAAAAAGAAAAAGAAATTATAGTGACAAAGGAATATGAGAAATGGCGTTTTGAGCAGTCTTCACCCGAGAGTTCTCAATACACTAATGTGTACTGTCAGGCTCCAAGAATGGAATAAATGGCACAACAATTCTGCAACTTAATCGAACAGTGGCCCTTGTTTTGAGCGAGTGTCGTACAGGACCAGAATTGAACACTGGCTCCCAATATCCAGCTCTGTGTCCACACCTCGTCTCTGTAGAAGAAAATACAACCTTCGTATGCCGGCTTTTGTCATAACTATCTTCAGGAAGAATTTAATCATACTCAAGTCATATTTGCTATTGAGTTACATTTAAAAAATCACTTTTTATTTCAAATGAATACATGGCTTAAGGATGATTTTATAACAGTTACATGTGCACTTGGGGGCACCTTTTAAAATTCTTTTTTATTTTTTTTTTAAGTGATGTCTACACTCTTCGGCAGGCTCAAACTCATGACCCCGAGATTAAGAGTATCCTACTCTATCTACTGAGCCAGGCAGGAACCCCTATCTGTGCATTTTTAAATAAAGGGGCAGAAAAATTATTGGAATGAAAGGCCCTCAGAACTGCCCTATATTGTTTCTCTACAAAGATTCAAAAGTATGTGCTGATGGTGTTAATGTTAACAGTAATAACAACAATAGGGAGAAAACCATATCATCCTTGTCATTGGGATCCCTTTTTTGTCCAGGAAATGTTCTGTGCTCTGTGGACAGCCATTCCTGGACACACCGAGCTGTCTTCAGGCTGACAGGGAGCCCATCAGTGCAGCACCTAATTACTTCCACAGGCAGACTGCTCAGCCATGAAACAGGGCCCTGGGGGACAGGCTCACCTCCTTTGCCTCAAAGTCCCTTAAGCATTTACAAACATCGGTCAAGTGTGAGCCAGTTCCCTGGTCCTGCCAATGTAAAGGTACTTTCATCCCTTGGGCAGAAACTGCCAACCCTAATGGGCTCCAGATGTCGCGTGGTTGCGTGCCTGCTCCACCAGCCTGAAGCGTGGCCTGGCATTTCAAAGGGCTCCTTGCAGGCTGTGTCGCCCCACGCAGGAGGCAACACTGGCCTTTGAACACACGTGACCTTGCCCGGTTGATGTGCGTTACCTCCACGGGAGAAGAATGGCTTCCGTAGGGCTGTGTGGCCTGGCCAGAGGGCTGGGGGCTCAGATTACCTGGATCACCCGGGAGGTCGGCACCGGAAAGCAAGCCTGGATCCGCGTGAGCAGGGCCACGATCTCAGCCACACAGGCAGCGCTCTGAGGACCTGAGGCTGGGCGGATATTTTCATCTGCAAATCTCTGTAGCTCTTGGGGACTCTTACACTCCAACATATGATGAGGTGAAAATCCTATAGACATTTGGGCTGTACAGAGAAATAACCAGGATTTCATATTCGCTGCACAGAAATAGATGTGTGTCAAAGGCAAGAATCTAATTTTACATGCAAATTCTGTATAGTTAATCCCCAGGACTACCTAGCTGTGATAACGGGCAGACTGACTCTGCTGACTGGTAAAGCATCAGATGAACAGCAAACGTCACCCCCTCTAGACTTAGCTGACATTTAACCCTAGGTCTTTATAGAAGAATGGCTGAATTTCTTAGAAAACAGATATTCCAGCCGTTCTATGTGAGAAAGAAAAAAAAAAATCTTTTGTTCCAGTCGATGAAATCATTTAAAGTTTCTAAATGAAAAACATGTATGTTAACAAGTTTCAACAAAATGATCCCAGGGTACAGAATTCCAAGTTAAACCATCTATTAAAAGTCTGAAACTAGCAGCCCACAGGCCATATTCTGCCTCCAGAATGTTTGGTTTGGCCTGCACGGTGCTTTCAAAAAGAAAAAACTAAGCCAACATGTAGAAATCTGGAGACAGTGCATTGTTTTTAAAGGGGGACATCGTAGGTGTGTGGGGTTTTTGTTTGTTTTGAACCAGAAATGCTGACAAGACTGACCCCACCTTCAGGAGAAGGAAGTGAACACTGAATCGCTAGGTTCAGTGAAAGGGACATGTGAACTAAACTGACAACAGACAGAGTCACAGGAGAAGAGGTATACACATTTTATCACTGTTAACATTTTTTTTTTTAAATATGCACAGAATTCTTTACAGAAAAGAACTCAAAGTAGCTATGAGACCTGGGGGCTCGTACACCACTTATACAAGTACAATAAATTGGAAACAAGTGACTAGATAAAGGGAAGAGGGTTTGGGGCTTCTAAGGCCAATAAATTGTGGGAAAGTGACTAGGAAATATAAAAGGGGAGCTAATGGCAGATAAAGGATATAAAGGTTTGTTTGTTTATGAAGACTCATATGCCATCCATCTCTGGGTTTCCAGTGATAAAGGCTACTCTCCTGGTCGTGGTCCGGGGGAGGGGGTGATTCCTGGCTCGTGTTTTTCCTGTTTCCCAACTGCCTCACCTCCAAATAATCAATACAACAAATTGGCATAATTTGGGGTGGCATATCCTGAGCCCCTTCAACATCAAAGAAACTTTCATAATTTCTGCATTGGATGGACCAGGGGGAAAAAAAAAATCCCTGAGTATCTGCAATCACAAAGTGTCCCTTAATCAGGGTCATACAACCAATTCATATTAGCACTGAGAATTCATTTTAGATTGGCCGCTGGCTAGAAGAGAGCTCAAGTGCCTTAAAGCATTCACTAATGCTCTCTGGGAATGAACTTCCTCCTCAAGCACGCATGGAACATTCACAAGAACTGAATATATACTCAGCTACCAATAAAACCCAACACGTGCCAGAGAACTAACGTCCCACAGATTACATTCTCTGGCCACTGTGCAATTAAATGAGAAGCCAGTAATAAAAAAACTAAAAATACTTCAAGCTTTAAGGAATTTTAAGAACCACAGACTTTAAATAAATCATGGATCCCAGGAAAAAAATCATGATGGAAATCAGAACATACTCAGAACTAATCAGTAACAAGAAACTTTGTATCAGCACTCAAGGGATACAGAGCCCCTTGGTTAGGCTTTGTCAATTAAGCCAAGTTAACAGATTGTTGGTTTTGTTGTTGTTGTTGTTTTGACACTCTGATTCTTCAACTTGAAACATCATATCCAATTTATATACTACTCTCTTTAGGGAAAGTTCATCAAAAAATGATTACTTTTCAGTGACACCTGCGTATCCAGAATCAATGACTACTTCCTGGAAAAAGTTTTATTTATTAAGAGCCTTTCAGAGAGCAGCTGTCACCAGTTAGTTTAGAGGACAGACCGCACATATGAGAGCAAAATGTGTTAAGATCTTAGTTCTGTGGTTTATCTGGTCTTTGACATGGATAAACCATAACCTGACTCCCACTTGAATTCCTGACATGGTTCCACTTTTGACTGCAAGCCCACAGAATTGTGCTGTATTGTCTCTCTGAATGATACCTTGGCTTTCCAGCTTCTTCTTCAAATTTGGTTTGGCAAAATTATTCTTCATCCCTGCCACCCCAAATGCGTGTAGTTCCAAGCCACACCCTGGTCCCATCTTCCGTTCTCTATTTCCTGTTCCTGGAAGCAACCCTAAAGCCTTGCGCTGAGGGAAAACCAAAATATGGTTTCTCCGTTGCATAAATATATACAGAGGGAAAGAGCGAGGCTTTTTTTTTTTTTTTTTTTTACCTCTTTTACTGGCTGTGAATCGATGCTCCTGTAGTTCATGGTTCTCCCGACTAAGGATTGTTCCAAAGCGCCTCGAACACATCCTACAGGTTTTTGATATTTCTGTAGTCATATGCTTTATATTCCTTTCTTCTAGATTTTCCCAGCTGAGCTTGTGCGTCTGCATGGTTGACCTCTCCTGTACAGGCTGAGAAAAAGTAAACACGTAACATAGGAATTACAAGAGCTGTTTGAAAGGTCTCCTCGTCTTCATTTGGCTTCTGACTAAATGTTCTCAGTCACGAGCAGAGAGATTCTCATTCCGTTTCCTAAACACAGCAAAGCCCATTCGTTCTTTAGATATAGATGGAACACTGCTGTAGTTTTTTTTTTTTTTTAAGATTTTATTTATTTATTTGACAGAGAAAGCACAAACAGGCAGAGAAGGCAGAGGGAGAAGAAGCAGAGAGCCCAACATGGTGCTTGATCCCAGGAACCTGGGACCATGACCGGAGCGGACGGCAGACACTTAACAGACTGAGCCACCCAGACGCCCCTGAATACTGCTATAGATTAATAAATGAACCATGAAAACCACAGTGCTGAAAAAAGGGTACTTTTTTTTTTTTAAAGCACTAGGTTTTGTTTTATAAAATCAGAAGAATGACATACTGGCTCTTTTTCTGACATTTACTATTTGGAGACTTTGGGCAAACCATTTTCCCTAATTGGGTCTCTGATCCCTTATTTGGGAGAAGGGAGAAGAGGAAGGTGGGAAGTATATACATGTACCTCTAAGGTTACACTGAAAGTAAAAATTCTAGAACTGTGAGAATCCCCACACGTCACAAGCATTTTGGAATAATAATTACAACCACGGCAGCTGCTCTGAATACAACACTTGTGTCCAGTGAATTCTGCTGAGCATCCTTAACAAAGGGAAGCCCCAGGAGGTGGATATTTCCTAGCGGACACTGAAAAGTGTGCTTTTCTGCTGCATCCCACAACCTGGCCTATGGCCACGAGCTCTGTTCTAATTTTTAGTCTCCTGTCAACAAATCTCCATGAAGAGAATTAAAAACCAAATAAAAAGCAGGGTTGCTTGCCCCACGTGTACCTCACTGTGATGCTGCAGTCTTTCCCTTGGGACTTCGTGCCCACATTCTTCGCAGTGAACTTTTCCAAAATGCTTCTGTCGAAAGTGATACTTCAGAGCCTTGTAGCTGACAAAATCACTCCCACAGCACTCACACTTATAGCATTTAAGAGCCCACATCCTCTCCCAGTGAAGTAGTAGGTGTGGATCCTGCTGATGACAAAAACAAAAAGCATCAGCCCTTTGAAGAAAATCTAGCCCCTTACAGTTAACGAGAACACAGATGTTACTTCTAGTGCACTAATTGGTGCTCAGCCCCAGAAGTGTCTTCTAAGAAGTTTCTCCCTCACTAAAATCAAACACCATACTTATTTAGATGAGCTGTTTGTAAACAGCTGTAACATCAGTAAAACCAAAGGCAAAATTGTGTCTAGGTATATATGCACAGTCTTCTAAAAACGATCTCAAGTGAGTCTGTGACCCAAAAGACGTTAGCATCTACTCCTTTAGACACGCTCTTTACTCAAGGATTCTCCAAGAGCCATTGTCTCTTCAATTTTTACCACCCCCTGAATCCCATATTTGAGAAAATTATCATGAGTAATGATTTACACATGTCTTTTGAATCACTCCCTGGACTTTTAAAAGTAGTTAGAAACAGACAAAAAATAAAAGTTTGTACCAAGAGACACAGTAAGGTAGATGTCCGGGATTCCGGTCTCCAGCAGGCTGCTCCTGAAATGGTTTGTTTTTCTGGTTGCCAAGTAACTCTGCTTGCATTGGTAAAGCTGGTCCTGAAGCTTCCTCAGAGGTTAGAAGTCTGTGATTTATAGTTAACCAGTGTCTTGGCAATTGATTAGATCCAACTTCTATTTTCATTTTTTTAAAAGATTTATTTTTTTTTTATTATTATTTTTTAAGATTTTATTTATTTATTGACAGAGATCACAAGTAGGCAGAGAGGCAGGCAGAGAGAAAGGGGGAAGCAGGCTCCCTGCTGAGCAGAGAGCCCGATGCGGGGCTTGATCCCAGGACCCTGAGATCATGACCTGAGCTGAAGGCAGAGGCTTTAACCCACTGAGCCACCCAGGTGCCCCATGATTTATTTATTTATTTTAAAGAGTTAGAGAAAGGGAGAGAGAGAGAAAGACTGTTAAGCAGACTTCCGTCTGAGCCTGGAGTCTAACACAGGGCTCGATCCTGCGACCCTGAGATTAGAACCTGAGCCAAAATCCAAGGTGGGCTGCTCAAATGAGTGAGCCACCCCGGCATCCCAAGGTGCAACTTTTCTAACTGTTTGCATAAATTATTTTGCATCTGCAAGGTAACAAATTATTGCAAACTTTAGCGGCTTAAACACACAAAATTATTACCTGACAGTTCTGTAGGGCAGGAGTTTAATAGGGGTCTCATAGGCTAAAATGTAAGCATTGTCAAGGCTGAGTTCCTTTCTGTAGGCTCTGGGTAAGACCCACTCCCTTGCCTTTTTTCAGCTTCTAGAGTCAATGCATATTCCTAGGCTGGTAGTTCCCTTTCTCCATCTTCAAATGCCACAAAAACGAGTGGAGACCCGCTCACATTGCATCATTCTGCTCGGTCTTCTTTTTCCACTTTTAAGGACCCTTGTGACTCCATCGGGCCCAACTAGATAATCCAGAATAGTCTCCCAGTTTTAACTCAGCTATTGACAACCTTAGTGCTACCTGCAAACTTAATTCTCCTTTTTTTTCCATAAGGTAACAAAAGCTTCCTACAGTTAGGACATGGACTTTGGGGGACCATTTTTTGCCTACTACATTGTACTTCTGAACTTCAATCAGAGGCAGAAATGAATCCAAAATGTATCTGTACAAAATGAAAGAGAGGCGGGATGCCTGGGTGGCTCAGTGGGTAAAAGCCTCTGCCTTCAGCTCAGGTCGTGATCTCAGGGTCCTGGGATCGAGCCCCGTGTTGGGAATCTCTGCTCAGCAGGGAGCCTGCTCCCTCCTCTCTCTCTTTACCTGCCTCTCTGCCTACTTGTGATCTCTGTCTGTCAAATAAATAAATAAAATCTTTTTTTTTTTAAAATGAAAGAGAGGCAAACTGTTTCCTCCCCTTGCAAAAATGCCCGTGCTTAAATGGCTTTGGAGTCTGTCCCATAAGTAGAGAGCTGCCGAGCATGTGTACTTCTCACCGAAGTCTGGTGCAGCTTGCCAGCTACAGGTCCTATTGCATTAGGAAGATGGGAAAACAATTTAGTAGGTTGTGACTCATGTTTTAAAAAGTCACATAAGACAAAACGAGAGCATACTGAACATAGTGAAGGTAAATAATGATTTGTGAAACATTTGTTACAGCTAAACATAGGTTGCAGGGTAAAATGCATTTTAAAAAATCACGTTTACTCTAATTAGTTCATGTCATATCTTCTCATTGGTCTGCAGAAGTTCCATCTCTTGTTTTATTTCCCTTAATCCCCCATCCTCCACTTTCATTTACCTCCTTGTCCCCCATAGGCAACCATTATCATGTGTTAAATGCGTTAACTTTTTTTGTTATACATGTATGTTTTTGTAAAATATTCCTTCTTCTGGGCTCATGCTTTTTATAAGTTACATGAAATGAAACTAAAAAGACACTATCTATACTCTGGTCCATTGCTTTCATTGCTGCAGAGTCTTTCATGGTGATATCTACCCTATTTGCTGTATGTCTTTCTCAGGGTAGAAGTAAAAAACATCTGAAAGCCACTGGTCTAGTGAGAACACCCAGGATTCATTGGAGACCTTTTAGAAAGGAAGGAACTGGAAGTTTTCTTCATCCAAGTTGCATGTCTAAAATGTCTGTTTAGTCTTCTTGTTCCCAACCGTTAAGACCTATGGATGTCACTGTTTCCCAAACTTGGTCCTGTAGGAGGATACAGGTGGACATATACCATAAACAGAGAATCCTTTATCCACTGATGTGAAGAGTTGTGGAATTTTTAAGCGGAAACACCCTCTTCCTGCCCTCTTCCCTGGGCCCTCCATCATTTTAACAGACAAGTATTTAAAGATAGTTTGATTTCAAGAAATAGAGACTCACTCAACATAAAATAGAATTTCTTGAAAGGGTTTTGGGTATCTTGGAAAACCCAAGAATGGGAAGAAATCCAGGCCTCAAAACCATCTTTATCTCTACCAAATTGCCTAAAACAAGGTGAATGGTCAATAAACTTTGGTCCAGTATTAGATGAATAGGTGAGAAGAGGAAGGAACTGGAAAATCATCAGGAGAAGAGGCAGCAGCTCTCGCTGATTTTAGGGCTAGCCCTGTAATTCTGGATCTCTGCTCACATACATCTGCTTCCCTTGCCTACTTCTGCACCAATATGTATACTGGCTCCACAGTATACATATCGGCACCCTTCAAGGGTGACAAGCTACCCAGTTTGCCTGAACTGTGGGGGGTTCTTGTGATGCAAGATTTTCAAGTGTTAAAACCAGGAAAGTTCAGGCAAACCAGGAATTAGTCACGTTACCATTGCATCAGGGTAAGCTTTAAAAATCAGCTTCATAAATGCAACCAGTCCCTGTGAATTGATGGATTGAGTTCCTCCAAGCCCCAGTGTTGTGAAGTTTGGAGCACTTGATTGGATCTACCCAAATTGTGATTTATTTCCCCTACACCAGGTGTTCATTCCTGGGTCAATCAATCTTGACTGAGCTACAGTGAAGAGGCTAGGCAGGTACCTAACTCATCCATAAGCCAATGGACCAGCTTTACCAAGAAAGGGTGTTGAGGCAATGTTGGGCCTTTGTAGTTCACAGATAGGACCTAGCACATCACTCAGAGATTTCCAGCATGAGCTCTCTGTCCAGGATCAGAAGAGTGAAGGAATGATAACAGTGAAATTATTAGACTTTCTAAATGAGATGTACCTCATCCCACCTTTCACTTAGTATGATATTTCCAAGATTCATCCATGTTGGAGCATGTTATCATTACTTCATTCATTTTTACAGCTGAACACTATTCTGTTGAATGGATATACCACTTCTCTTATTAATCGATGAATTAACTAATGACACTTGGATTGTTTTTGCTTTTAGTTAATATGAATAATGCAGCAATGAACATCCACACATACATCTACAATTTTTTATATAAGCATTGTTTTGAATTCTTGGGTACCCGAATATGGGTCTTACAGTAACTCTCTTTAACCCTTTGAGGAATTTTTTTTTATATGCCCACCAGCCAATGTATGAGGGTTTCAATTTCTCTATTTCCTCACCAACACTGACTATTTTCCAGTTTTAAGTTATAATTGTGAATTGGACCCGATGAGTTTTGATTTGCATTTTTTGATGACTAATGATGTTAAGTATATTTTCATGTGCTTGCTGACTATTTTTACATCTTCTTTGGGAAAAGAAGATCAGATCCTTTGCCTATTTTTTAAGTGGGTTGTCTTTTTACTGTTAAGTTATATGAACACTTTATATATTCTGGATACCAAACTCTCACCAGACATATTATTTGAAAATATTTTGTGCCATTCTGTGGTGTATCAATTCATTTTCTTCATAGTGTCCTTTGATGCACAAAAGTTTTTAATTCTAATGACCTCGGGTTCATTTCACTTTTGTTGCTTGTTGGCAGTTAGGCTATTGCCTAACTGAAAGTCATGAAGATTTACAGCTGTTTTTCTTCTAAGAGTTTAATATCTTTAGCCCTTACATTTAGGCCTTTGATCCATTTTGATTAATTGTTGATTTTTGTATATGTTATGAAGTAGTGGTTCATATTCATTCTTTTATATGTTGATATCTAGCTGTTCCAGCACCATTTGTTGAAGACATTGTTTTTTTCCCCATTGCATTGCTTTGGCACACTTGTCAAAAATCAATTAACCATGGGAGCCTGGTTGCCTCAGTCTCTGGGACATGCAACTCCTGATCTCAGGGTTCTGAGTTTGAGCCCCATAGTAAGTGTAGAGATTACTTTAAAAAATAAATCTTTAAAAAAATCTTTAAATCTTTAAATAAAACAAGTCAATTGTCTGTAGCTGTATGGGTTTATTTCTGGACTTTCAATCCTATTCCATTGATCTGTATGTCTGTCCTTATGGCTCTACCATACCTGTCTTGACGGCTGTAGTGCATAGTAAGTTGTGAAATTGTGTAGCGTGAGTCCTCCAACTTTGTTCTCCTTTCAACATTGTTTTGGCTATTCTGGGTTCCTTGAGTTTTCATGGAATTTTAGGATGTGGTCATCAGCTCCTACAAAGAAGCCAGCTGGGATTCTGATAGAAATTGTGTTGAATCTCTAAGTAAGTTTGAGGAGTACTGACTTAACAATACAAAGTGTTCCATGGGATCTTTCTATTTATTAAGATCTTCTTTAATTTCTTTAAGCAATGTTTTATAGTTTAGAGCATACATATCTTGAACTTCTTTGGTTAAATTTATTCCTAAGTCTTTTAATTTTGGGGGGTGCTATAATACATGGAATTGATATCTTAATTTCATTTTTGGCTTATTCATTGTTAGTGTTTAGACACACAACTGACTTGTACATTGATCTTGTCTTCTATAATCTTATATACTCATTTCTTAGCTCTCATATATATATATATATTTTATACTTTAGGGTTTTCTATGTGTAAGATCATGCCAACTACAAATAGAGATGGTTTTTACTTATTCCTGCCTAATCAAGATGCCTTTTATTTCTGGGTTTTTGTTGTTATTGATGTTGTTTTTGTTTGTTTTCCAAATTGCTCTGGCTAGAACCTCCAGTATGATGTTGCATAGATATATTGAAAATTGGCCTCATCATCTTGTTTGTGATCTTGGAGAAAATCTTTCAATCTTTTACCATTAAATGTGATATTAGCAATTGTTATTCACAGATGCCCATTAGCAGGTTGAAGAAGTTCTCCTTTATTCCTACTTCATTGTATCTTTTTTCATGAAAGTACATTGGTTTTTGTCGAGTGTTTCTGTATCTGGTGAGATGGTCGTGTCATTTGATGTTTTATTCTATGATGTGTTACTGATACGAAGGGCTAAACTAGTTTTTGGGTATCAAACCAACCTTGCATTCCTGGACTAAATCTCATTTGGCCATGATGCGTAATCCTTTATATATATATTGTTGGATTCATATAGTTGAACTCTATTTGCATCTATATTTATATATATATATATATATATATATATATTATACTATATTTGCATCTATATTTATAAAGAATGTTGATTTTTAGTTTTCTTTTCTTGTGATATCTTCTGCTTCTACTACCTTTCTTGGGCCAGAAATGATTTCTTATCCACAATAGGAAAAGAGATACAAATGATATACAAGGATACGAGGAAATAAGTACCACTATACACCTCAGAGGTTAAAAGCCTTAATCTACCTGCTTATCTCGGCCCCCTCCCCAGTCATTGGCTGGCCTTCATGAAAAAAGGGAGAGGCTTCCTGGCTCCAGGGATGCTTCTTAGTCTGCTAGGCAATCTGCAAAAGTGGACTGTTAGTGTGTATGGCACATCCAGTAAGCTTGGAATTCCAAATCATGAATCATCTGCCTCAAAGCATCATCACCTTGAACAAACCCTGTGGAGAGTAGAGCCACAGAAGTTACAAGGTCATGTTTGCTAGACTGCCTTCCCCAAGTCCAGGACCCAATACCTGCAATACCCAACCTTCCTGTTAGTCTGGTCTCAATGTATCTTCTGTGTTTTTCTACCAACTATTTACAGAGCTGGCCTGGTAACAAGTGAAAGAGGACATTTCCTTGGATCAGCTGGAGGCTGAAGACCCTGAGCTGCTGTTCTCTTCTGTATACTCAGTGTGATGCCCTTTGGAAGCACATTTCATGGCAAATAGTCAGTACTTTGGCCTCCATATGGATGGCACATGCTCCTGGGCTAACTCAGGACAACCATCTGCAAGGTAACCAAGGAACAGCTCTCAGGACCACACTCTTCTTGCCTCACCCTCAGAAACCCTTATGTCACAGATCCTAGGGAAGATCCCTTGCCTGCAAGGACCTGGCAGCACATTCCCACCTCTAGGAGTTGGTAACCTCCTTCCAAGGCCATGGCCTGACTCCTCCCAGATGGGATCTGGCTGTCTTGGGAAAGTACCACCTTCCCAGTCTCTTGCTGCAGCAAGTCCTGCTTAGGACAGCTCAACTCATTTCTTGGTCATTGGCGATTTCTGGGCTGCCTAAGTCAGATTAGAGCTCTGACCACTTTGCAGGAAGGTATGGGATGTCTATTAGAGCTGGCTAGCCATCTCTTTTAAACTAGAGAGAAGTACTTCTGTTTTTGTCCAGTCTTCACAGACTTGTTTTCTTTAGTGTCCTCTCACAGGAGCACATTTTCCAGGATTCCTTCCATTTCACTCAAATTTCCCTATTTCTATATGAGTCTGGGATTCCTTCTGCATGGACTGTATGGACCCTCAACCATCTCAGGACAAACAAGTCTTCCCACCTGCTCTTGATCACTCCTGGGGAGCACTGGCAAGGACAGAAGCCATTAGAGGTTTTTGGTTTTTATTTAATCCACTGGCTGCTGCTGATGCATCCCAAGCATGTTCTAAAAGGTCTCTGCAGACTGCTCTTAATTTAAAGCAGGGAACTTCGAGAGATCAAGCCTCCTTGCTGAGGCTCAGGGGCAGTCATTGAAATAAAAGAGGCACAGTGCCTATCCTTTAGAAGCCTTTCAGACAAGCAGTGCATTTCCCATATTGCGCATTTCACTCATCGTACTCTGGGACATCACCTATTGGCTTTTCCACGTCAGGCAAGCCCTCTACCTTTTATTGAACGTTGTTGTAAATCAAGACTCCCTCATTTATAAGTCCACCTTGAAACACTCTTCTTATTCTTGCTTGGCTACACGGAGCAACTCAGACAAGAAAGCACTCTTACAACTTGGGTTGAGGTGAGCCAAGCTCATTTATGGCTAATTAGAACTTGGGGGGAACCTGGAGTAAAACTGCAACAGGCAATTAACTTCCAGTCTCTGGTCATTCACTTGGAACACCCTTAGGAATGAATACCTGCGTGGTCACTCAGAGCCCAGCCAAAGTGCCTGTGGTTCCCAGTCAGTGACACAAGGCATTACATGTGGCCACTTATGCAGTCCCTGCGGTGAGGCCTCCGTTTTTCCCTGGCGCTGCACACCCAAATGAGCAGAGGGGAATTCTGGTGGAGGACACGAGAGTCCCCCCAGCCCCGCCCCACTCAGGGCGGTGCTGTTACTGGGGTGGTTGTAAGCACTCCGGGCCTCAGAGTTAGAACCCCCCATGGCACGCCCTTCACTTCTGTTCCTCAGGAACGCAAATGTCCTTGTCAGTCTACCACCCACTGCGCAGGCAGTGTTTATAAAACCCAGGTGGCATTCTCCCAGCTGGAGCCAGCTGCTCCCATTAGAGCCGAGCCTCATGTACCCACCTCTCACAAGGCCTGGTGCAGAGTAGATGATTACAAATATTTATTGAATGAATGAGCCATGAAAAACTTTGAAAATGACGGCCTGGTTTCCGTCTTCTACCAGATCAATTTAGGGCTGCTTTTCTCTCACCCAGAGTCAGGATGTGCTCAGATATTATAAGCTCATTCTCATGTTAACCTAGAAAAAAACAGGAAAAAGTTGGTTGCCAATCAAATGAAGTGGATAAAGTTTCCTTTTATGAGAACAATGTGCTTGTTTGAAACATAGTGGAGAAGGTACTGGGAGTAAGATTACAAGGAATATAGCAAAATAAATAGCAAAAGGCCACAGAGGGGTCCTCTAAATCACGGGGCCAGCTGTTCACCACAGGCCATTAGCTGCCCAGAGCTCCTGATGCACTTGGCCGTGTGCATCTGGGTGTGGTTGCTGATGTGCAGTGCCACAGAGGAGAGACATTTCAAGTTCAAGGAGATGTCTAGGAGGAAGAATGAGCAGTCAGTGAGGCGTGTGTGTGTTTGCGTGTCCCGGTGTCCATGTGTATGCACACTTTGGTGGAGTACAGTGAGTGAAAAGATCCCACAGAAACAACAAGGTGAGGGAGGGGCTCCGGAGAAGAGAAATATTAAGTGAGGATGAAGCTGTTTGTTGTGGCACGAGAGAGATTCTCCCCTATGTAATCCCGGGGAAAATTTGCAATGCTCAGTAATGCTTTGGCAGCAGTGGGTTTGTAGGAAGGAATTGTAAGAGGCAATAGGCTCTAGGTTCAGGTTTGCTCAGGACAGAAAAGAGACAATGGGCAGAGAGGCAGGGCAGAGGAAGGTCAACTGACATCCATTATGCCCCCCAACTCTCAATAAAGATTAAATATGTGAAAATGATTTTAAAATTACATGTTAATACTATGTCTTTTCCCACGACTGTAAACTTCTGTGAACTTCCTCATCTTCTACATGAAGTTGGTGAAGCTGATATCTGTGTTCCTTCCATCCAGTTCATCACCCATGATGACGATGGCCCCCCTCACCATTGTTAACCACCGCTTTCTCCTCCTTGGGGTCTCCCGTGGGGGTGACAGAGGTCTGTCTGAACCTCTGTCTGCCCTTAGCATCTCCTACCAGAGAAAGGTTACTTCATTGAAACCCACTTACTTCAAACATGCACAAAAGGGTATGTGGATGAGGTATATGGATGTTAACGTCTGTATACCGACGCTTTGGAGATTGTAGTAGATCGTTCTTGTTGTTGCGTTTGTTTTTTTAAAGATTTTATTTATTTATTTGACATAGAGAGAGAACACAAGCAGGGGGAGAGGCAAAGGGAGAGGCAGGCTCCCCACTGAGCAAGGAGACTGATGTGGGCTCGATCCCAGGATCCTGGGATCATGACCTGAGCCAAAGGCAGACGCTTAATCGACTGAGCCACCCAGGCACCCCCACATTGTTGAGTTTAAAGGTTAAAATACTAGGGTAGTTTTTAGCTCCATACTCTACATTAAAATAATCAAACACCTCTTTCAATAGTGAATTCTACTACTCTTGTTTCCAAGGAAATGGTATCCTGCAGGCCAATGCATGTAATTTGTGTCAAAGGCAACACAAACTTTTTCTAATACAAACACATATACAAATTCAACATATAATGTTATATTCTGGGGGTCTTCGCTAAGGCATAGCCTCTGGTGCCCTTATATTATCAGTAAAAGGAGGGAATTAGACTATGTCATATGGGAGGTTTTCTCTAGCACGGAGATCTTTCTTTCTTTCTTTCTTTTTTTTTTTTTTTAAAGATTTTATTTATTTATTTGACAGAGAGAGAGAGAACACAAGTAGGCAGAGCAGCAGGCAGAGAGAGAGGGGGAAGCAGGCTCCCCGCTGAGCAGAGAGCCCGGTGTGGGACTTGATCCCAGGACCCTGAGATCATGACCTGAACTGAGGGCAGAGGCTTAATGACTCAGCCACCCAGGCGTCCCATGAAGAGAGATCTTAACACATTTGGCCAATTTCTCTGCCACATGCTAAGTTGTACCATAGATTTTCTGGCTAGAACTAAGACTTGTATATGCTTAATTCTTTTGCATATTTAAGGCAAATAAATCACTGAAAGGAAAAAAGAGTATTTACTGAGTACCTACAAAGTACCAGATTTATTTCCCATATACCTGTGCCTGCCTGATGTTATTCCTACAAAGTAGGTATTATTACCATTATTGCAGATTAGTCAATAATCAGGATTTTATTTCATACATATTTATAATTAACCAAATTCAGTGACAGGACATTATTTCAGTTGTGAAACCTATATAACTTCATGCTTTTTCTAATATACTATAATAATTCTCAAATCTGCATATCTATGGCTTACATTTACAAAGAGGATTAGACCAAAATTATTTCTCTAATTTCTTCTCCTTCTTCTTCTTCTTCCTCTTCCTCTTCTTCTTCTTCTTCTTCTTCTTCTTTTTTGTATATGTGCTGCCAAAGCGAGCACTATTTCTCTAATTTCCTAACTGGCAAGTTATATAACCTATTCAATTAAAAAAAAAACAAACTCATTTCCATCTGGAACTGAGGGTATTAACATCTGTGTAGCCCAGAAAGCAGCAAAAAGTTTTATCAATATCAGTTGACATTTACTATCTAACTTTGATAATTATAGGCATTGTGCTATGTAATTTATAGATATTTTATTTATTGTGAGGTGAACAACCTTATAAGGTGGGTAGTATCCCTGTTTCATTATTGGAGGAAACTGAGGCTTGTAGGAATTAAGTAACAAGTGGCAAATGACTGAACCGGGAATCGATTCCAGTCCTGATCAATGCTAGTCTATGTTCCATGGCCTTTCAAATATTTTAAATTTCTAGGAATCATTACCTTTGCTACTATGTCAAAATAGTGATACTCCAAGAATTCAGCTTCAATTAAAAAATCACAAAGGGCTGGGAGGTGATGTAAATGAAGATAGAAGCAGCCACTACACGCCTCGGGCAGCCAGTGCACCAACCTGCTCAAAGCACCCGACACTCGCTACATTCACAGAGAAGGGTCACGTCAGCAGACACCAAACTGAAGGGCTCGCAGCTAGCTACAGCTGCTTCTAGACAAACAGCCTGTGAATAAGCAACACCTGGGTCAGCTAACTAGCCTTCCTAAGCAGACGTGGCTTCCTGTCTGCCCCTTCAGCAACATCACCTACTCTAACCCATTTTTTTTATCATTTTATTATGTTAATTACATTATGTTCTTCCTTTCAAAGAAATAAGTGGGATATTAGGGGAAAAAAAGTTATTATACATATAAGCAAAGGTCCTGATTCTAATTCGGTTCAGGCAACAACAGAAATCACAATCACGTAACTGACTTGATGACTATCCCTAAGAAAGGTAATAAAAATGAATACCAAGCAGAAAGCACTGGAAACATATTGCTAATTAGTGAAGGTGGGCGATAATGATGATTTAAAAGTATGTTTTTGCTCTCTGGTAATAACATGCCTGTGGAGCATGTAAGTCAACTGTTCACCTCACACACAAGTTTTAGGAAGCCCTGGATGCTTGTGTGTGTGTGTGTGCCCATGCGTGTGTGTGCTGCAGTGGGTGTGGGGGGCAGGTAGGGCTTTACGGTAAGAATTGAAGTAAAGCAAAAAGAAAATATAACCGAATCAAACTCTTCTATGCCATGAATCCTAAAAATGACTTTAAAAAACTAAAGTTCTATTATTACTCTCATCAAAAAGTCCATTGAAATCAAAGTGCTCTTCTCTACATTTATAAAGGGTTTTAGTTCAACTGTTTTTGCAGTATCAATGAATAAAAAAGTATAAAAACTGTAACCAGTACCTTTTGATCAAAACCTCCCCAACTCCTAAGAACCTTTCTCTAGCATATTATGATCTTTAGTTGAAGTATAGTTGACGACACAATGCTACATTAGTTTCAGATGTACAACATGACTCAACAGCTCTTCCTTAAGCCCCCCACAAGGACAGCTGCCATCCGCCTCCATACAACACTGTTACAATACCATTCACCATAATCCCTACGCTGTGCCTTTCATCCCAATGACATACTCATTTCCTAACAGGAAGCCTGTACCTCCCATGCCCCTTCGCCCCTTTTGCCCATCCCCGTACCCCTCATCACTCTGGCAATCATCAGTTTGTTCTCTGTATTTATGGGTTTCTTTCTGCTTTGTTTTTAGGTTCCACATATGAGCAAAATCATATGGTATTTTGCAGTCTCATTTTGCTTAGCATAATAACCTCCAATTCATCATGTTGTTGCAAATGGCAAGATCTGATTCTTTTTTATGTCTGAATAATGTTCCATTTTATATATATATATATATATATATATATATATATATATATTCCATTCATCTACTGATGGGATACTTAGGTTCCTTCCATGTCTTGGCTATTGTAAATAATACTCCAATAAACATAGGTTTTCAAATTAATGTTTTTTTTTCCCTTTGGATAAATGACCAGTAGTAAAATTACTGGATCATATGGTAATTCTGTCTAATTTTATAAGGATCCTCCACACCATTTTCCAAAGTGGCTCCATCAGTTTACATTCCCACCAACAGTGCGTGAGGGTTCCTTTTTCTCCATATCCTTGTTGACACTTGAAATTTTCTGTCTTCTTGATATTAGCCATCCTGACAGATGCAAGGTGACTTATCATCGTGGTTTTCATTTGCATTTCTCTGACAATGAGTGCTGCTGATCATCTTTTCATGTGTCTGCTGGCCATCCATATTGTCTTCTTTTGAAAAATGTCTATTCAGATCTTCTGCCCATAATAATCAGATTATTTGTTTTTCTAGTGTTGAGTGGTGTAAGTCATTTATATATTTTGGATAGATACCTCTTAACAGATCATTTGCAAATATCTTCCTCATTCAGTAGGTTGCCTTCACTTTGTTAATTCTCCAATATATAAGAGATTCTTAAAAGGTAAAGCTTCAAGATAGTTTTGTGTCCCAAGAAATAAGGTTTTGGGTAAGGGGATGATGAGACACTGTACTTGCCCTAAAATGCCCAACTTTAAGCCTTAACAACTAAAACTTGTAAGAGAATATTGGTTCTAGTTACCCCATCTGGAAGGCTAAGAAATTTTTAATTGTCCCTCAAGACCACTCATGATGGGTTAGAATAGAGAAACTCTTAGTCGACCTGACCAGGAATGTTTAATGAATGAATGAATGAATAAATAAATAAATAAAATATATAGTTTTAATTAAAAAAAAAAACAACAACTCACCATCTCCCTTGAAAGCTGTGCACCCCCACTCCAATTATATGTGAATCACAGCAAGGGGGGGTTTCCTTGGTAACTTTCAGTGTCCTTTCACCTTCAAATTCAGATCGTGAATGATCTTTGGTTTCACTGGCATATGTCATTACACGTCTCATACGGAGTAAGGTACTTAACTATTACTGTATCAACTGGTACTGAGCATTCATAAGAAGCAGTTCGGTCTAAAAAGTAAATCATTGCCCTAGATAGAGCTCCTGTAACTGTTACTGAGCCCCCTGCTCCAAGCATCCACTGAAAGTTTTAATACCCACTGCATCACAGGAAAAATTTGGCAACGTCTAGAGGCATTTTTCATTGTCACACTGGAGTTGCCATTAATTTGTATTTGCTATTTACATTAGAGGCTGAGGATGCTACTAGTCATCGGAGAAAGCACAGGACAGGCCCAAATATCAATAGTGTGAGTTTGAGAAATCTTGAGTTACAGGCAGTAGAGATACTGGGGTCCTAGTGGGGTAGAAACCAAATCATGCAACACAATGAGTATGGTCACTATCCTGGTAGAGCATGTAATCTGAGAAGATGCACCATTTTACATACCTAATTTTTTTTATCCAAATAGGCCACACAACGTTTATATTTAAATACTTTTATTTTCATTTCACCAAAAAAAAAAAAAAAAAAAAAAAAAAAGCAACAGTGTTTGCAATTACACATGCCTTTCAGTCAGTGCTGGTCATATGCAAAACAAGTTATCAGAAATATAAAGAAAAATAAGCCTTTTCCCTTTACAAGTGACACAACACAATTTGCATATATATTATACATACTGTTTTCAAAATTTTCCACAAAAGACAGATTATGATACAAATTTAGAATTCCACCCACAAGCTCAAATTCAAAGAACTGGAGATCCACTTAGGTGTTTAAATACAAAAATGTAATACTTTTACAAGTTTCCAAGTAATTGCTTTTCAAAGTGTTTGAAAGAGACTACTCTTCATAGCAACATGGAACACTTGGCTTTAATCGAGACGGCTATAAGACTAAGTTTTGTCTCAGTGTGAGTTTGCTGAATAATGCAAATGCTCCAATTATGCTATAATTCTATATATATATATATATATATATATAAATCTGTATGCACACACACACACACACTTACACACACAAGTGTATTATGTACTGATGGTTTATACAGTGCAAATTCTGGAGCATTTCATTCAGCTAAGCCATGACCTTTACTTCTTTGAAGTATTTCAAATTAAGAACTGTTCAGAAATATCACTAATGACTACCATGACTAATTCCAAAAAGGTGCCCCTTTCTCGCTTATTTATGATCAAAGTTACATGTGTCATGAACAAACTCTTATTTTTTTCTACAGCAGCAGGTATAAATAACAGCAAAGTATAGGCTAATTTTTGAACACTAGAACCTGAGAGTTTGATATGGTAAATGGTATCTTTTTGCAAATGTTCTAGGAGTCCTATCAACATTTCTAAAAAATATATATAATAAAATAATATGGCAAATCTTCAGCATTATATTCATTATTAACTGCAGAGCAAACAAAGATTGCTCAGAAGCTTAAAAAAAAAAAGCAAGGAAGGAAGGAAGAGAGGCAGAGAGGGAGTGAGAGACTTGACACATGCATTTTCTTTGATGCAGACAAACATGGAGTCCTAACATTTACCATGTGGTGGGTGAAGAGTCAGTACGACTCAAGAATGCTGAAAGTGAACACGCCAAGTCTGGATGTATGAAACACATACAAAAACGTACAGCTGATGAGGCAACACGGGCTTACATTTTTAAGCGTACGTGAGGGTAACATCTAATACCACAGGCACTGAAGACAAAAAGAAAAAACAAAACAGGAATGGTCCAGCTAACGGAGAACTGAGGAGAGAGAAGCAGCCACACAGAAGAGCTCTGGGTAGTAAAGGGCCAACTTGCCCTACCATAGATGGGCGCTGAGGGAGGGCCTGTCCCCCAATTCGTTGTGGAATGATTTATTTTGGGGCCCATGCAGTTATTCACTAGAACTATGGCCATAACTCAAAACACTCATTCCAAAAATCAAAGTAAGTTGTATTGGTTACATAAGAACATGCTATCAATGGAACTACGGGAGACTTCTGTAGATAAGTCAGAATTCCAGGCCCCCCAAAGAAGCTACTCTCAAGGGTCTTCACACAAGTTCTAGGCAGCACTGTTATTACTGAAAGATTCATCAGCAAAGACCTTTAAACCTACTTTGTACTTAGGATTGTCTTCTTGGCTTTCTGAACTCTCCAAAGTACAGGTCTCTTCTCACCATTTCCTTCAGTTTGACTCAACACAAGAAATGCTGAATCTGATTAGCTATCCTAAGTCAACCACAGCCAAGTGTCTTCTCTCAACTTCTTTGCTCTATACTTGTTGCCATGAGTTACACCACCCCATGCCTTTCAAGTCAGAGGGCAGGGATTCAGTAGGACTTGATTTTTTTTTTTAGATCCATGCACAACCCGGAAAGGGACTATGTATTAATGAAAAATAATGAAAAAAAAAAAAGATTAGATATGTGCTTATATACACTTATATTTTTAAAGGCATATATCTAGAGAATAAAACAAAATAACCACAAAACAACAACTATACTTGGCACTGCTAAATGAAGAAATATGTGGGAAAGGAAGAAGCGATCTGTCAATTTATGAAACTGAATTTTCATTAGGTCCCAATAGAGATAGCAAAGCAAAGAACTAAATACAAAACGAAACAAAAAACCCCCCACCCATATTAAGAATATTCCCCTGCCAAAAATATAACCCCTCCCCAAAAACCAAGTAAATAAGCAACACACAACTATTCTATTCACTATTGCCAACGCAGGCAATAAGGGAAAGGGGAGAAGGGGAGATTTGTCATACACTGATCCTCAGTTTTCATCTTGTACCTGTACATCACGCTAAGACTAGGTACAAAATCAGTAATAGGAAAACATTTATTTACAGTTTTTGAAAGTTCATATCCTGTCCTTTTCCCCTCCCCATAGCCCACCCAAATCATCGTCCCCCTTAAAAAAGTCACCCCAAATTATAAAACGATTGCCCATGCAGGCAGTGAGGGAAGGGACGCAGAGGAGATTTATCATACGTACGGACCTCCATGTTTCATTATGCAACTACAAGTCCCACAAAGGACTGAGTACTAAGTGAAATAACACACAAAACGTAGCAAACATTTATATACATTAAAAAAATTTTTACACACACACACATACGCGTGCGCACACACACACACACACAGAGTGTGTGTACTCTCTCTCTCTCTCTCTCTCTCTCTCACTCAGACTACACCCACCCCCCACCCCCCCAAAAAAAGAAACTAAACATCTATTCTTCTACCACTGCCGGCCAGGCAATGAGGGAAGGGGAGTAGGGGAGATTTTTCATAGAATCAATCTCAACTTTCGGTAAGTACCTAAATCGTCATGCAAAGGTCTAGATTCAAAATGAAGTAAACACCAAAAAGAAGCAGAAACATTTATATACATTTAAAAAACCACCTATCTTACCTAATAAGCCCATTCCCCATTAAGAACTTCAAACACAAAAAACAAACACCAAGTCCTCCAGTATCCTCATACAGTCGTGCACAGGCTGTAAGGGAAGAGAGAACAGGTTTATCACGCCTCTGGATCTCGGCCTTTGCACTACGCTGCGTATCTACAAATCCAAACCAAAAAAAACCAGTTCAAAGTAAAAGAGCAAAACAACCACCACCACCACCACAGCAGACGTATATGTACATCTTTTAAAATGTAAACCCAGAAATGCCCCCACCACCCTGCCAAAAAAAACCCCTCTAAACAACTATGCCGCTAGTCATTGCCTGGACAGGCAATAAGGGAAGGGGAGAAGAGGAGATTTTTTTCATAGAATGAACCTTGATTTTCATCATGTACCTAAATATCCATGGAAAGAGCTAGGTACAAGATGTTGTAACAGAAAAAAGGAACAAAAATATTTATATACATTTTAAAAAGTACATATCCCCACCCTCTCTGAGGAGGGAGGGCTAGAGTAAAAAAACTCATCTCGAACTACTCTAAAACTACTGCCCACAGAGGCAACAGTGGGAGGGGACAAGAGGCCACCGTCATACATTCAGACCTCCATATCTCGTTAGGTACCCCCATGTCCAAGGAAGGGACGGGGTACAAATGGAGTAACACAATGTAGTAACGAACACTGTACATACAGTTTTCAAAAAAGTCTATATCCCGCCCTTAGTCCCTTCCCACCCCCAAGATCTCAAAAAAACCCAAACTACTTGAAAATTATTGCCTACATAGATAAAAAGGGAAAGGAAGAAGAGGAGATTGCTACACATCTAGAACTCCATGGTTCTTTAGGAACCTATGTGTCCAAGTGGAAGACTGGGTACACAGAGAAGCACTATATAATAAGGAAGTAAACACACACACACACAACACACACACACACACACACACACACACACACACACACACACACACTTAAAGTATTTACTCCCAAACCCACAAAAGAACCCCTGAAACTAATTAACTACTCTACCAGCTATTGCCCACTTGGGCAATAAGGGAAGGGGACAAGAGGAGATTGTTATACATCCGGACCTCCGTGGTTCATTGGGTGAGTTCCAGTTGGGATACCCAATGAAATACTACAACTTGGTAGTAAAAACAGGTATATACAGCATGTACACATCCCTTCCCCCCACCCACCCCCCACCCCGCCAAACCCCACTCCAACAACTACTCTACCAGCTATTGCCCACTCAGGCAATAAGGGAAGGGGACAAGAGGACAATGTCATACATCCGGACCTCCACGTCTCATTGCGTACTTTGACATCCTCTCAGGAGGAGGCAGTACGAAATGAATAAGTAATGTCAAGTAGTAGGAAGTCTATTTACATATAAGTACATACCCTGCTTTCTCCCACCCCGCAAAACAAAACAAAACATCAGCTACTACCCAAGAAGGCAATAAGGAAAAGGGCAAACAGGAAATCTGTCATACTCTGAACCTCAATTTCACTAAATATGTATGCACACATCCAAAAGAACATACATAAAGTGAAACATAAAGGGGCATGACACAGATATACATCTGAAAGGATGATACACAACCCCCACCCCACAAGACTAGATCCAAACAAAAGCAGCTACAACTAATCTGTAGTTACTGTCCATGCAAGCAACAAGGGAAGCGATACCTGGGCATCCATCAGACTTCCGGACTGCCACCGTTCATTAGGAAAATGAACCACGAGAAAGACGAACAAAGCGCAAAATGAAATAACACCGACAAACAACAGCAAAAACATTCTGCATGGATTTTAAAAAGAACATACCCTACTCTGCCCCCCACACCCCCAGTATCACCATCAACTTCCAAAAAAGAAACACCAAGTAACTACTGGGCAGCTGTTGCCCACACAGGCAATATAGGAAGGGCAGAAGAGATTCTCACAGGACAGTATCTCACTCTTTATCAGAAGACAGTACACAGAATGAAGGAAAATAAAAGTAGATCAAAACCACGTATGTACATTCAAAAATTATATACCCCTTTCCCCGCCAAAAGCCACTCAAAGACATCAATCCACTGCTCTATGGGCTATTGCACATGCAGAGACGGGAAAGGGAGGAGAGGAGATTTATCCCACGTGTGAACAGCCACTTCTCGTTCAGGACCTACTGCCAGTGCAGAGAATGAAGCACGAAAGAAAAGAATGCAAAAATTAGCAAAATTACACACATTCTTTTTTTAAAGTACAAACGGAAGTGTCAGAGTGGGGAGAGAAGAAGCTCTTTAGAAAGATTCATTGCAGTAAAAACCAAATAACAAAGGCAAAAGGGAGAAAAAGAGCTCTATCGGACCTATGGAATTCAGATCTCATTTTGCAAACTCCACCCAGGAAACGCTATCCTCGGCGAGACACGTGTCCTGGACTCCTACGCCTTCTCTGCATCCCCATGAAATGAAAGGGGGTGACATTAATACTCAGCAATCTGACCACACATTATGGGCCCAGGTGCTTTAGTTTGCATTGGCTTTTACAATACAACTCAGTAACAGGCTACCAGTAGTAATCTGACAAATTCAGCACTTAACTTTCATTTCTTACTTTCCAGTATTCAGAAAGGACTCTGACACAGCCCCAGAGCCTCTATATACCCAGAACTCCTCTGACAGCTCTTTTGTTCCTACAGAGGCTCAAGTACAATAAAATGAAAACATGAACTGCAAAGAGAATTAAGCGGAACCTGGGATGGAAAGAAGGTTCAGGAACACTCACACAATGGCAACACAGTTTCACTTATAGGGATTTCTAGAAAACGATGAGATGGGGACCGGCAGCTGGGGGTACCTGCAGTTTAATGTATCCAATCTCTTGCTGATAAAGAACTTGGATGCCTTAGATTTCTACTTCATCTCCAAAGCACCAGTTTTTCTTCTACAATTCTAAATTCCCAACTTTACCTTTCTTAATCATCCAGCATAATGGGTGTCTTCTACTACGTTCAAGCAGCTCGTCCGTCTGCAATGAACATGAACACCCGACTGCGTCACTGGCGAGCCACAGGCGCACAGACGGGAGTTCTCAGAGACACCATGGCTAAGCCAAAGTGTGGGGAGGGGGCATAAAACTTCAAAAGCTACAGTTAGGCCTGTTATGTCACATGTTCTACCTATTTCATAGCCTTATATTCCTGACTAAGGGTTGTTTTTGGAAGTGCCATAGAGATGGGTTAGCTTGACATTAAAAATTATGGAATTCTGTGGGAAACAGTGAGGTGAGGGCTACTCTAAGGGGAGGCCTACAAATAGAACTACAGCCAGCAGGGATCCCGCATTATGGCAATGAACAGACTGAGTACAAAGAAAGCAATGGATTACAAGGCAGCTCTTCTTTTAGCCCATGTTTTGATAAGGATTACTTAAACATTACCCTCTGCCCACACACACATATACACACACTCAGGAAAAATGATATAATTCAAGATAAGATTTGCCATATGCAGAGTTAACACACATTACAGGAGCAATGGAAAGATGGGCAGGTATAACTGAAGAATCTTAACTAATGTTGAGAAGTAGCAAAATTTAAACTCTGTATCAAAGTGGAATTCAGTAATATAACATGGTAAAAAACCAGCAACCAAAAAACCCCTCAAAAGTTTAGTATTTTCCCCACTCTAAAAATATAAAAACACACTAACTTCCAATATCAACTAAACTATTATTCGTCTGCTGAGCACAAGAGGAATAAAGACCTACAATCACCCCAGTTTCCATAACACATCTTTAGAGGATTCTGCAATTCTCAGGATATAATATTTTGTACTCTGAACCAGAGGTAAATGTTTAGAAAAGACTAACTTGGGGAAAAACACACTAGGATTAAAGAAAGCTACCTTTTAGCTTGCCAGCATTTTAAATTTTGGTATATAAAAATATTTTCATAAAATAAAATATAATTTTATACACAATCCCACATATTTTCACTGTATACCTGCTAACTTTCCCATTGATTCTCTGGAGTGTTTTAAGTGCTCACAAATGGGTATCTACCCTTTTTATGTACACAGAAGATGTTTTCAAACAAAATATTAAGTACTCAAAAATTATTAGGAAGAAAGCTTTTCCCCTAAGAATCAGAGAAACTCAACAATCTAGGTATTAAGTCTGCATAGCTCGAAAAATTCAAGTACAGTATTTCTCCTTTACAAGGAGTGAAAATGCCATACGATTTCAGAAATCTTCCCTTTCTTTCTTTCCTTGGCCATTCCTTTTAATCAGTTAGTTTGGCCATGATAGAAACAAAATAAAACAAAACAAATAAAACCCACTGATTTTTCAACTAAAGAAAAGTACTGTTTTGATAGTAGAAAAAATTCAAAGCCCACCATATTAAATCTGAATCAAGTTACTCCTATCCCATATTCTCTTTATTCCTTTAAGGTACTATGGTGAACTTCAAATAAAAATGTTCAATTTCACAAAGGCCCTATTTTAAAATATGCTTCTAATATATGCTACCATATAACATGAAAATCTACACAGGAGTATGACTGACAGGGCAAGTGTCTATGATCAGGTAACATCAAAGGCAACCTAAACTAATTTTATTTTTAGTAACAGTGATAAAGTCATGATAAAAGACAACAGTACTAACAAAATGCTCGCCACACATGTAGACATATTCTTCTATAACACAAGGTATATCTATGGCAGGGAATGATAAAGGTGTACAGATTGGGAGAATATTGGAATTCATAAATAAAATAATTATAATTAAAGCTAGCTCAGTTTGAAACATTTTCCTAAAAGATGAAAAAATAAGTACTAGATATCTGGAAAATGTAATCTCTTATCCTTGTTACTTAGCTTTTCAGAACAACAAAAATTTAAAAATTCTGTAGCACCTGGCTGTTCTGCAGAAGAAAAAAAAATAGAAGCTATAGATCTTATTTAAAACTTTGTTTCAGAAAATAAAAGATTAATCAAAACCTCAAACCAAAGTAGATCTGCACACCTGAGATCAGTTTTCTAACAGTTTTAGGATTTGCAGACTTCGTTACCATAGTTTTTGAAGCTATGTTCTGTACCACACTCAAGGAACATCTATCATCTATCACTAGGCAGCAACAAGGCTGGCAAAGCAGCGCCCGCAGAGGCCGGCTCCCACGGTAGATCTTCCCTTGTTTCGCTGGGTCAGTACTTTCCGGATACTGAGAAACAGAACAGAACCAAAACAGACGTTTCCCCCCCCCCCGCCCCCATTTGTGTATCTTCAAAGTAGAAAAATTGCTCACTGTTTTTGTAGATGTTGGCATATAGGTGAATATAATTTTGTAATAAATAACTATGTACTGCCCAAAGACAATTCAAGAAAGACAGATGAAAAACACAGACGGGCCCTGAGCGAACTAGAACTCCTAAAGACTGCAAATGACTCGGCAGCAATTCTGACTTCACCTTGGCTTTTTGCAAAAGCAGCAGAGCCCACGTTAACAAGCTCTCTGAATGGGCAACAAAATGGGGCACAGTTGTGCATGCTACAACCACCATGTCAGAGTTTTGAGGTTCTTCTCCATCCAACGGATATTCAACTGGATGACTTCCAGAGCCTCCTGGACACAGCGAAGCCGAAAGGTTGCCTCTGACTGATTTTCAAAGAATGCCTGGACCTGTAAAAGTTGCATGGACAAGTATTTCAAAAGAACAGGAAATCATAGGTAACTCTGAATAAGTTTAACTGAGTCATGCCTATGCTGAGTTCTTGAAAGAAGTACAGAAGAGAAGGACTTTATTTTTGTTTTATTTTATTTTAACTTTTAAAAGATTTTATTTATTTATTTATTTGAGAGAGAGAGAGAGAGAGAAAGCAAGAGAGAGTACGAGCAAAGGGTGGGAGCAAGGAGAGGGAGACGCAGACACCCCACTGAGCAGGGAGTCCGACGCGGGACTCAATCCCAGGACCTGAGTGGAAGGCAGATGTGTAACCAGCTGAGCCACCCAGGTGTCTCCAAGAAGTACTTTAATCTTTGAAGTATTTACATCAATTCCTGATCACGTATGGTGAAATCTGAGGTAATTTTAAAAATGAATTGCCCTTAGTTCCACAAGCATGAATTTTTCCAGTTTAGAATAGGAAAAAAGAAAAAAAGCCAAGTAACAGTAAATGAAGTAGTCTAAAATTAGAATTAGTGCCCAGTTCTACCTTCGGAATGGAATTCTTTAAAACCATTTTATTACCACTTAAAAAGAGACTTGGCATATGCTGGTCTTAATTCAAAAAATGATCTGTATCAGGCAGATGCAGGAATACTGTTGAGAATGGAATCAGAAATCTTCCTCACCAGAATTTGTCCTCATCGCTGAGGACAACTTTTAGTAATCATCCCAGGGCAGAATTGCTGGCACTGACCAAGGCCAACAGAGAGAAGGGGCAGAAACTGGCAATGACAAGGCACCATCTGACTTAGACTGAGCAGCCTAAGGGGAAAGGGTGACCCAATACAACCAACCTCAGACAAATGCGCCTTTGTTGAAAACAGGTGCGTCGACCCAGCAACAATACTTTGTATGGTATAGGACCCCAGATGAAACCTGAAGAAACACAAATACAAGAGCCAAAACAGCAAAAACATGAGGCAGCTGCTAGGAAGCAAAGTTCCTAAATGCAGAAGAATTACTTGACCATACATTACATAGGCCAAAGGCGGACTGGGAGTCCTGCTCTTGGGTAATGAAGCTCAGTAACTTGGCAGTAACCCTACACACATTCCCACTATCAGTGGCAAGGAAAGGTGGGCAGAAAAAGGCAGGAGTTACGGATACCCAGATAAAATATTAATTCACTTATTTGATTCAAAAATCACACCTTACCCCAGAAATGCCATTACTACTTTGAAAGAAAAAAAAAATCCTCCGCATGCTGTCTGGGTCGCTGTTGAGTTCTTATCCATTCCCCTGGCAATGAAGAGGTGTTTTTCAACACACATAACTAAACAGCTCTTCTGAAATAGTCAATAGCCACGTGAAGCGAAGTGACCTAAGGGTCAAGCATGGCTGGGCTTAATCAGTACCGAATGGAGCACCACTGTCAAACGACTCACATTATGGGATTACATTTACAAGGGTGAAAATTTCTGGGTGTTTCAGTTAAACTGTCACTGAAGCATTTTTCCTCTCACAGCAGATCTTAAATCCTATGAATCAATACAACATTGGGAAGAGTTTCAAATGAAGAACTGGAGAATATGAAAAATTAGCAGTTATCTGAGAAACTTACTTCTGGACAAGCTTGCTCCAGTTCTCTTTGACAAAATCCCATGCCAGCAAGTGTCCAGGGAAGTGTTGGCCAACTGTTCTAATGATGAAAGACAGCTTTTGTGTTCGGATGGTATCGCCACTGAGGCTATTTTTCATTAACCTGAAGAGCAAAGCAGAGGTAGTTTCCAAAATAAGTATTCATCATGAAGTGATCACTGAACTTAAAATCAGTGCCAGTCTCCTAATTAAGGTTCTGAAGCAATTCAAAGGATGTAAGTTTTGGGTTGGTCTAAGATTGATCCATACATTGAAAACTCGTCATTTTTTTTTTTTACATGAAGGCAGAACTCACCAATAAGATAAGGACTTAAATATACTGTCACACAATAATATAATAGTTCTTAATGTAGTAAGGACATTTAGGAAATAAATTCAAGTAGAACTTATTATAACTCTGAAGACTGGATTTTGTTGTTGTTGTTAAAAACCGTATTTGATATGAGTAGATAGGTACATTGGTACTCTTAAAAAACTGGGCTGTTTGATGTAAAAAAGCAAGAACATTTTAGAATATGCTTTTAATATTAATAGTTAACATTTATCGATACTTTATATGTACTAGATTATGTTCTAAATTCTTGACACAACAAGGCTTCAAACAGGGAATCATTACCTATCTCCACTTTACAGTTTAAGAAACTGAGGTTATTTAAATTGACACCAGGACACAGCTGATAAATACTAAAGCCTTGCAATTCTCATCTATCGTGCTAGAATATCTGTTTCTAGCAGGAAAACACATATCCCCAAAAGAATGCAGAACAATTTTTTTTTAAAAGATTTTATTTATTTGACAGAGAGAGATCACAAGTAGGCAGAGAGGCAGGCAGAGAGAGAGGAGGAAGCAGGCTCCCCGCTGAGCAGGAAGCCCCATGCGGGGCTGGATCCCAGGACCCTGAGATCATGACCTGAGCTGAAGGCAGAGACTTTAACCCTCTGAGCCATGCCCCAGAACAATTTTTAATGGGAGGAAAACCCAAATGCCCACCAAGATGTGATGGATTAAATAACATGTGATAGAGCCATACTGTGGAATGGTGTGTAGCCATAAAAACAAATGAAATAAGCTTTATGAATGAACAAGGCAAATCTCAAAGACTGATCACTCACTACGAAGAATGTTACGGAACACCCGGTACAGTATAAACTATGCTCAGTATATAAATACACACACCGGGACAGATGCTGTCAACAGAGAGAAGAGAGTAAGGATGGTAGTGAGGGGTCATATGAGAGGTGCTTTCACATTTTATTCCGTTTCCTTAGGTACTGTTTAAGTATTTATACTGGGGAATTCATCAGTGTACTACTAGTTCAAGACAAAATTATTACTGTTTAAAAACAAAACTTTTTTTTATTTGCTTGGGTCAGAGGCCGGCTGCTACTTAAAAAAAAAAAAAATGACTATAGTGCGTCCTCTGGAAAGTGGGTCTGGACAGGTGCTAACACCACCTCTGGAACACTAGAAGGATTTTCCTGAGCAAAAAACAATGAGAGCCACGTGCCTCTCCTTTCCTTCCCACTGCTGACGTTCAAGATACCTTCATATTTCTCCTGGTTACCTACAGCTCCTCTATCTGACACTGACTGTTCTTCCTGCCAGGAAACCTCACCTCCTTACTGCCCCTCTTACCCCATGTGAAACTACCACCTCTAGCCCTTCCTCTGCTGGATATTAAAAAGGAGGAAAGGTCTGGGGTGCCTGGGTGGCTCTATTGGTTAAGCAACTGCCTTCAGCTCAGGTCAGAGTCCTGGGATCGAGTCCTACATTAGACTTCCCGCTTAGTGGGGAGTCTCCTGCTCCCACTGCTTATGTACATTCTCTGTCAATTAAATAAATAAAATCTCTAAGGAAAAAAAAAAAGGAAAGGTCTGACAAATTCACATGAATGTATAACCCATGGTTTTTACATGTTTTACTGAAGTGTCTGCATTTTTAAAATGATAGCTTGGATAGAGCAATGCCTTGACCAAAAAAAAAAAAAAAAAAAAAAAAAAAAAAAAAAAGGAAAGAAAAGAAAAGAAAAAAGCACTAACTAAAGAGAACATCCCAAGCAGATCAAAAAGTTCTTAAGCACAAAGGAGAAGGGGACTGTGATTTTTGGCATCTCCCAATCTCTTTTAGCAAAGCCCCTCCTGCCCATCCGTACAGGTCCAGTCCCTGAGACGAAGCCCAACACATGTGGGCTCCACCACACACTGTCCAAGACAAGGCTAGTCCACAAGTAAAGGCAGAAATAGGGAGATCCCAGAGAAAAGGAGCTCCCCAAACCTAGGAGCGCCATGCTTTTATGCTTTGGGTTTTTATGTATCATATTGCTTGGGTGGTTTCATACCAGTAAAGTTTCCGTACATCCTCTGAGCTGGCAAGAGCTTCAAGTATTTTATTCTTTTCTGCTTCGGAGTCTATAGAGACATACTTGCTTAACAGGAATGACCAGCCTTTCTCTGTTTTTGCTCCAACCTTGAACACAGTACTCATGACATCAGTAGGTAGGCTGTAAGAAAGGTACGAATATGAGAAAAACAAGGAAAGGCAAGGAATTGACTAGTGGTGGTTGTGCACATAACAGAAGAGTCTTTACAACTCATTGTCAAGAAAATATTTAACTCAGTGGGCAGCTACTTCCTTGGTGGTGTGACCATAAAGAGTATCAATTCATCTTAATGCAGTCATTATTCACTGAGCACCCACAAAGAACCAGGCAGACACCTGGCTGGAACCTGGGAAAGAGAAGAAGGAGACCCAGTCTCTCCCTCTGGGAATTAGAGGCTATCACAATGTACAGAATAAATCAATGCATCACCACGTATTGTGGTGAGTTCCATGGTGGAAATACAGTGGTGAGAAGAGGGGAAGAAGCACAGTTTTCTGGCCTTATTAAGATCTCAGAGCTAGAAAGGATATCAGCAGGTTATCCCAATCCTCCACCCCAACTCCCATCTGACGCTTGAATCTATTTTCATAATGCCCACTAAGGAACACAGAGAGAACCAGTCATCATCAAAAACATGTCCACTAACTGCTAACTACACTTGCTATGGTATAGCACTAAATTAATTACAAGAGACTTGTTTGACAGCTCATACCCACACCGATGGCTGCTATAAAAAAGCAGAAAACAGCAAGTACTTGGTGAGGATGTGACAAAACTGGAACCCCTGTGCCCTATTGGTGGGACTATAAAATGGTGCAACCACTATGTAAAAAAACATGGCGGTAGCCCCCCCCCCCCAAATTAAAAATAGATCTACCATATGATAGAGCAATATCACTTCTAGGTACACATCTGAAAGAGTCAGAAGCAGTCTTGAAGAGGTATTTGTATACCTACGTTCATAGCAGCATTATCTACAAAAGCCAAAAGGTGGAAGCAACTCAAATGTCTATCAATGGGTGAATCAAGAAACAAAATTCAGTGTGTATACACCATTTACACTGTATACACACAATGAATATATTCAGCCTTAATAAGGAACAATATTCTAACACATGCTATAACACGGATGAAACTTGAGGGCAAGTGAAACAGGTCAGTCAGAAAAAGACAAATACTGTACATTTCACTCACATAGGGTACTTAGAGCAGAAAATAGAACCGTGGCTGCCAGGGGCTGGGGACTGGAGAAAATGGAGAGTTGTCTGGGTAAAGAGTTCAAGTTTTACAAGATAGAAAGTTCTGGAGATTCATTGCTCAACAGTGTGAATATACTTACACTACTGAACTGTACACTTAAAACATGTTAAGATAATAAATTTTATGCTTCATGTATTTTACTACGGTTTAAAAACAGTCTTGTTTGACAATACAAGTATATAGAATTCACCTACGCTAACATTCAGTCTTATAACATTTTTGAGCCAGGATGAAAAGATCCTGGTTTCAGTACATGATACCAAGGTAAGGAAGAGGAAGAGAGCTCATTTGAGTAGAAGGACATGTCACCTTTGAGTTCCATTGGATGCCACCCAATCGTCAAACAGCTTCATGGCCACAGTGCTGCAGTTCTCGAGGCTGTGGGCGCATGCGAACTCCAGCAAGGCTGACCGAAGCTCCCGGGCAGATGGGGGGCCTTCGTCAGTCCAAGTCTGCTGTTCGATTTGGCTTCGAAGTAATTTAAATACCCTGGCCTACAGAGATAAATTGTTAACAATCATTAGGACAATCAGAAAAATCAAGATGGCTAGATCTTTCTTCCCCAATGTTCACTCAGGGAGATAAAGAGGATCAAGGTATTACTTCATAAATATCAACTGACATACAAAGCGTGTGTACAACTGGGCAAAACCATTCAATAGCAAAGACTATATATAAGCTTCTAGAGCCAAGGGGAGAGGATCTCTTAATTACATAACACAGAAAGAATGGATGACTTCACTGCAGTAGAAAGCCTGTCTTCTGTGTGAGAAGATATTTTCCTGCTAGCAAGTATCACTTATAGCCACTGTCAGAGGCGAGCTGGAACTTTCTAACCTCATGACTTTAGACTCCATAAACCCACAAAACAATGAGAAAAATATACTTCTTTACCGACAGGCAGATGTTTAAATGTCTCTAAATGCAATATTAAAGGAATACTTAAAATATCAGTTAGCTTGATGATGTAACAAATTAATCTAATTGAATTAGCAAGAAAATGAGGCATGCAGAGTTGTTTATCGTTATCTCCCCACCCTCAACTTTTTATGTAAAGTATTTTCAGATCTGTAGTAAAACAACAAGAGTAACACAGTGAATACCCATATGCTAGATTCATTGGTTTGTAACACTCATACGCCCCAGAAAATCAGCTCAAATTCTCCACAGAGCATCTTTTTCTTGCAGAGTACCACTGTCAATACCTAAAATGAGTCCTATTTGGAGCTTTTTAAACTGCTGACGCCATTTTCTCACCAGACCTTCTCTACAGAAGTCTCCCATGGAGCTACAAGAAAGAAAAAACGGAATCTGGGCAAGGGGAAGGACTCCAAGTTTGTGATAACATGTCCACTCGCTTTTGTTTGCTTCAAAAGCAATGAAATAGAGAACAGACACCTTGTGGAATGTGTGAATAACAAAGCCTGCGAGTCATTGAGAGGACATGAAGTGGAAAAATACTTGCCACGCTGATGGATAATCCAAGGGACATGAAAGCAAGGCAGGAGATCCTACTGATACACACGGCTGCACAGAGCATGCTGCCCGCCACTGGCCTGACGTTCTCAATGGCATGACGGCAAAACATCCCAAATGAATAAAGAATAAAAGAAAATTCAGAGCGACTCAGAACTGTCAAGCAGAAACAAGCGAAGAATGAGAAGAAAAAAAGTCACATGCTTGAGATACTACTAAAAAAAAAATTCAGTGGAGAAAAATGTCAGTGAGAGTTTACTAAAACATATAGAAATGAGTAGGGGAAAAAAAACGGCACGTTAAAATACTGGAAGCAAGGGATGCCCAACCCTTGAAGAAGCTCAGGCTAATTCCACTAGAGTTACTGGGTGCAATCTTACTAGTTATTTCTGGTACCAAAGAGTTAAGATGAAATCCCCAAAGAGTTGATTTTATATATGTTTCAAATGATAACATAATAGAGCAAAAGATTTTATTATAAAAATAATTCTGTTTTTAGAAAATTCCTGTTTATCATTTTTATAAGTAATCCACGTTATATTTTTCATATTAATAAATCATAGAGCACATGCTTCTTTGTTGAAGCCAGCGATTCAAAGAAAGAACCCATTTTTCCATGACTCTAAATTTTGTTTTGTAAACAATAGAATCCAATCCTCTGATTTTATAAAATGAAAATGGCAAGTGGGGAAAAAAAATAAACGGATGGTTATACAAGCTACAAACATTGGGTATGCAATAAAATGCAAGAACAGTTACACAAAATGATTTTTAAAATAAAACAGACAGGAAAGATGGTGGCATTTATATTATGTACTACATTTTGATTTACTGCTTTAATTTTACACTGATATGCCCAGGGAGTTCTTTCTTGGGTCAACTCAGCTTCTTAAAAGTGATGTGTCAGCTTTTATTGCAAAAGGTTTATCCCACCAATCCCTCATCTGTAAAAGAATGACAGACTTGTAAGTGATGAAACAGGAATATGGCTGGGATCAGACGATAACATCAGATGTGAACCATTTGACACCATTCAAAAGTGCCTGCAGACCCTATCTACCCTAACGCCACAGCATGCATCACAAAATGTGATAGAGATGTATGTACTGTGTAGGTATGTGCAGCCTAGATAACAAAATGACCAATATATGTTCAAAATGCTCTGGTGACAACAACACAGAAAATTAGACACGAGTCTTAATCACAAATACTATTTGAAGATTGGATCCAAGGACTCAGAAATGTCTACCATTCCCATCTCTAACTACAGTATCAGATTTTATACTTTGAGCGCTGTGATGGTACCAGAATGCCCTCTGAATTTAAGAGACAATTTCTCACTCTTGGTTAGCTAACCTGACTTTTAACTAACGATCAAGTGTACAAAATCTCCAGCAGTTATGGGCCCATAGGCTCACAGACACATATTAAGCTGCAATTTTCATCTAAGCATCCATCCCCTGGGCCCCGCCCTGGCGTATGTTCTTCATAAACACATTCCTGCCCAGCACACTGGAAATCATCATCCAGGATGAGGACTCAGAGTTACTCAAGCGTCACAGAAAGAAAATACTCAAAAGATCTAACTCCTTGGATTGAATTTAGCATCTGTGTTCACAGCATAGAGACAGCCTGAGGTAAGTATCAAGTGCTTTCTGACACCAGGACCCGGAACAGAGTTACTGGAGAGAGGCAGGGGGAAGAATGGCTTCTGTCACCATGAAATTTAACTAGCTGGGCAGCTTCAAGAACATTCAGCTAACTTTAAAAAAAAAAAAAAAAAAAAAGAAGAAGAAGAATTCTTTATACATTTTTTAAAAAGATTTTATTTATTTGACAGAAAGAGATCACAAGTAGGCGGGGTGGGGTGGGGAAGCAGGCTCCCTGCTGAGCAGACAGCCTGATGCTGGGCTCCATCCCAGAACCCTGGGATTATGACCTGAGCCGAAGGCAGAGGCATTAACCTACTGAGCCACCCATGCGCCACCATTCTGCTAACTTCTTTAAGCATATTCACTATCAACATGCTCCTTCAATAGTAAAAAAAAAAAAAAAAAAAAAAAAATGAGTGATACATACTCAAGTTATTTATTGTATCCCCCCAACATTCATGTCTGCTTAGAATCTGTGTGTGTAAAGTTATTTGGGAATAGGTATTTGCAGATGTAATTGATTTAAGATAAGGTCATACTGAATTTGATGGGCCCAGATCTACTGACTGGTGCCTATATAAGAACAGGGAAATTTGGACACAGAAACAAAGAGAGAAAGTCAGGTCAAGACAGAGGCAGAAATTGTAGTGATGCATCTACAAGCTAAGGAATGCTAAGTACCGCTGGCAATGGCTCAAAGCTGGCAGAGACATGAAGACAGTCTCCCTCAGAAGGAATCCATCTGCCCTGCCAACACCTTAATTTTGGCCTTCTACCTCCCAGAACTATGAGAGAATATGTTTCTGTTGTTTTAAGACAACAAGTTTGTACTAGTTTATTACGGCAGCTAAAGGAAACTAAATTACTACCGCAAGTGGTGTTGATTTGATATGGCACTAATAACCCCCAAAGTGATCATAAAAATTCAATAATAAAAAAATCTATGCATACAATAAAGCACACTGGTGACGGATCAACTGGATGGCCATATCAAAAAAAGAATCTTTGTGTCTAACTCATACCGTACACAAAAATCAATTCCAGATGGGTCACTGTTGTAAATGCGTAAGGTAAAATAATAAAGTTTTCAGAAGGGAACAAAGGAGAATATCTGTGGGTTGGCAGATTGTATACACAAAAATTAAGAATTTACGCTAATCAAAAACATCATAAAGAGACTGAAAAAGCCTGAGGGGGAGAAGATACTTGGAAATGTACATGAGCAACAAAGGACTCCTATCTTGACTCTATAAAGAGCTCTACAAATCAATTAGAGAAAGGCAGAAAATCCAATAGGAAAAAGTTAATCACCTGGGCACTTAACCAAAGTGTACGTCTACTGGTCAATAAACAAATCCAAAGGAATTCATCTTCACTAGTCATTAGGGAAATACAAATAATTTTTTTTAAAGATTTTACTTATTTATCTAAGAGAGAGAAAGAGCACAAGAGTAGGGTGAGGGACAGGAGGAGAAGCAGGGTCCCCACTGAGCAGGGAGCCAACACGGGATTTGATCCTGGAACTCTGGGATCCTGACCTGAGCAGAAGGCATATGCTTAACCGACTGAGCCACCCAGGCACCCGGGAAATACAAATTAAAGCCAAAATTGTGATACCACTATGCATCCAACTGGATGGCTAAAAGGAAAAAGATCACTATTAATACAAAGTGTTGACAAGGATACAGAGCCAGAATAGTACTCAAATTCTCATAGCCTGCTGATGGAGCACAAATTGATACAACATTGAACAACGATTTGATGGTACAGTATTAACTATAAATATGTTATGACTCAGCAATTCCACTTCCAGACATATACCCCATAGAAATGCATACATATATTCAACAAAGCTATATATAAGAATATTCGTAGCAATGCCATTCGTAATAGCTCCAAATTGCAAACAACTCAAAGATTCACCTACAGTAGCTGAAGTGGCTACCACAAAGCCAATCTCTTCCATAGACTAACAGTATAAAGTCAGTGTTGGATTCTAAATTTGCCCTAAAGAGACCAATAAGTTATTTGCATACTCCTCGAAGTGTACACGGAGAATATAAATTTTATTAACATTTTAAATATAAAAGAAATCTCAAATATTAAGTTGACAACTTTATTTTCAAGGGCACTAAGTGTAAGTCTGTCATCTTAAACCTTAAACACACGGTCTACAAATTTTTCAAATGGCTTTAATTTATAACCTTTGTTTAAAAAAATGATAGCAAAGAAACAGTCTTGATTTTTCCAACCAAAAGGTATCCTTTGAAAGATGACATTGCTAGAAGACAAATTAAGTTAAAATACAGCAACATTAACACAAAACCAGTGGGCTTCAGAGTGGAACTAATCTGGGTTTGAAGCTCAGCTTTGTAATTTACTAGGTAAGTGATGGGAGGGAGGTTATTGGGTCTCCCTATCTATTCAAGGAGGGTAGAGATATCTGTCTGGCATAGTGTGAGGATTAAATGAGGTAATCTACATTAAACACTTAAGCATGGTGTACAGAACATAACAAGCACTGAAATGAACAGTTTCTCATTTGTTTGCTCAGTATTTACTATGGGTTGAGTCACATTTTGAAGATACTGGTTTTTATTAAGGATGGTAAAAAGCCTCATGATACAGAAGAAAGATGAAAATCGCAACAATGAGAAAAGCCCTCAGAAATCATCTGACTTAAGTATCACCCTTATGGGAAGGAATAGGCATAGCTCTTTTGGGGTCAGATCAGAGACCTGGGGGGAAGAGTGCTTCTCAAGCTCCATATGGCCCACCAGCTGGCCTTGCCTCCTCACACTGAGAATAGTGTGTGATGGGAGAACTCATCACAGAAGATGTGCAGCAGCCTAGCAAGAGGCAGAAAAGGGGTGTTTAAAAAAAAAAAAAAAAGATGTAATCCAACCTCTTGCCTTCCCCAGTGAAGACACCAAAACCCTAAAAGACGTTCTAATTTCTGGTTCAATACTTTCTTCCTTTTTCTGAAAGCTGCCTTTTGCCTAGTGCCTGGAAAATCTAACTGGTCTCTAAAGCAAAACCTGTTGTCAGAATGTGATGATTCAGAGTCAGATGAAAAAAAGAATTAATCTCTTCCTCCTACGCTTTTACTCTGTCAACAGTATAATACTGAGATATCAGTATTAAATCTAATTTAACACTAATTAGGCAACTGGTTTTAAAAAAGGGAAAGCAGTCCCCAATACCGAGACTCCTTTAGTACTTTGCAGAGAAATATATCCATCATCCTCCGTAAGAGAGGTATCAGTAAGAACTCCTAAAACAGGATATTCTCAATACAAACATCACTGTCATTTCATAATGACCAACTAGGAAATCAGTGGGGAACACCCCATTGCAAAAGGACCTACTTCAAGCATTTATTATGTAAAAATAGACTGGGATTTGAATAGAGGTTTTCTTTTCATGTGCCCTCATTTTGACAGCAGTGTCAGAATTCTTTATTTTGATATTCAAACAAGACCATGTTATGCAAGCCTTTTATCAACACTTCCTGGTAAGCAATGTCATAATGATTCAAAGTAAAGATTTCATAACTAGGAAAATGAAGAAAAGGGAACGTGGCTGGTTGCTTTTTCAGCCAATTACTCTGCTGAACAGAACTGTGAATCACAACATTAAAGGCAAGCAACAAAGACATACTGGCAATAAGGGAGACTTACCACTACTCTTGAGGCCAGATCCATGTATCCTAGCTTTTCAAGGAGGTTATAGATGAGGCCGGTCTGGAACAGGGCTTCAGTGATGGGTGCGGTATAGGTCTCATTTCCAAGGTAATCAATCAAATCAAAAGCCCTCTGAAGAGATACCTTGCCTAAGCTAAAAGGTAATAGAACAGATAAGTCAATATGCTGAGGGAGATGAACTCTATAGGCATGCAGAGAAATGTTATGAACAGATGGTGAGTCTTGAAGAACTAAAGTTTTAAGCTTAGGGTGGTATTCTGTAAAGTCAGACTAAATATTATTATCCTTGATTAAGTTCATGTGCATGACCCAAGGTTAAAGATAGATTTCATGAGAAAGATAAACAAGAGCTCAAGTTTTATTCCCCAAGTCACCTGTAAATTGCTACAGACTCATGGAAAGTATTACAACGTCCTGTTTCGTGGGAAACGATGAAGAATACTACCTTTATTTATTTATTTATCACTTATATTTACCAGGTGAGGACAAGTAGCAAAAAGAGGATTTGAATCAAAAAGAAAATATTTTGTTATTTGTATGGGAATTTGTCAAACTTGTTACAGGTCCACTGTGAATTTATGGTGAGTATATTTTAAGAATTAACCATTTAGGAGAAGTCAAAACAATGATGGCTCAGATAATGTAAGATCACTTCATACAAAATGAACCAAAATAAGGTCAACAAAGGTCAGAAAGAATACTTTTGAATATTCCATGTGTCTCTAGACCCAATAACAACCCAAGTTGATACTCTCACTTTTCAGAGGATAGCTACACATATCACTTCCATACATGGTTTTGGGATTCCATAAGGCACAGAGTAGTTAGGAGGCAAGCTGTACACAAGTACGAAGGCCCCACCTCTCAGACACATCGCTCAAACCAGTGGGTAGCACTAAGCTTCACGCCTAAACTAAATGCTGCTTGAAAAGAATTCTCTCATGAAATAAAGCCAGAATGCCTACTTTATTCAGCAAACAGGTATCCTACTTGTTGGTATGGGCAAGTCTTAAGATACTATTTAAATCTTGTTATTTAACTGTTTACTATGTTTGTAGTGGATGTTGCTATATAGATTATAACACCCCTGAAGGCAAGGATTAGATCTTACATCTTCCCAATCATCCAAAACAAGTACACCTAAGAGACTCTACATGCGCTAGTTCTCTTGAATTGTTTTTCTAAAGTGTTTTTTTTCTGCAGAACACTTGTTTGAAAACCAACCCGCCAACCCAAACCAAGCTCACATTACCCTGCAAGCTCAAAGATGTTGTTGATGAGGTTGGCTCGGTCTTTGTCACTCAGGACATAAGGATTTGCTTTCAGCTGTTTGATTAGTGCTTCCCAGTCGTCATCTTCATAGTGTACAACATAATAGCCATTCATGTTCGTATTGACTTTGACCCACTGCACTTCTTCTGTAAGATTGATGACACCTAATACAGACCAAAAAATGAGATAAAGAGAGGAGAGATAATAGAAGAAAAAGTACTAAATGGGCATTTTGTTTCAAAGTTAATACAGTATATTGTTACATTTAATTATTCTACTAACGAACTAAATGTCTGTCTCCTAGTGCAGTTATTTTAAAGTCAGCAAAGATCACCACTCATTCATTTCAAAATTTTTTTTTACTCTTTTTTTTTTTTTTACTTAAGATCAATTAGCCAACATATAGTATGTCATTAGTGTTTGATGTAGTGTTCAACGATTCATTAGTTGCATATAACACCCAGTGCTCATCACATCATGTGCCCTCCTTAATGGATAAAGAAGATGTGGTTCGTATATATAACAGATTATTACTCAGCCATCAGAAAGGATGAATACCTACCATTTACCACTCATTCATTTAACAATTTTTTTATTTAATGGTGAACAAGGGAGAAATGCCCCTTCTTCCCCAGATCTTACAGTCCAATGTAGCCAGGCAAACAGAGTATCATATAAATGTAATTGACGGAAAAAGAAAATTTGGCATCCTATGGAAGAACATAGAAGAAATGCTCCACCACCAAGTGGAGGTTAGGAGAGGTTTCTGGGAAGAAATGACATCCAAGTTGAGAGAGTTCAAGATATACAGGTGTTTTAAGCAGGTGATAAGAATGTGTAGGGTGGGGGTGCCTGGGTGGCTCAGTGGATTAAGCCGCTGCCTTCAGCTCAGGTCATGATCTCGGTGTCCTGGGATCGAGCCCCGCATCGGCTCTCTGCTCAGCGGGGAGCCTGCTTACCCCTCTGTCCCTGCCTGCTTCTCCGCCTGCTTGTGATCTCTCTCTCTGTCAAATAAAATAATTAAAAAAAAAAAAAAAAGAATGTGTAGGGTGAGGAAGCAGGGAAGATAGTGAAAAAACTATGTAAAAAGTGTTCCATCTCAGTCTTTGTCTTTAATTACATTGGAGGAAGAATAAGTGAAGCTATTTAGAAAAGTCACGTAATTCAAAGCTAGCAAAAATAGACATTAGGGGAAGATGAAGATCGCATTACGCACAAATATATAAGTTGGTTAAAATAACAGGAAAGTGATATGCATTTTTGAGTCCCTACTATTAAATAAACGAATGCTAAAAGAATTGTTGGAAATTTATATAAAATGATTTCAATTAATAGAGTCATAAAATATATGGCTACCAAAATATATTACTACAAAATCTGACTACAAAATATATGTAGGAATTTTTCAAATTCTTTAAATTACGAATCAAGAAATGTCCTTTAAGTAAGTTGGCAACAAAGACTTGGACTTAATTTAATAGTTAAGGGTATGCTTCTGAGCATCTCCAGATTTACTTTTTACTAGAATCTAATTCTATGAGCTTACTATTTTGTTTACTGCTAATCCCTCAGTGCCCAGAACAATGTTCCTAGCAGATACTAAAAAAAAAAAAAAATCCTAAGTGAATTAATAAATGAATGAACAAAATAACCATGTCATAGTAAAGGTTTTCAAACCAAATCTAAATATGGTTTATAGATACTTACGAAGTAAGTTTTCTTTCCAACTTTAAGGAGTACTTATTTTTAAAAATTATCAAAGAAGAACAGAGACAAGGAAAATAATCTAAACTCAGACAATGATAGCTTTGTGGGGGTGTATTCTGTGCCAAGACTTTTCCCATACACATTTTAATTAATGTAATATTTCACACAGTGGACAGATATGCATTAATATTTGTATTGCTTTTTTACCTATCAGTTTCTACCTCAGCCATTTTCCCACTGTCTTCATATGCAGTATTCAAGTATCTTCATAAATTCCATTTGAAAAACTACCATAGTTTAACCCATCTTCTATTTGGAAATACTTACACTGTTTTAAAATTTTCACTACCATAATAACTCTGTATGATGGCTTTTGCACATAAAATGCATTAGGAACACATTTAAATTTGGTACCTAAAATCTCAGGGCCTATCAACTTCAAAAGCATGAATTATTAAAATTTATCAGATTCTCTTAATACCTGAGTTTCTCCAATTCTACTGAAACTACAAAGGATGTTTAATATGGAAAAGACTTACATTCTGATCATGTCCTAACATGACATACCAAATAATCAGTTTTTTCCATTAAAAAATCCTGTATTAATTTCTGTTCTATGGCTGATAGAGCAGAAGATGAGAAAAATCAACTACATTAATAGGATTTATTCCTTTTCGTAGAGCAGAGTGCAGTTCTAAGGAATAATAGGGAGACATTTAAAAAAAACAATGACTGATGAAATGATAACTTTATTAGTAACTACGGAAAAAATATCGACCTTCTCCAGGTTACCCAACACAATTTCCTGCAGAGCTTTAATCAAGAAAGAACCTTGAGAATCAAGACTAAAGAGCTCCAAATCTCCCTTTGCCAAAAAAAGAGGCAAGAAATGATAAGTATGGCAATTCTTCCACTGGATGGATACAGGAAAATACTGAAATACAGTGTATTTTGACTGATAAGCAATTTGCCGTGTTGTAAACTTGGCCAAGTCCAGATGGTAGAAAGGAGGAAGGCAGCTGGGAGTGTACTCGAAATTATTACTGTCATCTCGATGACAGAATACAAAGCAGGGTAGCCAAGAACAGAGAGAGGAGAGTTATCATTTTAAAGAATCAACATATTAGTTTCCCTCAGGTCTTCTGAATGATCCAGAATGAAGGATCTTAAAACCACAGGTATCAAAAAATAATAGCTTTGCACACAAGGGAGGTAACTACATCCTACAGCTCAAATGTGGATGAGGCTACCCTCATATGTTTTTAATTTATTGTAATCATTAACAGATTAAGAGTTCAATTTTCACAGTCCATTGAGTATTAAAAAAGACTCACTCCAATCTTATATGGCAGAAGCCCAGATGAAGCAATTTAGTAGTGATTTTAAAAACCACTTGTCAATGAGTTATGAAAATCAACTACTGTTTTATACAGAAACACTAAAACATAGAAACAAAAAACAAGTTCTTACACAAAGTTGAGAAGCTGCCTGTGCAGCTTGCTCCAGAGGGCTAGCACGATATGCGCAGTTAAACTACATTCCCTCTTGTTCAAAAGCATTCCTTTCCCCAGTACCCTTTATTCTCTTTTATTTTATTGGTGGGGGGGAAGAGCAAAAGATGGCACATAATAAATACCCTAATTATATGCCCTTCCTTATTCTGTTCTTCCAAATGCCCTTTATTCAAAGACAACACCTGGTCTTTTAGTTTGAGATACATACTTCTGGCACAGTGGTATCATCAGTGTTTCAAATTAGATTTAATATAAAGATTTCCTACAGTTAAAGAGCTTAGGTCTGAGTAAGATGTGGATGAGAGAGGGAGTGGGGAGGGAAAAGAGGAGAGAAGGGAGAGGAAGACACTCATTATTTTAGTGAAATTTTCTCAATATATAGCTTGACAAAATGGCCCCTTTCACACCTTCTTAGGCCCAACTATTTTTTTTTAAAGATTTTTATTTATTTATTTGATAAACAGAGAGAGATCACAAGTAGGCAGAGAGGCAGGCAGAGAGAGGGGGGAAGCAGGCTCCCTGCTGAGCAGAGAGCCCAATGTGGGGCTCGATCCCAGGATCCTGAGATCATGACCTGAGCTGAAGTCAGAGGCTTAAACCACTGAGCCACCCAGGCGCCCCTAGGCCCAACTATTAATCACTCAAAATTCACGTATGTGGGAAAAAGTGACAAAGATATTGATCAAACATAACTCCTATAGTTGACTGAACAAACAGACTAACCCAGCAGCCCTGGCATTAGAACACATGGAAATATACTAGAGACTTAACAATTCACACAGCGCACTAAAGTCATACGGCAAAAAGTAAGCCTCTGTAGCCCCTGTCTCTACCACACTTCTTTTGGGAATAGAAAAAAATTAAAAAGCAATTAAAATAAGAGTGCTTCTCACCAGAGCATTAGGAACCAAGAAGACCCAACCACCCTCAGGGTCAATAATTTTTAGTGAGGACAGAACATTTTCAGTGTGGACTCTGAAAACCTGAACTGCCCGGAATTGAAACAGCAGGGGCAGCAGTGGCAGCAAGGGAAAGCACATTTGAGAAGAGGAAGTAACAGACACTGCTTTCATCATCTGTTGGCTCCATTCCAGCTCCAGATTAAACCAATTACATTATGGCACATTTTGCATATTCCCCTTTATTAAGAATACTTGCAAAGGAAGGAAAATAGAAGTTATCATTTCATCAGGCTTTGCATGCTCTTTTCCTAAAACTTTTCACAGTGAGACCTGAAATTGAGTCACCTCGTTACATACTAAATTTTATTCATTTAAAAAATGTGTGCGTACTGGGTGCTAAGGTCGCAAAAGTGATTCACCTAGCCAGGAACTCTACCTTAAATAGGGAACACATCTAATGTGGGGACAGACCTAAGGGAAACAGTATTTACAGTATATCAAAAGAAGAAAAGCAGAGCGTATTGTTAGAGCACACAAGCAGACATCTAACCTGTCTTGAGGTTAGGGAAGGCTGCCTAGAGCAAGCAGTGAGCACGCTGAGATCTGAAGAATGAACAGCAGTAAATCAAGGGAGTGGAGAGGTAAGAGTGTTCTTCCCGGAGCGCAAACAGCACGTGCAAGGGCAGGAGAGCACATCTGAGGTGTGAAACAGTTTCTGCAGAAGCACAGAGTGCCAGGGAAGGGCGGAGGGAGAAAAGGCTACAGCAGGAAAACAGGAGCTAGACTTTGGGATATGAGACTCAAAGACAGTTTTCAAAGCTCACATTCAAACTGAGCTTTAAAAGTTAAGGGTCTTTTATAAAAGCGGGTTTCTCATTGCCCAATTATTTCTAATACCACCAAAAATTTACATACTATTGGGAGGTCTGGAAAATTTCCTTATTGGTCCAAAAAGGGGATGGGATGAAGTGTTCTTTCTTTAGTCAGGGACCGTCCTTCCAAGGACACTTAAAAGTAACGAGTTTTGTTTTCATCAAAGGCAGCCCTTCCTTGAACCCCTGGTTATGTTATATTAATCAAAGATATAATATCATCAAGTGTTCTTAATGTTTTAAATGAGATTGTTTTAACACTCCACTCTAGTTAAACAGCAATGCAACTGGTATGCTCACATATTTCACCTGGCATTATAAATTATTACATCATAGAAAGGCAACTTAGAAATGTGTATTAAATCACAAAAGATAACAGTCTTCATTTCTGAGAAGCATTCCTATGAAGAAGTTCATATAATGGCAAAACATTAAGATCACAAATTTTTACTAAGACCTTTTTTTAAAATAGAGACAAATGGTGAATCAAGTGTCCAACAGGAAGGAAAAATCAAATCAATATTCTATATGTTTTTCAAAAAGGCAAGATAAAAATCACTTGTACACAATGGTATCAACTAAGTAAAAAAATATTTAAAAATTATTAGAAAGAAATAATCATGAGAATAGTTGTGATGGGTTGATCTGTTCTCCATTTTCTACCTTTTATATAATGTGGATATACTATGTTTAAAGATTTTTCAATAATAGCATGAATAACAACAGGTAACTTGTATATACCACGTAACACATGCCAGACATTACTCTAGGTGCTTCACATAAATGAACTCAATCTATAACACTATAAAATAGGGTCATCATGTCCACTCTGTAGCTGAGGGAATGAGGCGCAGAGAATCACAGAACTACATGCAGGCACACAAGTGAACCAGATAATCTGGTTCCAAAGTCCATTCCATTAACCACTAGACTATACTCTCTTCTCAAAAATATAGGTGTGAAAACCAGACACAAATTCAAACAAGAAATGTTCCCTTTTCATAAATCTAGAGTATCACTAATGGTTTCTGCAGGACCCAAGATCTTCATGTTCTTTCAGGATGTAAATTAAGAGGGTGCATGGTGTGGCATTTACAGTGGTATTTAACAAATGGTTAGAAACTACATTTCTTTTTTTTTTTTTTTATACTTTTTTTATTTTTTATAAACATATATTTTTATCCCCAGGGGTACAGGTCTGTGAATCACCAGGTTTACACACTTCACAGCACTCACCAAATCACATGCCCTCCCCAAAGTCCATAATCCCAACCCCTTCTCCCAAACCCCCTCCCCTCGGCAACCCTCAGTTTGTTTTGTAAGATTAAGAGTCACTTATGGTTTGTCTCCCTCCCAATCCCATCTTGTTTCATTTATTCTTCTTCTACCCACTTAAGCCTCCATGTTGCATCACCACTTCCTCATATCAGGGAGATCATATGATAGTTGTCTTTCTCTGCTTGACTTATTTCGCTAAGCATGATACGCTCTAGTTCCATCCATGTTGTCGCAAATGGCAAGATTTCATTTCTTTTGATGGCTGCATAGTATTCCATTGTGTATATATACCACATCTTCTTGATCCATTCATCTGTTGATGGACATCTAGGTTCTTTCCATAGTTTGGCTATTGTGGACATTGCTGCTATAAACATTCGGGTGCATGTGCTCCTTTGGATCACTACATTTGTATCTTTAGGGTAAATACCCAATAGTGCAATTGCTGGGTCATAGGGCAGTTCTATTTTCAACATTTTGAGGAACCTCCATGCTGTTTTCCAGAGTGGCTGCACCAGCTTGCATTCCCACCAACAGTGTAGGAGGGTTCCCCTTTCTCCGCATCCTCGCCAGCATCTGTCATTTCCTGACTTGTTGATTTTAGCCATTCTGACTGGTGTGAGGTGATATCTCATTGTGGTTTTGATTTGTATTTCCCTGATGCCGAGTGATATAGAGCACTTTTTCATGTGTCTGTTCGCCATCTGGATGTCTTCTTTGCAGAAATGTCTGTTCATGTCCTCTGCCCATTTCTTGATTGGATTATTTGTTCTTTGGGTGTTGAGTTTGCTAAGTTCTTTATAGATTCTGGACACTAGTCCTTTATCTGATATGTCGTTTGCAAATATCTTCTCCCATTCTGTCAGTTGTCTTTTGATTTTGTTAACTGTTTCCTTTGCTGTGCAAAAGCTTTTGATCTTGATGAAATCCCAGTAGTTCATTTTTTCCCTTGCTTCCCTTGCCTTTTGCGTTGTTCCTAGGAAGATGTTGCTGCGGCAGAGGTCGAAGAGGTTGCTGCCCGTGTTCTCCTCAAGGATTTTGATGGATTCCTTTCGTACATTGAGGTCCTTCATCCATTTTGAGTCTATTTTTGTGTGTGGTGTAAGGAAATGGTCCAATTTCATTTTTCTGCATGTGGCTGTCCAATTTTCCCAGCACCATTTATTGAAAAGGCTGTCTTTTTTCCATTGGACATTCTTTCCTGCTTTGTCGAAGATTAGTTGACCATAGATTTGAGGGTCTATTTCTGGGCTCTCTATTCTGTTCCATTGATCTATGTGTCTGTTTTTGTGCCAGTACCATGCTGTCTTGATGATGACAGCTTTGTAATAGAGCCTGAAGTCCGGAATTGTGATGCCACCAACGTTGGCTTTCTTTTTCAATATCCCTTTGGCTATTCGAGGTCTTTTCTGGTTCCATATAAATTTTAGCATTATTTGTTCCATTTCTTTGAAAAAGATAGATGGTACTTTGATAGGAATTGCATTAAATGTGTAAATTGCTTTAGGTAGCATAGACATTTTCACAATATTTATTCTTCCAATCCAGGAGCATGGCACATTTTTCCATTTCTTTGTGTCTTCCTCAATTTCTTTCATGAGTACTTTATAGTTTTCTGAGTATAGATTCTGTGTCTCTTTGGTTAGGTTTATTCCTAGGTATCTTATGGTTTTGGATGCAATTGTAAATGGGATTGACTCCTTAATATCTCTTTCTTCTGTCTTGCTGTTGGTGTAGAGAAATGCAACTGATTTCTGTGCATTGATTTTATATCCTGACACTTTACTGAATTCCTGTATAAGTTCTAGCAGTTTTGGAGTGGAGTCTTTTGGGTTTTCCACATAGAGTATCATATCATCTGCGAAGAGTGATAATTTGACTTCTTCTTTGCCGATTTGGATGCCTTTAATTTCCTTTTGTTGTCTGATTGCTGAGGCTAGGACCTCTAGTACGATGTTGAATAGCAGTGGTGATAATGGACATCCCTGCCGTGTTCCTGACCTTAGCGGAAAAGCTTTCAGTTTTTCTCCATTGAGAATGATATTTGCGGTGGGTTTTTCATAGATGGCTTTGATGATATTGAGGTATGCGCCCTCTATCCCTACACTTTGAAGAGTTTTGATCAGGAAGGGATGTTGTACTTTGTCAAATGCTTTTTCAGCATCTATTGAGAGTATCATATGGTTCTTGTTCTTTCTTTTATTGATGTGTTGTATCACATTGACTGATTTGCGGATGTTGAACCAACCTTGCAGCCCTGGAATAAATCCCACTTGGTCGTGGTGAATAATCCTTTTAATGTACTGTTGAATCCTATTGGCTAGTATTTTGTTGAGTATTTTCGCATCTGTGTTCATCAAGGATATCGGTCTATAGCTCTCTTTTTTGGTGGGATCCTTGTCTGGTTTTGGGATCAAGGTGATGCTGGCCTCATAAAATGAGTTTGGAAGTTTTCCTTCCATTTCTATTTTTTGGAACAGTTTCAGGAGAATAGGAATTAGTTCTTCTTTAAATGTTTGGTAGAATTCCCCCGGGAAGCCGTCTGGCCCTGGGCTTTTGTTTGTTTGGAGATTTTTAATGACTGTTTCAATCTCTTTACTGGTTATGGGTCTGTTCAGGCTTTCTATTTCTTCCTGGCTCAGTTGTGGTAGTTTATATGTTTCTAGGAATGCATCCATTTCTTCCAGATTGTCAAATTTATTGCCGTAGAGTTGCTCATAGTATGTTCTTATAATAGTTTGTATTTCTTTGGTGTTAGTTGTGATCTCTCCTCTTTCATTCATGATTTTATTTATTTGGGTCCTTTCTCTTTTCTTTTTGATAAGTCGGGCCAGGGGTTTATCAATTTTATTAATTCTTTCAAAGAACCAGCTCCTAGTTTCGTTGATTTGTTCTATTGTTTTTTTGGTTTCTATTTCATTGATTTCTGCTCTGATCTTTATGATTTCTCTTCTCCTGCTGGGCTTAGGGTTTCTTTCTTGTTCTTTCTCCAGCTCCTTTAGGTGTAGGGTTAGGTTGTGTACCTGAGACCTTTCTTGTTTCTTGAGAAAGGCTTGTACCGCTATATATTTTCCTCTCAGGACTGCCTTTGTTGTGTCCCACAGATTTTGAACCGTTGTATTTTCATTATCATTTGTTTCCATGATTTTTTTCAATTCTTCTTTAATTTCCCGGTTGACCCATTCATTCTTTAGAAGGATACTGTTTAGTCTCCATGTATTTGGGTTCTTTCCAAACTTCCTTTTGTGGTTGAGTTCTAGCTTTAGAGCATTGTGGTCTGAAAATATGCAGGGAATGATCCCAATCTTTTGATACCGGTTGAGTCCTGATTTAGGACCGAGGATGTGATCTATTCTGGAGAATGTTCCATGTGCACTAGAGAAGAATGTGTATTCTGTTGCTTTGGGATGAAATGTTCTGAATATATCTGTGATGTCCATCTGGTCCAGTGTGTCATTTAAGGCCTTTATTTCCTTGCTGATCTTTTGCTTGGATGACCTGTCCATTTCAGTGAGGGGAGTGTTAAAGTTCCCTACTATTATTGTATTATTGTTGATGTGTTTCTTTGATTTTGTTATTAATTGGTTTATATAGTTGGCTGCTCCCACATTGGGGGCATAGATATTTAAAATTGTTAAATCTTCTTGTTGGACAGACCCTTTGAGTATGATATAGTGTCCTTCCTCATCTCTTATTATAGTCTTTGGCTTAAAATCTAATTGATCTGATATAAGGATTGCCACTCCTGCTTTCTTCTGATGTCCATTAGCATGGTAAATTCTTTTCCACCCCCTCACTTTAAATCTGGAGGTGTCTTCGGGCTTAAAATGTGTTTCTTAGAGGCAACATATAGATGGGCTTTGTTTTTTTATCCATTCTGATACCCTGTGTCTTTTGACAGGGGCATTTAGCCCATTCACATTCAGGGTAACTATTGAGAGATATGAATTTAGTGCCATTGTATTGCCTGTAAGGTGACTGTTACTGTATATGGTCTCTGTTCCTTTCTGATCTACCACTTGTAGGCTCTCTCTTTGCTTAGAGGACCCCTTTCAAGATTTCCTGTAGAGCTGGTTTGGTATTTGCAAATTCTTTCAGTTGTTGTTTGTCCTGGAAGCTTTTAATCTCTCCTTCTATTTTCAATGATAGCCTAGCTGGATATAGTATTCTTGGCTGCATGTTTTTCTCGTTTAGTGCTCTGAAAATATCATGCCAGCTCTTTCTGGCCTGCCAGGTCTCTGTGGATAAGTCAGCTGCCAATCTAATATTTTTTCCATTGTATGTTACAGACTTCTTTTCCCGGGCTGCTTTCAGGATTTTCTCTTTGTCATTGAGACTTGTAAATTTTACTATTAGGTGACGGGGTGTGGGCCTATTCTTATTGATTATGAGGGGCGTTCTCTGAATCTCCTGAATTTTGATGCTCGTTCCCTTTGCCATATTGGGGAAATTCTCCCCAATAATTCTCTCCAGTATACCTTCTGCTCCCCTCTCACTTTCTTCTTCTTCTGGAATCCCAATTATTCTAATGTTGTTTCGTCTTATGGTGTCACTTATCTCTCGAATTCTCCCCTCGTGGTCCAGTAGCTGTTTGTCCCTCTTTTGCTCAGCTTCTTTATTCTCTGTCATTTGGTCTTCTATATCACTAATTCTTTCTTCTGCCTCATTTATCCTAGCAGTTAGAGCCTCCATTTTTGATTGCACCTCATTAATAGCTTTTTTGATTTCACCTTGGTTAGATTTTAGTTCTTTTATTTCTCCAGAAAGGGCTTTTATATCTCTCGAGAGGGTTTCTCTAATATCTTCCATGCCTTTTTCGAGCCCGGCTAGAACCTTGAGAATTGTCATTCTGAACTCTAGATCTGACATATTACCGATGTCTGTATTGATTAGGTCCCTAGCCTTCGGTACTGCCTCTTGTTCTTTTTTTTGTGTTGAATTTTTATGTCTTGTCATTTTGTCCAGATAAGAGTAAATGAAGGGGCAAGTAAAATACTAAAAGGGTGGCAACAACCCCAGGAAAATATGCTTTAACCAAATTAGAAGAGATCCAAAATCGTGAGTGGGGAGAAAGGGGATAAAAAGAGGTTCAAAAAGGAAGAAAGAAAAAAAAAACAAAAAGAAAAGAAAAAAAAAAAGAAAAGAAAAGAAAAGAATTTTTAAAAAAAGAAAACACCTAAGAAAAATGTAAAAAAGAAAAATATATATATTAGATAAACTAGTAAAAAATCGTTAAAAAAGAAAAAGGTAACAGTTAAAAAAAAAATTTTACCCGAAGGCGAGAAAAAAAAAAATGAAAAAGAAAAAATCAAATTAACTGCAAGACTAAAAAAAATCCCAGGAAAAAAGCCATGAGTTCCGTGTTTGGCTTTCTCCTCCTCTGGAATTCTGCTGCTCTCCTTGGTATTGAAACCGCACTCCTTGGTAGGTGAACTTGGTCTTGGCTGGATTTCTTGTTGATCTTCTGGGGGAGGGGCCTGTTGTAGGGATTCTCAAGTGTCTTTGCCCCAGGCGGAATTACACCGCCCTTACCCGGGGCCGGGGTGAGTAATCCGCTCCGGTTTGCTTTCAGGAGCTTTTGTTACCTGAGCGCTTTCCGTAGAGTTCCGGAGGACGGGAATACAAATGGCGGCCTCCTGGTCTCCGGCCCGGAGGAGCCGAGAGCCCAGGGCCGCACTCCTCAGTGCGCCCTCAGAGAACAGCGCCCAGTAACTCCCGTCTGCCTGACCTCCGGCCGCGCTCCGAGCTCACCGAGCCTGCGACCGGTTCAAGGTAACACCGAGCTGCGAGCTTACTGTCGGCTCTGTCTCTGTAGCCGGCTTTCCCGTTCCAATACCCGCAAGCTCTGCGACACTCAGACACCCCCGATCCTTCTGTGACCCTGCGGGACCTGAGGCCACGCTGACCCCGCGTGGGTTTCGCCCCGGTTTAGCCTCTGGAGCGATGTCCCTCAGCGGAACAGACTTTTAAAAGTCCTGATTTTGTGCACGGTTGCTCCGCTGCTTGCCGGGAGCCGGCCCCTCCCCCCGGGGTCTATCTTCCCGTCGCTTTGGATTCACTTCTCCGCCGGTCCTACCTTTCAGAAAGTGGTTGTTTTTCTGTTTCCAGAATTGCTGTTCTTCTTCTCTTCGATCTGCCGATGGATTTTCAGGTGTTTGCAATCTTTAGATAAGCTATCTAGCTGATCTCCGGCTAGTTGAAGCAGTCTCAGCTTGCTACTTCTCCGCCATCTTGACTCCTCCCTCTAGAAACTACATTTCAATTTTGTTTTTTATAGACTCCTACGGGTCCAACAACATATACAATCTTTACATTTTCTTACCCCCTCTTCAGAATCATAATTTCTTACCCCATTTTCTTATTAACAAAAAATGTATACTATGTTCATAGGACATTTTGTAATGATTATTTGCTCTAAATCTAGATCATGAGTCAACCTTTATTATGCATGAGAATCACCTGAAATGCAGTTGCCCAAACTCACCACTAAAACGTAGAGAGCGGAGTATACTTTAAGAGACTGCTCTGCTTCTACTACTTTATACCTAGTAACATAAAATATTAATCTAGGATATAAAAAAAGACAGCATTTTGCGGTTTGCTACCAAGACTGCTAGCACATTCAGGGCAATTTTCTATACCTTACTTCCCATGAACAAGAAAGACTAACTTCATACATGATATAGGGACCAAACTCACTTTAGTCCTATCTTGTGTAGGTGATTGGTAAAACTAGCTCCAACAGTGTGCACTTAGAAAACCATAATCTCCTTCCTGCTGCTAGGTCAGAGTTTTAAAAAAACATGCTGTTACATATTTCTTATCAGAAAAGAATTAGAGTCAAACCTGACTTCTTGTCCAGTAAATATACCAATGGGTATTTTGAGAAATTTCTTCCCTCAGTGACATAGGATAGTGGAATATGCCAGAGATAGCTGTAAAAAAAAAAAAAATTTTGGAAGATTATTACTCTCTCCAGTATTTCAGTCAGTTACACATAATTTGTTGGGTCTTTTTTTTTTGTTTCCTTTTGGCAGGAAGAAGAAATTTTCAAGCTCTTCCCAGAAAAAGATAATCTTGTTAGGTTTCATAGAAACCTGTGACTACAAATACTCTAACCCAAGGGTGAAAGAGAGAGAGCTGGAGGAGAAAGCCGGAATGTACCTTGCATCTGAAGGTTGAATTTCAGTCTTCGTATTTAAAAAGTATCTTTCTTGTTGCACATGAAGCTCCCTTCCTTTTCTCTGAACAGTCACTAAAGGAAATCCTTTTTGCAGGGTCCAGGTTTTCATCATTTTTTTTACATCTAGTGTTTTGTTTGTGATCTACCAAAAAAAAAAAAAAAAAAGAATAAATTATTTTCGCTTAAAAGTGAACAGCTTAAAAACTATAGTTTGTACCTTTCCCTCTCTGTCTACCATATTCTATGAAGACTACACGTTCTATTAATAGAAAACCAGAAGCACAAATACAGAGTTAAATTTATACTTCTGATCTAAGTGAATGAGCAGCTGCCAAAAGGAAAGTCACCTGGAACAGAACTTTCTCTAGATAACTAGAGAAAGTGAGAGAAACCCTGTGTTGAAAAAGAAGTACACCCAGTGTTTGTCCAAATCTCTATGTCAGGACAAGCACTCTTTCAGCTCACAATACCACCCTATAGAAGGTATGAATCGTGACAAATACTCTAGAGTAAGAAGCACAGCTTTCTCCTGTGAGTTAGCCTGCATCCAGACCTTCTGCTTTCCGTACATGTGAGCGTCCACCTTGGAAAGAACGAATACCATGGGGAGTGTCAGAAAGCAGCGACAAAGTAAGATGTTAATGGGCCCAGTGCTCTCTCCCAGAAACTGCATCAGTATCTACGAAATCTAGAATCCAGCGTCGGAGGTTCACAGACCCTCTAAAGTCCACTATCTCTATGACACTGGAATCATTGATTAAATAGAAATTCTGGAACTATCTCTTTAAAGCAGGTGAGTTAACCTTCCAATTCCAACCATTTTCTAGGTTGCATATGGATTTGAACAGCAAGTGCCTAAAATCATTAAGCACTTTAAGTGTTTGCTAACAGTATCGTTGCATGATGACACGCCTCACCTCTACCTCCATATGCCCATTTATTTAAAGCAGAAAGGATGGATGAAATCTACCCAAATTCATTGCAATATTAATATTACATTTCTCATGGCTCTGATCTATTCATCTCTAGATAAGGAATTGGGAAGAAAACAAACTTTGCCAAAGGCACTTTTGGGCCTCTGAAACAGAATGGAAATGAAAAGCCCAGTGCATTATTCGATGTAGGTGCTGAAAGACCTGGAGATAGTGTTAGGGACGAGGTTGGGATAGGAAAACATTATGATGCAAAAGCTGAAGACAGTCAGAAAGGCAGAAATATATTCTAAATGTCAGGAGATAATGCAATGAGTATAGAATAAATAATGTGGCTTTCAATTGAAATGTTACCATATAATGAGAGCAAAAACAGTGATTTGAAAGCAACTCTTAAGTAATAGGGACTAATTCGTCTTTGCAAAGAGAACTCAGAGAGAAGGGAAGGTCTATCTTCTGGGCGCAGGGTTAACAGCTAGAAAACACAAGGTTTCAGATAAGATAAGGAAGCAGAGAGAGTATATGGGAAAGATTGAGAGTAGGAGGTGTTTTTGTTGTTGTTTAAGATTTATTCACTTATTTGAGAGCCAGAGAGAGTGAGCGTGCCTGGGGGCCGGGGGAGAGGGGCAGAAGAAGAGAGTCTTAAGCGGACTCTGCGCTGAGTGTGGAGCCTGACATGGGGCTCAATTTCATGATCCTGAGATCCACGACCCTGAGTTGAAACCAAGAGTCAGACAATTAACCGACTGTGCCACCCAGGTGCCCCCAGAATAGCAATTCTTAAACCAGGGACCTAAAATTTTGAAACTTTGTGTATATATGTGTTTTTTCTGGGGAACATGTCCAGAATATTCTTCAAAGTTTCAAATATGTCTGTGATCTTCCAAAACATTAAGAACCATTGGTCTGGATCAGGGTGACATACCAAAATGCTCATAAGGGTTATGCAATTAGCATAAATGTACAATGCAGGCTGGGTTCATGCACTGCTCTGAAGCCTAACTTGAACTTCACTGCTTGTGAGAACACCTGCAGGAACAACAAAATCCAAACAGCAAAATGATCCAAGGGCAATACGCAGCCCATGGCAGCAGCTTATGATCTATCCTCTATGAAGATGGCCTTGTAGAAACATGGCCACAAAAGACAGGAGGATTTATAGAGCAGAGTGTAGGAAAAAATTATGAATCAGAGATAGATAAAGATGCAAAAGCATAAGAAAAGGAAAACAGATTTTTGAAAAAATCAAATAATGAAAATATAGTAATATATATTAATTCAGGAAGAGCAACTTTCCTACAAAGTAGGAATTTGAGATTAAGGTATAGAACAAAAATAGTTACACAAGGCCATACACAATAATCTCAATACTTAAGATGAGTACTTCCATTTCTTGACATTTAATCCAGTCATCCCCCTTTTCTCAAATAACTATCCTTGGTACCATGGCGTAGTTATATACTTGATAAAAATATAAATAGAAGAACTCTCAGAACTAAATGAAATATTTGGGTCACTTACCTCATTAAAACTATCCCACAGATCATCACTTCGAATGGATGCATAGCTATGATTATGCAGGTAAAAAACAATAGCATGTTGAAATACATCTTCACTGAGGTAAGTTTTCAGCATCAACAAGAGGGAAGCTCCCTATGTTAAAAAAAAGTGAGAAAAAGGGGAAATCATGGGAAATGAAATAAAGGTTATAGAATTGAGAACCTAAAATTCAAAATATAATTATTCTAAGTATATTCTTATAGAGAACCAGTTATAGCACACAGTTATTTACTGTCATATAATCAGATGTGAATTGTGCTCAGATTTACTGAAAAATTATTTTAAGGGATTTGAGAAAAAATAATGGGAGCAGATTCCCACGTGCACTAATTCTACAATAAGCTATTTTATGTGGTCTGTCAGTTCCTGTCTCAGGGCTATGATAAGTGTTTATGAATACATCTTTAATAGAAAAGCATGCCACATTTTTCTGTGGAATCCCCATCCCAATCCCAGAGCTCAAAATACCAAAAGTTGAATTCATGAGTTCACTGCCAGAGATAATCAACAAGCAGAGCTCCAGAGGCCTCTCAGCTTGGGAGTACATTAATTTCCAGTTTTAGTACATCATGTTGCTAACATAACGAAGATCTCTCTTCTTCCTGCAGAGTCACTTCAAAATACGCTGGGAACTAGTGAATGCATAGGGCAGAAAGCATACACTAATAATTCTGAACCTGGCATGCAACTGTTAAGGCTCTTACACTAGACTGTCGCAGAAGCCCAGGTCATCATTTCCAAACAACATCTTTGGGCGGCCTTCCATGATTCAAGATAGAAAGAGTTCTCCAACTTCAAAAACAATTTATATCACTCCCTGCATCTGCTACAGATATGTATTTAATATATATATTTAGATATTTAGGTAGATATACATTTAAGTATGTATTTATAGATGTAGATATATACTTATTTCCTCTTCTAGACTATATGCTAGCTGAGGAAAAATCCAAAAAGCTCAAATCCAGTGACTAAAACAGCACTTAGTAACAAAGGTACTCAAATAATCTTTGAATTTCACTTCTGGTAAAAGTGTAGCAGTATTAAGCCATCAAGATGATCAGATATAGACAACTCAACTTAATCCCTACTACTCCCTTTTTTCTATTTACTCCCTTTTTTCTATTTACTCCCTTTTTTCTATATTGTGCTTCATGTTGTTACTTTTTCTATCAACTTAAGTACTCATTCCTGTTCCCAACAGATCCCTTTCACCCCTGCATCACCAACTTTTCCTCACTACTGTTCCATTCCCATTAACAAAAACACTATGCAACATTCCTCATTTAAAGCAAATAAAAAATGTCCTTCCTTTCTTTAACTCCATGCCTCTTCCAGTTATCACCCTATTTCTTATACCCCCTTTGTAGTAACTCCTTGAAAGAGCTGTCCACATCTGCCATCTCCATTTGCTCTCTTACCACTTTCTCTAGACCCATCATCCAACCATCACTAAAAGTGTTTTTATCAAGGTCAATGGAGAACTTCATGGTGTCAAACCAATGGTAATTCCCACACTCAACTTATCAACCTGCTAGCAGCATTTGATATGACTGATTACTCACTCCCCCTTTAGAATCTTTCTGCACTTGGCCTTGGGACACCCTCTTGATTCTCCCCCTAATCACTGCCCATCATTCTCAGTCTCTTGCTGGATCCTCATCTCCATGGAACCACCTCATTTTGGTGGCTCCTGGCATTTAAATTTTAGACCTTTTTCCTTTTATTTCAAAATTTACTTCCTAGTTGATCTCAACAGACATCCTGTATCAGAATTAGGCTTAGAGATTAAAAAACCCAGAAAGAATATGTCTGTCAAACACATTTCCCTAATCATGCTTATTTGTTCTTAAATACAATATTGGTAAATTTTACTCAGTGTCCCACTTTTTCCAATTATGTGGGATATTTGCCCAAATATTCAAAAATCCTGATTCCAAAATCCTGAAATAAGTAGTTAACCATACTGACAGGAGTTAGATATGCTGTAGAAACCAAATGATCAGAAGACACTGAATTCAGGGTTTAGGGGGTGGGAGTCAGAGGATGATGGAGCTCAGTCAAAACAAATCCTGAACAGCTCTGTACAAGAACAGAACCACAAGTTTAAACATTTTTGTCAACAGATCCAATACAGGCTTTAAAAATCACAGCAGCAGCAGCTCTGATTGGAATATATTTAATATAGCTAACTAAATTCCTGATTCTTTATTTGTTAACAGTATAACTATTTTCCATGCCAGTCAGGTGTTCGCCTGGAAAACATGGCTACCTCTTTGTTTACCTGCCTTACCCTGTCACTAAATCCTTCCAGAACTTCCCTCTACCCAGTGCTTTTACAGTCATCATTTTCCTTCCACTTTCAGTACCACTCCTAATTTCACACTTTGATCACATCGTGTTAGGACTTTAGCAGCAACCTTCTGACTTTAGATCTCCCTCCGTTTAAATCTACTTTGTAAGCTGGAACAAATTAGTTTTCCTAAACAGTAACTTTAATCAAGGAATTCCTCTGTTTGAAAAATCTTCTAAAGCTTACTATTGCTTACAGAAGAAAGGCCACATTCCTGATAGCATTCAGAACCTTCTACAACTGCCCCAACCTACCTTCCTCATCTTTCCCCTTCTCCACCTACGGCTTCCACCACAGTCAAGCATTTACTCCCTAAACAAAAATGCCTTGCCCATTAGCATTCCTAACTTTTCTTTGTAGACTTCACTGCCTTATTCCTGACCTACTCAGTGCTTCTCATTCCTCTTTATCTGTACTCTTTTTATTTTTTAATTCTCTTAAACTTCTGTTTTCTTCCAAAAAAGTTTTCTTCAAAATCCTAGGTAAAAAAAGTCTATACCATTCATTCTACCTGCATCAATTTTTTACTGCTTCAGAAGCACCCACCACCTAAACTTTGAGTTTCTTGATGATATGGACTGTATCTCACAGGTTTTGTGTATTTCCTCTGTCTAGTACAGGAATTCATTTATTAATCAATTAATCTGACAGCCAGAGTAAGGAGGCAAATAAGCCCAAATATTCATGACTCCCATCACAACTGTGAGTGGTACTGTTCTGTTCTCTGACCTATGATGATCCTTTTTTTTTTTTTTTTTTTAAAGTGCATGAGTGGGGGTGGGGGGAAGTTGCAGCGGTAAAGGAAGAAGAAAACTCCCCACTGAGCAGGAAGCCCAACACAGGGCTCGATCCCAGGACTCAGAGATCATGATCTGAACCAAAAGCAGACACTCAGCCATCTGAGCCACCAAGGTGCCCCTGATCTATGGTGATCCTAGTCAAGTTTCTCGTTTTCTGTTTTTGCTTTACTCCCAAACCCGGAGTCTTATGTTTCTGGTCCTGCAATTTACTTTTCAGTTCTTATAGTCTCTTTTTATTTATGTGTTTTGGCAACTGTGACTTTGGAACATGCCTCAATTGTCAATAACCCAGCCAAGGGCTTGCTTAGAACATCCTCTGGATATATTCTACCTGTAGATCTATAGACTGAACCAACTTTAAGAGATATATGGCTGTATGATCTGATTAACTACCCAGAATACCAGTCACAGAACTTAAATGAGAACAGAGATATGGAGAAAAACCCAGAAAAGTTAAAACCAAGATTTAAATAGAAGCAAACATGAAAATAATCTTAAAATATAATCTTTAAAGTAATCTAAATCATGCAGCTTGCTCACATATGAAATTAATTTGAGGGGTGCCTGGGTGGCTCAGTGGGTTCAGCCTCTGCCTCCGGCTCAGGTCATGATCTCAGGGTCCTGAGATCGAGCCCCACATCGGGCTCTCTGCTCAGCAGGGAGACTGCTTCCCCCTTCCCTCTCTGCCTACTTGTGATCTCTCTCTCCCTCTGACAAATAAATAAATAAAATCTTAAAAAAGAAAGAAAGAAAGGAAGAAAGAAATTAATTTGAAACCCACTTCAGGTACCTTAAAATAGGAAAGAGAATCAAACATTTCTTCAATCTGTTCTGAAGATTCAACAGATGATGATGATATTGGATGAGATGAATTCAAGGAATCTTTCTTCATGGTTTTAAATCGAGCATCTAAGAAATCTTCATACTAGCAAAAACATCAAACAGATTAGGAAACCACAAAAAGTATCAAAGGCAAAGGCAAGTATAGTGATTATTTATATGAGTTAGACTAATAACTGTTTAAGTTCATTATTAAAAAAAACTTCACTAGACTTTATAAAATAAGCTTTTAAAATGTAGGAATACAGCAACTTTCATTTGTATTCCTTAAATTAAAAAAAAATTATAACTTTCTAGCCACATGAAAAGCATTGTTTCCTAAACCACGCCGTAAGAATAAATTAAGAATCTATTACTAAAGCAACCAAATGTGCCAAGTCCAGAGAGAAAATCAAAGTAAATATTCTAAAATGGTTAGTGTACATTTTCAAAATAACATCTGAAATTAAAAAACAAAAATAAAAATTGGTTCTTCTGCCAACTTTTCATACATGGTTTCTATTAAGATAATAGACATTTCCCTTACTGAGATTTATTCAAAATAAAATATGACACTTAAATCGAATTCATTGATAGCTCAGTAGACAAGCTCCCCTAGAATATCCATTAGAAGGTTTTAAACATTCTGGGCACCACCAAGTGGTGAAACTGTATATCTCATTGCTCAATTAAGTAACACACATAGATTTAGAATATTTTGCTTAGTATTCTAGTTCCTTCTACCCACCTGAAGTTTTTGAACAGGACTTACATAAAAATTTCAGATTAAAAGCTCTTAAGAGTATCCCTATTTTGAAACAGTCTCGGATCATATACCCAGAAAGTTTAATATAAAGTCAGAGAATTTTAGGGCTGAATGGGATCTTTATTTACACACTCCCACCTATTGGTTGGATTATTTGGTAATACCTATTGTACTATGGCCTAGTGTGTTCAAATATCTCTAATGATAGGAAACTTCTCCAGAGTCTAATAATACAGTTTCATTATTATGACCTCTATGACAGAATGATATCCCAATGATATCCCTTTAGAAAGGGCACAAAATATGGTTTGTATCTTAACAGGACAAATTACTTGTCTGTATCAATCTATGTACCATGTTACAAGAAGGATCATAGTAATAACAGAGAGATAGCATTGTTACACATTGTCTTAATTTCTTTCTCTCTTTATACAAACGATAAAATGTTTTGTTGTCCACAAAAGGTTTTTCAACTTTATCTAAATTCCGTCAAGGAGAGGGGCTACATCTCTTAAAAATAAAATGTAACAAAGTGATTTAAAATGTTCATTTTAACAAAGTATAAAATAATTTCACATAACTTCAGCTTTCAATGAAACATTTCAATAAATAAAAGCTTAGTTTTCATTGCCAAATGTCAAGAGGTTGAGGATTTATCAGCAACAAGGATCAATTTTATCTTTCTAGAAACACTTTCATTTCTCCAAATGGCAAATATGAGAGTATATATAATAAACGGTGTACTTACACTGGAGAGCTCTTTAAATATTTTTTCCAAAGAGAAATACTCCATGAATGTAGCAAACCCTTCATTTAGCCACAGATCGTTCCACCACTCCATTGTGACCAGATTACCAAACCACTGTGGGGAAAAAACAAACTACTAACCAACACAGTATTTACATTCTTAAAAATGTCCTAGTAATTGAATTGTCAGATTAATCACCTATATCCAGATTATAACTACTTAAAAATAGTTATTAGTTAAACAAACTATGTTCAAATTAAAGACTTATGAGAAAATTTGTATATATTTATTCTAAAATGAAAATAAAAATTTTAGTATTTTACTCTGTTAAATGGGAAAACAAGCAAGAAACACAATTAGCATATTTATCAAATTAACACACACACTGTTTGCTAGGTAAAAACAGTTTTTAGCCACTTCATTAAAAGTATTATTTCCTAGTATTATTCTTTTACCTTCTAATATTAAGTTACTAAGATTATTTCCATCTATCTACAGCCATCCATGTAACTAAGAAATAAATTTGTATGTGACAGATTTTCCTACATAAGCCCAGGCTTCATGTTTCTCCTCAGGCACCTGAGAGGAGGTATTTACAGGATTCAAAAAAGAATTCAAATAACGTCCTTAAGATAGTTGGCATGCATATAAGTAAAGGACATCAGAAAGTTCTTTAAATGTCTTCTTTTATGATGTAACCATAAGAAGAATAACAATGATAGGAGACTCCCCTAAAAAAAAGTATCTCAAAAATCCCCCAAATGGAGAGTGGTGGGTATGCAATTTAGTGTGGCCTACGGCTCATCTCAAACTAGCAGCAAAATAATATTACTAGGTATTGAAACAGAACAGTTTTGAGAATTATAAGAACATGCTTTTCAAAGATACTATCTTTAAACCTGTTTCAGAGGAATATGGTTTCTAAGACTTAAAGCAGAAGTAACAGAGAAGTGGTGATGGGTGGCCCCAAGCATAAAAGACGAAGAGGATATCCTCTAAAGGACAACGTGGCTACATGCCCAAAACCATGACTGTCAATAAGGACGTGCTTCAGGTGTCAGCCTGTTATGAAGTGTTCACAAGGGCTCCAGAGTTGCACATATATGGCGTTGGAGACAGGAAGCAAACTGACCAGATCATGTGCTACTCTTCTTCCACATCTCCCTTCCGTCATGACACCCCCAAACCATACCCAACACTGTTTTGTTTTTTTAGATTTTATTTATTTATTTGACAGAGAGAGAAATCACCAGCAGGCAGAGAGGCAGGCAGAGAGAGAGAGAGGGAAGCAGTCTCTCTGCTGAGCAGAAAGCCCAATGCGGGGTTTGATCCCAGGACCCTGATATCATGACCAGAGCTGAAGGCAGAGGCTTTAACCCACAGAGCCACCCAGGCACCCCCATACCAACAATGTTAAGCCCCTCAGCAAGGGACAAAAGAAAGACAAGGTGTTGGGGAAGAAAACAGGATGTTCACATACCCACATAATTTTCTTTCTTTTTCTCCTCATCATACAAAGAGTACCCTCCCTCTCTCAAATTAACAAAGGACACAGTTTGGGCAGGAGAAGAAAACATAAATCTAGTTCTGACAACTACAGTCCAAGAGTTATGAGAACAGAGTGAAATTTAGGGGAGGGGTTTGTCTACCACAAAGCTATACTGAACAGCTGGCATCTGTCAGGGCTGAAATAGATCTCTATCATTACAGGGCAAGAAAGGAGAGGCAGATCTTGAGTAGACAGTGGTCTTCAAGCCCAGTGCTGCCAATTATTAATTGTATGACTTTGGATAAGTCATTTATTTAAACTGAGTCTCAGTTTCCATATCTGTAAATTGGGATTATCACCTGCCTCAGAGCAGTTATAATAAGTAAGTGAGATAATGGATATGCAAATACTTTACAAACTGTAAAATCCTACACAAACATGAGAAAGCATTTTCATTTGAAATCAAGTTTGTGTTAGAAAACACCCAGGGGCACCTGGGTGGCTCAGTCATTAAGCATCTGCCTTCAGCTCAGGTCATGATCTCAGGGTCCTGGGATTGAGACCCACATCAGGCTCCCTGCTTGTCAGGAAGCCTGCTTCTTCTTCTCCCACTTCCCCTGCTTGTGTTCCTGCTCTCACTATATCCCTGTCAAAAAAATAAATCTTAAAAAAGAAAGAAAGAAAGAAAACACCACTTTATTATGAAAGAAGGCGATACTACAATAAAACGCTGAATTTCTTATTAGCATTAATTCTACTCTAAAACTCTAGGATATAAAAGAGAAAGGAAATACAATATTCTTGGCTACTAATACCTGATGGGATAGCTCATGAGCAATAATTTTAGTAACCAGTTTTCTGTCCGCCACTGAAGAAGTATTGTTGTCATACAGAAGTGTTTCTTCTCGGAAGGTGAGCAAACCCCAATTTTCCATTGCTCCTGCTTCAAAGTCAGGAATAGCCACCAAATCTGGACATAAGAGAGAAGTGATCAACTTTCCTTCTTCTAGGGCACTCCCTAAATAAAAATATTTTACCCATTGGTTTATCACTGTGAATCAAGAGACAGTGAGGTCATTTTATACTCAGCAAATGGAACCCTGCTCCTGTCTTGTACATTCCCCACCTGTCAGTCAGTTGAAAAAGACCTGAACCATCCCTTTAGAGTCACGGCTCCCCTGTCACTTAGCGAAGGAAGAGAAACCTAATTCCTTCACAATGAATCAGCTTTCTAGAGCAGGGAGGATAAGGTGCAGATCCGACATTCCCCTATCTAGCTCCTGGTTAAATAGCTCTGATATGCTCTTGCTTTCCTGAGCTCCCAATACTCAATTCTTGTTATTTGAGTCAGGAATTTCTTAGGAAGTTAGAATTAGTCAAACTCCAGACTAAGCCCTAAGCAAATTCCCACATACACAGCTTATACACTGTGTAAGCCCTTTTAACACCTCCATAAACTTCTAAATGTTTTAAGCTCCACATTTAGATGTTTTTATGGAATCTGATTAATCTCAACAAATAGAGACAATTTTTAAAGATTTAAGTGTTTCTTAGTTTTCTTTTAAAATAACTTTGGCAAAAGTTTTCTAAAAAAACATTTGCAAAATGAATCTAGGTTGTAAAAGCAATGAAAATCAGAGGCACTGTTTGATTCTTACCCAATTTCTTAAGCGGGTATTGAATTTCAAAGTAGTTTTGATAGAATTCAAGAAGCTTCACAGTTGTTTCCAAGGCATGGTGAACTTGACCAATCTTTTCTGGTACAGCATATATAGAAACCTAAAAGAAAACATATATATATATGTATATATGATGTAAAGACAGGTACAACCAAAATGGCATGATAGTCATGTGAATACTGTGAAGCATATGTGAGAACTGAAAAAAGAGTTTTATGAGATTTTATAGGACAGAAACTCTTGCTTCCAAATCAATAAGCCCCTGGAAAATTTAGCAAGTCACTTCCACACATGCCACCATGCTCAAAAACTTACTGATTTTTTTTTTTTTTTAAGATTTCATTCATTTATTTGACAGACAGAGATCACAAGTAGGCAGAGAGGCAGGCAGAGAGAGAGGAAGAAGCAGGCTTCCTGCTGAGCAAAGAGCCCAATGTGGGGCTTGATCCCAGGACCCTAGGATTATGACCTGAGCTGAAGGCAGAGGCTTTAACCCACTGAGCCACCCAGGTGCCCCCTGATTTTTTTTTAAGTTAACAGAACATCCCAAATAAACTATTTGGGTCATATCATAGCAACATACAAGCAGTTGCCTATTAATTTCATGATACGTATCTTCTCCATTACCTAAAGTTGCCCTTCCTTACCTATGAGCTATCAAGACTGAAAAATTTGAAGGACAAAACAAATTTTCCTCTTTTAAGCACTTTTACAGTACCTGGCATCAAACAGGCACTCAACACAGAGGAGTCACATAAGGGAGTTAGCTCTAAAGTAAACATACAAGGCAGAAATTACACATTTGTTGAAATTACCCTGGGAAAATCTGTTACAGACCAATGCATGCTTTGTCAGTAAGTATGGCAAGCCTGTTTTTCTTCTAGCCTTGGGATAGCTTACTTTTTTCCAGTTGTTGGCTTGTTTTCATGGGTCATGTTGTGTAAGAAATAATCATACCAAACAGAATCCAATGCTCAGTGAGTGGCACACAGTAACTAAAACCAACGAAGGGGATGATGAATCCATACTCCAATTACCCATTCCCTTCAGGATACATGCTCACAGAGGGGAGGCAGGCAGATCTGATTGCCCACATCATTTAAATTGCTATTTTTTCTCTCTTTTTCTAAGTGCATAAGTTAAACACATAAGCTATAACTAACTATAAACATCTTATTCAATAAGTATCAAAAGGCAAGTTTTAAGTAATTTTATGTTAAAAGCAATGGGTTCTTAAAAAGCATTATTCATTGTTTTTCAGTTGATTGAAAAAAACAGAAGCCCTCTATACTCACCTGGGAATGTGAGATATGGCCAAGACATAGTAGAAAATAAAAACTTAAAAAAAAAAATCTCAACTGATGGGAAATGGAGACTTACTGAATAAATCACCACTTGCAAAAAATGCACTGAACTCTAATTCAATTCTCTCATTAAAGGGCTAAAAAACTGTTGGCAATTTCTAAAAAGTCAAATAGTTTTCAGTCAGAGTTGTCCTTATGTGGGGCTTTAGTCTACAGTTAATCACAAAAACATAGAGGTAACCCAGAATAAAAATTAAATGTAAGGAAAAAAAATTAAGTAAACAAAAATAAATCTCTGCTAGTTATATGACGTTGAGCAGTTTCGTTAACTCTCCTTGTTGGGTGAGAAAAGTAACTCCTACCTTCACTGGGTTGCTGGGAAGATTAAATGGGCTAATACATATATAGAACTTAGACTAGTTTATGACACGATGTAAGTGTTCAATAAATGGTAGTTATTATTATTATTATTTTAAAAATACAGAAATGGGGTAAAATATGTGTGAGTAGAGCATTTGTGCCAATGGTTACTGGAAAAATAACCTATCTAGGACTAGAGTTAATCAGTTAAAACTATATTGTTAAGGGAACTATGAAAGAAATTTAACCTCTTGCCTCATGTGGCCAAGAGTACGTCACCAGCCCCGGATTTTGCCATCTGTAGCCCTAAGTGACCAGTTTATTGAATGCAGTCACCACTTGCCAAAGGAACTATAAGCTCATTCCATTGATGTGTTACTTCCTGCATCCTTCCCCTCTGCAGTCAATGTTAGTGGGGGCAGGGTAGAGACTGACATATTCTTTTACACTCTCTAACTTCCATTGTAAATGACTATACCAAGATCACTAGGAATTTGAGACAAATCTTCATTATCTCTGCCTATTCTTTCCAGAAACACATATTTTATATTATAGTCAACACATTAACCTCCAAGATGCTATCCCAATGGAAATACCACCCATGTCCCCTAGATTCCTCCTCCAACATCCCTCTGCCACACATACCATTTGGCCATGCCTCTCTCTATGTGTGAAAGCACCTTTCTTTGGAGGAAAAGTAAAGGAGGAAGAAGAAATTCACGTGAAACTAAAATCTGGCCAAGGGATCCATTTAGTTCCACTTCTGGAATACAGAGATTAGGAAAAAAGATAGTTTATTATTTTCTCTCCCCCGCCTTTTTTTCCCTTAAAGAATGATGTGCTATGAGTTCTCACTAGATAAATCATCTGGTAATTATAATTATTAGCAAGCTTGTTTTAAGAGCAAAAGAAGCAGTAAGAAACAGAACAACCTAATTCAACAACAACAAAGAAGTCTTGACCAGTACTCTGGGCTGGATAAGAGCACTCTAAACACTATTAAATGGAAGTCAACTAGCATTCAGACCTTAAGACTTATAGCTTAAAACATGGTATGTACATCTGATTAACCAGCACTGCACTCTATGATTCTACAAATTAGACCTGTCTATGATAAAAACAAAATCAGGCAATGGCAAAAATAAAACAAAAACCTCAAGACAAAGCGGTGTATTTCAAAACTGGTGTAGAATTTTCTAGGTAATTCTGGCATTTCTGAAAACAGAAAGAAGTGTAAAGAACACTGAAGACCAGACAGAAATGATAAAAACAAATGTTCCTCTTTCTTTACAACTTTGACAATGTAGTGATCTTTATCACTAAAGAGGGCATGTTTAATAACTTTGACATTTCTAGCTCTTTGGTAAGACTGACATTAGTAAATAAAGCCCCACTGCCTTATTCCTGAATCTTGTGAAATAGGCCTAATGTTAACTACTACACAAGATAGAATCCATCCTAAAGATTACCACATTTTAGTGTAAGAAAAATCCTTTGTTAGACTTCAAGTTGAGATTTACGGTCACCAACAGAAGTTATTTCTGTCACTGGGTGTAAGCAGCAACACATTGTGGTGGACAGTATAATCCTGACTCTCACTTGGGTCACTTAACGCAACCTCTTTGAGACACTGTTTCTTCCTCAGCAATACAGGATTAATGTTTCCCTCTGTGTGGTTTATGAATCAAAAAGGTATTTATAAATGAGGCAAGCCAAAGGCCAGCACAGAGTATAGCTCCATGAGTATTAGAGTCTTCCCTCATCCTAATAAAAAGAGAGAAAATTAATGAAACAACTGTTTATTTGTATAACTTTTTTTTTTTTTTTTTAGAACACGTTTTGAAATATGCAGGTGCTGGGTAGCATTAAAAGTTATGACTTTACAATCAGAAAAAGACAATTATCATATGATCTCTCTGACATGAGGAACTTGAGATGCAGGGCAGGGGGTAGTGGGGGCTAGGGAAGGAAAAAATCAAACAAGATGGATTCGGGAGGGAGACTACCCATAGGAGACTCTTAATCTCATGAAACAAACTGAGGGTTGCTGGGGGGTGGGGTAGGGAGATCATGGCTGTGGGGTGATGGACACTGGGGAGAGTATGGGCTATGGTGAGTGCTGTGAAATGTGTAAACCTGATGATTCACAGACCTGTACCCCTGGGGCAAATAATACACATGTTAATAAAAATAATTTTTAATAGTTATGACTTTATATTCACAGACATATAAGGAAGTTTATGTATGTTTGCCAAATGGATAAATAAAGAGTACCATGTGGGGGTGCCTGGGTGGCTCAGTGGGTTAAGCCGCTGCCTTCGGCTCAGGTCATGATCTCAGGGCCCTGGGATCGAGTCCCACATCGGGCTCTCTGCTCAGCAGGGAGCCTGCTTCCTCCTTCTCTCTGCCTGCCTCTCTGCCTACTTGTGATCTCTCTCTGTCAAATAAATAAATAAAATCTTAAAAAAAAAAAAAAAGAGTACCGTGTGTGTGTGTGTGTGTGTGTGTATTACTATCTCCCAGGCAGTAAGTATTTTACAAAAAAAATCACCATGTAATCCTTGAGAGGGCAGGCTAATATAGGCATTACAGTATTAGATTTGTGGAAGGTGAGGTTTAGTCAGGATTACAGAGGTATCTGCTCTCTTGAGCACATCCTAGGAAGCTATAGAGGAGGGACTCCAGAGTGCATGTTTAACCATGTTGCTTCATAACACACAGAAATTAAAAGGAAAGAAAAAGCTACCCCAAATTCCTCCCTATCTCAGTCTCAATCAATCACTTTCATGCTTTCTCCATTTCCCCTGCCCCCCTCTCTATATATGAGAATAAGGTATATATCTGAGCAGTGAATAATTCAGCTTGTCCAAATCCATACTGAGGCAATGAGAAACAAAGACAGATTTCTGAGAGAGCCCTGAAGATCTGAATGATGACTTTAAATATAATCCTAGAGGCAGTAAGAAGGAAGGAGGAAGGGACAGAGGGGAAAGAAAAAGCCAAGACTGCATATATTTTGGGACCCAATAAAAAGTGCTAGGGATTTTATATCAAAGAGTGTGATAATTACAACAGAGATGTAACCAAAGTGCTATGAAAGATCACAGAGGGAATGATTAATCCCAGCTGGGGAAAGAATGAACTGCTTCAAGGAGAGGATGGTATTCAGCTGGGTTTTGAGAAGCAAACCTGACTCTCCTCGGTTGAGCCTTTGGGATTTTATCCAGGCTGCAACATCTGAATCAATAGCCCGATCCGTGGTGTGATGCTTGAAGAAAAATTAATTGCATTTTATCAGATTTAAACCAACCTCACTATCCTTTTCAAATGATTCAGAAAAATTCTTTGGTTTAGACTTGGAAAAAACTCTTTCAGGCCAAAGATTTGTAAATCATTTAAGCACCTGGCCACTACATAGTCTACACCTAACCTTGAATGCTGAAACTTCTTGAGTCACTCCATCTTTTACTGCTGAGCATAATGGCATAGGGTATCACTGCTGATGAAAAGCCCTAATCCTCATCTCTGCCCTTACCTCTCAGAGTTATGCAGTAGCCATTATAAGCTTTTCTAACAGAATGAGTATATGCTTTTTGATTAGCAAAATCTAAATATAATGTGATTAAAATAAAGCTTTAAATCTAAAAAGGAAAGCCAGCTCCAACTGAATGTGCTCAATGAGTAAAAATATTCCCTGAGGTAATCAAAATATGAAAAAAAATCTAAAAATTATATTTCTATCATGAAGAATAATCATTTTTAGTTTAAAAAAGACCCTTTCTCCTATAATGTTAGTGTATAAAAATATTAACTAGGTCTCTATGGTGAAATTAAAGAGTAAAATCTAAACGAATAATCATTTATTGACAGGGACTAATGACATAGAAAAGCAGAGAAGCCTAATTAGAACAAATAATTTTTACAAATTATAGATACATAAGACCTTTAAATAGTCTTACTCACTATTCTAAGGAAACTCAATCTGAACTTCCTCTTTTAAGAAGGAAGATTAAATTAACTTTTATAGCCTGGGGTTTATCTCCTAACTACATTTGTACACTATCTCTTAAATCTGCATGTTTTAGATATAGTGCTGTCCAATAAAATTTTCTGCACTGATGGAAATGTTCAATATTCATGATGTGCAACATAGTAACCACTAGCCACAAGAACACTAGAAATGTGACTACTCAGACTTGAGGAAGTGAGTTTTAAATTTAAATTAATTTTTTGCAACTTTACATATTGATATAATTAACACGTAACATTGTGAAAGTTGAAGGTGTGCAATGTGTTGCTTTGATACACTGTTATACTGTGAAATGATTACCACAGTAGTATTACTTAGGACATCTCCATCACCTCACATAATTACCTCTCATCTTTTCTGTGATGAGAACTTTCAAGATCTAGTCTCTCAGCAACTTTCAAGCATATAATGCAGCATTCTTAATTACAGTCACTATGCTATACATTAGATCTCAAACTTATAACTGGAAGTTTATACCGTTGGACCAACATTTTCCTATTTTCACCCTCACCACCATTCTAGTCTCTAAAAGTTCAGCTTTCTTAGATTCTTCATGTGAGATTATATATAAAGTCTTTGTCTATTAACTTATGTTATTTATGTCATTTAACATAATGCCCTCCAGGTCCATCTATATTATTGCAAATGGAAGGATCTCCTTCTTTCTCATGGCTAAATAATAATCTATAATACGTTTACCACACCTTTTCTATCCATTCATCTGCAAAGACCTTTAGGTTGTTTCCGTATCTTGGCTGTTGTGAATAATCTGACAGCAGACATGGAGGAGTAGATATCTCTTTGAGAGCCTGGTTACATTTCCTTTGGATGTATACCCAGAAGTAGGATTGCTGGATCATATGGTAGTTTTATTTTTAATTTTTTGAGGTACGTCCACATTGCTTTCCATAGGGGCTTTATCAGTTCACATTCTACCAAGAGTGCACAAGGGTTCCCCTTTCCACCACATCTTCATGGAGGTCATTTTAACAATTGTGAGGTAATATCTCCTTGAAGTTTGGTTTGCATTTCCCTTGTGATTGGTGATGTTGAGCACCTTTTCATGTACTTGCTGGCCACTTCTATGTCTTCTTTGGGAAAATATCAGTTCAGTTTCTCTATTTTTTTTTTTTTTAAGATTTTATTTTTAAGTACTCTCTACACCCAATGTAGGGCAAACTCACAACTTCAAGATCAAGAGCTGCATGCTCTGCGGACTGAGAGAGACAGGCACCTCTCCTCTACCTATTTCTAAATCAGATTGTTTATATATATTTTTGCTAATGAGTTATAGGAGTTCCTTATATATCTTGGATATTAATCCCTTATCATATATATGATTTGCAAATACTTGCTCCCATTCTTTCGGTTGCCTTTTCATTCTGTTGATGTTTCTTTTTTGCTGTGCATAAGCTCTTTTTTTAAAAGATTTATTTATTGGTAGATTTATTCACTTATTTATTTATTTATTTATTGGCTCTTTTTTTTAAAGATTTATTTATTTACAGAGAGAGAGATCACAAGCAGGGGGAGCTGCAGAGGAAGGAGGAGAAGCAGGCTCCCCAGTGAGCAGAGAGCCATTGCAGAGCTCAATCCCAGAACCCTGGGATCATCACCTGAGCCAAAGGCAAATGCTTAACTGACTGAGCCACCCAGGCATCCTTGTGCAGAAGCTCTTTAGTTTGATGTAGTCCCACTTACTTATTTTTGCTTTTGTTGCTTGTGTTTTGGTGTCGTATACAAGAAATCATTACCAAGACCAATGTCAAGGAGGTTTTTTTTTCCTCCTAGAAAGAAGTCTTATGGTTTCAGACCTTATGTTTAAGTCTTTAATAGGTTTAATTTTGAGTGATGTAAGACGAGAGTCCAATTTCATTCATAAATGTGATTGTCCAGTTTTCCAAGCACCATTTATTAAAGAGCATATCCTTTCCCCACTGAGTATTCTTGGCTTCCTTGTTATATATGAGTCGACCAGTTATGCATTTTTTTTTCTGGGTTCTTAATTCCGTTTCTTGGTCAATGTGTCTATTTTTATGCCAGCACCATATTCTCGTGATTAGTATACATATGTACACATATACATATATTAGTACACATACATAGTTTTGATTAGCATAGTTTTGTAGTATAGATGGAAATTTGGAAGTGTGTTATCTCCAGCTTTGTTCTTTCTGAAGAATTTTCTAGATATTCAAGGTCTGTGGTTCCACACACATTTTAGAATTCTTGCCCTTTTTTTATTTTCTGTGAAAAATTCCATTGAAATTTTTATAGGAACTGCACTGAATCTATAAATGGCTTTGTGTAGTATGCACATTTTAACAATATTAATATTTCTGATTCATGAACATGGTATATATTTCCATTTATTTTGTCTTCTTTAATTTCTTTTAACAACATCTTATAGTTTTCAGTGTAAAGATCTTTCACCTCCTTTGCTAAATTTATTCCTAAGTATTTTATTGGTTTTGAATGCTATCATGAATGGGGTATTCTTTATTTATTTTTCAGACATTTCATTGTTAGTATACAGGAATTCAACTGACTTCTGTATGCTGATTTGAATCGGGCAACTTCACCAAATTCATTGATTAGTTCTAACAGTTTTTTGGTAGAGTCTTTAGGATTTTCTATACATAATATCGTATCATTTGCAAATAAAGACAATTTCACTTCTTCCTTTCCAATACGAATGCCTTGCATTTCTTTTTTCTTTTTTTAAAGATTTTATTTATTTATTTGACAGAGATCACAAGTAAGCAGAGTCAGGCAGAGAGAGAGAGGAGGAGGCAGGCTCCCCACCGAGCAGAGAGTATGATGAGGGGCTCAATCCCAGGACCCTGAGAACATGACCCAAGTCAAAGGCAGAGGCTTTAACCCATTGAGCCACCCAGGTACCCCTTGCATTTCTTTCTTTTCTTTTTTATTTTTTAATTAACTTTTTTTTTTTAAATAAACATATAATGTATGTTTAGCCCCAGGGATACAGGTCTGTGAATTGCCAGGTTTACACACTTCACAGCACTCACCACAGCACACACCCCCACCCCAATGTCCATAACCCCACCACCCTCTCCCGACTCCCCTCCCCACAGCAACCCTCAGTTTTTTCTGGGAGATTAAGAGTTTTTTATCGTTTGTCTCCCTGCTGATCCCATCTTGTTTCATTTATTCTTTCTGTACCCCCCAAACCCCCCATGTTGCATCTCCACTTCCTCATATCAGGGAGATCGTATGATAGTTTTCTTTCTCTGATTGACTTATTTCGCTAAGCATAATACCCTCTAGTTCCATCCATGTTGTCGCAAATGGCAAGATTTCATTTCTTTTGATGGCTGCATAGTTTTCCGTTATATATATCTATCTATCTCACATCTTCTATATCCATTCATCTGTTGATGGGCATCTAGATTCTTTCCATAGTTTAGCTATTGTGGACACTGCTGCTATAAACATTCGGGTGCACGTGCCCCTTTGGATCACTACGTTTGCATTTTAGGGTAAATACCCAGTAGTGCAATTGCTGGGTCCATGGGATAGCTCTATTTTCAACTTTTTGAGGAACCTCCATACTGTTTTCCAGAGTGGTTGCACCAGCTTGCATTCCCACCAACAGTGCCAGCATCTGTCATTTCCTAACTTGTTAATTTTAGCCATTCTGACTGGTGTGAGGTGATACCTCATTGTGGTTTTGGTTTGAATTTCCCTGATGCCGAGTGACATGGAGCACTTTTTCATGTGTCTGTTGGCCATCTGATGTCTTCTTTGCAGAAAAGTCTGTTCATGTCCTCTGCCCATTTCTTGATTGGATTATTTTTTCTTTGGGTGTTGAGTTTGCTAAGTTCTTTATAGATTTTGGATACTAGCCCTTTATCTAATATGTCGTTTGCAAATAACTTCTCCCATTCTGACAGTTGTCTTTTGGTTTTGTTAACTGTTTCCTTTGTGCAAAAGCTTTTGATCTTGATGAAGTCCCAATAGTTCGTTTTTGCCCTTGCTTCCCTTGCCTTTGGCGATGTTCCTAGGAAGAAGTTGCTGTGGCTGATGTCAAAGAGGCTGCTGCCTGTGTTCTCCTTAAGGATTTTGATGGATTCCTGTCTTATAATGAGGTCCTTCATTCATTTTGAGTCTATTTTTGTGTGTGGTGTAAGGAGATGGTCCAGTATCATTCTTCTGCATGTGGCTGTCCAATTTTCCCAACACCATTTGCTGAAGAGGCTGTCTTTTTTCCACTGGACATTCCTTCCTGTTTTATCAAAGATTAGTTGACCATAGAGTTGAGGGTCTATTTCTGGGCTCTCTATTCTGTTCCACTGATCTATGTGTCTGTTTTTATGACAGTACCATACTGTCCTGATGTAATAGAGTTTGAAGTCTGGAATTGTGATGCCACCAACTTTGGCTTTTTTTTTTTTCAATATCCTTTTGGCTATTCGAGGTCTTTTCTGGTTCCATATAAATTTCAGGATTAATTGTTCCATCTCCTTGAAAATAATGGATGGGATTTTGATAGGGATTGAATTAAATGTGTAGATTGCTTTAGGTAGCATAGGCATTTTCACAATATTTGTTCTTCCAATCCAGGAGCATGGAATATTTTTCCATTTCTTTGTGTCTTCCTCAATTTCTTTCATGAGTACTTTATAGTTTTCTGAGTACAGATTCTTTGCCTCTTTGGTTAGGTTTATTCCTAGGTATCTTATGGTTTTTGGTGCAATTGTAAATGGGATTGACTCCTTAATTTCTCTTTCTTCTGTCTTCTTATTGTTGTAAAGAAATGCAACTGATTTCTGTGCATTGATTTTATATCCTGACTGAATTCCTGTACAAGTTCTAGCAGTTTTGGAGTGGAGCCTTTTGGGTTTTCCACATATACTATCATGTCATCTGCAAAGAGTGATAGTTTGATTTCTTATTTGCTGATTTGGATACCTTTAATTTCTTTTTGTTGTCTGATTGCTGAGGCTAGGACTACTAGTACACATGTTGAATAGCAGTAGTGATAAAGGACATCCCTGCCGTGTTCCTGATCTTAGTGGAAAAGCTTTCAGTTTTTCTCCATTGAGAATGATATTTGTGGTGGGTTTTTCATAGATGGCTTTGATAATATTGAGGTATGTGCCCTCTATTCCTACACTTTGAAGAGTTTTGATCAGGAAGGGATGCTGTACTTTATCAAATGCTTTTTCAGCATCTATTGAGAGTATCATATGGTTCTCATTCTTTTCTTTTATTAATGTGTTGTATCACACTGATTGATTTGCAGATGTTGAACCAATCTTGCAGCCCTGGAATAAATTCCCCTTGGTCATGGTGAATAATCCTTTTAATGTACTGTTGGATCCTACTGGCTAGTATTTTGGTGAGAATTTTTGTATCTGTGTTCATCAAGGATATTGGTCTGCAATTCTCTTTTTTGATGGGATCCTTGTCTGGTTTTGGGATCAAGGTGATGCTGACCTCATAAAATGAATTTGGAAGTTTTCCTTCCATTTCTATTTTCTGGAACAGTTTCAGGAGAATAGGAACTAATCCTTCTTTAAATGTTTGGTAGAACTCCCCTGGGAAGCCATCTAGCCCTGGGCGTTTGTTTGGAGATTTTTGATGACTGTTTCAATCTCCTTACTGGTTATGGGTCTGTTCAGGTTTTCTATTTCTTCCTGGTTCAGTTGTGGTAGTTTATATGTCTCCAGGAATGCATCCATTTCTTCCAGATTATCAAATTTGTTGGTTTAGAGTTGCTCATAGTATGTTCTTATAATTGTTTGTATTTCTTTGCTGTTGGTTATGATCTCTCCTCTTTCATTCATGATTTCATTTATTTGCATCCTTTCTCTCTCTTTCTCTCTCTCTCTCACTCTCTCTCTTTTTTTTTTTATAAGTCTGGCCAGGGGTTTATCAATCTTATTAATTCTTTCAAAGAACCAGCTCCTAGTTTCATTGATTTTTCCTATGGTTTTTTTGTTTTGTTTTTGGTTTCTATTTTATTATTTCTCTTCTCCTGCTGGGTTTAGATTTTCTTTGTTGTTCTTTCTCCAGCTCCTTTAGTTGTACGGTTAGGTTGTGTATTTGAGACCTTACTTGTTCCTTGAGAAAGGCTTATATTGCTATATATTTTCCTCTCAGGACTGCCTTTGCTGTGTCTCACAGATTTTGAACAGTTGTGTTCTCATTATCATTTGTTTCCATGAATTTTTTCAATTCTTCTTTAATTTTCTAGTTGACCCATTCATTCTTTAGAAGGATGCTGTTTAGTCTCCATGTATTTGGGTTCTTTCCAAATTTCCTCCTGTGATTGAGTTCTAGCTTCAGAGCATTGTGGTCTGAAAATGTGCAGGAAATGATCCCAATCTTTTGATACTGGTTGAGACCTGCTTTATGACCCAGGAGGTTATCTATTCTGGAGAATGTTCCACATGCACTAGAGAAGAATATGTATTCTGTTGTTTTGGGATGGAATGTTCTGAATATATCTGTGATGTCCATCTGGTCCAGTGTGTCATTTAAGGCCTTTATTTCCTTGTTAATCTTTTGCTTGGATCATCTGTCCATTTCACTGAGGGGAGTGTTAAAGCCCCCTCCTATTATTGTATTATTGTCAATGTGTTTCTTTGATTTTGTTATTAATTGGTTTATATAGTTAGCTGCTCCCATGTTAGGGGCATAGATATTTAAAATTGTTAGAGCTTCTTGTTGGACAGATCCTTTGAATATGATATAGTGTCCTTCCTCATCTCTTATTAGAGGCGTTGGCTTAAAATCTAATTGATCTGATATAAGAATTGCCACCCCAGCTTTCTTTTGATGTCCATTAGCATGGTAAATTGTTTTCCACCCCCTCACTTTAAATCTGGAGGTGTCTTCGGGTCTAAAATGAGTTTCTTGTAGGCAACATATTGATGGGTTTTGTTTTATCCATTCTGATACCCTGTGTCTTTTGATTGGGGCATTTAACCCATTAACATTCAGGGTAAATATTGAGAGATATGAATTTAGTGCCATTATATTGTCTGTAAGGTGACTGTTACTGTATATTGTCTCTGTTTCTACTTTTAGGCTCTCTCTTTGCTTAGAGGACCCCTTTCAATATTTCCTGTAGAGCTGGTTTGGTGTTTGCACATTCTTTCAGTTTTTGTTTGTCCTGGAAGCTTTTTATCTCTCCTTCTGTTTTCAATGATAGCCTAGCTAGTATTCTTGGCTGCATGTTTTTCTCGTTTAGTGCTCTGAATATATCATGCCAGTTCTTTCTGGCCTGCCATGTCTTTGTGGATAAGTCCACTGCCAATCTAATATTTTTACCATTGTATGTTACAGACTTCTCTTCCTGGGCTGCTTTCAGGATTTTCTCTTTGTCGCTAAGACTTTAGTAAATTTTACTATTAGGTGACGGGGTGTAGACATATTCTTATTGATTTTGAGGGGGATTCTGCTCCTCCTGGATTTTGATGCTTGTTCCCTTTGCCATATTAGGGAGATTTTCTCTAATAATTCTCTCCAATATACCTTCTGTTCCCCTCTCTCTTTCTTCTTCTGGAATCCTAATTATTCTAATGTTGTTTCGTCTTATAGTGTCACTTATCTCTCGATTTCTCCCTCATGGTCCAGTATTTGTTTGTCTCTCTTTTGTTCAGCTTCTTTATTCTCTATCATTTGCTCTTTTATATCACTAAGTCTTCTACCTCGTTTATCCTAGCAGTAAGAGCCTCCGTTTTTTATTGCACCTCATTAATAGCTTTTTTGATTTCAACTTGGTTAGATTTTCGTTCTTTTATTTCTCCAGAAAGGGCTTTTATCTCTCCAGGGAGGGTTTCTCCAATATCTTCCATGCCTTTTTCGAGCCTGGCTAGAATCTTGAGAATCACCATTCTGAACTCTAGATCTGACATATAACCAATGTCCGTATTGATTAGGTCCCTAGCCTTCGGTACTGCGTCTTGTTCTTTTTTTTTGTGGTGAATTTTTCCATCTTGTCATTTTGTCCAGATAAGAGTATATGAAGGAGCAAGTAAAATACTAAAAGGGTGGCAAACACCCCAGGAAAATGTGCTTTAACCAAATCAAAAGAGACCCCAAATCGTAGGGGGGAGAGAAAGGGGATAAAAAGAAGTTCAGAAATTAAAAAAAATTAGAAAAAGAAAAGAAATAAAGAAAAAATATTAAAAAGAAATATATATATATTAGACTCATGACGAGAACAGGGTCACCCACTTAATTTGGGGAGTATTTTGGTCTCTTAGAAGAAACTACCTCCCAAAATTTTAGTTTGTTTATTTATTTATTTGACATTGAGAGAGAGATCACAAGTAGGCAGAGAGGCAGGCAGAGTGAGAGGGAAGAAGCAGGCTCACTGCTGAGCAGAGAGCCCAATGTGGGGCTCGGTTACAGCACCCTGGGATCATGACCTGAGCTGAAGGCAGAGGCTTTAATCCACTGAACCACCCAGACGCCCCCCTCCCAAAATTTTAAAGAATGAAAAACATATGTAAGTGTAAACACAATGAAGGGATGGAATATGCCTATAAAGATGGAAAAAAAAAACATTTTTTTTTTTAAATTTCTAAAAAAGGAGTTGATAAAGTAAGTTGGTTAGGAGAATAAAGAGAAAGAAAGTGGAGAGAATTTGCTTGGGCTGGAGACTAGAACAAGCCCGGAGCTAGATTTAGGGTATATTTTGATCTATTAGAAGAAGTTGTACCCCAAATTTTTTTTAGAAGAAAAAACTGTATGTATATACAAAAAATAAAGTTAGATACAATGAAGGATAAAATATGACTATAATAATGAAGGTTCAAAAAAGATTATTATTATTTTTTTTTAATGAAAGGTACTTTTAAGATAATCTAGCTAAAAACATTAAGAGGAAAGGGTAAAAGTTAAAAAAAATTTAGTAGAAGAAAAAAAATAAAATTAAAAAAAATTAACTGAAAGACTAAAGAATCATGGGGAGAAAACCATGAATTCCATGCTTTGCTTTCTCCTCTGGAATTCTGCTGTTCTCCTTGATAAGTGAACTTGGTCTTGGCTGGATTTCTTGTTGATCTTTTTGGGGAGGGGCCTGTTGTGATTCTCAAGTGTCTTTGCTTGAAGTGGAATTGCACCACACCCTTAAGGGGCCAGGCTAAGTAATCCACTGGGGTTCGCTTTCAGGAGCTTTTGATCCCTGAACGCTTTCCGTACAGTTCCGGAGGATGGGAATGAAAATGGCGGCCTCCTAGTCTTTGGCCCAGAGGAGCCAAGAGCTCGGGGTCCCACTCCTCAGTGCGCCCTCAGAGAAAAGCCCCCAATCACTCCCGTTTCCCTGGCCTCTGGCTGCACTCCGAGCTCACCCAGCCTGTGACCAAGCGTCTCTCTCTCTGGCACACAGCTCCGCCTGGAGTCTCCGAACCCCGCAGATCCCTGAGCTCCCCCAGGGGATGCCTCCTTGGATCTTGTGGGGACCTCCCTCACAGAGCAGTGGCCTGTGTCACGGACTACTGTTCAAGGTAAGCCCAAGTTGAGAGCTCACTTCTCAGCTCCTTCTCTGTAGCCGGCTTCCCCGCTCTAACACCTGCAAGCTCTGTGACACTCAGACACCCCTGATCCTTCTGTGACCCAACAGGACTTGGGGCCACGCTGACCCCGCGTGGGCTTCACCCCAGTTTAGCCTCTGGAGCAATGTCCCTCAGTGGAGCAGACTTTTAAAAGTCCTGATTTTGTCCTCCATTCTTCCACCGCTTGCCTGGAGCCGGTCCCTCCCTCTGTGGTCTATCTTCCCGTGGCTTTGGATTCATTTCACCCGTCCTACCTTTCAGAAAAGTAGTCGATTTTCTGTTTCTAGCATTGTTGCTCTTCTCTTCGATCTCCTATTGGATTTGTAGGTGTTCGCAGCGGTTTGATAAGCTACTTAGCTGATCTCCTGTTACCTGATGTAGTCTCAGCCTGCTACTTCTCCTCCATCTTGACCCCTCCGCATTTCTTTTTCCTTGTCTAAGTTCTCCAGATAAGATTTCAAGTACTATTTTAAATAAGAGTGGTGAGAGTGGGCACCCTTTCTTGTTCCTGATCTTCAGCCTTTCACTGTTGAGTATAATGTTACCTGTGGACTTGTCATATATAGCCTTTTATTATGTTGAGTTATACTCTTCTATACCTAATTTGTTTAAAGTTTTTTAATCAGGAAAGGAAGCTGTACTTTGTCAAATACTTTTTCTGCAGCTATTGAGATGATCATGTGCTACTTATCTCTCGTTCTATTAATGTGCTGTATCATATTTAGGATTTGCATATGATGAAACATCTTGTATCCCAGCGATAAATCCCCTTTGATCATGGTCTACGATCCTTTTAATGTGCTACTGAATTCAATTTGCTAATATTTTCTTAAGAACTTTGTGCAGAGATAACTACTGCATGTATATTCATCAGGGACATTGGCCTATAGTTTTCTTCTGATGTCCTTATCTGGCTTCGATATGAGGGTAATGCTAGTCTCGTAAAGTAAGTCAGGAAGTATTTCCTCCTTTCCAATTATTTAGAGTTTGAGAAGAATTGGCATTTTTTTCTTTAATGTTTGGTAGAATTCACCAGAGAGACCACCTGATCCTGGACTTTCTTTGCTGGGAGGTTTTTGATTACTGATTCAATCTCTTTACTCATTTCTGATCTGTTCAGATGTTTTATGTCTTCATGACTCAGTCTTGTTAGGTTGTATGTTTCTAGGAATTTATTTATGCATTTTTTCTAGACTATCCATTTTATTGGCCTATAATTGCTCATAGTAGTCTCTTATGTTCCTTTGTATTTCTGTGTTATCAATGGTAATGCCTCTTTCATTTCCGATTTTGAATCTCATGTTTTCTTAGTCCAAGTAAAGGTCTGTCATTTTTATTTATTTTTCAAAAAAACAAAAATAAAAAAACCTGGCTCCAGTTTTACTGATCTTTTCTAATGTTTCTCTGTTACCCCTTTCATTTATTTGTCTTCTGATCTTTGTTATTTCCTTTCTTCTGTTAACTTTGAATTTAGTTTGTTCTTTTTCTGGTTCCTTGAGGTATAAAATCAGGTTTTTTATTTGGGATCTTTCTTGTTTCTTAACATAGGCATTTATCACTCAAAATATCCTTCTCAGAACTGCTTTTTATGCATTCTGTTGGATGCATACACCACCACATGATACTGTAAGAGTATTCTGAATTTGGCTATATACTTACCTTTACCAGTGTGTTGTGTATTTTCATGTATTTTCATTTTACTAATTAGTGTCCTTTTTTTCAGCTGGAAGCACTCCTTTCAGCATTTTTTAAGGGAGAGCTAATGGTGAAGGATTCCTTCAGCTTTTGTCTGGGAAAGTCTCTCTCTCTTTCATTTCTGTAGGAAAACATTGTCAGACAAGAGTATTTTGACTGGCAGTTCTTTCTTTCAGCACCTTGAATCATCTGACTCTCTTCTGGTTGCTAAGTTCTCTGCAGAGAATCCACTGATAGACATATTCCTTGAAAGATACAAGCTTCTCTTCTTTTGATCCTTTTAAGATTCTCTTTGATTTTTTGACAGTTTTTATTATCATGTCTCTCTTTAAGCTGTTTGCTTGATAACCTGTCAATTTCATAAACTTGATTATCCAAATTTCTCACCATATTTGGATAGCTGTCAGCCATTACTTCTTTTGAATAAGCTTTCTGTCCCCCTCCTCCGTCTCTTCCTTTTGGAACTCCAGTAATTCACAAATTGTTTCTTTGATGGTGTCCCATAAATCAGGCTTTCTTCAGTCTTTTCTCCATTTTTATTTGTTCTCCTGCTGGATAATATCAGCTTTCCTGTCTCTCTCTTTTTTTTTTTTTTCCTTTAAAGATTTATTTGGGCTTGGGGGGACAGTGCATGTGCCAGGCTGAGGGATAGGGGGAGAGGAGGAATCCTTGAGCATGTTCCCTGTTCATGGGGAGCTCATCATGGGGCTCCATCCCAGGACCCTGAGCTCATGACCTTAAATGAAATCAAGAGTTGGATATTTAACCGAATGAGCCATCCAAGCGCCCCTCAACTTTCCTGTCCTCTAACTCACAGATTCTTTCTTTTGCTTGATTCATTCTACTACAGATGTTCTCTACTTCCCTTTTTTATTTCACTCATTGTATTTTTCAGCCCCAGAATAAATTCTTTCTTATGATTTCTCTATCTGTTACAACTCTCATTTTGTTCATGTATTGTTTCTAGATTCCACTGAATTATCTTTTTGTTTCCTTTAAAAAGCTATTTTGAATTCCTTGTTGGGTAAATCAGATTTCCATGTTTTTGGGATCTGTTACTGGAAGACTATTGTGATTCTCTGGTGTTGTCATGTTTTCTTGATTTTTCATGTTCTTTGAAGTTTTACATTATTGTCTTCACATCTGAAGTAGCAGTCACCTCCTCCACTCTTTAGTAACTGCTCTTGCCAATGCATCCAAACTTGCATTTCTTTCCTCCAAGAGTGCTGAACTTTTTGGCTAGAAATGTGGACTTCCACAAAGACTATTTTGTCCAGGTGTTACTATCTAAGACAGTATTTCTCAGATGATCCCACACCATGGCCAAGAGGGCTAGAGCTATTTCACATGCCATTACAGGGTCCACAGCCAGGACCATGGTCTATATGCCTAGTACCTGATGCATGAGTGGGCAAGATTCCTCCCAGGTCCTTTGGCATATGGTGCTGGATTCCATAGCTTCCATTTTTGTCCATGAACAGATGTTAATTATTGTTGGGGTGAGAGGACATGAATGAGGGACACATTATTCAGCCATGATGCTATCATCTAATTTTAGTTAATTTAAATGAAAAACCACATAAAGCCCTTGACTACCATATTGTGCAGCCCAGTTATAGAAGCTTTGTTATACATATACTGTCTTACTGGAATTCTCTTGTAGAAGTAAAATTAAAGGAAACTTGAAAATTATTGACTGGGTATTTAATTAATGTAAGTAAATAACACTAAGCAAAAAATAACATTTCTAGCATAAGTTGTCAGAGCTGTGATCCAAAAGCTTATTTTCCTATGCGGAACTTAAGAAACAAGGCAGAGAATCATAGGGGAAGAAAGGAAGAAATGAAACAAGACAAAACTAGAGAGGGAGAAAAACCATAAGATCTCTAAATCATAGGAAACAAACAGAGGGTTGCTGGAGGGGAGGGTGGGGTAGGGATGGGATAACTGGGTGATGGACACTGGAGAACATATGTGTTGTAAGGAGCACTGAGTATTATCTAAGACTGATGAATCATGGACCTGTACCCTGAAACAAATAATATATTTTATGTCAATTGAATTTAAATTTAAAATTTTTTTAAAAAGCTTATTTTCCTTCATAAAACAGCTGTCAGAAGTCATTAAAGAATCTCTCTTAACCTCTTATGAAACAGGCTTTCAAGACAATTACTACAACAACATACCAGGGTTCCATTTACATCCTGACTCAGGTTCTTCATCTCCCCAACAATGAATGCAACAAGGTAAGTGCTCATTTTCACACTCTCAGAAAACTCATCTTGAACGAGTCCATCTTCCATGATGACTGATGAGTTCTACAAGCAAAGGGGAAAAGATATCTAGTTAACTATAAGAATAAATGACAGTAACAAACTAAGAAGTTGAAAATTCAAATAGGATACAAGTAGGGAAGATGTTGGCATATTTTAGTCTCTCAGCACAAGAGAGCATGACTCTTACTCTAAACAGAGCATGGCCTTTACTCTCAACCTGCTCCATTGTGCCTCATCATGCAAATATACTGAGTACAGTGAAAATCTTTAAGGAATTTTAATTTCAAAAGATCCACTTTAAATAAATGTAACTTAGAAATAGTGAATATCAGTGGTTCTGTCTTTCCCCTTTAAAATACCACCCAAACCAAAATCCTTCCTTATGATGTAGGAGTACTCCACTCTACTGCTACAAATTCAGAAGAAGGAGCTACAGATAGGATATCCCTCTGAAAGATCTGAAACAGCTTTTTTAAAGTGCCATGTTGATGACCTTAAGAAGGCTTAGCAGAATCAAATGTGATAAGTCACTAGAGAAGTATGCAGTAGACACAAGATGAAAGAATGCATGCAACATTGCAAGATTTTCTGACTATGAATTAAGATACCTTTTGGGATATTAGGCAAGTAGGTATCTCCCCTCTTTTAAAGGAAGATTAAGGTGAAGAGTATGGCTAGGAGTGGAGCTGCTGAAGTGATGTCCCTATTGAAGGACGGATCACATCCTCTCTTCTCTACAAAGGTTGACTCCATAGTCTGTTAGATGCGGCTGTTCCTCTCTACTAACCACATGGGTTCCACATGGCCACTCACGTGTCAGGGAAAAAACCAAAACCCTAGCTTCTGTTTAGCATAAAAGAAATTCTGCTTTGTTTCATCCTCACTGCCTCCCACACAGAATTTACATCTAAGAAACAGGTACACGCTCTTGTTAAACCTCCACATTACCATAGAGATTTTTCAAATAACCAATAAAACACAAAGGTCAGTCATGATTCAACACTATCATGTATCACTTTTTAGAATAGCAAATACACATCTCAGAAAATACCACTGTGATCTTTAGTACTAGTTCATATAATATTATTATTTGTACAGCTTTAGTATATGGCACACACTTCCATTTCCTGCCCACACATTCCACATCCAGCAGGTCTTCCTCTTCCTTCAACTGCTCCTTGGGCTGACTTCTTGATTAATTTCAATGTATATTTTAACTTTTACTTAGGTATTTTAAGAAGGAATAAGAATGTATATAATTTTAATCATTCTCAACATTATCACAAAGAGGAATTCAAGTATTAATTACAAAGAAAGAGATCCACTCAAAGGTTTTACATTAAGGAACAGAACAGTACCTTAGGCATATTTGATAAAGCAGTGTATTGCTCATCCCTTATGATCCTGATGATAAATGTGGCTTTAAATCCTGGTTCATCAAAACAAGGAAAAGCAGATCTTGCTGCCAGGGGTTCAAACTGAGTTGCTGCAAAGTACCTAAAACAAATGTAAATTCATCCACAGTTATTGAGCACCTACTCTTGAAGGCATCTTGCCAAGTACTAGGGACACTAAAATAAACCTGGTAAATCCCAGTCATTAAAGGATCTGCAATCAGCTGGGAGAGGCACAGGTTATATGATGAACAGACACCTGTCAGGCTGTAAACTATGTCATTAATAATGAAAATAAAGCAGTGGAAACAAAGGATAGGAAACAAATTCTGAGTAGCTGTTGAAATACCGTATGGAAACTGGTGACAAAATTTCAACAGTCTTAAAAAATGAGGAATATTTCAAAAGGTGGAAAAGGGAAGAAAGGACACTGCAGAAAGAGTGGGAAGCACAAGACAGAGTGATGGATACTCAGGGACTGGAGGTGGCTGTCCAGGATGGCTGGAGATAAAGCCACAAAGGTAGCCTACAATGGGCTACTGAGGTCTTAAAAAGGTTTCAGATGGACATCAGTATGAAAGGTGGTCATTAATTGCCATCAATCATCTACCCAGACTCTGGCTTCACAACACTAAACCTTAAACTTACTACTTACACTTTCATGAAGACTAAAAAAAACAAAAAAACAAAAAAACCCCTAGGCGCTTTGTAGTATGATGGTCTTCACAATCTTCAGAAGTGAATAAAAACATTCCCTCCCTTTCCTACAGCACAGCAACAACACATGAAACTTAAAATCATACGAAAGTCCTCAGTTAAAAGTTGGGAGAAGAGCATAAAAAGAAAAAGAAGAGAAAATCAGATTTTCAATTAAAACGGAGGAATAAAAGAGATCTGCAATTGGGAAATCATCCCAATATGGCCATAGAGTAAGCAGGGCAAGTATGGCCCTGTTGCACATATTTTAGGTACAAGTCAATATGGCACATGTACAATCACCCCTCTGGACATGATGGCCTCACTTGCTTATGGCTTAGTTTCCACTTCGAAAAGACATACAGAAAAGAGTGTGGGATTTAGAGTAAGAAGACAAAACCCTGCATGTGACTTTAGGCAAATCAGTAACATACTCCTCGGTTTCCTTATTCATTAACTTAGGACTGAGGTAGGATCCTCTGCCAAACAGTTAGGGGTTTTGTTAGAATCCATTAAGTCTATTCAAAATAAAAGCTACTTGTCTGGCACAAAGTCCAACATAGATGTTTATTACCAATGCTAGATAGTCATAACTCTTCATTCACACTTATAATTATTGTGCTTTTGTTCCCATAAGGATTTGCCCAAATAATTGTTTCTATTGAGTAAACTGCACAAAAGATAGCAATCAACATACAGGAAACAATTTAAACATACTATGTTGCTAATACTCAATTTCCTCACTTCACTACCAAATTCTTACCTACTTAACAGAAAACTATGGAACAGGGCCACAAGGGACCAGGGGATAAAGTTTAATAATATCCGTAACATGCATATAGTCTACTTAGACCACTGCTTTATTATATAAAAATTGGATTATAATGTTCTGAGACAAAGAAAATTTTAAATTACTGTTCAAAGGGATGCAATAATAACTTTTACATAAAAGTCGCTTTGAGAAGGTTGCTGCTTGAGGATACTTATAATCTATCCTATCTATGTTGAACACCCTGAAGCTTATGCTTTTATTAGTGATTTCCTTTGCTTTCAGAAATATTAGCTGCACTTTGAGCATTACCTGAAGTGCTGAAGACAATTATGAATTAGCTGGGGGTCATGCAACAGAATTCTAACCACTGGGAGTAACAATGGGTAAATGAAAAGGTGGTGTGAACTAGGGAGCCAATACATCACAGTGGTTAAGAACAGAGCTTCTAGTGAAAATGACATTGAGGTCCCCCTCTGATACTTGCTAGCCGATGTTAGATGAGTTGCTTTATGTGCCTCTGCCTCATTACCTGTGAAATGAATGAAATATTAATATCCACCTCTTGGTGGGTTTGAAAAGATCAAAGACTAAACACAGAAAGTGCTTGGAAAAGTTTCTAGCACTTTGGTTCTCAGTAAATATTATTATTATCACTGGAATTCAGGAGAGTCACATGAAGTTCATTATGGCAGGTGAGGGATAGGAGATAAAACAAGGGCCAGATCTGTTGAAATCTTGAACTGAATCCTATTAGAAAAGAGGAAGTATTAAAGAATCTTAAACCAAAGATCAACATGGTTAAATGTGTATTTCTAGAAATATGTGCCTGGAAACTGTGTGTAAGATGGTGACAAGAGAAGAGTAGGGGATAAAGTGGCAAGTTTGGAGGCCAAGGAGACCAGTTAAGAGGATGCTTGAAGAGTTCAAGAAAAAGGACTGAAAAACTGAAGGACAAAGAAATAAAACACATCCCCATCCTAAATTTGTTTACTAGTTCTTTTAGTATCAGTTTATTATCTAGAACCTTAAGTATATCATCAACACCTTCTAGAGTGAACTCCAAGTTCAATGACATCTTAGGGTCATTGATGTCTACATCTTAGATGATATCGGTAAAGTTCCCTGACCAAAATATATGTTTGACATTTACATATAATCTGATTTTCCCATCAATAAGGAATGTATCCCTTAATTATTTTATCTAGTTGTTTAAGTAGTTATTCTTACTGCACTTTGGAGGGGGCATGCAAAAAATTTCTCTAATAGAATCATGCAAAATTAAAAGTTGGAGAGAAACCAAAAATATTGCTTTGAATTACAGTTCTCAGATACCTTGAAAGGTAAATAATCTTCTCAACTCTTACTTTCCATCAAGATATACAACCATGTGGGGCATTCATTTTACTGAAGCAGGCAGGTTAACAGATTTATATACTTTTTTAACAGCAGTATTTCACATACTAACTTGTTTTAATATATTTAAAAACACTTTTTAAAATAATATTCTATTTCTTATTTTTAAGGAATTGTCTTCTCTATTTTTCTAGCATTTTCCACAACTTGATCTAGCCCATGGCAAGAATCAACAAGTGACCATACCCCAAATCACCTTTCTCTGCCATACATTTATTCCTTCCATTAGATAGTAGTTGGCCCAAGGGACTCCAAGGGCAATAATCTGATTAGAAGAGATGACCACAGGATTTGTCTTCCAGGTTTGTTTGCATTGTTTTTATGTATATCCTGTAGTTCCTAGAGATGATGATTATAAAGGGAGAAATAAAGGCAAGAAGCCATGAGCTGCCATAATTACAAATTTGCCCTTTGGGGGGGGGGGATCCTGTTTACTATACTACAGTGCAGTTTTCTTTGTTAATAGAGACATTTGAACAGGTAAAATTCTAGTTTTAGATCAGAGTGAAAGTAAAAAGAAAAGAAACATTGACCCACAAAGGAAATGGGTATGAACCTATCGTGGGTCACATTCACCTCTGGCAATACCCATCCCCACATCTGACAATCATAAATTTGTTTTTAACATCAGATCTCACACAAGCTCCAGAATGCCTTTTTTTTTTTTTTAAAGATAAAGGCAAAGAAAAAAATTACTTTTCTGCATAGGTATAGAGATCTTGCTTTGTCTTTCATCATTTAAGAAGGTTCAAACCATTTCCTTAAGATAGATTTTAAATGTTCATTGCTGTTCTATTTTTCTCAATATACCAACATACATTTGCCAAACGGCTAGCATCAGTAATTCAAAAACTGGCTTACAAAGTAATATGAGAGAATGTGCCAATCAAATTAAACAGCTCTAATAAGATTTCATGTACATTAAGAGAAATGACATTATTGCTACTTAAGAATAACCTGTATGCAGTGTACACTGCATCTTTCCATATTCATATATACTATGAATACTAAGATTCAAGTGAAAAATAACAGTCTAAATAGGGGGCTGAGTACTTTTATGTTTTGAATCACCTTTTTTAAAAACCAAATTAAGTCTCTCCTAGATTTTTTAAAAAATTCCATCAGAAATCCAAATCAAGTGACTTTTTTAATGAACAGCAAATATCAAGGACACTAAAAATGATATATGTAAGCATACAAATGTTCTTCCTGCCCTCTTTCTCCATCTCACTAAGCACCTCCTAAAAGCTCTGCACGTTAGGAAAATAGGTCTTAAAAAAAATAAAAATTCTTTTTTGCATCCACCGAGATCCCGTGAGGTGACTGAAAACTAGATTCACCAGCATTAAAAGCTCAAAATAACTTAAGATTTTGTGCTAGAGACTATAATTGATATAATCTTCATCCATTTCTTCCCACCCACCTGCCTAAGTCCCTCCATGACATAGTTGCTAATGACTTTGACTAAGACAGAAATAGTATATTCTTCCAAATCACCATTCTACTATTTTGCACATAACCTCCTAAAAAAAAAAAAAAAATTCCAGTTAATGTCTCTTGGTGCGGGCAAAGGAATCCATATTATGTAAGTCATCACAGAGCAAAGAAGTAGAATCATTTAGGAAGACTACATACTTTTTCTCATTACTTTCATCTGTGTAGGAGATTCCATAAAACCCATAGTAAGAACTAGATATATTCGCTGAATACTCTATCTTCAAGGTATAATTGTGTCCTTCGAGAAGGGTTTCAGGGGCAACAATGGCAATTTGTTCATGAAATGGGTATTCCAAGACCTCAACTTGTTTTTCTTGGCTTGAAACTGCTGACATAAAGGTCACTCTCGAAATATTATGGCCTGTACTGTGAAGAACGATATTCCACGTGGCCTGAAGAGCCTGAAGTGAAATTGTCACAGAACCCTTGAATGTCATCGAGGTGAGGTTTGGGTGTAGGTTAAGTTCATAGCGTAGTGGCATAATGGTGGTGGGAAGCCTGACTTGTGCCCACGGAAACACCTTTCCATTTGTCGCAAGTGGCTGAATTAGTCTCATTGATTGGTTTTTTTTATGGCAGCCTTCTTTGGTAAAGGTACATCTGGGCAGTAGATAAATCACCATGATTATAGAAACAGCAACCGCAATAAGAAAAACACAGACCACCACGGTCCTTGCAGACGGTACGGAACAAGTCCCATCTGGGCTCGGCCTATAGCCAGCTGCACTGTTCCGAAGGCCTGAGCTTCTGTTCATGAAGGACATGCCCAGCAGTTTCGCAGATGACTCATAATCCTCTTCATCCTCATCCATCTCATGCTCACCAAGACCCCGCACCAGCAGTCGTGAACCCCGGGGCTCATATTCCACCTCATCAGGCTCTAGAGGATGCAAACAGGGCTCTTTGGCTAAATCTACCACATCTGGTTCTTCCTCAAACATGCTGTTTTCAATCATATTCCTGGGGAGCTGAAGCAGATCTAAACAACCAAAACATAAGGACAAGGCACAGAATTAGAAAAAAAAAATTTTTAATAAAATGCCTACTATCAAAACCACATTTAATCTAAGAACTTTTTTTTATCACTAAGACTTATTTCCATCTCAGAGCTACTTTAGGTGCTTATAATTATAAGGTGCTTATAATTTCCTTGTGTCATCCATTAAAAACTCAAGCATAAATAAAAGTATACCATAGTCATGAAACAAGAAAGCTAAATAAATGAGCTAGTATCAAAAAAAGGCAGTGGAGACTAAATACTAATTTCCTTAATACACTCCTGTCTAACAACCTGGGCCCTTGTCTTGAGCTTTAAAGGCCCATCGAGGCCCTGGCTTTAGAACTGCTGTGCCTGTCCTCACAGATCAGAGATGTGCCCACCCACGTTCTATGTCCCCCTTCTGGAGAACTGGGGTTTGGTCACCAGAACCACCAGAATTCCTGCCTAAAAGGCCTCAATCCTACTTCTAAGGCACTTGTGGGTCTCTTCGCTGAGTCTTCACTAAGATTCTCCCTACAGAGGAACATAAACTGTTGTATCTATTTATAGGCTCGAATGATAGTTAAGCAAGAGGCTGGGCTATTTTTTGTCTCCGTAAGGGGGATGTTTCTATTTCACAACAAACCAAAAGTGGCAAATTATATACAAAATTTTCATAATCAAGAAATCATTTAAAAATAAGAAGGAAGAACTCTAAAAACCAGATACAACTACAATCCAACCTATTATTTCATGCTTCCAGAGCATTCAGAAACACAACATATTCCCCTCTGTAAAACCACATTATATACCATGAGAATAAGCGGATCTTGAGTTAAGGAGAGCTCTTATAAACTACAAAGAACATTACTTGGCAAAAATGAGAACACAAGACACAAAAAGTAAAAAGGGTTAAATCATATACAGATCAATCATTCCTAAGATAAGATCACCCAATATTCTTTATTTAAGAATAGTAGAAATTTAGCTTCAAGGGATCTCAAAATTTGGTGATTGAAACCTCCATTAATCTTTCTCTGCTAGGTACTTCATACATTATCATTTCTAACTCTCACAACAATTCTAAAAAATGGCAAGTATAACTATTTCAGACATGAGAAAACAAAAAAGAGAAATGGGTTAATTTAGCTTCATTAAGTCACAGTTGTTTCAACACACAACTGATACTGAAGTCCAGGTCTAAAAATCTAATTCCAAATTTTAGATTATCCCCATTATTATACTGCATCATCTTATTCAGCTAATTCAATAAAAATAAGAGTTTATACCTAAATTATTTATTTGCCCTTGGCAATGAAGTTGCTAAGAGTATTATTTTACCACCATCAGAACAAAACATATAAAATTATTTAATATCTAAATATCTACCTTAACAGAAATGCCATGTATTTTGCAATATCCAACAAACACTGAACAGGGGTAACTCATAATCCATGAAACAAAGTATCAGTAAATATTAGAACAAAATTGAGTCTTGAACCAAGTGTGGTCTGTGGACCAGTGCATCAGCATCACCTTGCAACTTTAGGGAAGAGCAGACTCTCAAGCCCCCTTCCTGAGACGGAATTTTAGCAAATTCTCAGGTGATTCATGTGCACATCCGCTTGAGAAGCACCGGTTTCAGCCTTCTCTACGGTCACATCCCAGCCAGCACTAGACACTTCATTCCTGGCTGTACTCGCCGCTTCAAACTGCTTCCTCTTCTGAGAACAACACATTGCTGTTTCAAACTATCCTCCACGTGCCTGTTCTCCCTGTTCCCCTTGCCAGCAATGTCACCATTTCTCCTTTCCATCCCAGACTACCAGGTGAACATGTTATGCCATAACTCAGGTTCAGTTGCTATGATATAAATTAAGAAAAATTATGAAAAGTTATTTTCTTTCTGTTTCTCCTTCTTAAAAAATTACATTTAAAAAAGAAACTTTCTTTTCCCTACATGTCACCCCTTTCTGCTTTGGGGAGCACAGAGAACCCAACGAGGTTACATTTTCCTACCTCCTCTCTATCCTGAACTTCCATACAAGCCATGCTACTACTTTATAAAGTTTTCTTTGAATAAAACGTTTGGTCACACTCTAGGGGTGGGTTTAGCAAGCTGCCGTTTTCCCACCTCCTGTGAATGACCTACAAATGGAAGAAGAGTGACTATAAAATCCTGCTTTAGGCATTTCATCTCCTACACATCCGACAGAACTTCTACTTCTCATGACAAAGTGTTAGGGTTTTTTTGTTTTGTTTTGTTTTTTGATGGTTAACTGTGTTTGGAGGTCATTTACTTCTTTAACAGAGCAAATATTGCTGTAACTGAACTTAAAAAGAATTTAACTTTTAATGAACTCCTAAGGGTCAGAAATTTTCTGTGTATCTTTTAGTCCTGGTACAGTGCTGAAGCTTAATTGCTTAATTCGCTTTTTTAAAATATCTGAAAGGCTTTTTCTGACTTTTTTTTTTAACCTCATATAGGAAAATTATGTTCTCTTAGCATTTGCCCATATTGTTTTGTTCTGTGTCAGACCTAATGTAGACAAAAAGGAGGTTGGCACAGTATGGCTTTTTTTATTTAATCAATTTCTAAACTAACTCTAGGTATAACTTCAGTTAACTTAGAGCACACCCACTCTTGAATTCACAACCCCTTGGAACTTTGGTTTTGTGTGTTTTGATTCCTCAGCAGTGCCTTTTTTTAAAGGCAAGTAGTGTTCTACCATCTGACCATTTAAGCATCACCTGTCTGTAGTTCATTTACTATAAATCTTGTGATAAGGGTTTAGTCATTTGTCTAACAAATCCAAATACCCTACTTTTGTTATTTATCACCTATTCAGATTAATAGCTATGTAGAATTTTAATCTTTCAGAAGTAGAATATATTGACTCATCTGCTATAATTTATTGCACATTAAAGGGAAATTTTTGTATATGCGTACAATATCAAATTAAATATATGAAACCAGGGGAAATCATTCTTGTTATAGGTAACCCATGAAGACTATTCTTCCAACCTATTTAAGAAAATTTTGCCTTGGGGGCACCTGGGTGGCTCATTGGGTTAAGCATCCGCCTTTGGCTCAGGTCATGATCTCAGGGTCCTGGGATGGAGCCCTGCGTCGGGCTCCCTGTATCCAGCTCCCTGCTCTGCAAGAAGCCTGCCTCCCCCTCTCCCATTCCACCTGCTTGTGTTCCCTCTCTTGCTGTGTCTCTCTCTGTCAAATAAATAAATAAAACCTTAAAAAAAATTTTTTTCTTTGGACTCCTAAATCGATACACTTTGATTTTAGCATTAAACTGTAATGGAACATGATTACTCCTTGCTCTAATGGATTTATTTATATTAAAAGAAGGTATTCTACAGAAACAGGAAATTTTCTAAAACCTCTTAATCCATATATACACGCTATCTATAAGCCAGAAGCAAAGAACATCCTAACTGACATGTTTCCATTTTAAATAAATAAGCCCATCTGGTAATCTGAGACAACTAAAGACATTTCTCTTCCTCAGATACCATGAACCAGTGCTCCTCAATGTTGTCTGTGGATCAGTGTCAATCCACAAACTGTTATCTGTCTGTGACAGGACATATGTGGACGATTAGTATTTAAAAACTTTCATAGCAGTTTGTCAATTATTTTATGGCTATCAAATTTAATTATTTTAAAAATGGAGCTTATAGTTCACTTACATTTTTCACTTCAGCTTTCCAATAATTCATATTTTATTTTCTTTTTTTCCCAACAATTCATATTTTTAAATGCTATAAAACTTCTGCAACAGATTAAAAATTGTAAAAAAATTAAAAACCTCTATTATTCAGCTCAGGTAATATGGGAAGCAATGAGTTAGATTGTCACTATAATGGCAATCCAGATCAATATGAAGTTCTCAACTATGACAGCAGAAGAAGTGAAAAGGAGGGAATGATTATAAGTCCTGTTAAAAAGGGAGAACACCCAGGAACTGAGGCTTCCTTGGGCCAGACAGGTCTGAAGATGGAACAATAGAGGGAAGTCTACGTCAATTCCTGACACACATTCTGGCTTGGATAACTGGAAGAAAGAATGCCATTCATTGAGATTGAGAATATAGTTTTCAAATTCTCTCTCTTGGTTTTGTTTGTTTGTTTGTTTGTTTTGTTTTGTTGCAGGGGAGAGTATAAGAGGAGGAATAATGAGAACGGATTTAGGGATGGCATTCGTTATGGGGCATGACATATTTAATACATCTCTCAGATAGCCAGGTGGAGATGTTTAATTAACAGCATTTTACAGAGTTAAAGACCTCACTTTAGAAAGAAGTTCAAATTCTGCCTCTTCAACTGACTGCTTGACCTCAAAGAGATAACCAAACATCCCTTCACTTCAATTTCCTCAACTATAAATGTGGAAAGCAGAACTATTTTGTAGGACTGTTATGAGGATCAGGTCATGTGGATATGGATTCAAAACAGGGATCTGCGTGGAAGATTCAGATTTCAGAATCACCTGGGTATACAAAACGAAAACCATGCAGATGAGTGACACTACTGAAAGGGAGGTAAAAGACAGCATCAGCGCTGAAGACACGGGCAGAGGAAGAGGGGCAGAAAAGGAGAAGAAGGAGTGTGCCACAGGTAGGAAAATCAGGAAGTAGTACCCCAGAAGACAAAGAAGTTTCATGAAGGAAGTGGTCAGCATTAAACGTCTTAGAAAGGTCACAGAAAATGAGGCCTGGAGAGGTCACCAGATTTGGCAACCAGGGAACCAGTAACTTTTTGTAGAGCACCTTCAGGGGACATAGTGGATATGAAAGCCTAACTTCAACAGTCCGAAGAATGGAAAATTAACACGGGAAGGCAAGAGCTGCTGACCATTCCTTCAAGGTACATAGTGAAGAGTCAAGAAAAAAAAAAAAAAAAAAAGCACAGCGTCAAACTAAAAGAAAAGATGGCACAGGGCGCCTGGGTGGCTGAGTGGGTTAAGCCTCGCCTTCAGCTCAGGTCATGGTTTCAGGGTCCTGAGATCAAGTGCTGCATCGGGCTCTCTGCTCAGTGGAGAGCCTGCTTCCTCCTCTCTCTCTGCCTGCCTCTCTGCCTACTTGTGATCTCTGTCTGTCAAATAAATAAATAAAATCTTAAAAAAAGAAGAAGAAGAAGAAGAAAAGATGGTGCAGATAAAAGTTAAGTTCTTTTGTTTTGTTTTTTGCTTATTTGTCCGTCTTTAAGATGGAAACAACTTAAGCATGAAGGAAAAGTAATGAATGACAAAATGTGGAGGTAAAGGAGTAGACAAGATGAAATGCTGGAATAACATCCCAGAGGAGTAGGAAGATGTCACAAAAACTCCAGTAGGCAGATTAACCTTGATGGGAATGAGGCACTTCTCCTCTGAGCCTGGGAGACAGAAAGTAAAGACGGAGAAGAAAAATGTTTAAGCGCATGAAAAGCTTGGATGTGAACACAGAGTGCCTCCATGTTCTCTGTGATGGAAGAATCAAGGCCATCTGCTCCAAGGCAGTTGTGCAGAAGGCATAGGTGGCTTAAGGACAAAAATAAAGTACAGAAGCCATAGCAGAGGACCAGGGAAGGATGATGCAAGGATGGAGTATGGCTGAGAAGTTCAGTATGCCCAGCAGAATTTGTTGTACTACCAGTCTCCATAAATGCCTTGGGCAGTGCTCACCGGCCCAAGTCTACAAGAAGAAAAAGTGTGTTATGTGTATTTTACCACAATTACAAAAAGGAAAATATAAATGTCAAAAAAATTTTAAAGAGTAGAGAAAGCAGATGGGTTAATTCAGTATTCAATATATAGAGAGAATATGGTGAAAAGTTAAGAGGAAAATGCACAAGAGGTGCTGGCAAGAGAGAAAACGATTAACAGAGGGATTCAATTTAGAAAACACAACAAAAAGGAAAGCTATGGCAAACAATGTGGTGAGCAACTCGAATTAAAACAAGAAAACTTCCCACAACTCTAATCCCTTGAAACTACCATTACATTTTCTGAGAAGATGAAATGAAATGGAGTGTATTTTCAAACCAACAAGGCAAAACAACTTGAAAAGAATAGGCCTGATTTCAACAAGGCTTTTTAGGCAGATGCAAGATTGCTATATTCAATTAGGTAATAAAACAACTTGCTATATTCAAATTGGGCCTTAACAATAAAGAATTATGCTTCTTCAGAGGCCTTCCAGACATACTTGAACAGAGCTAAAAGCTTCAGGCATGAGACAGCTTTTATATCTTCTAGATCACTGCCAAATGGAAACTTCATAAAATTTCTGAGTGATGGCTAATTATCAAATACAGTAATTATTTCCCCAATAAGCAATCCTCTGCCATCAAAAAGAGACTTTATTTTTTAAAAGATTAATCTTAAAAAGGAGAGAAAACAACTAGAATTTAGAACAAAACAGTGATTTTTCTGTACAGCTCTGATCTGACAAAACATTATCCCACTCCTCCTCAACAGACACACTCAAAGAGAATCTTTCCTATTTATCACAATGCTTCTGCTAAGTTACATGCTTAGATACAGCATTTTCTCACCAGAATCTGGAGAGTAGTCACTAACAGAGGACAACTTTTCAAGATGTTTTCAACAGCCCCTTTCCCTGATACACCCTGTTTGCTTACCCTTCAATGTATAAGCAGTGTCATAAAATACTAACACAGAAAGCCCTGTATGTGTTCCTACTTCTGTGTAGTGCCGTTTCAAAAGCCACATTTAATTTTCCAATTGATAGGTGCAAGATCACAACCTATGATGCATGACCCAAGTAAGGTCTTTCTTTCTTCTGTTCCCCCTTCCCACCTTGTCTCTCTTGGGAATAGACAAGACAGCAGTGAATGGAAGACTAGAGGTGGGAGGCAGGAAGATGAGAGAGAAATGGTCAGTTCATACATACCATATGCTCACTATTTAGTTGTAGAAGAAACTAAAAAGTAATTTTCCCTTTCAAGTTACCTCTAAAGTTCACTTCAACACATAAAAATGCTGTGAGAGACTTCTACTTCCAATATGACACAGTAACTGACACCAAACTTCTTTTCTTCTCATAAGCAACTATTACCTAGACAAAATGATGCAACTATTTTCAGTTACTGGATAAACGAGCAATAACATGAGCTTACATTTGTCTGCTTCTCTGCCTTGGGAATACTTTCTAATTTTATTATGCTGAGATAGAGTCCTAGCCGAGCAGGGCTGGTGGCAGACACAAGACACTGGAGAGGACAGAACTGTGCAGAGTGGGGACCACATAAATTTGTATAGGGTTACCTGAGAGTCCTTAACCAATGCTGGGCATAACTACATAAGGCTTACCTAAGAGTGGCTGTAATAAGGTTAATATGGAGTAGAATTACTAGAGGTCAAGCAGGATAGGGAAACATTGCCAGTCTAACCTAACTTGAAGAAAGAAAACTATGAAACTCTGCACATCAATTTGAAAAGCTTGAAAGACTTCACTTTAAGGGAAAAAGCACATCCTAGAATAAGACCAACTCTAGACCACATTAACAAAATTTTAAAACAAGCCCTAACAAAACCCATGGAGCAAAAAGAATCTGGGGGCAGAATTGTGCTAAGTTAGAGAAGCCTGAGAAAAACTTGAGCTTTCCACAGATAGTCCCCAGCAAACATATACAGGGCCATCAGCCAGTAACTAAACTACTAAAACAAACACCACTCTACAAAGAATTTTTTTTTTTAATCAGCATCTCTACAATGTATCAACACTCTTCAATAATTAAAACATTACTAGGCATTCAACAAAACAAGAAATGTGACCCATAAGAAAAAATAAGTCATTAGAAACTGACTTTAACTTGGCCCAGATACTGCATTTCATAAAAACTTCAGAGCTACTATTTGAAATATGTCTTAAATAAAGGAAAATGTTTTGAACAACAAAGGAGAATACATGAACAGATGAGACTCTCAACAGAGAAACTGAAACTACAAAAAAAAGGAATCAAATTGGGGGTGGGGGGAATGGAAATTCTAGGACTGAAAGCTTCAATAATTAAAATAAAAAACTCATGGAATGGACTTAATAATAGATCAGAGATGGCAGAGGAAAACAGTCCATGAACTTGATAGATCACTAGCAATTACCAATTTGAGAAACTGGGTGGGGGGGAAGACTGAAGAAAAATGAATACAGCATCAGAATTTTATGGAACAATATCAGAATGTCTAACACTTATGTCATAGGAGCCCCAAGACTCTGAAAATAAAGCAGAAAAAATATTTGAAGACACAAAAGTTAAAATTTTATTAAGTTTGGTGAAAACACTATTTACCAGATCCAAAAAGGTCATCAAACTCCAAAAACAATAAATACAAAGAAAATCATATCTAGCTACATTACAGTTGAACTGCTGAAAACCAAAGACAAAGTCTTCTGAAAGCCTAAAAACAGGACAAAAATAATACAAAGAACACTAACTTTTTATCACGACAATGGAGGCCAGAAGATGGCAGAACAATATTTTTAAAGCACTGCAAGAGAAATATTACCAACTCAGAATTCTATATCCGAAGAAAATATCCCTCAAAAATGAGATAAAGATCTTCTCAAATGTATAAAAGCCGAGAGAACTAATTTCAAGCAGATGTGCACTTCAAGATACTACTAGGAGGTTCTTTAGCCTGGAGGGAAATTATACCAGATAGAAACTCAGATCCATAGGATAGAAAGAATACTAGAAATAACTAATAAGTTGTTAAAAATAAGTTTATTCTCTTTATTCTGCTTAAAATTTCCTTAAAACACTGTATATTAAAGCTATTTAAAAGTAAGATAATATGTGTTTTGAACATATATAAAAATAAAAAATACAAGAGCACAAAAAATAGAGGGTGGATAAGAGGAATTAAATTATACCTGTGAACTGAGAAGGGGAAATGTTAAGTGTCCAGTGAGAAGCCAGACGGGTCAGGTATAAAATATTAAATGGCATAATATTTACAATAAAAAGATTTTAATAAGTTAAGGATACATATTATTAACCCTAGAGTAATCAATAAAAATGTAATTTAAAAGACAGCTAAAAAACTAGTAAAGAAAATAAAATGAAATACTTAAAAAATACCCAATTAACCCCAAAGCCAGCATTAGAAAAGAGACAGAAACAAAAACAAAATGGACAAATAAAAAGGTAGCAAAATGGCAGATTTAAACACAACCACATGAATAATTTCATCAACTGTAAATGGATTAAGAATTCCAACTAAAGGACAGGGATTATCACATTGGATTAAAAAAAGCAAGACTCAACTTATATACTGTCTAATAAGAGATACCTTTTAAATTTAAGGACACAAATAGATTAACAAATCAGAATAAAATTTTGATTAAAGAAATTCATCAGGATAAGATACCAAGCTTAAATATGAATGTACCTGGGGCGCCTGGGTGGCTCAGAGGGTTAAGCCTCTGCCTTCAGCTCAGGTCATGATCTCAGGGTTTTGGGATCGAGCCCCACATCAGGCTCTCTGCTCAGCAGGGAGCCTGCTTCCTCCTCCTCTCTCTCTGCCTGCCTCTCTGCCTACTTGTGATCTCTGTCTATCAAATAAATAAATAAAATCTTTTAAAAAAATATTGGTGTACCTAATATGAGAGCTTTAAAATTCAAAATAGAAAATGGCAAAAACTCAAGAAACAGAAACATCTCCAACCATAATTGGAGATTCTATTATCTTTCTCTTCATAATTAATCAAACAAGTAGACAACAAGCAAGCCACAGAATATCTAAACAATACTATCAACTAATTTGGCCTAAAAGACATTTATAGAACATTACACCAAACAACTGCAGAATATCTATGTAACAGTCACCAAGGTGGGCCATATACTGGGCTATAAAATAAATCTCAATAACCTCTAAAAGACTGAAAGAGGGATGCCTAGGTGGCTCAGTGGGTTGAGCATCTGCATTCAGCTTAGGTCATAATCCCAGGGTCCTGGTATCAAGTTCCTCATCAGGCTCCCTGCTGAGTGGGGAGTCTGCTTCTCCCTCTGCCTGCAGCAGCCCCTGCTTTTTTTTGCTCTCTTTTTCTTTCCCTGACAAATAAATGAAATCTTTAAAAAAAATAATAAAATACTTAAAGAGTTTTTTTTTAGACTATGAACTCTGACCATAATAAAAATAATTTTTAAAATTATTTAAATAGTAATAGTAATAAATTGCAATAGTAATAAATAACCTAGACGATCTCTAGATATTTGGAAAACAGAAAAAAAAACTTCTAAATTATTCACAAGTCAAAGAATAAACCACAAGAATTTAGAAACTATGAAATAAATAATAAAAAATTTTAATTTTAAAAACTGAGAGAAATCTACTGCTTTAAATACCTTTACTAGAAAGAGGTTTAAAATCAATGATATGTTTCCACCCTAAGAAAGTAAAAAGAATAGAAATAATAAAGAACAAAGCAGAAATCAATGAAATAGAAAACAGATACAACAGAAAATTAATAAAGCAAAAAATGCTGGAGGGCAGGAAAGTAATATTACTGGTTCTTAATCATATTCTCCCAGAAACTGGGCTTCAGTAAACATTATGTCAGGTCCTCATGGATCTCCAAGACCAATTTTTCATTTCTCAAAAGTCTAGTTAGGTTCATGTAAAAGACAAATCAGAACTGGGTCTTGGGCTAGAGACATAAATTCTCTTTCACAAGCCTCACCATCTTCTGTCTCTTCTGAGAGTATCTGATAAACACAAAATAATTTAGCCAGTGATAATGCTAGCAACATCCATATGTTTTAGAATATTAAAATTTCAGACAATTAAAAGATCCATATGTATTCCCCCACCTCTTAAAATAAAAAGCTAGGGGTTTTTTTTTTGGGGGGGGGGTTGTTGTTGTTGTTTGTTGTTTGTAAATCCAAGTACTTAAAGAAATTGGGGAGCTATTTAAAGGAAACCTCTTATAATCTCTTCAACAGTAAAAAAAAAAAAAAAAGGCATTCTTATGCAAAAAAAATGTACTTAACTCATCTATTTCTGAATTTAGATTTTTGTATATTGTTTTCTTAAAAAGAGAAATCTTTTTGAAAACCCTTTAAAAGAAACTATACATTTAACAGAAAACCCAAGAGTACATGTGTAAACAAATTAATGTAAAAGCATCAGCTGTTACTTATGCAGCTCCTACACCAACAGTATCCAATTCAAGGACAGGAAAAGGCTGCAAAGCATTTAGTTTCCACCTTTTTTGAAACCACATTGAGTAGTTTCCAAAAGTGAATGGACAACACAAAGGCTGCAAAAAATATCTTTTTAAGTGTCGATTTAAAATTTTAATGAGTACTTCTCAATAAGAAAAAGAAAAAGAAAAAAAAGGGGGGGCCTCGTTTTTTAAGCATTTGATTTAAAGTGTTCAATTTATTTGGGGTAAATCACAACTCTGAGTTTCATTCTGCAGAAATAAAACCATTCTGCAGTAGTTCAGGTTACAGTTTTGTGGAACCAAACTCCATAGCCAACAAACACCTTTGTTCTAAATCTCAGGGAGTCAATGACCAAACCTATATTTAAACTAACTAGACCATTCCTCAGGCGGCAACAAATCCTTAGACACATACAACCACAGCAGAGTGCCTGTGCTGCCCCTGACCAGTATGTGAGACCATATATGCGTAACATACGTCTGTCTCAGTTTCTCTCAAGCATGCATGGCTGTTGCGGTCACTTCACAGTTTACCCCTAGCCCACCCTCTTCACTCTTCTCAGCCCAAAAGACTCTTTTCTCCCTCTTTATTACACTAGTCCAATGTAGTCAGTCTTCTCAAATCCCTAGTTTCTTTCACCTTTTAAAAATCTATTCAACTATTAATGGGAACAAATGTCCTACTGTGACCCATTACCCTACTCTCCTTAAAATAGCACACCATAAAAATTAAGATGTCAACTGTTCTCTCAGAATGAAAAGGTTAGAAGGACTGCAATAAAGAAATGCTTAAATGGGCCTTTAAAAAAATAAGTGAGTGAGACTTTCACAGATAATACCTTTGTCCCCTGTTGTGACTCATGAGACGAAGTAGGGAAAAGCAACTTGATTTATGTAAACTTGACATTATCTAGTCATCATTTGCAAGGAATCCTGCCAACGTGATTATTTATCCAGTACAGGCTTTCTTCTTTGGTCACCACTGTCCACAGAGTTGTGTTTATAATTAGACTGTGCAGTGTTAATTACTCTGGCCGCCCTGCCAATGTTCTATAGGGCCTACAGGGAGAGATCAAAACAATCATTCCCAAATCATGACTCACCTCACTCTTTCCACACTACAAACCCCTGGCAGCCTCTCAAAACTGAAAAATGATAGTTGTGTACACAACATACTTATACAGTCTTTCACATTTAGGATGAAATATGAAGTTCCAAAAAACCAGCTCCATATATTTTTCTAGAATTTTTCTACATTTTAATTCTGTAACTTTTTGCTTATTACAGAATTATAATTTGAAGGCGAGAAGGTTTAAAAAAAATTCCAAGGCTTGGTTTAACCTATAAAGAAGGGAAGTTCTGCATAGGTGAACTGTAATTACAGATTTTTGCTTCACATTTAAACAATTCCTCCAGGGAGGGGCTCTTCTCTCATTCATCTTGGTATCCCTGGTGCCCTGCAGGGAAAAGAGCTGTAATAAATGCTGAAACGAAAGTAGCAACAGCCAACACATTACAAGTAAATATTAATTAGTGAAAATTACCTCCATGTCCATTCATAGATTCCCCAAGGACTAAACCCAGGTCTACTGAAGCTTGGAATAAGATAGAATTAATATGCTAACCATGAGGTAAGAAGGCCCTTCTAACACCTGCTGTGGGGCTTTGAGTCACACTGCGTTTCATTTCTTCCGGACACTGATTCTTTGGACTTCTTATTACATTTCCTCCTCTTTCCTCACAGCCGGTATATAATTTAAACTGATTATGGTTCAGTTTAGTGTTGAGAAACCTGTGGATTCGGGTTCTGGCTCCACCACTTAAGTATGCTGTTGGGGTCTCAGTTTTCTTACAGGTAAAATGGAGATAATAGCTGCCCCATCTGCTTAGATGATCACAGGGGTTGAATCAGATAAATGGGTCATGACACTCTGCAAACTGTGAGGTGCTCCATTAATAGTTTATTGCTCATATATTAAATAATTATGGTAGGAGCTTCAAAATCATAAGCAAATAAACACATCTTCTACTTTTCAGTCAAGCACACTAGCATTTCTCTTTAAGATTCACCAGTACAATCTCCCACCTCACACCTTTTACTATAAAAGGTGATGCTTCTATGTCACCCACAGCAAACATCAGTAAATAAATTCATAAAATAAGTCAAGTCCAGAAACCCCATTTTGTCTTCTGTGCCACAAATACCAAAGGATAATATAAATAACAATTCTGGCCTCCTGATGTCTTTTAAGATCAGCATCAGCAAGGTCCATAGAGGATTTCAGCCAGTATGGAACAGGATAACTTGAGATCATTCTATCTGTTTCACAGAGACTTTAATACACAGGTTTTATATTTTAAGTCCTCTAACTGCTGAGATATTTGCCAAATGGCTGCCTTGATTGTAAAGATACTACAACCCTTCCCAAAATATCTCTAGGGATTAAGTGTATTTTAAGGCCATGCTCATTTACTATAATTGCATTTACACAATAAAACTCAGATAACTAATGACAGCTACAATTTATAAGAAGGCAATTTAAATTTACATAATGCTCACACTTTCTGATTAAAACAACCTAAAGGGCAGTATTACATAGCCATCAATTTCACTTTACCAAACTAAAATACTCAGTCAATAAATTTTTCACCATCTTCAAATTCTACACCGCACTGTATTCTCTGAGTCTAATCACAGGTGGTTTTTTCTGTGCAGTTTTAAGCAAAAGCCAACATTTTAGTTCAGAAGGGAAGAAAAAATTAAGATTAACTGGCTAGCTTTATGTTGCAGCTATGAAGCACATTATTTGAAATATCAAGGAGAACATTTAAGATGAAAAGGAAGCATTCATTCTACTAGAAAAAGCTAATGACCAAAGAGTATCAAACACGAACAAGGGCCACAGCACCTAAAGAAGCCTGCTATGAAATGCTTCAGATAAAGAACTGAATGCAAAGGATCAAGGAGAGGGATACATAAATATCTGTAGTTTAATACAAACCTTAATTGTAAAACAAGAATTAAAAAAATGAAATTTCCTTTAATAAAAGAAGAAAAATTTTTACCTCAACAAAGTAGGTGTCCTCTTAACTTATGTCCAGTTACACCTCCAAATTAACCAACGTTCTCCATTGCCCTCCAAAGACATTTTCTGATGCCAGGTGCCCACTGAGTGCCAGAAGGGCTACTCCGTAGAAGGTCCAAGCACTATGTCCCCACAAGAGCAGCTGTATTCTTGCCAAGGATTAGCTGTTCTCCAATCAATATATGCTAGCTAAAATTATAACTGCAGTTATGTAATAATTATTGCATTAAATGAAAAAAAGAAAGAAAATCATTTCTGTTCAGTTCTGAAAACTGAACATGCAGCAGAAAAATCCCACAAAAGTGAGTCCCCCAAATAAAACGGCTGCCAAATTAAGTATTAGCAAGTAAAACAAAAAGATTGAGGCAGGAGGACCCTACAGAAGAATTTTTGCCCCTGGGCTTCAAGGATCTAAGTTCTCAAACCCCTTGAATAAAAAATAAAGACCTGGAAGTTACAGATGCATCATGAAGAAATGTGAAGAACTCTTTTTTTTTTTTTTTTAAGATTTTATTTATTTATTTGACAGACAGAGATCACAAGTAGGCAGAGAAGCAGGCAGAGAGAGAGAAGAGGAAGCAGGCTCCCTGCCGAGCAGAGAGCCCGAGCGGGGCTCGATCCCAGAACCCTGGGATCATGACCTGAGCCGAAGGCAGAGGCTTTAACCCACTGAGCCACCCAGGTGCCCCGAAATGTGAAGAACTCTTACTAGTGGACCCACATACAAAATAAAAGCTTTAGTCAATAAGACAATATTAGTAATGAAGTTTACACAGTTTGACTTGAAATATTAGAGAAATGCAATTTTCTTTACAGTTTCCATTCTTAACTAGGTTTTTAAAGATATTCATTATATTTGAGATCATGTTAAAGGAAAAGTGATCTAGATCTAAGGTTCACCCTAATAGTTCATCCCAAGAGCACAAATATAAGTTCTTCCAAGCACAAATCATTATGTATACACCTACTTGTGAATGTCTAAAGAATAATTTTACAGTAACACTTAAGAACTTTGCTCTGCAGTTATACATACTAGTGAGTTTAAACCACAGAATGTTTAAAATAATTTCTCATCAACTCTTAACCTCACAAAACAAACTGATGGTTGTCAGGGGGAGGGAGGTTAGGAGAGGGTGGTGGGATTATGGACATTGGTGAGAATATGTGCTATGGTGAGTGCTGTGAAATGTGTAAACCTGGTGATTCACAGGCCTGTACCCCTGGGGCCAATAATACATTATATGTTAATAAAAAAATAATTTCTCATCAATATATGTCAAAACTTAAAATATATTCTTTAACCAAGTTACTCCACAAGAGAAATGCATCCCATGAATAACTGAAAGATGTATGCATAAGAATGTTTACAGCAGTCTTGTTTACATAGCAGGAAAAAAGGAAACAACCTAAGTACGGAACGATAGGAGATAGGTATATTCATAGCTAATAAAATACTAGGCAGGCATAAAAATTATTTACATCAATTTATTTCTATTTTAAACATGGAAAGGAATTAAAAATATAGTATTAAGAGGCAGGTTACAAAATTTCAAATAAATAAATATTCATCTAGTTGGATACACTGTAAATAAAAATGTTAATACTAGTTATTTCTGGGAGGTTATTTCTGGGTATGCTGGGTGTTTTTATTATCTATATTTTCCAGTTTTTATATGTATAAATAAAGGAAAACATCCTCAAACAGATCATAATTTAATTTTTCAAGATCTAAAGTTAATGAACTGATGAAAAATTACCATCTAATTTTAGAAATGGTCCTGGATGATGAAATCAAGTAATCTGGATACCAGGACAGTACTTGTTACTAACATCCCACTGGACCTCTTAGTAAGAAGTGGAGTCTCGGGCACCTGGGTGGCTCAGTGGGTTAAGGCCTCTGCCTTCAGCTCAGGTCATGGTCTCAGGGTCCTGGGATCGAGCCCCACATCAGGCTCTCTGCAGAGCAGGGAGCCTGTTTCCCCCTCCCTCTCTGCCTGCCTCTCTTTCTACTTGTGATCTCTCTGTCAAATAAATAAATAAATAAAATCTTTAAAAAAAAAAAAAAAAAAAAAAGAAGAAGAAGAAGAAGAAGTGGAGTCTCTATCTCCACGCCTTGAATCTAATGGTTTTAAACCTTGCTGCCATCAATGGAACGTAGAAGTGACACTGCAAAATTTCCAATCCTAGCTTTAGGAACCCTTGTTGCTTTCATTAGTTCTCTTCTACTGACCTGCAACCCCCATGAGCATAAATCTGAGCTAGCCTCCCTGTGGATGAGGATCTACGTTGGAAAGACAACCCAGCCAACAGGCAGCACCAACTGCCAGATATGCCAGTTAAGCTATTTTAAATCTTCCAGCTCCAAATTTCTGCTAAATGATGGCTGCTACAAGTGACCTCAGGTAAGACCAGTGGAAGAAACATCCAGCTGAGCCCAGTACAAACTGTTGAATACAAAATTGTGAGCAAATAAAATGGTTATTATTCTAAGCCATTAAGTTTTGTCATTTGTTACGCACCAATAGATGAATGATTTATCCACCACTCACACAGTAAACTTTTAATATTGTAGTGTATAATTCTTACAGACTAATCTATCCCCTAAGAAAAAATTGAGATTACACTGTACATATAAGTTCTATGACTCTATGGCATCTTGGCAATGGGAACATAAGCAGGGCCTCATGGTCAGATTTCTACTCTGACCCATTCGAGTAGAACACCTGGTATTCAGAACACACAGCATTCTTTATACAAAAACTGTGTGCAACTGTGGGCTTTTCCTCCAAAGCCCAAGGGCCTTGAAGTATATGACTTCATAGTTTCTTACTCCCCCTCATTGATATATGTGAGGGTGCTCTGCCTTGGCTCTTAGTACAGGACCACATCAGACAATGAAAAAAATAAGACCAAGTTCATTATCACAACCACTATCTTAATGCCACTACCAACAATGATGATGATAAAAACCAACATTCACTAAGGGCTTTAGCATGTGCTAACAGTGAGCTGGGCTAAGCAGGGTAGTTAAGAATGTCTCTGAAACTGGAGTGTTCTGTCACTGTCACTGTATAACCCTGAGCAAGTTATTTCATCTTTCCAAATTCAGTTTGCTCATTTGTAAAATGGAGGTAATGGTACCTATCTCACTGAGTTGTAAGAATTAAATGAGATATGTGTAAAGCATTTAGAACAGAGCCTAGCACATAGTAAAGTGCTAAATAATTATTAGCTTTCAGTATTATTAGTCAGCATTTTACATATGTCATTTCATTTAATTTAATCCTCACAACATTTTATAGATCAGAGAGGTTAAATAACTTGCTGGTAAATGGCATGGCCAAATTTCAAACCCACATTTTTCTGACTGTAGTAGCTAAATCCTTCTAGGCCATGTGCCATGACTTGAAATAGCCCAGAGAATGTCAAACCAGGTCCAATGTGCCAGAGAAAAGTCCCATGTCTCTGCAGTCTCTGGATCCAGGATGGTCACAGAGTTGCCTCTATGTCAGGCTGAAAGGCTACAGAGAGGGTCAGGATGGTGCCAGAGATTGAGGACACTACCACCGTGTGTCAGACACTGACACTACGGTTTACACAACTCTCTCAGCCAGACGTTTAGCAGTATTCAAAAAGTGCTATTTGATTTTGCCCAATTATATTCCCTGTTATGACTTCATCATGGTCTGTAAATTGAATGTTCTCCCACTCATTAGGATTATGAAATTATCCAAATATAATATCCATTTTACTGAAACTTTACTTTTTTGCTACTGTAGAAAACTAAAAGGTTTCTTTCTTTTTTTTTTTTTTTAAAGATTTTATTTATTTATTTGACACAAGAGAGACATCATTAGTAGGCAGAGGCAGGCAGAGAGAGAGGAGGAAGCAGGCTCCCCACTGAGCAGAGAGCCCAATACGGGGCTTGATACCAGAATCCTAAGATCATGACCTGAGCCAAAGGCAGAGGCTTAACCACTGAGCCACCCAGGTACTCCAAGAACTAAAAGTTTTTATGAGACCCTCTAAGCCTATTATATTTTATAGATAATTAATTATTGTTCAAAGTTACTCAGCTAGTTAGTAAAACTGAATGAAATCAAAACTTTTTAAAAATTTTTAAATTTTAAGTTTTCTACAAGAAAGTTGGAAGTGAAACAATGAACAAATTTAACCCACAGAACTGCTTAGCTAAGTTTAGTTCTACCCAAATTCAGCTCAATGATTTTGAAAACAACCACTTTCTCAGACTTACAGGAAATGGTTAAGCAACCTCAGAGAAGTCATTTCTTCTTCTGCCATAGTAGAGAAGATAGGTTGTTTTTTTTTTTTTTTTTTTTTTTTTTTTTTAATGAGTCCCTTCCAGATAATAGAACTTTGGAACATTGTACAAGTGCTCATCAACCTAAGTAGCAAGTCTAAAAGATGCTACAGTTATTACTTTATTCTATTCTTTTTCCTTCGAAAAGAGCAAAGAACTCTGATATTTTTTTTTTTAAAAAATGAGTTTTTACATTTCATAATAAATGAATTATCAAGACTTTAAGTCCAAACTGGAAGAAGAAAAAATGAACATATTAAAATTAACAGACAGGGGCGCCTGGGTGGCTCAGTGGGTTAAGCTACTGCCTTCGGCTCAGGTCATGATCTCGGGGTCCTGGGATCGAGTCCCGCATCAGGCTCTCTGCTCAGCAGGGAGCCTGCTTCCTCCTCTCTCTCTCTGCCTGCCTCTCTGCCTACTTGTAATCTCTCTCTGTCAAATAAATAAATAAAATCTTTAAAAATAAATAAGTAAATAAATAAATAAAATAAAATTAACAGACAGGCTGATAGCTCAAGACCGAACAACATGATTCCATCCTGATCTCAGACAAAACAGAGACTAGATACAATTGAAAATGTTATAACTTTTAGGGAAATTTCACATGTTATACTATAGCTTATTTTTTTCAGAAAATCTATTTCCTGTCTCTTTCTCCCCTGTAGCACTATTTGAATCCTGGTATTGGAAAACATAATACTTGGGATGACAGACTCTGCATAATCATCAATATAGGAGTTTTCTGGCTAAGAGATGACACTTTACCAAATTCTAAAATTTGTTTTTAATGCAGTATTTCTAACACATTTTATTACATTCCCATCTTCTTACAAAGACTGGTCTCAACATAGTCCTCACTGAGGAAAAAATAACTGCATGACTCTTTGTTGGGACACAGAACTCACTACTGTAACTGATAGACTACTGATACAGAAAATGACACCTCCATACCCAAGCACCAAACTGGCCAATTTGCTTAAAAATACATTTTGTCAGCAACTTAAAAGTTTACAGCAAATCATATCGTGCGGGTTTTTTTTCAAGTTTCACTCTAGATTTCTTCACTGAACCAAGTTTCACTGCAGCTCATTACTCCAGCTATTTTTCGGGGGGTTTACAAGCTCAACTAAAGGCCAATTTTGATTATGATTTACATATCAGACAATAAATATTTCTTTTAAACAAATTATTCTATTTGAAGAACCCAGGGAAAAGAAAGATTGAGAAAAAAAAAAAAAAAAAAGAACAGTACCACAAGGACCTGTAAGAAAGTAGCAAAATGATTAACATATATGTAACTGGGAGTTCCAGAATGACATGAAAAAAAAAAAAAAAAAAACACTGAGACAGAAAAATTATCAAGAAACAATGGCCCAAAAAAAGAGCTCCTGGGACTTCACCAAGATAAAAAGCTTTTGCACAGCAAAGGAAACAGTCATCAAAACCAAAAGACAACCCACAGAATGGGAGAAGATATTTGCAAATAACATATTAGATACAGGGCTAGTATCTAAAATCTATAAAGAACTTATCAAAGTCAACACCCAAAGAACAAATAATCCAATCAAGAAATGGGCAGAAGACATGAACGACATTTCTGCAAAGAAGACATCCAAATGGCCAACAGACACATCAAAAAGTGCTCCACATCACTCAGCATCAGGGAAATACAAATCAAAACCACAGTGAGCTACCACCTCACACCAGTCAGAATGGCCAAAATTAACCAGTCAGGAAACAACAGGTGTTGGCAAGGATGCAGAGAAAGGGGAACCCTCCTACACTGTTGGTTGGAATGCAAGCTGGTGCAGTCACTCTGGAAAATAGTATGGAGGTTCCTCAAAAGGTTGAAAATAGAGCTACCCTATGACCCAGCAATCACACTACTGGGTATTTACCCTAAAGATATAAACGTAGTGATCCAAAGGGGGCATGTGCACCCGAATGTTTATAGCAGCAATGCCCACAATAGCCAAACTATAGAAAGAACCTAGCTGTCCATCAACAGATCAATAGATAAAGAGGATGTGGTTATATATATATGAATACTATGCAGCCATCAAAAAATGAAATTTTGCCATTTGCAATGACATGGATGGAACTAGAGGGTATTATGCTAAGCGAAATAAGTCAATCAGAGAAAGACAATTACCATAGGATCTTACTGATTTAAGTAATCTGAGAAACAAGACAGAGGATCATAGGGAAAGGGAGGGAAAAATGAAACAAGATGAAACCAGAGAGGGAGACAAAACATAAGAGACTCTTAATCTCAGGAAACAAACTGAGTGTTGCTGGAGGGGAGGGGAGTGAGAGGGAAGGGGTGGCTGGGTGATGGACACGGAGGAGGGTATGTGCTATGGTGAGTGCGGTGAATTGTGTAAGACTGATGAATCCCAGACGTATACCCCTGAAACAAATAATATAACTTGGAACACTGAAAAATAAATTCAAGAAATTCAATGGAAAAGAAAAAAAAATCCAAAGACAACCAAACCAAGACCCAAATAAACAAACTGCTAACAACCAAAAGTAAAGAAAAACTTGAAACCAGCTATGAAAAAAAAAAAGTGATATATTACAAATAAGGTAATACCAGTTCAAATTACGAAGGTTTTTTTTGTTTGTTTTAAAGCAAATTCTACCCCCCCATGGCTCAAACTCATGACCCAGAGATCAAGAGTCACATGTTCTATGGACTGAGCCAGCCGGCCATCCCACCATAGCTTTCTTAACAGAAAACTACGGAAGTCAGAAAATGAAAGAGTAACATCTTTATTGTTTTTATATATATCGAACTATTATTATATATGTATGTGTAATATATATAATACATGTGTTATATATATTATACATTTGTGTAACTTGTTTAATACCTTTGTGTAAACACATACCCAAAATACATAAGCAGCCCTTGTAACTCAATAACTGGGCAAAAAGATTTGAACAGCCATTTCACAAAAAAGATGAACTAATGCAAAAAAAAAATATGAAATTAAAACCACACTGAGTTACCACTATGCACACACTAGATTGGCTAAAATTTTAAAAAACTAATCACACCAAATTTTGGCAAGGATGTAGAGAATAAGCACTCTCATATACACTGATGGAAATGTGAAATGGTAAAACCAGTTTTGGGGGGTTCTTTAAAGATTTTATTTGTTGGGCACCTGGGTGGCTCAGTGGGTTAAAGCCTCTGTCTTCAGCTCAGGTCATGATCCCAGGGTCCTGGGATCAAGTCCCTCGTGGGGCTCTCTGCTCAGTGGGGAGCCTGCTTCTCAGTCTCTCTCTGCCTGCCTCTCTGCCTACTTGTGATCTCCGTCTGTCAAATAAATAAATAAAATCTTAAAAAAAAAAAAAGATTTCATTTGTTTACTTGACAGAAAGAGTGCAAGACAGTACAAAGGTGGGGCGCAGCAGAGGGAGAGGGAGAAGCAGGCTCCCCACTAAGCAGGGAGGCCTACGTGGGGCTTAATCCCAGGACTCTGAGATATGACCTGAGCAGAAGGAAGATGCTTAACCAACTGAGCCATCCAAGTGCCCCAGGTAAAACCAGTTTGGAAAACAGATGGCAGTTTCTTAAAAAGTTAAAACATATAGCTACGAGATGACCCTACCAATCATCTCCTAGATACTTAAATAAGAGAAACAAAAACAAATTGTCTACACAAAGACTTGTATTTGAGTTTCCCAGCGGCTTTACAATAACTCAAAACTGGAAACAAATATCCAGTAAGAGGTGAATGGACAAACAAATGATAATATATCAACAAAATAGAATACTATACAGCAATTTTAAAAGAAAAAAGAACCATACTAATACATGGATGAGTTTCAAAATAAATTATACTGAGTGAAAAAAACAGGACAAAAAAGATAGTACATGATCCCATCTATACAAAATCTATATAATTCTATTTATATAAGATTCTATAAAAGTAAGGGCGCCCGGGTAGCTCAGTCAGTTAAGAATTTGCCGCCTCCTCCCTCTGCTACTCGCCCTGCTTGCACACACGCGCACATGCTCTCTCACTCTCTCTGTCAAATAAATAAATAAAATCTTTAAAAAATTCTGTGAAAGTAGAAAATAAACTAATCTGTAGTAACACAAAGTGGATTAGTGACCGCTTAGGAATCAGGATGGAGGGAGGCATAAACTCTAAAGCTTTTTTGTTTTGCTTTGACTTTAAGTTGAAAAAATGTAACACCAAGAATCAGGAATATGCAAAACTTTGGTACTCTGATTTTAATTATAAGAAGGCCAGTTTGAGAGGTTTATTTGAACAATAATTACAAATTCACCCACCAGACTTCAGGACTTCATTACAAAATTACTTTTTGTCCACTCACACAAAGGAAGCATAAAAGGTCTCCTGTTTATAAGTATTCCTGACACTTATTATAAACACCTAGAGAGTAAAAGGCTTTCTCTTAATATTAATAACTATTTCAAAGTACTTAAAATGGATGTGTTAGCATGGGTGGTCTATTACCTATTTTTCTAGAACTCTAGCTCAAGTTATCTGAACTGATGTGTGCATGCCAAGGTTTCCATGTTTACATGCGATCACAGTTTACCACATGCCCTGTCTTGGGGGCAAGGCAGTTTAACTAGATAAGTCCTAGTTACTCATGGCCCCAAAGAGCCAGAGGAAAAAAGAGGGTTAACTTCAGTTCTCTTAAAGGTCTAGATCATTTTATGATGGGACAAGTATGGGACGAAGGCTTTTGTTTCATTCTGGACTCCACAGATCAAGACAAGCAGAAAAAAAGAATTGAACTTTGTAGGCCTTTATTTTTTTATTTTAAGATTTTTATTTATTTATTTGACAGAGACCACAAGTAGGCAGAGAGGCAGGCAGAGAGAGAGGAGGAAGCAGGGCTGAATAGAGAGCCTGACGTGGGGCTCGATCCCAGAACCCTGAGATCATGAACTGAGCTGAAGGCAGAGGCTTTAACCCCCTGAGCCACCCAGGCGCCCCCTTTGTAGGCCTTTAATTCATTATAATTAAGATAAGTCTAAGTCCCCATTCAAGGGCTGAGAAGTTAAATAATGTATCCATGTTAAGTGTATGTTGGAGGAAGGGGGTACTGAGAAAGAGGGGCAGCTTGTTGAAAAATCCTGCAGGCATAAACAGAAAAGAGATAAAAATCAATTTTTATAAAGAGATAATTTAATCATTTTTAAAAATTTGTGTCCTCCCTAAAACCATCCAGGACTGAAATAAAATGACCTTAGAGTCCACAAATAACCGAGGCATCTGAGGTGTGGCTCGTCAGATATGCCTGGCTAGAACATTTCCTTCTCCTATGACCTAGATCTATCTTAAGACACTTGCTGCCCAGTTCCATCAGCTCCACTTTCTAGCTGCTATAGAAGGCATGTGAAGGTATTCTTCTCCAGACCATATGAAAGGCAGGTTTAATGTTTAAAGTAATAGTTTTCAAGGTGCAGTACGGGTACCCCTGGGAATCCCTGATACTCTTTTAGTGGCCCTCAAGGTCAAAAATTGTTTTCATACTGAGATGTTATTTGCCCTTTTCACTCCCATTCTCTCGTAAGTATACAGTGGAGTTTTCCACAGGTTACGCAACACGTGATACAACAGACTGAACACAGAAGCAAATTTGAAAACCCAGTTGTCTTCTACTAAGCCAGACATTAAAGAGATTTGCAATGACGTAATTGCTCTCACTAATTTGTTTTGGAGGATAGCTATTTTTCATTTAAAAATGTCATTTATGTTAACATGTAAAAAAGGTTTTTTATTGTATGAAATCTACTAATTTATTAATTTTCATTTTTTTAAAATTTCAGTGTTAATTTCTCATGCAACAATATCTAGAGATACAGCCCATAAAACAAAATCACTTAGGGATTCACAATCATTTCTAAGAGTATACAAAAGGGGTCCTGATACCAAAAGATTTGAGAAGCATAACTCTTGCTTTCAAAAATAAAGAAAAAAATTCCCAGCTCTCCAGATATCATAATTCAAGCACTGCAGTTTCATTATATCATTTGAAAAAGCGTATAGAGGGGGCACCTGGGTGGCTCAATGGGTTAAAGCCTCTGCCTTCGGCTCAGGTCATGATCCCAGGGTCCTGGGATCGAACCCCACATCGATCCCCACATCCGGCTCTCGGCTCGGCAGGGAGTCTGCTTCCCCCCCTCTCTCTGCCTGCCTCTCTGCCTACTTGTGATCTCTGTCTGTCAAATAAATAAATAAAACCTTTAAAAAAGAAAAGAAAAAGCATATAGAGTAAATATGTTAGGTAAGAAAAATAAATATATAGCCGGTCTGTATAACTTCATAGCAGGCCAGGAAAGGACAAGGGGTTCTGAATCATTTTGGAGTCCTAGGTCCAGAAAAAAAGAACTGAACTGTTTATGTTCCTTTTAGCATCCTCAGGCAGTAGGAATGTAGACTTCAATAATTTGTTCCTACAGAAAAACACAAGCTTCTTTACCTTGAGATAAACTATGGAAAAGGATGGCTTCCTATTCCCCCCAAAATTCACACATTGAGGTGTTAACCCCTAATGTGACTATACTTGGAGACAAGGCTTTGAAAGAGATAACTAAGGTTAAATGAGGTCATCAGGGTGGAGCTGCTAAGACTGGTGTTCTTATAAGAGAAAGAGACACTGAGCTCTGTGCACAGAAGAAAAGCCATGTGAGGACACAGCAAGAAGGTGGCCATCTGCAAGCCAAGAGGGGGCTCTCACCAGAAACCTACCATGCTGGTACCTTGATCTTGGACTCCTAACCACAACTGTAAGAAAATAAAATGTCTTTGGTTTAAGCTACCCAGTCATAGAGCTTTTGGTTATGGCAGGCTGCGTTAATACACTGCCTGTACTATTTCTATATAATAACTCCATAGACCTATGGAACAAGGGAGAGGGGGGAATGCAGGTTCCTTTTAAGGGGGAAGGAGATGTTGAATACATGTCTTCACTGTTTACATATCATAATTTCTGTTACTTGGCCACTAAGGAGTTAAGGTTTTATTCTTCTCAAAATGTCATTTAACTTTTTTCCTTTAACATCAGGACAGAAACATCCATTTTTTCCTCCTGGTTGGTGTCATGTCTGAAATTCATGCTATCATATCTCAGCTCATATTGCACTACAGTAACTCAGACCATTAGTTATTCTGTCCTGTCAACTAACAGAGAACCCTGCCTTTCAATGGCATAGCTTCCCCTACATAATCCACAAGGCCACTTGAATTCTTATGCAGACCAATTCATGCCTTTTTACCAATTCTGGGATAGTAGGAAATTCCTTTTTAAAAGTCCCTTCTAATTGGCTTGGTATCTGTTTCTGTGGCTCTCTAATGAAAGACAAAGTACCCCAAGAACAGGTCAGCCAGAAGGCCTGCAGCAGGGCAGGAAGAGAAATTGATTTAACTGCATTACTCTGGTCTCAAATGCAAAGCAGCTCTCTAGCGATGCAATAAGAACACAAGATGAAAGAAGAGGAAACTATTGGGTTATTCTTCAATTATGATTCTGAAAATGCTTCAGAGTAAGAGATTCCCTCCTGCTAACCTTCATCTTCCTTCCCCTCAAACACTAAGACCGTTTCTCATTTAGCACTATCTTCCCTGCACAAAGCAAAGGGTCTGAAACACAGCAAGTACCCAAAAGGCATTTCAGTGAAAAGGAAAGCTGAATGAATACTGATAAGAATATTCAGGAAAAGAGATTTGGAATTACTCTATTTGCTAGAGAGAAATAATATATAGAAAAAGGAAAAGAGCATTCACATTCAACTTTATTTGGGAAAAAAAAAAAAAAACCAACCAAAATTAAAGGAGTAAAAACAAAAACACAATTGTTACTTAAAAGTTTGTTTTGGAGTTGCTTAAAGTAGTATTAGTCTCAGGTAACATTTAAAGAACATCTGACATATAGGGTACTATTTTGGGTGCCAACTCTAGTAAGAACCAAATATAAGACAACTGTGTGTTTTCTGTCAGATGTAATTGATGTTTCCTGGCTGAAGAGGCACGTACATACATATAGAACTGGAAATGTGGTTTTCACCATTCAGAAAGTGGGAGTCCTAAACAAGTGGTACCTCTGCTTTCATAAGATACCATTTATGCCTCTCTGGACATTCTTGGGCAGAAATGTGACGTCCAGTAACTTACTCCTGTAGGAAAACACTATCTTCTTCATGCTGAGGTTTCCCAAGAACAACTGTAACTCAACGAGAGCAATGCCTCTACTCTGTTCCCATGCAATACACCCATATAGCCACCAAATACTTGAAGGTATTTCCAACCTCCCTCGCTCGCCTTGCTCTTTAGTCAAAGTCACTACCTTATATGATTGGGAAGTTCAGAATATTATCTTTGTGAGAAAAAAAACATTAATAACAGACCCAGAGACTTCTGGCAGGGTGGAGGTAGGGAGGTAAATTACCAAAATGAATAATAGATTCTCAGAGCCCAAAAGGTGCTGCCAAGTAACATTCATTTAGCCAAAATAGTAATAAAAAAGGGTGTCACTGTACAACAGAAATTGAAATTCACTAGTAAAACTAGTTTCTTATTAAGCTTCTGTGAGAACACAAAACAGGTATGAATTGAAACACATTACATTATAGACACGTTTGTCTGCATTCCTGATGCCTATGAAATACAGGCAATGTTACCAGTTAAAGAAGTACCTTTATTCCATACCTTCATGTTAACACTACCTCTTTTGGTCTTAAATTCCAAACTATTTCAACCTCATTTAAGAGACAAATATATTTAATACCTGATTTAGCACTGAAACAAAATCTATCTGTATAAACAGCAAAGTGTAGCATATTACATTTGCTGGACAGAACCAGAAAAACACATGTAAGTCAGAATTAAGTTGAATGTAGAAATGAATAGCTCTACTCTTAGGCAACACTTCCCTGGAAGTGTTACAAATGCATAATTGTTAATAAAAAGATTGAAATAAAAAGAACCCTTCTATACTGGCCTTGAGCCTTTAGTAAATGAAATATCATTTGTTTCCAAATTTTCAAAATCTCATTATGGCAGGAATATGCCCAAACTACCACATCTCCTAGATCTCAATTGTTACCAGAAAAGGTTTTGAGTTTCTTTGCACATTTTAGTTTTTTAACGTAACTTACTAAAACATCTTGGTAATATCTTTAAATAAGAGTCACAGAGCTAGTGAGTGAGGAGCCAGGATTTGAATGCTGGCCGATTGAATTACTCTTCACCATTACACTACGCTACATAGTAGTCTTACAAAAGGAGGTAGATTCATGGGTAGATCTCTAAAATGAAAAAGTAAGTAAATAAAAGTATAAAGCCAAATATATTTAAGGAAAGTAGTGTGGGATCGGACCTGTACTCCTCCAAGCCTGACCATTTCCAAAGACAGTGTGCTAATCTGTGTGTTCATATACATTTGTTTTAAATTTATCCCGCTGTTTGTTTTAAATTTATCCCGCTGGAACTAAGTTTTCCAAATGCAGAGCTCATACTGCATATTCTTACTTGTACACCAGCTTTAAGAACAAAGCCTGGAACAAGTCAGCACAGAGTGAAGGTACATTTTAATGTGTTTATTTGAGAGGAGTATATTTTTTAAAAAACTATTCTTTTTAAAAAGAGATAATTGAGGTCTGTCAGAAACAAATTAAAAAAATACTTGCTAATTGACATAGTGTAAAATGGTATGCAAGAAGGATTTGTATTCATATATTCCCTCTGTGCTGCTTCTCTGACCCCCAACTGCTGACTACCCAAAAGAAGAATGGAGCAAGGAGACATGGAACACTAATTTTGGTGTCCAATATTTTTAGTCTTGATGAAAATAAGAGACAAAGAAAAACTATTAGCAAGAAGTAAAAAGAAATTCACAATAAAATAACAACAAAAAAGAAAATAATTTAAGTATATTTGAATCCCAATATTACCTGGTTTTAATAAAACAGACTTAAGCCCAAAGCATTCATCTTCTAAAAAATGTTTTGAACAGTAAATTCTGTGTATATATGTATATATTCTTGTATTTATTTTCTCTGGTTGTTAGTTAGAATGAAATTAATAAAGAACCAAGAGAAAATATAAAATTTACAATAAAATACAAAGTCCTAACAAAAATCATTTAATTCTACCACCATTCAAACACATTGTCGATTCCACAGAGGAAATACTCTAGTTAAAATTCTGGCTAGAGGACACCTAAAACACATCAATTAACAAGTGTATCATGATATCCCATGGACTAAGGAATACAAACAGTGCAGAATACTGTCCTAATGAACAGAATTTACATAAAGATATGCCATCTCATGCCCTTAAAAGTTAACTAATTTATCCTTCGGGTAAAAATAAAATTATTGAGCTTAATTTTCAATTTCATTTTCCTTTTCTAATCATTTTCCTTTTCTAAGCTAAATCATTTACTATAATGTTTATATTTATATCAACTTGTACTCCAATCAAATTTATACTCTTTATCAGATTTGGTTGGTTTTTGTTTTGTTGTTTTTTTTTTCATTTCCTTGTAACACAGGCCCCCCAGCCCTTGACAATCCTCAGGGGACCTCTGAGAAAGACTTAGCTGTACAAATAACTGAAACTGTTAATGATGCCTAAATACATGAGCTCATTAATCTCTCATGAAAATCTATATAACTGCAAATACTTTCTGAAGAGCAAAAGTTCAAAGTTTATTTTTAATTCCATCAATTATTTGTAGTTTCAAAAGAATGTTAACCTATCATAATTCTTTATTTGAAATGAAGAATGGATTTAGGCCTAAAGAATATCTGTGAGTGATCTAAAGAGAATGCATAACCATTGATGGAGATCCACAAAGAAAATGTATGAGATCTCTTCAATGTACGCAGAAAGCTTATGGGTTAGAAAAGACCTCAACTGGTGAATAAATTTGCTAGAGCTGATATCAGATGGATTTGAAAAGACTATTTTACTGATAATTTTGAAACACTTTTCCATCTGATTCACCAGACTGATAAAAGGCAAGGGAGATGATAATCTTGAATCTACATAGCAAAAATGTTGATATTAATTTACAACTTGCTGAGGGTCACTTTGACTATCATTAACTCATTTAAAAATATATGATGATTACCCAAAAGTCTGGGTTTGTAACCACATTTTGGTCTACTAATAGTCATTGTCATCTCATTATCTGCCAAGAAAAGCTTCTATGCATGAATTCTTCAAGTCTTTATCTCAGTGTTTCCTAAATTGACAATTAATTAGAATAGAGCTATGTGCCCAACTGCAATGAACTGCACTGAAGCAAATTTAGCCATATTTTAGTGAACATTTGCTTACTTCTACCTAATTCAAAACACTATTATCTAATCCCCAAATCAGGGTGGACCCTCCTTCGACACTCGATTATTCTTCTGTGTACTTCCCCCGAATAACAACTTACCAAGCCTCTCAGTAGCCTGTACTGATAGAGATGGACTCAAGGCCCTATTCTAAAGAGCAAAGCATCCCTTAGTCCCTTCCACTAACTAACACTCAAATACTCTACACTCACTGAGTTGTTTTTTTAAACTAGCCACTCAGTCTAGATACTAAAAGGACAATGTCAGTGGCCCAAAGGGCTTACGTACTTAGCATTTAATTTAAAGGCCAGAGAAAATAGTGCTAACAAGTATAAAGTGGAATCAGCCTAAATTCATGGATATTATTTTGATAAATCTTGAACATACTAGTTCCTCCCACCAAGCTCCATGGTTCATAGCAGCCTCCTTTACTTAACCATTAAGGACATTTTGACAATTATGGAATGAGAAGAAACTAGACAAGGATTACACTACTTCTGTCTTCAAATCATACTACCAATAACAAGTTAAAAAAAGATCTTTAAAACATTTAGCTGTCCTCAATTACTCCACCAATCACTATGCATTTTTCCTCTAAAAAGAACCTAGGAATGGTGTAATGCTGCTGAGATGCTGCTGTTCTAACAACTTATTTAAATTTTATGAAATAACAGTGTCAGCTGTGAGAAATACCATGGCTCAAAATCTCCTTGCCCAGTGAATGAGACCAGAGGCAGCTGGTCTAAGAAACACTACCACGCAGCCCTGGTTAGTATCTGCTGCAAGGGCCAAGAAGGAAAAGAGCACACCCAATCCACAAACGTACCCATTCTCTCACTGCACTTCCCATTCTCCTGTTAGCCCAGCTTTGAAATTCTCCCCATAGATCATTAGGAAGCCTTTACCTCCCTTCAACCCAGATCACTGGCTTGGCTTCCGTGGACAGCACCAGGGGTCTAGAGAAAACTCTGGACCATCCAATCCCTCAACTTACAAAAAGGCCAAACAATTAGCTTAAGTTTTATTTTGGTGGCTGCATTCTTGAAATTTGTGAAAGGAATGCTCAGGAGACCCTCATTAAGCAATACACACTAAAGGAAAAGAACTTCAAAGGGTCTTTTACTATTGAACTTGCTTCTTTCACCATTGTTTTTTCAAACTCCCTTAGAAGCCTGAACTTTCTTTATTTGGTAAGTGAACTGGTTTCTTCCTAGTTTAGATGCTAAGGCTGAAATTTGTAAAAACTAATTGGTTCACTGTTCAATCATAAGCATCAGTAGAAAAGGGAAGCAAAACCAGGCACTAAAAAATAGTAACTGCGATCACGATGCTCCTACAAAGTCAATGGCTCTACATTCCTCTTAGAAACGTTTTTCTTGAAATCTAAAACATTCAGGAAAGTGAACAGACCTTTTTTTTTTTAAAGTAGTCTCCATGCCCAATGTGGGGCTTGAACTCACAATCCTGAGATCAAGAGTTGCATGCTTGTACCAATTGAGCCAGCCAGATAGTGAACGGTCTTAACTTAAAAGAGACAATGGATTATTTTTACTATCAGAGAGAGAAGTACACTGAATAATTTAACTTGAGGCAAATGTTTTCTATCTCCTGCCAGGGCTTCCAAACGCCAGTTTAAATCACTCATCCCCTCAACCCTCAATTGCTTTTCTCTAACCAGTCCCACCTGCTTGCCTCTTCCAAACCCAATTCCTCCATCATTCGACCTCATATGTCAGTGTCCTGATCCCCAAAGTAAACTCATTTCTCAGCCAAACATGAGTAAGGCTCAAGATATGACCATTTTGGAAATCTCTGCTTATCAGCCTCCTGCTTTACCTTTAATCTCTACATTTCTTTCATCTTCATCACTAACTCTTAAGTCCCAGTTTTCCCTAAAGATCTTTGGGGTTTTTGTTGTTGTTGTTGTTCTGTTTTTCCTAAAGATCTTTGGATTCAAAGTCCTACAGGTGCTCCCTGGACAATCACAAATGCATTACAATGAATCAGGTTACAAGGAAATCCTTACCATAGACTAAGGAACAAAAACTACGTTGTTTCTGTCATATTTGCTGAATAGAAAGACCAGGGCAATGAGCAGCAATTGTAAAGCAATGAGTGACTTTACAAAGTCCACTAGACACGCAAGTTGCCGAACCACCACAAAGGCTCCAAAATTTTCCTTCATGCCCAATCCTGGTTGCTTTTAAAGATTTTATTTATTTATTTGACAGAAAGAGATCACAAGTAGGCAAAGAGGCAGGGTGGGGGGGGAGCAGGCTCCCTGCTGAGCAGAGAGCCTGATGTGGGGCTCCATCCCAGGACCCTGAGATCACCACCGGAGTCAAAGGCAGAGGCTTAACTCATTGAGCCACCCAGATGCCCCCCCTGGTTTCTTGTGAACACTGAGTAAATGTACATATCTAGGAATTCAAATTAAAAAAAAAAAAAAAAAGACTTTCTCTGATTGCTCCAATAATATTATGGAAAGATCTACTAGTATTATTAGCTCTAGTTCCAACCTCTCACAGTTTCAAGACATGAGGTAACTGACAGAACACAGTGACACCGTCCTAACCTCAGCTGCCAAGAACCATGGGCCTAATCCAGCTCCATCATAACTTCAGGAGTAACCCTGGCTGAATTCCTCCATATTGCAATTTCCTAATACTTCCATAGAGAAGGTTCAGAATGCTGTTGGTTCCTAACAGGAGTATTACACTGAATCATCACAAATGTGAACTTACTGATGACATATGTTACAGGAACAGGTTATAAAGACAATTTGGTACATTTATTTCACAATTAGAAAACTATCTTAAAGTTTTATTGCTTTCTTGTTTCTTCTGTATTTTCTAGTCTTACATTAGCATGAAAGCAAAACTAGATTTTTCCATTTCATTTCTCTTACTGAGGTCAGCTTTATCTGCTAACAGGTTTGTGGGTTTCCTGCAAGTGTGTCCAGCAGAAAATCTACTTGTAAGTGGGCATTCAAAAGACAGTGTTCACATGAATTACTGAAGAGGAAATCACCCCTGGCTTATTTCTGCATGATAATTTCCTTATAACCAATCTTTCTGGTTATGTATTTTTCAGCTCTCAAGGATCCTCTATAGATAAGTGATAATCACTGATTTTAGGCATGCCTGAGTGGCTCAATTGGTTAAGGGACTGCATTTGGACCCCAGAGTTCTGGGACCCAGTTCCACGTCAGGTTCCCTGCTGAGCAGGGAACCTGGTTCTCCCTCTGCCTGCTGCTCCTCTTGCTTGTGCTGTCTCTCTCCCTCTGTCAAATAAATAAAATCTTTTTTAAAAAATCACTGGTTTTAATCATTCCTAAAATACGCTGTTTGTCTCAAAACACACTTTTTTGGAAATTGTTATGCAAAGCAAAGGACTTTCCCCCTACTGCTTTCCTTAAAAACTGAATAGTTTCTAATTACATCCTCAACCTTATAATATTAAAAGATGTTAACATTTGATCTAAGTCATATTTCACTTAATTGAAATAGAAAAATCAAGACAGAAGGATAAAAACATATTTTATTTATATTCCATTCATTACAAAGAACAACAATGATCTTCCATTTTAAGGATTTTCTTTCAATGTGGCCATTTATCATAGAAAAGAAACATATATATATATATATATATATATCACACACACACACAAAATGTGGTAAGCTCATATTTTTGACTGACCATGCTATTTTTTTTTTTTTTAAAGAAACGCACAGCTATAGGACAACTGTTATTTGTAAGATCAAGAAATGAAATCACAATTTGATACTGCTTTTCAACCCATGAATATCGAATTTGTTCTCCAGACCTCCCATTTTGGAAGCTGGGTAATACTTCCAATTGGATGCCAATCCGAAAGCAAAACAAAGATAGTTTGCAAGACAGGTAAATCCCCCTTGTTTGATTATATATCAGGTGGTACTACCAAAGTGATTCCTGGGAATTTTGTTCATAAGAAAAAAATGATGAATATATATCAGGAAAAGAAAAAGTTCTTCTCCATAAGTATGCTTCCAAATCCTAAATTTGCTGACCTAATAAAGTTCTCAAAAGCTCCCTTCTGGTGAATACTTCTAGTATCCTCAAAATGAAGTCACACATTTCTAGCCCTAACCTCAGAACTCCTTGATCAGATCCTAAGACTGAGCCTTGGCATTTACAGTCCTTAACATGAATTTAAATTATTCTCAAATACCCTAATCCTACATGAAAGGAGAAGAAATAAAGAGAAATAAAATAATCAAATAACTACTTGCCCCAATCTAGTACATCTATCAAAACATCTATAGAGTTGCCATCAATTTTTTTTCTTTTAGTAATATATAAACCACTACTTCCTAAGAGTTTCACCTCTAATTGCCTAATAGGACATAACAGTTACTGCCAAACCAATCTTGAGTACTAGTCCAGTACATCTTTACCCCCATAAAAAAAGTCACCAAGAATCCAAAGCCAGACTGGATATAGTCTGCAGTGTAATAGTCAGCAGTCCCCTCCCAAGGGCAAGATCAAAAATATCTCCTGAGCTAAATGGGAATTGCTGGCACTAAGGTCCCTTCTTATAAACCCTTTCTGGAGATAAGCCTTTTAACAGGTTGTAGCAGTATGTTACCTGGACAGGTTAACATAGGATATTCATCAAATGAACCCAGTATTAGCAGGCAGAGAGCAGGGCCCAAGACAAATGAGACATATGAGCAGCAAGTTTTGATGGAAAACAGGGAAAGCACAGAAAGCCCTACTGGAATAGATGAGTACTGAAAGTTAAAAACGACGAAAGAGAAACTATATCTGCCTCTTTTACAAATTTCTAGGTCAGAGGGTGAAACCATTGACAATGTTTTAATTGAAAGACAAGTGGTTCTGAATTGCTGAAACTGGTTTTGCTAAGCTTTCACACCTCTCTCTATAAGCAAGGCTTAAATGAGAAAGTGTACGTGGTGAATATTTTATTAGAAGAAGGTGAATGTGCAAAAGCCAATATCAAGCTTGATAAATCCTATCATTATAAATTCTAGGGATAATTAAATACTCTGCACCAAAACACCCAGACCTAGGGGAGAATTAGCTGTACAGATTGTTTGTACTAAATAGGATTAAGTAAAAAGATAAACCTACTTAAGCAAGTCCTGTTTAAAGACACTAGAAAAATTCTACAGCTATCCTTCAAAAGTTCTGAAATAAATAAACAGTCTACCTTAAATCTGAAAAGCATCTCAAGTTGCTAGAAGCTAATTTTTGGTTGGCTTTAGATGTTATGGTTTCTATTTCCTTGTTAAAGGACACTTAAGATAAGCCCTCAACAAGTGATTAACACATTAACTAAACTGATGCACTGTCAAACTGTTTCCAGCAGATTCTGAAAATCTGGAAGATAGACAGCAAAAGGATTAAAAATTCAACTTCCAACTATTAACATTTAGAGGAACACATTTTAAAAGGGGAGAAAAGACCCCAGTTGGAGGATTTGCAAATGTAGTTTAATTCTGTAGGCACAGAGCCGCAAAATCAACTAGCACTTGTCTTGACCAAATAGGTGACTCAGCCTTGCGGGGAATTTTTTTTAAGTGAAAGTTCACATTTAAAATCCTACAAACATGGAAGCTCCAAGTATTCCACCTAGGACAAAGCAAAAGCCTTGGAATATTCATGTGAAATGATTTAACGATTTGTATTAAACATATTTTACACTTAAAATACTAGAAGGTCTCTAAGTTTACCTTCAGCTCCGTATTCCTTAATTCTCTTAGGGACTTTACCCAACTATTCTTAGAGCCTTAGAAATTACAAATAGAACCTGAATGAGAAAGAAAATTCAGAATTAAAGTTACTATCATTAAGCCTAATTAGACAGTACAGACAGGAAGATGGCAGTAGAATAAAGCATTCTGAATTAGGGGCAGGGAGAATATAATGAGTAATTTGCAGTCCCATGAATGAAACAGCATACAACAAAGTCTGGCAATGGTTTGGGTTATAATGGAGATATATAGATATATATATAGATAGATATATATATCTATCTATATATATATCTATATATATATGTCTCTATCTCTTGAGGGGCAAGTGGCCCACCTAAACCAGAGCAGAGGCTGGCTTCTACTCATGCGACAAACGGTCTACCTGAAGTCACCAACCTCCCACAAGAAAACACAGGTCAACGACAGAGTGAATCGTCTAATTATAAAGTGAATTCTCCCTTACTGGCATTCCTCCTACTTTCTGTCCCAAAAAGGGAATCCATATACTCAAGGCCACAAAATGGTAAGACATCTCACCCCTATGTTGTGACTCGGGCACGTCTGGTCCAAACAAAAGCCATCGGTTTTAACTAGGGTGGGATTTATTCTGTCCATTCAGTGAAGAGCTGTGGCTGTTTTGCAGGGCGTCCTGCAGGCTCCTGCTTTGACTCTCGCCTCAAGACACATTGTGATATCACCATGACGGACCCCGATATTTAATGAGTCTTCGACGGAAAAAACTGGTATTATCGGGAGCCCGTGAACCGTAGCGTGAACGACCTGGGGAGCGCCTCACCAAGACAGGAGGGTGACAGTGCGGGCAGGCACCTCCTCGCAGAGCAGGACCAAGCAAGCCTTTCTGCAAGTTTCCCTTCCTTCCACTAAATTAACCTGCCAAGCCCCCCACCCCCTCCCCGCCCTATTAGGAAAAGTCACGCAGGCAACTCGCGCGGAAGGACAGGGAGGGACAGCTCCCTGCGCACAAGAGAAGTTTGGTTTGGCAGTGGCCAAGGCTTAACCCTTCCTGCCAAAAGAGCCGCGGGCAGACACCACCTTCTCCAGGGGCAAACCCAGAAGGCCAACTTTCCCCTCCTCTGCGCAAAGCAGCCCAAACTTTGGTGTTCACCCACCTGGCCACGCAGCACAGTTTGGGGTCTGGAGGCACCCGACGCCCCCAGGCCCTCGGCAGATGGTGGCACTGACCTTCACGCCAGCCCCCGGTCCGCGCCGGCCTCTGACCACCCCCGCCCCAGCCTTCAGCTGCCTCCCCCAGTCCGCTTCCACCGCCCCCAAACCCTCGTGGGAAACCCACGGTGGGGGCGGCTGCAGTCCGACTCCGCGTGTCTCGACGGCCAACGTCCCTCTGCACCCCAAAAGAGCCCCAAACCCGACGCTTCTGGCTGCCTACTCACCATTAGTAAAGGGATCCATTTTCCCCCCGCCGCGGCTCCTTACAGCCGAAGCGCCCAAGCTTCCTACTCCAAGAACTGAAGCGGCCCTGTCGACTGAGCATGCCCAGCGCGGCCGCCAAGGGCTGTCGGGGAGGTGCCGCGAGAGACGGCGCCGCTCCGCCGCTCTGAGGTTCCGCTGCTCCGGGTTTTTGCAACAGCTGCAGCAAGAGCTAGGGAGGCCAAAGGGAAAAACACCGCACGGCCCGAGGCCAACTCCTCGGAGAGGAAGGGGAGGAGCGGGTTAGAGGTGGGAGCAGCCTCCTGGGCGGGGCCTGAAAAGCCACGCCCCTCCAGGAAGACCAGGGGCTCAGGCTCTTCAATACATGGGGCAAGTATTCAGTCATTCAGCAAAGAAGACGGTCTACTGCATCCCGGCCCGGCCGGGACCTAGGCGCCGGGAACCCCATACTGCGCCCCAAAACATCGACCACTGCCCCCTGTAGTGGACATTCCAGAGACAGACAAGAAACACAGAAGGCACACAAGACTGAAAGAAATGTCCCGCTGAGCATTAAATTAGGGTGATGTGATGGGAGAGTGAGTGGACAGCTAGTGCGGACAGCTTGGTGAAGAGAGGCTTCGCCGAGAGGTGCCACTGAGGCCGCGATCTGGAGGCACAGCTGCCGCCGGCGGGCGAGAGTCGCTCTCCGGAATTCGAAGCTTCGGTTTCCCTGCGGAGACTGGCTCGGGATTGCTCACTTCGCCAAGGCCAGTGGGAGCAGGTGCTGTGGGTCATCCCGGAACCGCTGCCGGCCCACACCAGAGTGGTCCCTGACGGGTCTGAGGCCGGGAGACCGAAGGGAGGGCGGGGACTCCCGCTGGGCCCCAGACACCTAGGTTCCAGTCCTACCCCGGGCAGTCCAGGGCGCGGCCTCTACATGCAAAGCGGATCACAAAACCTGGAGCTGGATTCGCCGTGGGTGAGGGCGCCGCAGTGTGCGAGCAGAAGGCCTGCTGGAGCTGAGCTTTAAATCAACACCTGCGGCTCCAGTGGGTACAGCCGCATGGGGCCCGCGGACAGGACAGACATTGCTACCCAGTTGAAGCGGAAACTCTAAGTTGCTTCTGCCTCCTCTACTCTCGCCGTTGCCTCCAACCGCGAGCCAGCATTGTTTTCAATGTCAAATCCAGCCATTACCCGGCGACCCTTCGGGATGGAACAACCAGGGCCCCAGGGACCCCGGGTTCGTAGGGGCCCGCTTCTTTATCCCTTATTCGAAGTGTGCGCCGCCGCCACGCTCGCAGTGAAAGCCTCTGCCCTCCCATCGCGCAGCCACAGCCTCCTTCCCCTCCTCCCCACCCCCACCCCCCTACCCCCGCCCCGCAGCCCTGGCCCCTGCAGCGACTTGGCTCTGGCTGTGCCTCACTGCGCCTGCCAACTGTCACACACTCCTCTGAGGCTGTTAAAAGCAGGACGTCGGGTGCAAACAAGCCGGCGGCAACCGCAAACAGCCTGGGCAAACAGGGATGGCTGGGGTGTCGTTTGACCCGTAAGGAATTAGAAATGAGGTTTTAAAGAAGTGAAATCGGAATGCAAGTTTATTATTAAATGTCAACTTTATTAAATCACGCTCTTAACATTCCATCTTTAAAATCTCCGATGGATACCCATCATTTAAAATAAAAGTGAAACTCCTGGTCTAACTGGATCCTCCTCTACACGCGCGCAGGATGCTTTGGCCACAGAGGCCTTCTTGCGGTTCCTGGAAGTCCGCAAGTTCCGTCCAGCATTGTTAACCATTCCCCTTGCATGTTGCTTGCGCAAGAACGATTCCTTCTGCCTGGTACTTTGCCTGCTGGTATCTTCTTGTCCTTTAGGTGTCAGCTCAAATGTCACCTCTGCAGAGAGCCTTTCCCTGACCACACAACGGAAAATAGCCACAAACACAGTCTCCTCTCTAAAGACCCGGCCCTGCTTTTCTTCACAGCACTCCTCACTCTGAAAACTCTCTGTTTGCTGTTTCCTCATTATCAGTCTCCCTCTCAAGAATGCAAGCTCCATGAAGGCAGAGTTAACTACCTTTTTAAGGGCAGTATCCTAACCCAAAGTAAGTATGCAATAAATAATTTATGAATGCATATGGGAATATATGCAATGGTAGTTAGGGTTCTAGTTCATATGCAATGTTGAATTCTGCCAGAAACAATAGTGTGTTTGTGATAATTCCGGAGAAGATGTCTGTATCCTGTGATACCTCAAAGTTACTCTCTCCCTACTGTGTTATGCATAGCCAGAGCCCTTGGCACCCTCCCTCCCCCAGGGCACTTCAGAATCCCAAACAGGAAGTGAACCACAGGGTTGGTGCCAATGGTGTTCAGAGGTTATATAGTATATGCAGGGCTGGATTTTGTTAAAAGGACTCCATACCTTATATTGCTCAGATAAGAGACTCATCCTTATACTTTAGGTCAGGTCATGTTCCTTTGGAGTTATTTTTTGCAGCCAAAGCACTTAGTATCAGAGATATTTAAAACAACACAGAGTGTTAAGTCTCCTCACCTCACCTTACCTGTAAGCCAGAGTCTATCATGCTTTTAAGTGTGAAACATGTTATCTTGTGTTTTGTCTTAAATACCTAAATTCTGCAGGCTTGTGGTAAAAACGCTTCACCACTGCAGTAGCAAATATAGGTGGGGCATCATGTCTTCCTGAGATTTGAGAAAGAGATAAATAACTTCTTTACCTCTTTGCCAACCTCTTGCCTTCCATCCCTCCCATTCCTACACACACACATTAAGGACATTTACGGACCTGTGGTTTTGTAATGGAGGTAAAAAAAAAAAAAAAAAAAAAAACGAGCAACCCAAAGGTTTCATAATCCTGCCTATTCTCAAAAGAATAATAATAAATTTTGTTTTGCTTTATTCTGGGATTTCCTTGTGGTATTGTTTTTGTTTGTTTGGATACCACTTTACATTTGACTTCATGAAGACTTTCTGAGAAAACACAATTTCATAAATTTGCTGCTGGTTCTGTTTCGATCATTAACCTCCTCTTGTCCTCCTACACAGAGCGGCTTTTTTAGTTTAAGGATCTAATACTTCAAATTATTATGAAGTTACTATTCATTATCAGAGGAGATAGTGTGACATTATCTGCTATACCCATCTAGTTTCAAAATCCTTACCGTTTAACATTTGAAAACAAAGTATTTGGAGGGCTAATTATATAATAAATAACACAAGAGGAAAAAATGTAAGCTCCCTGAGTAACAAACAGCATTTATTTATAAAGAAGCAGCAAATTTGCTAAACAATGAATATAGAAACTTTCATCAAAATAAAAACTGGGTCTGCCATGGATCAACTCATCCAAGTCTTGATTTAATAGGTGAGATGAATTCTGGAAAGGTTAGTCACTCACAGTCCGATGGTAGATGCAGACTGGAACTCAGGTGGTCTATGTTCTAAACCAGTGCTCTTGAGTTTATTGCTTCCCTATTTCCACAGCAAATTTAGGGCCAATGACAATAATACACAAGAAATAAAGGGTAAAGAGAATTATAGCTAAATTCAGGCTACTGGAAGACTGTTCCATTAATTATTTAATTGATGTTCCAATTTACTGATATTCCATGTGAACTTTTATTAAGTTTAACGTTATTAAATATGTTTTCTAATTATTTTAAAATAAACTAAACAATACATTAATTCAGTGTATACCTCAGGAAATGCTGTTTATTCAGCACTCTTGAATAAGTAGAGGATGCTGCTTGCTTCCAGGACCGAGATGACCACCCTGAGGTTTCCAGCTATCCCAGACTTCTACCCAGTCACCCTAAGGATGAGAGGAGTCGATATCTAATTACACTGGTCACCTATTTTCAACACACATGCTGTGCCTCAATTAGTGATGTTTGAAGCTATCACAAATCTAGAAATGCTTAGAGCACTAAGGAAAGAAAGCAACATAATTATCCAACAGAGTTTTGGTAGAGCTTAGACATTAGCAAAAAGATTCAGCTAAATAAACGGAAAGGTTATTAGGAAGGAACAGTTATATAGTAGTTCAGATGCTTTGGGCTACAAAAACCAAAATGTTGAATCAAATTAGCATAAACATAAGGAAATTTATCATCTCACATAAATGCAGAGATAAGACAATCTCTAGTTACTGCTCCCAACCTTACCAAGAACCCTGCTTCTCACTCTGTCTGCTCTGGGAGCAATTTTCCATAAGACTGAGTGTCTCGTGGACAGATAGGGGATGGCATCAGAGAAGGGAGAAGGAACATTTTCTTTGGTCTCTTTCTCAAGAGCAAGGAAACCTTTCTCAAAAATCCCCCATTAGAACCCTTCTTAGGTTTCAACTGCCAAACTGAATTTTGTACATTTCTAAGCCAAACACTGGAAATAAAAACAGGCTTACTATGATTGATTTCTTAAACAAAGCAGAGTTTAGGAATGCTGAGTTTAGGATCACTGCCTTGTTTCATAGGGGGAAATGGGGGGAACTTGGATAAAATCATTTTTATTATTTAAAAGAGAAAAGGGAGAGTCAAGTAACCAAAATGTCAAGTAGGCAACCTAGTCCACTGAAGGTTATAAACGCTGGTATATTTTAATAATAATTTGATAATAATTTCTTTAAACCCTAAGGTACTTGTCATAGGAAAAGTAAAGACAGAGCCCAATGCGATGTAACTTTTGATGTAATTGATCAATGAGATTAAGATTCCAAACCAAGAAATGATATATTATTAAACTTCAAATGCTGATCTGGAAGTAACTACTAAAATGGAAAAATAAATTAGGCACTTATATTAGTTTGCAAATGCTGCTACAAAAAAAGTATCACAATCTAGGTAGAAGATTTATTGCCTCAGAATGTATTGCCAACAGTTTATTGCCTCATAGTTCTGGAGGCTAGAAGCCCAAGATCAAGGAATCAGCAAGGCCATGTTCCCTCTGAAGGGACCAGGGAAAAGTATGTTCCAGGCCTCTATCCTAGGCTTCCTTGGCTGGTGGCAGAATAACTCCAGCCTTCAAATGGCATTCTCCCTGTGTGCACACCTGTGTCCATATTTTCCCTTTTAATAAGGGAACTAGTCATGTTGGATCGGGGCCCACTCTTCTCCAGTATGACCTCATCTTAACTAATTACATCTGCAATGGCTTTATTTCCAGCAAAGTCACATTCTGAGGTAATGATGGTTATGACTTCAACATGTGAATTTTGGTTGGGAAGGGATGCACTATTCAACTCATTATAACAGCATCTTCCTAACAGAAATAAAGTTGAAGGTAAGTATCAAGAAAGATGTAACTTCAAAGGATAGCAGTAAGAAGTAAAAAGACAACCTACAGAATGGGAGGAAATATCTGCAAGTCATATACCTCACAGGGACTTACATCTAGAATATATAAAGAACTCTTAAAACTCAATAATAAAAGACAGATAAATCAATTAAACATGAACAAAAGCTCTGAATAGACATTTCTCCAAAGAAGACATATACATGGGGCACCTGGGTGGCTCAGTGGGTTAAAGCCTCTGCCTTCAGCTCAGGTCATGGTCCCAGGGTCCTGGGATGGAGCCCCGCATCGGGCTCCCTGCTCAGCAGGGAGCCTGCTTCCTCCTCTCTCTCTCTCTCTCTCTCTCTCTGCCTCCCTCTCTGCCTACTTGTAATCTGTCTGTCAAACAAATAAATTAAATTAAAAAAAAAAAAGAAGAAGACATACACATGACCAATAAACCCATGAAAAGATGGTCCATATCATTAATCATAAAACAAACGCAAATCAAAATCACAATGAGGAGCCACTTCACAGCATGGCAAGGTTCTGGCATAGGAAGGCTAGAATCAAAAAGGCAGACAAAATAAATGTTGGTGAAGATCTAGAGAAATTGGAAACTTAATATACTGTGGTGGGAATATAAAATGATACAATTGTGTTGGAAAATAGACTGGCAGTTCTCAAAAAGCTAAACATAGAGTTAACAAGTGATCCAGGATTTCACTCTTAGCTATACAGCCAAAATAATTGAAAATCTATGTTTATACAAAAACTTGTGTGTGAATGTTCATAGCAGCATTATTCATAATAGCCAAAAAGTGTAAACAACACAAATGACAATCAAAGAAGCCAGTTACAAAAGACCATATATTGTATTATTCCATTTGTATGAAAAGCTCAGCCTGGCCAAATGATAGAGAAAGTGGATTAGTGGTTGCTGAAGATGGAAGAGAGGGAGGAATGGGAAGCAACTGCTCATGGGTATGGGGGACTTCTTCTTGGAGTGATAAAAATGTTCTAAAAGAACCATGTTGATAGATGCACTCTCTAAATGTCCTAAAAAACCATTGCCTCTGGGACTGGGGCAAGATGCTTAATCTTCCTCAGCTTCATTTTCTCCTCTGTAAATTGAGTAGATAAGTACCATGCTCTTAGGGTTATTGTAAGAATAAGAATAAGACGAATTAACACAAATGTTCAAATGTGCTTTGAACAGAGACTGGCACAAAATAAGCACTAAGGATGGATTTGCTATTACTATTAGATGGGAACTGTGAAATTTTAATACTATGAATATTGCATGCAAAAAAAAAAAAAACGCTTAGACTTGCAAAGCATAACGTGAGTGCAAACAAATTTATATGATGCTGATATATATTACTTATTTATTTATTTGACAGAGAGAGAGAGATCACAAGTAGGCAGAGAGGCAGGCAGAGAGAGAGGGAAGCAGCCTCCATGCTGAACAGAAAGCCTGATGTGATCTCAATCCCAGGACCCTGAGATCATGACCTGAGCAGAAGGCAGAGGCTTAACCCACTGAGCCTCCCAGGCGCCCCTGAAACTGAGTTCTTGATATTGATATCTAAGCCCTCCGTCATTTAATGGGTCCCAGCCAGGCTAGGAAGTGTCAGGGACGGTAGGCCCTGCTTCTAGCTATGAAAACCAATCATAGGTCCCCTTCTATAAAAGTCAGAAGATATAAATGATATTTTTAGAAATTATGTCTAGCTGGCATTTTTGATCGACCTGCTCTTTCGAGGGAGATGTTTACACTCCTGAAGATTCTGATTCAGTTTTCCCTCTCCTTTCTTTCTAGCAGCCTTGCTAACACAGAGCCTAAGATTCCTTCCCGTTAAATGTGTCCTTCAGGTTTTGTGTTTGTTTTTGAGCATGAAAAGGTACTGTAATATTTATACCGAAAATTACACTCGACTGTGATTCTTGGCTGACTCTGGGATGACTCAGATGCTTTTTCCCTCCCTCTGGCTGATAGCTGCCAGCACAGGCTGTCAGTCAGTCAGCAACATTTGTGGAGTGCCCATGGTGCGCAGAACACCAAAGAGACTAAAAACAAAACAGGAAAGACATTTTTACTTTTAAGGTGCTTGCAATACATTGGGCCAGTCGGGACAAGTACCCAGGACATATGCATCGTGTACAATGCATGACACAGAAATATAAAAATATACTAGCAGGATCAGGCTGGGGCAAAATTGACAGGTAGGGGGCTCTGAGTTCTGCTAGGTCCCATTTTCCATTTTGCTTCCTCAGTTATAAATGCTGCTTCACACAGTCAACAAATATTTATCAAATGCCACCTGTATATAATACCCTTGAGTAAGTAACAGATACTGCCTTCCAGAGCTTCCTACCAAACCAGTATTTTCTGGAGTGTTGTCCTTGTCCCAGAACCCACTCACCCCAATCCTCTCTCCCAGCTTCAGGTTTCTCTCTCCCCTTAGGGCTCTTTTCTCAGCTAGCTATTAAAGAACTAAATAAGTATTCATTTAAACAAAATTAAAAAGTCTCACTAAAGCATGACTAATGAGTTACAATTGAATACTTGAGCTTTTATTAGCCCAAAGGAATGAATCTGTAATGGTGAAATTATAGAAGAAACCCAACTGGATAAGAGAAGATGTATTTGGGGAAAAAAAAAAAAAAGAAGTATATGTGGTTTCCTTTTTTTAGATAGCATTTTTTAGATCTGGACTTGCAAGGGCAACACTAGAAATTGTTATTTCTATCTAGGTCCTCAGTGAGTCGGAGGAGACAATAGTGTGTATATTCCCCTTGGCCTTAAAATCCAAATAGCTAGGCTGCCCAGAGAAACAGTTACCTGAAACTAGGAGAAGAAGATGCTTTTTCTACCAGGTAATGGTTTTACTAGAATATAGAACATTATTTTTAAAACAGTGCTTTGGAAAATAACAAAATAAAATAAAATAAAAGTAAAATAGTGCTTTGATCGGGAGTATCATAACTATTGCCTATAGTTAAGGTTCAAGTTAGAATAAGAAAAAGCAAATGCAAACCTTTAAATGCTATACAGCCTCTCTCATTAACCAACAACTTATTCATTGTTGCTTAAGTGACCCTAATTTAGTCCTTGGGGTGAGTTGAATTAACTTGCCCAGTCTGACTCCTGAGGGCTCTGTCTGATTCACAAGAACTGTGCATAGTTGTTTCAGACCAGAACTTGTCTTTGATCTTTATCAGCTTGAGTCTCTTGACCTGTTTAATCCTTACCAGTTTAAAAAGCTCTTGTTTATCCTTCTAGTCTATTCCTACTACTAGTCTTTGAGCCTAGATCTGGAGTCATGAACAGAAAGAAAATAAAAGTATATGCTAACAGCCTTGGGCCATGAAGACAATTGTTTCTCTTTCAGAAAAAGTTCTCCAACCACCATCCCTGCCTCTTGCCATATTTGAGTGTTCAGAGTGTTCAACTTATCCTTTTCCCAACTCAAACTCAGAATAATTAGAAATCAGTTAGAATTTCCAAGCTCAGTTTACCAGAGAACAGTATTTAATGAGGAACGTGGTTTTTAAAACCAAGAAATAATGTCCTTTGTATCCCTTAAGTCTTTCCATAGATAATTTACTCCGCCCACCTTAAAATGGGGTTTGTAATCATAACTGTAGCATTGTTTAGATGACTGCAAAGAAATGTCAGGTGGATCAACATGTGAATCCCTTACAGAAACATGAACCTGAAATGATACATTGAAATAAATATGGCATACTTCAACAGAGGGAGACATGAACTTCGAAGAGTGGGAAATCATATGTGTTAAGACCTAGAGGTGAGAATTAATTAATCATGTACTGAGAATCGAAAACTGGTTTCCTGACTTTATCTGGGAACATGATAGAAGATGAAAACTTTTGGAGAAAAGGGAATTAGCAAAAGACCTTAAAGTCATGTTTGTAAAGTAAAGCTTGCAGAAGTGAGTGAAAGAGAAATTCTTTTCACCCAGTCAATTATGTCTACATTTCTCAGACTTTCTAGTCATTTCTCCCTATGAATATTGGAAAATTTTCCTGATTTAAATCCTGAACAAATGATCTGTTTATACTGCTAACTTCCTGATACAATGTTAAGCATCCCACAAGTTTATTTATGAAAAATCGATACTGTGCAGTCAATACTGCAAACCAATTTCCATCCTAAGGAGTCACTTATGTAAAAGTGTTGGACATTTGCACATTGTTGAAAATAAATTATTATACCTTATGGGAATATGCTAGACTAGGTACCTCGAGTGACCTTCTTGCTAAGAATAATTAAAAATGTAGAATTCAAGAATTTTTTAATTGTTTGAATATATTGGTGACCTGGAAAGCTAGTAAGAAATAGTCATGGATCAAAAACTAATTGAAGGCAGGAACCCTGAGGGGTAAGCAGAAGGCTGAAGTCCGCGTTCACCTTGAGGGCATTTTTTTTTTTTTTTTTTGGCCTTTGAGAGTGGAAAGGATGGATGAGAGAGCCTGAGCTTGCCCAAGTTGGGAAACACAATAGCAAACAAAATTCAGGTACAGGGCGCCTGGGTGGCTCAGTGGGTTGAGCCGCTGCCTTCGGCTCAGGTCATGATCTCAGAGTCCTGGGATCGAGTCCTGCATCAGGCTCTCTGCTCGGCAGGGAGCCTGCTTCCTCCTCTCTCTCTCTGCCTGCCTCTCTGCCTACTTGTAATCTCTCTCTGTCAAATAAATAAATAAAATCTTAAAAAAAAAAAATTCAGGTACAGCCTCTCTATGAAAGACTCATCTGAAACTAAACACAGAAAAATTCAAAGTAAAAGGATACAGAAAAATACATTAAGCAAATATCAACCAAAAGTGGGGCACCTGGGTGGCTCAGTGGGTTAAGGCCTCTGCCTTCAGCTCAGGTCATGATCCCAGTGTCCTGGGATCGAGCCCCGCATCTGGCTCTCTGCTCAGCAGGGAGCCTATTTCCTCTCTCTCTCTCTGCCTGACTCTCTGCCTACTTGTGATCTCTGTCAAATAAATAAATAAATAAAATCTTAAAAGAAAAAAAAAAAAAAATATATATATATATATCAACCAAAAGAAACTAGTGGCATAGCTATGTAAACATCTGGGGAAGCTGTATTTTACTAGGGAAAGTTTACTAGACATAAAAGATTAACATTTGGTACTGACACAGGATACAGGCATAAAAAAGGAAGTGAATTACAGGCTCCTAGGTGGCTCAGTAGATTAGGAATTCAACTCCTGATTTCAGCTCAGGTCATGATCTCAGGGTCATGGGATCAAGCCCCAAGCCAGGCCCTGTGCTCAGTGGGGGAGTCTCCTTGAGATTCTCTCTCTTCTTCCCTTTGTACCTCCTCCTGCTTGCTCTTGCAAACACAGGCACTCTCTCTCTCTCCTTCTATCCCTCTCAAATAAACAAACAAACAAATAAATAAATAAATCTTTTTTTTTTTTTTTAAAGAAAATAAATTAAACCCCCTTTCAGGAAGATAATCTGGCACTACCTATTAAAATACTTGATTACATAAAACACGCATGTGCTTCAACCCAGCTAACCCACTCCTTTCATAATATTTTTTGCCCTTTCTTCTTTATGATTTGGAGACATGACTTTGATGAATGAGATTAAGTTTTCAGGAAGCAGACAATATAGCAGGTAAATTATTTAAAGCCTGTAAACATAAAGGTTGTAAACCCTTATATGCTGAAATGGAAAACACTGATGCATGGTTAAATGGAAGAAAGAAGGTCAATAACAAATGTAAGTAAAGGGAAGTTGCAAAGAAAAATGTGGCCATTTTAAGCAGCCTTGTGTTTGACAGCCATGAATGTTCAACTGGAAAACTAGCCTCCAGGACTATTTGGAGATCCCCCTTACAGTTAGAATGGAATAAGCCCCCCCACCCCACTCCAAACAACAACAAAAAACCCCAAAACAAACAAACAAAAAAGCTCCAGGAACTTCCCTCTGAAAATCAAGACCTCTGATTCTGTGGAACCTAAAATAGACCCAACGACATAGCAAGAAACAAAATGCACAGGGGTGTACATGAAATAGGACAAGAAATTCCTAACATGGGGCACCTGGGTGGCTCAGTGGCTTTAAGCCTCTGCCTTCTGCTCAGGTCATGATCCCAGGGTCCTGGGATCGAGGCCCGCATTGGGCTCTCTGCTCAGCTGGGAGCCTGCTTCCTCCTCTCTCTCTGCCTGCTTCTCTGCCTACTTGTGATCTCTGTCTGTTAAATAAATAAATAAAAATCTTTAATAGAAAAAAAAAATTCCTATCATGGTGGTAAAGTTGGACTCTTGAAGGCTGAATTCCCCATTCTCCCCCACACAAAGCCCCTCATACAGAGCAAGACATTGGTTTTAGGCTCCTTTGATCTGGAAGGTTTCTCATTCAGAGTGGGCTTCGGAGACCACAGAATTCTCCCAAGTCTCTGTGGGAAGTCAGCAGGCCTGGAGCCCTGTCTGCTCTCTCCATCATCCATTCATGAACTTGTCTATAAGTATTTCACAACTTATTTGTTCATTTGGGGTAAAAGGACGTAAAACTAACTTTAGCCAAGTCTTAGTTGGTGCTGGAGGTTTGGCATCTGCCATAAAGATTTTGAAATACTACACTAAGTACAATAGATTTCTTTTTTTTAAATTCCTTATTTGTTAAACCATTACTGGCACAGTACTTACTGTGTTCATTTTCAACAAATGATAAAACTGCTACTTCTACTACTTCTGTACTCAATTCTCAAGAATCTGAGAACTTACAAAGAACTTAAAAACAACTTACACAAAGAACTAAAAGGAAGAGAATCAAAAACTTGGAAACTTATGATTGATAACTTAGTATACAAAGGAAACTACTTATTTATGGAAATAAATATGACGGCAGAGATCTACCAAAACTCATACACATTCTTCTGCTTAAATTACACATTATCTTGGTGGAAAAAATAACATTCTTCACTCTTTCAGTTTCTTTATTTGAAAGTACGTTTAATTCCAGATGGGTATTACATGTTACACAGATCTTGGTAGGACCACAACCAAGTCAAATCTAGAGTCAAAGATGCTTCAAAGATTCCAAGAAATGATCTGAAAACAAACTTAGCAAAATGTGTTGGGTCATGTCAATGGTCCATCCAAGCTGTACTCTGTCTCTGTCCGTGGCACCAGAGAAAGATCTGTAAACCTTCAAGATATCACTCTAAAATGGATGGGTTAGCGCTCTGCCCACCTTACTCGTACCCCGATATCCCAGCCTCCCTTAATAGCCCAGATAAATTAATCTGTGTATTGATTCAGATTTTTCTAGAACATGTTTATATCTTCATAGTGATCCATATGTGGGCACATGAATTTATTAAATTTACAACCTGATATCTAAGAGTGGTGGTTTCCTTATTCATTCCAAATACCTTATTAATAAAACAAGTAATTTAAGCATTTAGAAAAGCATTTCAGAGATCCAGTTTCCCTTAAGAATATGAAGAACTGCTAAAACTGAGTTATAAAACATGATCCATTTAAATATTTACATTAAACCTTAAGTTAACAGGAAATACACACGATACAATCTAATTTTGCAATTTTCAAAAGATGTTTTAAAACTGTGATAGTGTACAGTTTAAAGTGGTGAGGTATAATTGTTCTCTCCTTTACCTCTATGACTGCAGATTTTACTGCCTGTGGAGATGACCTCAGGAGGCTATCCTTGAGGCTCTTAATGAAAGTGAGGCTCTGGGGATGCCTGGGTAGCTCCGTTGGTTAAGCCACTGCCTTCGGCTCAGGTCATGATCCTGGAATTCTGGGATCGAGTCCAACATCAGACTCCCAGCTCCGCAGGGAGTCTGCTTCTCCCTCTGACCTTCTCCCCTCTCATGCTCTCTCTCTCTCTCTCAAATAAATTTTTTAAAAAATCTTAAAAAAAAAAAAAAGAAAGAAAAAGAAAGTGAGGCTCAAGCCCCCTCTCATGCTCTCTCTCTCTCTCAAATAAATTTTTTAAAAATCTTAAAAAAAAGAAAGTGAGGCTCAAGCCAAGCAGCCCTCCTGGCTTTGTGGGTAAACCCTGACACCTAGTTTCTAATAATCAGAGATTTGGTGACAAATTCTCTGGTTTTCTGATCCTTATACTTCATAATTGGATTCAAATTTTCCAGGAATGGTAAAAATTAGAAAACACTATTCGGGCTGAGATGAAGGAGGAAAAGGGGGAGGAAATGAAAGGATGCGAATGAAAGATTTTTTAAAAAAAGAATTGGCTATGTTTCCTTGAAGGTAAAACTGGCTGGGCAAAGTCCAGGATGCTAAGCAAGGCTAGAAAAAACACCAAAAAAGCAAAAAAGTAGCAAGTAGCATGCTATAAGGCAGTGTAGGGAGTGGGCGATGTGGCTAATCTATCGCAGCTCTGTCTGTATATCTACATTCACATCTCCACATATCTCCAGTATTCAGGAAGTTTACATTTAAGTAAGCTACTGAACTGGACTTCCCCCACCTCAACATCATACATCTGTCAGCTAGAGACAACTGCTGAGAGCCGGCAGCTGCGGTGGCTGGTTTCTTGGGGCTTCTTACTGGTTTAGACAAAATACCCAAGACTTTGACGTGGGCTTTACTGACTTCAAGCCCACATGTGATGAGCTCTTTCTACTGACTATTTAAGAACTAACCAGTAGCCAAGTCCTCAGAGTGGGAAGATTCCTCTCCAGCCACTTAATATTTTTGGCTATGGTTTCCAAAATCATTTGAAAAGTATCCAGATGTAACCCTTGTGCCTTAAGAGACTCAAAAAACAGTTTCACCTGAAAAATAAGCAAGAAAAAAATTACTGACATGGTTCACGAAATACTTGTTCTTGCAAAGGGTTTCAAATCATATGTACAACAGAGTAATCCTCTCTCTTGCAAACTTTAAATGGTCATTTTCCTGTCTTTTGGGGGTTTAATTAGTATTTCACTTTATCTTCAAACAATGTAAGACAGGAATGATAAATACTCATCTTACAAGTAAGCTCACTATGGGTAAAAATGTTAAATGATTGAGCCAAGTCATATGGTAAGTAGTGGGCCAAGACTTAAGTTCTAGAATTCTGAGTTTCCTTCGAGGGTAAATAATTCAAGATTTATTTTGGAAAGAAGATGGAAAACATTAGAATGCTTAGGAATAAAAAAAAAAAAAAAGTGGAGGGGCACCTGGGTGGCTCAGACCACCCTGGGAAGCCTCTGCCTTCAGCTCCGGTCACGGATCCCAGGGTCCTGGGATCTAGCCCTGAATTAGGCTCTCTGCTCAGCGGGGAGCCTGCTTCCTCCTCTCTCTGCCTGCCTCTCTGCCTACTTGTGATCTCTGTCTGTCAAATAAATAAATAAAATCTTTTAAAAAATTAAAAAATAAAAAATTTTTTAAAAAGTGGAATTATCAACAACAGTAAGTTTTGTTAATAAAAGACCTTTAAGTATTCTTCCAAGCTTCAATATAGTCACTTCTGCGATCATACACTATGAAGGAAATAATAAGCAAGGACTCATCTCTGAAGTGTAAGTTTCATTTTGAATGTTATGAACACCTGTATTTTAAGAGGGTCTAGTCCTGTCCCTTCCATTTACTGGCTATGTATCATTGGGCAAACTACTCCTTTTCTTTTAATAAAATGAGAACTTTACACCAGATTATATCTAAGTTCACTTTCATTTTTACAACTTGAATATTTATTTTTCAGTTGTTAGCAGAAGAGAGTCACAAACCTCTTGCAGCTCTTCCTTGGAAGAGAAGTGAGATGTTGGGCCAACGATGATCATTCTCATAGCAAATGAGCCCAAGTCAAACCTGAAAATGAGAAGGAAACCCACAGATTTAAGTAATAGGAATACGGACCTTATCTTTATATGTTTTTAAAATATAGGACATTAATAACTATATGATAAGCTTGTGCAATACAATATATTCTATTAATTACCCTAAGAATAACTCATTCATCCAGTAAAATCCCAAAGCTATGAAATGTATCAAATTTGACCATAAGATAAAAATGAAGATAAAGACTATTTAGGAACTGGGGGCGCCTAGGTGGCTCAGTTGTTTGGGTGACTGCCTTCAGCTTGTGTCATGATCCTGGAGTCCCAGGATCAAGTCCCGCATCGGGTTCCCAGATCCATGGGGAGTCTGCTTCTCCCTCTGACTTTCTCCCCTCCCATGCTCTCTCACTCACGCTCGCTCTCTCTCTCAAAAAAAAAATAAAATCTTAAAAAATATATTTTACAAGACTTTTTAGGAAGTGTGACGATCTTACTCAGTAGTGTTTGTGTTTAAATTTATGTTTTTGCTTAAAGAAGCATTCTCTATTTTTTTTATTATGCACTCTATTGGTAAAGATTTTTTGCCGAAGAACTTCCCAATATACGTATTTTTACTTATGTATTACATACATGTACTATGTTATAGGTTCAACAGAAAGTGTAATAGCATAAGAACTTATATATGTAGTGAGATGTTCTCCTTGCACTCTCATGTACTATCTTGCACACTTCCCCATCCCATTTTGGAGATCCACTGCTTTTTAAACTGTATTTTGTGGGGGCCAATGTTATTCGGTTAAACTCTTCATTTCCAGCCCCAGAATTCATCCTTCACCCCAATGTTGTCTACAGAGAATTTATAGCATAAGTCCAAGGGATTTGTGCTAAAGAGCAGAGCACAGATACATCCCAGAAATGATTCCAAGTCTAGACTGTGCACATGGTCAGGCACAAGGGTCATTTCCAGTGACAAAGGAAATCTACGGCATTGCAGAAAAAGTATGATCATATCAGGGGAGGGAACAGATAGTCAAGCAAATGACCCAACCAATGATTCCAGTGATCTTTAAGGAAACACACACACACATTTTATATATACATATTATATATACATATACACACACACACACACACACACACACACACATATATAATAAAAATATACATTTTTTAAAGCAGTAAAGCAGTTTCTGTTTGGTCCCATGTGAATGTCAAACTCCTTAAAAGCCTGGGAGGGGGTGAAAATGTTCTTTTTGTTTACACAAGATTCTGGGGACTCTAAGTCCTTCATGGCTAACAAATGAGATGGAAGAGGAACCAGGGGTGACTGAAATCAAAGATACTAACTGACACTAAAATAAACAGAGCAGACTACACAGGTCTCAGATTCTGGATATTTTCCATATAGTTCATAAGTGACATTTTGGTTTTGGATAAGAAATAGCTGAGAACCTTAGCAGGGGTTTGTTGTGAGAGAAAGCACTCCTATCCTATACCTTCCACTGAAGTCTAATCATTATTTGTTCTTTCTGAGGGATATTTTAGGGCCAAGAGCATGCTGGAGTGAACTCTGGTTCTCCCAGGGGTTGAAACCCTAGAAAAGACGCAGAACTGATGAAGTTTTAAAGAGGGGGTGTCTCCCAAAACACTTCTGATCAGATTTCTTTCATCTCCTCTAAGCTCTCCACTGAGCCAGTTCCACAGGGGAACTGAGGGTGGGGATTAGTGTTCATCAAAATTCCTGAAACTCTCCATGAACAAAGCAGGCGGAATGTGTTCGATGCACTATATATGGATTGCTTGGATTCTTCTGGGCTGGTGAGGAAGCTAGGAGGACCATGGTGGCCCAGGAGTTCTTTGCCTGGGAAGGGTGAGAGAAATCTCTTTCCCACTCACTTCTCACTCCTCTCCTCACATCTGGACAGAGTAATTCAGGGTATTAAATTTTCAAACGAATAGAGTTCATCAAACTATTTGGGTAGAAATAAGATTTATGTGCTTTGGGGGATGCATCATGGTACTTGGTTTCAGGTAACTGAATCATCTAGGTAGAAGAACACACATTGGATGTAAATGAATACCAACTTTTTTAGGAGATGGGTCCAATTTTCTCTTAAAAAATTCCAGGCTAGTTGCTGCCCCTTTGGATTTCTGGCAATCACATAAAAAAGAGTGGACAACTCCTGTGTCTTGATGACTTCTCCTTCCATTCCTAGTTCAATTAATCTGAAGAAATAAAGATCATTTGACTTCTCATGGCATGTGTCATATAATGGAAATTAACTCAGGTTATCAATATATTAAGAGTAGAAGAGAAAGAGGCATGATAGAATTATAACTTACCAAAAACAGTAATAAATTCCTTACTAATATTTTTAATGTTCCAGCTAAATTTTCTTTTTTTTCTGGCAGTAATTTTATTCACTTATTATTTCAAAGAAATTAATCAGCATCTTGTACAACACCTTATACCCAAGAATGCATTCTTGCGTTCACTTTTCTCCAAGGTTTTGAAAGTAAAATGTAGCTATTTGTCCAATATTGGTCACCTGATTAATAACTAGGAATATCTGTTTTGATCATTTGCATTTTGTCCATATGTATTTTTCAGAAGTAAATTCAAAGCAAATCAAATTTTGATTCAATTCTTTTATGACTTTGAAGTTGGTGGTCAATATTTTAGTGACTTCATTGGATTTTTATCAGTTTACTTTTAACAAGTTGGTTTAATTAATGCACTTACTTCTTTAACTTTTCCTGATGTTGGCTGGTTGACAATGCATACAGAATTTTCTTTTTTTCAGCACCTGACATGGACAGTCCATATTGCTCCAAAAGGTAATTCCAACCTATTGCTGTGTGAGCACCCACAGAATACACGACCTCTAAAACATCCGACGGAATGCTATAGTATGAGGAACAAAGTGAAGGAAAAAGTCCTATGAAACAGCGTAATCCCTGTGATCGCTGGGCATCTTCCTGATTGTAATAAACACCAGAATCCATTTTGCCACCACATACACACTTTTGATGCCCCCAAGTCATTGGTTTCTCATCAAATATGAAATCTGGGGTCAAATTTCAGGTCTCTGGTATTGGGTGATGAAGAAGTAGACTTTTTTAAAAGGTAATCTCTCAAAAAAAAAACCACACCAACTTTTAACAAATGATCACTGCTGTTTTGACTGCTTGTACATTTCACATTGCTTTTTATCTTTAAGACACACTTTCCGAGCTTGTGCAACCCCCTCCCCCCACTTCTACCTTCTGGCAATCTTTCTGTCACCGTGCCAATCCCTCCAAGCCCTCCCACTAAGGGGACCTAAATCTCACTTCCCACAAAATCTATTGAGCACTTACTATATGCTAGCATGAAACAAAGGTTTGTAATTCCCAGCATGGCTTTACCCTACCATGCCCCCTGCCCCATACCATCTTCACTGAAAGGTTTCAGATCTAACATCTTGCTTGATCAAAGACTTTTGCATCAAAGTGAAAGGAACAAAGAACAGGACAGATGTCTAGGTTTACTTTAATTTTCCACTGGATTCCATCCACTGAGAGAAGAGTTCAGTTGCCTTCTGGATGCAAGGAGCATGGTTCAGGTAACAGGCCAGTTTTAGGATGGTCGATCGAAGCATCCTGTCCCAGACAGAGCCCTTGTCACTCCAGCTTTGCCTGTCAATCACTGGCTTAAAATACTGGAGAATGTAATGCTGCCGAAAGAAGAGGATGATTTACAGAGAGGCTAAATTTAGTACTTAACACAGCTCTTACCCGCCAAAAAGGATCAACTCTAAACTGCCTGCATGAATCTTGCCCAAACACAGAACTATTTGGCTTTGTATTTTCTCCTTGTTTTCTGGGCCCCACCTACCATACTTAAACAGAGTTTTTGCATTAAAATGGGGTTTAATTTCCTATCTGAGGGTAGAATATCATTGACAAAAGATAAAATCACACTTAGAAGGAATATTTTGCTCACGATTCTGATAGGATCGTCTTAGGTTGGTGATGACAAGAAATGAGAGATTTCCAACCACTCAGTGCGGTTGACCGTGCCATCAGCCAGTTCCCTCAGCTTCTTAAAGATTTATCCCCAGAAGTTCACACAAACAGACCAAGTCTCGCCCATCCTCCAGACACTCTCTACTTAGTGAATTTCCTGGAAGTGATACAAACCTTGAGGTTTTCTGTGACATCTGAAACATTCCTTCTCTCCATCATGCGGTAAAACAGCTCTAAGTATTCCAGACCTTTGAGAAGTGCGGGAATGCTTGCTTCATGTTGGAGATAACGAGTCAGGTCAAGGGCTTTGTCTAGGGTCAACCTTCCTGCACTGAAGGATGAAACAAGGTTGGGTGTGTGTACATAACTTAGAGTTCTTACTATTCTTTTTTTTTTTTTTTAAGATTTTATTTATTTATTTGACAGAGAGAGATCACAAGTAGGCAGAGAGGCAGGCAGAAAGAGAGAAGGAAGCAGGCTGCCTGAGGAGCAGAGAACCTGATGCGGGGCTCGATCCCAGGACCCTGAGATCATGACCTGAACTGAAGGCAGAGGCTTTAACCCACTGAGCCACCCACACACCCCCAGTTCTTAGTATTCTTAATATTAACACAAATATGATCTAGTGAGCAATGGGAGGAACAATTCAGCCAGACCATTGGGTTTAAGTCCTAGATCTGCCAATGACTAGTTCTATGATCTTGGGCAAATTACCTAACCTTTCCCGGCCTCAGTTATATCCCTTATACATGAAAGTAACAGTAGTATCTTGTGCTGTTGTAAGGATTAAGTGACTTCATTCACACAGAGTGCTTGGAGTCATTCCTCACATGCAGTAAGAGATTTATAAAGGAAATATTAGCTAATATTAATAGTTAGGACCAAATAATAGCAAGGTTTTCACATGTTGGGTGATTCTCTAATGGTTTCACTTGTGGATTTGAATTGTTCCTCCAAGTGGATTTGGAACTTTGAGGACAAAGTTTGTCCTTCCTTTTTTTAATGTCCCTTCTAGAGCCTAACAGAGAAGTAGTATTTATTCTGAGTAGGACAAAAAAAGTACTTCCATCTTTTTTTAGAATCTAATTAGATTCCAAAGTTATATGGCTTCTCTGTATTTTCTTTTAATGAAAAGAACAAACAACAAAACTATTATTCTGAATACCAAACATTAGGGCCTCTTCTGCAGAGGAAATAAACCATTATATCGTCATTTTGCAAAGTGGTTCTCACATGTGTTTCTGACAGAACTTGTGTCTGCACGTGGTCTGTAAACTATTACTGCCAGCATTCAACTCGAAGATTAAGCATAATAGTCTGATATGGAAACAGATTCAAGAACAAAAGACATTTCTATTGAATTTTCATTAGCATAATGCTCTACCTCCTTTGGGTTTTTAAATGTTCAATTTTTATCTAAAAAGAGGAAACCGAAACTAGCAAGAAGTGAAATTAAGAAGAACCAACTCTTGAGACTTTTCTTAAACACAATTATATACTGCTTTCAAACAGACTTATGGAAAAGTTTCCACAGTTTTTGTCTGAAGACGGAGGGCTGAATTATATGCACTATGATTCTATGGTTTGCTGTATTTTTTAGTGTAGTTATCTGCAAAACGTCACAATTCCTTCCCTTGTTTGTTACTGTCATGCCATACAGTGTAGCTGATACCCTAGAGGATCAGCAACAGGAAAAACTAGGTAAAATATTCCAGGGTCCCATTGTAAAAAGGGTGTTGAACACAAAAATGACCTCATATTAATCCTGTTTTTCTTATTTGTCAAGCCTATTTGTTTCTTACAAAAACAAACACCATTATTTACTTTTATACTTATCTACTAAAAAAAAAAAAATCAATCTTAACATTCATTTAAGAGGATTGCTTTTCTTTTTATGTAACTATTGTTACACCACCAATCATCATGCAAAATATTACCTGAAGGTTGATTCAGCTTATAAATAAACACATATGTGAGCTTATACTTTAGCCCAACAGAAAAAAAAACCTGTATCTTATTAGTACACCGTTCTATACTTATGAGTATACAGTTTCAGCTATTTGGTACCTTTGTGAAATAAAACTATATTCCTGAAAAGCCAATTTGGGTATGGGACTAAAAGGAACAAACAGTTTTTCTGTAAAGAATTTAAAGTTGTCGTTTCAATTCCATTCAACCCAGATGAGATTCAAGAGTTAAGTTATGCTTAATTAATATGAAAATGCAATTAAGATAAATGTCCATTCCTTGGCTAAATTCTGTCTTCAGAACAACTATGATCTCTGATTACTTCTTTTAACTCTTAAATAGATATTTTATAAAGCAGGGAAGATGCGATAAATATTAAGGGAGAGTAGCAAGTAAAAATACTTTGACCTAGTATGAGAGTTTTAAATTGTTTCCTTATTGACTGAGTTTTATGATAAAGTTAATATAAACAAATTATGAAACAGTTGGAAATTAGAGAGGGAAGGAAAAATGCCTCATAATTTCACTACACATCACATTCACTAATAGCACTTTGGAATATTTCCTCCTCTTTTCCCCCACACTTTTAGCTAATAATTTTTTTTTATATAGTTGCAACAAAATAATACACAAATTCAGATTCTTCTTTTTTCCAACTTCACATTATTTGAACTGCATTTCTATGCTGTTGCTTCATCTTCCTCTTCAAAACAGGATGTTTTAAACGATTTTTATTAGATAATACTAATACTACTAATAGCTAACATTTATTGAACATTTATTGAACTGTGCTTAGTGCTTTAGTGGCATTATCTTATGCAATCCTTGAAACAGCCCTTTATATTAGATATTTTTATTTAAATCTGGAATTTTAAAGACTAGAGAAGTACTAAAGACTAGAAAAATTAGGCTTAAAATGTTTAAATAATTTGCCTCAGGTCAAAGAAGAATTGAAGAGATAATACTTGAAGTCATCTATTTTAAACCAAAATTTGTATTCTTTTTTTTTTTTTTAAAGATTTTATTTATTTATTTATTTTAAAGAGAGAAATCACAAGTAGATGGAGAGGCAGGCAGAGAGAGAGAGAGAGAGGGAAGCAGGCTCCCTGCTGAGCAGAGAGCCCGATGCGGGGCTCGATCCCAGGACCCTGAGTTCATGACCTGAGCCGAAGGCAGCGGCTTAACCCACTGAGCCACCCAGGTGCCCCCCAAAATTTGTATTCTTAACTTCATTAACCTGGCCACCTCGTTTTTCCACTGATTCATTAATAACAGTAGGGTTTCTTCTGCTAAATTTAGACAACCCATAAATTTATTGGCAGAAAGAGCAAAAGAGATTTTGCAACTATTTGAAATATTGGTTTTCATTGTTAAATTGTCAATATTCTTCAGTGTTCCTATTCCTACATTTTTAACTCATCTTCTTTGCAATCTACTCAGAGCTTCTCCTTTGACCAGACAGACCTTCTCCAATGAACCGTGGCTTACTTCCCAGCTAGTCTATCATGTAACCATCCCCACAGTTGTGGGATGGCCACATTCCTAGCCCATCCTGACTTCAATGTGCTCTGCTACAAGTGTTCCTGAGACATGAGCTGAGGATTAAGCTTTCAATCTCTCCTTTTCTCCTTACTAAAGAATTCTGTTATTGTACAGAGAAGCTTCTCCTGAGAAATGTCCTGCTGGTTACTCTCACTCAATTTGACCTAGATAAACATCTGAAAGGAAATAATATGTCACACTAAATAAAATGAATATAGTAATTCTCAGAATAGGAAAAGCTTACAATGCACATTATTTCACCTGACTCCTAATTTTTTTCCATTGGGGATCTTGTGACGGGATTTATTCTACATATTTTTCTGCTGATGATAAATGAGAAAAGAAAGAAAACACTTTGTCTTTCCAGGAAAATCTAAGGAGGAATAAACATAAGGAGCCAGTTTCTCCTTCATTTCCCTTTCAATTTCATATTGATTTCTACGGTGTGAGCCAAGTAACAAATGGATTGCGCACTTGATTTAACATTTAAAATCATAAAGGTTAAGACTATATTACACTTTTTTGTTCAACAGATTACATAGGTATTTGGTGAAACAGCAAGCTACTCACCTAAATTTTAAATCTGTCATCAAAAGCTTAAATGCTTAGAGGGTCCACCCTAAGTGACTGAAACAGGTCACTCATGTACCATTTGGGACTTTGGTGCATGGGACAGTAAAAGCCTTGCTTCAAGAAGGACGCTGCATCCTCCTCTACGTGGGAATGAAGGTCCATAGTTGCCACATCTCACGTTCAAAAGAGACTCCAGAAGTCAGGATTTGTACATAAATTTCCCCACATTTTAAAATGTCAGATTACGTGTTTAAATACTGTATTGGTCAAAAACCTTATCAGTAGATAAGCTTTGATCTAGTGGCCAGTATTTGACCTTCATTCAGATCCATCACATACGAATGAACAGTACTGAATGTTTGATTTTAAAATCTATCATATCTGGTTATGAATAACTTATTTCCTGTGAAATGGAATGAAATTTTGCATTACCTTACTAGCTGAAATGCATCATGAATCAGACCTACTCTGTCCTTAGGTCTGAGAAGTGTGTGGTTCTGATTCAGCTGTGTGATTAGTTGGTCCCATCCGTGCCCCTCATAGTGAACAATGTAGTAGCCATTTGAGTCCACGTTGAATTTCACCCAGCTGGTCTTTTCAGATAATTCCAGAGTATCTAGGAGGAAGAAATTGGCATAGCATTTTATTAACAATATACATACCAGGAACATCTCCAAAACTGTTAGTTCTCATGCTATTACTAATTAATCAGTAGGAAGACAAAGTTTTGGAAGAATCATTATGATATTCATTTTCACAGTCTACTGAATGGGTTTTTTTTTTTTGGTGAATTATGGTCTTATTAAATTAATAAATAAGTAAATTTGTTCTCAAAAGCAGTCTCTGCAGGTCTAAGAGGCCCAGTTCATCAGATAATAAGCATGATCGGAATTTGACTTATTTGTGGCCTTGTCACTGGTCATTGCAATATGTATATGTAGATAGGTGATCCACTTGTCTAGTCCTCATTTTGGATGAAATAAAGATTCCAGGTTGAACATGACATTATGACGGAAACCTTCTCATATTTCAGTGAGGTATTCAAAAGTGAAATTAAAATTATATTATGTATTTTTAATATGACAAACATTATCCTATGTCATCAAAATATCATTATCATATTATCTCAATAGATCTGTGAGACTCATTCAAAATAAGATGAGAGAACTGAAGCTCAGGAGGAGTAAAGAAATTGTCTAAGGGTCACACATCTAATAAGTGACATAGTAAGGAGTTGAACCCAGAGCCAATGCATTCCAAATTCATTCCAATACGTATTTTTGCCTTGTGGCATAAGAGCTGGGTTAGTAGTTTTTAAGGGATATAAGAAAGCAAGCCCTCATTTCCTGATATAAATACAAACCTATCTCTGAATGCTAAACGCACAAGAAAACTTTCCAGTGAATAGAAAATTCAAATTTTCCAACTAAAGAGTTCTTTTAGTAATTAATAAATGGAGAAATGAGGACTTCCCTGGACATAAAACTTTTATTTTGAAATTTACTTACAGTAACTTTCTTCCACATAGCCCAGAACATGTTTAATTTCAGAACTGAAAGACCTATTTGGCTCCTGAGTTCATTACCTGTCCTTGATTTTAGAACGTGTCTATGGATCACATTAGAGGAACTCGTGGTGTAGGTCAATGGAATATGCCACAGGTACCTGTGTCAGAAGATGGAGATGGTTACAGACTGAACGAATGGCCCATTTAATGTTCACATTGTCAGACTCAGATAGGTTGTAAAAGGCACTTAATGGCCCATCTTTCACACCACCAGGGGCCCTATAAATTTTATAGGCTAAGACTTACAGATCCTTCAGTATGCAAAAATTCTTCCATACAATTATAGAGGTGCTATATATACCTGGTTGAGCTCTGCCACAATTATCTGTGCCATTGTCCAGATCTCATACCATAAATTCTGCTGATTGTTTTCTTCTAAGCAAGAGAAAAAAATCCAGTCTTCCCTTCATATTTCCAAAAACTCTGGATATTAATTCAAACAACCAAAGAAAACTTCAAGAAAAGCCTCAAGAGATAAAGATCTGACCTCAATATGATTTCCACTTATCCTTTTGTTCAACACAGCTACCCACACCCCACCCTTGCAACTGGTAAGTAACTGTAAGTAGTCACAACACCGCAATCTAGGATCTGCTGATGAGCCAAGTCCAGAAAAGCAGAATGGATTGGAGGAAAAGACCAATTTCAATGATACTTTGGTTACTTCTCAGTGGTCCTACTATGATAAATAACAGAAATTGGCTGGTGCATTTTTTTGCTTGCTAGCAGGTTTTACAATTCCTCTATCGCCATCAAGCCATATTAGCTATAGTAATCTTGTACATGTAAAATCAAGTCCTTGAAAATACCAACAGGTGAAAAAACAGAAAAAGGAATAATTGAGGATGTACCTATTAGTCTTCAGAAAAATATAAAACAATGAAAGAAATAGCATATGTAGACTTAAATCTAGTAAAGGGTCAGAAGGGATAATCTACATGTTAACCCATAAGGTATTGATAATTAACAAAGCAATTGAAAAATTATACAAAAAGGTAAAAGCAGACACATAGATATTGCCAAGATTTAACAGAATGATCTGGATTGACCTTTGGCTCCAGAAGGAAAGGAATTTTTTTCCAGATAAACATAGCTGGGAGTGAAAAAGAGGGAAAGTAGCATTTCTTGAGTTTGAATAAGCATGAATCAGATGATAATAATTTTATAAGAATCATCTAAATACAGAGGAAAAATACAGATCGTTGTAGTAGATATTTGTTACTCTGGCCCATCCACAGCATTGAACTCCCTCGTGATAGTTTGATAAGTTATAAAAGTGTGAATCCTGCCTTCCCAGGAATGAATCACCATTAAATTTTTCAGGTTGTGTTGTCAGGATATAAATAGTTTTAAGCTCTCTGAGTTTCAGACTTTAGAAGGACATACGGAAAAATGAAATGCGTGGATAGAGAAGTGGCATAAAAGTTGCTGTTGGATTGGAAATGGGCAACTGACCAAATAGAAAAGAAAAACAATATGTTGTCTGTGTTAAAGACCTTGAATTTGCTTCTGATTGTCAGAAAAATTCTAGAATTGTTATGAGACAGATACATCCCTAGAAAAAGAAATAACAATAAGAGTCAGAACAGATTCACTTGTATTATTTCATTTTAAAATTGACCTCATTCATCTTATGGATGGAACTAATAGATCAGAGAAATGTGGACAGTGTTGTGTTTCTTGATTTTAGTAAAGCCTTGAACGCGGCTTCTTGGGATAGGCTGGTGAAGGAGATATGATAGTACGGTTCATTGGATTCACTTTCATTATTACCAAGACACAGCATATGTTTTAAGACAACGCATTCACAGTCAGTGACTGAAAAACAAAAGGCCACAGGAGGTTGAATTCACAGGATTCACAGGAATGTAATTCACCCCCAGGGGATATATTTTCCCTTCTGATAGGATGTAGAACTGTCATAACAATTTCTATGTATGCTCTAGTCACCCAACCTATGAGGCCCCAGAAATCTAGGATGGAAAAGAGTGGGACATATTTGAGCAGAGCTATGCATCAGAGCCCAGCGGCTGCTGCAGAATTATCAAGAACACAAGGACACAGTAACGCTGTCTGGGGCCCGGCCTGAAGCTCTTTCAGTCTGTTACCAAGGCTGGGTCAGGCCTCTGCTGCCTGTGTAGAAAGAGCATCCACCATGTTGCCCAAGAAACTAAAGAGCAAGCGGAGATACAGTGACCTAGGCGAACAGAAGAAAAGCAGCCACCTTTCCTGCAGGGCCCTCCATTCAGGGTCCTCTCTGGAAACCCCGCTCAGGAAGCGCTCCTGCTGCAGCCTGAGGGAACGCCCTTCTCTTGTGATCACCACCAGGGGAATTCCTTTCTGCAGAGTCCAGGTCGCCATCATCTCCTTGAGCTCCGTGCTTTCCTCCCGGAAGGCGAGCTGAAATGACAAGTGACTTCGGTGACTCCAGAGGGAGGAGAGAAGCCCAGGAGAGCAGAAACGCACAATCTCCTTGGATGGCGGAAACAAGGCTTGAGGAGGAAGAGGGGGGCCTCAGGCTGTCAGCTCAGGGCTGAAACTGGTGCCGGGCTGCCCCAGAGGTGCTCTCTGCAAGCTGACTGAAGGAGGGATGTATGCAGCAGCTAGAGGGTTAACACGCGGTGGCAAAAGTCCCAGAGGAAGGCCTTGCTCTAGACTGGAGCTCCCTCCTGCTCCACTGCAAACCAAAAGCCCAGAAAACAAAACAGAACAAAACCGCCTCTCCATTTTAAGGACAGTGGAGTGGAGATGTTTCAGAGAGAAATGTCTATCTTTAGGGGAGCTTTAAATACTCCAAAAGAACTGTATTATATCAATAGATGTCGACTGAATGGAGAACAAAGCCTCTAGCTTCCTAGCTTCTCTTATGGACTTCTGATCACTGGATTATGCCGAATCTTCCTTTAAAAACTACAATTTATGGGATTCCTGTGCCTCTTCTTAAAAAGAGTTCCTCTTTTCTTCCACTAAAGTGTTCCACTAACTTCCCAGAAGTAAACAAAAAGACAGGGGCCTCTAGAAAACCATTCACCCTATTTCCAGACCTAACATATTTGGTTTGGCATTTTCCTGAGCCTGGAGGGTGCCAAGACAGCACTAACCAGGCAGAAGAATTCTGAGCCGAGATATTTTTAGCTAGCAGTGGGGTTGTGGGAAAGCTGAATTGTAACAAAAATATAGTAGTAACAGCATCATCCCCCTAAGAGGCCTGAACATTCCTTTTTCAGTCAACTTTGTTTCAAGGGAAACTGTGGAAGTCTCTTCCTTTCCAGTTACTTAAAGGGACAGTTGATGGGGCACCTGGGTGGCCCAGTCAGTTAAATGTCCAACTCTTGCTTTCAGCTCAGGTCATGCTCTCATGGGTCAGGGGATCAGATGGAGCCCCACATCAGGCTGCCCCACCAAATGCTGGACCTGCTTGAAGAGTCTTTCCTTCTGCCTCTCCCCCCACTCTAGCACCTTCCCCCCCCCCCTCTCTCTCTCTCAAATAAATAAATAAATAGATAAATAAATCTTTTTTAAAAAAGGAATAGTTGGGCTCCTCTACATAATCACTTCGGATCACATGACACCCCAGATCTCTTCTACTCTAAGTTTTTTTTTATACTTACTGTATTGCTTGTCATCTTGGAATCAGAATAACAAAATTCACCAGATGTAAAATCACCTAGACAATTCTATAAAACAAGAATGGAAGAACACTGCCATTTGGGTATTGATAGTTGGCTGAATATGCATATTAGACATGAATATAGATACTTAATAGCTCTATGAAAATTTAATTGCTTCAGACATGGTATGGAGCATAATAGCTCATGAGAAAGGGGGAAGAAAAGCATCTTGGTAGTGACCATAGGAAAAGTTACTTATATACATAAAACAAAAAGTAATTTTTGTGTATTTCCTATGGTTGCTGCAAAGGCCCCCCCTTTTTTTTTTCCATTTTCATGAACTATTATGTTCCTTACCATGTATATCTAGATCAATTAAATTTATATATATATATATACACATATATATTTCAAGTTTTCTAAAGAAGTACAATGTAGTAGAATGATTGTTGTAAAAATTAATTAGTTTGTTGACTTTTTCTTTGTTATCTCTTTCCCTTGGGAAAGGTCCTACTTTATTCTTTTATTGTACGTGCTGCTCATGCCCCTATTTAGCATTTAGGCAACTGTGTCTAGTAGTAAACATCTCCTATCATATCACAAATCCCTTGACTGGGGAGGGGAAATGCCTTTGCTTACCTGGGTATTCCTAATGACTATCACAGTAACAAGAGAATAATAAACTTTGAATTCAGAATTAAAATGAGACCTAAGAAAATCAACAACTTGTCATCAAAGCTTAAATAACTAAGACTTAATGCTCAAGGGGAACTGTACATGGAAAAATAACACACACACTTTCTAAGGCTCTCAAATGCTCTTAAATGATTTTATGAAAAATAACAACAAAGAATTCCTCTAATTTCCAAGTTACTATTGACACATGTTAGAAATGATGTGATGTGACACAGTGTTGAGGAAGATATCATTTCATACCACAGTTTCATTTGGCATCAGAAAGTGGTCAACTAGACCTGAGGACCTTTAGGAAAAGGTTAGATGGGAGACTTTCCTGATAACTAGGAAGAAGCTGTGAAGTTATTAGGAAAATGAATACTGAGCTTGGAATCAGAAGATAGATCTCAAATACTGACTCCTTCATTGCCTGTGTCTATACAACCTTGCACCAATTTCTCCCTCAATATTACTTTTCCCACCTATAAAAATGGGGCAAGAATGCCTACCTTACCTTCTTGAGATGGCTAATAAGCATGATGTGACTAAATTTAACATAGGAATATCCACAGTTGGCCTAAAAGAATCCTGCAATTCTTGGCTAAATTTCTCCTCTAATAACTCCCTGACCACCATGCACACCAAGGACATATTGTTTCTTGTTGAAGAAAGACAAGGTTGATGTCCACACACACACATAGCCAAGGAGAGGGAGAAAGTGAGGGATGGGAGAGAAAAGCAACATGAGGCTTGTTGAGAAGTTTAGGAAGACTCTGGAGAGCAAGCATTTAGATTTTCAGCAGGAAGTGATAGAAATTGATAAAAACATTTACATAGGTTGTACTAAAGACTCAAATGAGATAATGAGATAATGCTCTTGAAATATCTTTTTAAACTATTAAGTGTTATATAAATATTGAACAATATTATGATTGGCCCTGGGCCATGAAGTGCTTACAAAGAGGACTCTTTTGTCTACAATGGCTTAGGGTTTGTCTATCTCTCTGCGTAAGCCTGCCAGTCCAATGCATCTATAAAAGACTATTTTACTCACAGTTGAAAACTTAAGAGTATTTTAATAATTCTTAGAATCATCTAAGCCTACTACATGTTTTCTTCATTTTACTTATCATACTACTTGAATCCCAATAACAAAAGAGACCAAGTGTTCCTTCATTAGCAATTAACTGTTCATTAATCACAACGCTAAATGCCCTGGCACCTAGAATAGATATGATTCTTGTTCTTTTTTTTTTTTTTTTAAGATTTTTTTTATTTAGTTGACAGAGAGAGAGAGATATCACAAGTAGGCAGAGAGGCAGGCAGAGAGAGAAGGGGAAGCAGGCTCCTCACTTAGTAGAGAGCCTAATGTGGGGGGGCTTGATCCCAGGACCCTGAGATCATGACCTGAGCTGAAGGTAGAGGCTTAATCCACTGAGCCACCCAGGTGCCCCAATATGATTCTTGTTCTGAAGCAAATTTTATTATTATTACTATTGTTATTATTAAACTATTATAAGCTATTAAAAGACGACATCACTATGGGGGATAGATTCGTAAATGCACTTTTAGGTATTGAGCAGAAAGGCAAACCACTGGGGCACCTGGGTGGCTGTGTTGTTAAGTGCCTGTCTTCAGCTGGGGTCATGATCCCAGGGTCCTGGGATCAAGCCCCACATGGGACTCTCTGCCTGGCAGGAAGCATGCCTCTCCCACTCTGCCTGCTTGTGTTCCCCCTCTCGCTGTGTCTCTCTCTGTCAAATAAATTTTAAAAATCTAAAAAAAAAAAAAAGAAAAGAAAGGCAAACCATTGAAGGGTGGAGTAGTCTGTAAGGAGAAGGTAAATTCTCAGCTAGAACTTAAAGGATGGATGGCGTTTGAATTGTTGGCAAGAAGAAAGGGTCCCCAGGTAGCAAGGACCCTTGAAACAAAAACGTGATGACATAAGGATTGAGCAGGATTTCTTCCGATGAGGGAGGAAATGTGTCTCACGCAATGGAAAATACATGCTGGACACTAAAGTTGAAAAAGTAGAGTTCAACCTTAAAATCGGGGCAGAGAAGTTTAGATATTCATGGCGGGAATTACAAAGTCATTAAAGATTTTGGAAAATGAGGAGATAAAAGTATTAGGTTATCCTTAGAAGGGAACCAAAGAAAAGGGCACCAGATACCAAAGGCCTGTGACTACCCCAGTGTGGATGGCATCTGGTTCCAAAGGAAAAAGAACGTGCTGCCTTCGATACAACTGGCAGAGTAGAAAGTGGAATACATGTTGATTGACTGACAATACAACTATTTATAAACCTTCATAATTAGCCTATTACATTTTAGATTTACCGACAGTCTACTGTTCCCCAGCATATGACTTACATTTGACAGACTGTTCCACAAATCATCATTTTTAGCATTTCCATAACTGAACGTCTTTAAGTAGTGAATAATTCCTTTGCGGAATTTCTCCTCATTCAGAAAATCCTTGAGCATATTCAAAATACAAGCTCCCTGAAAAAAAGAAAGAAACAAAAAAAAAAAAAAAAGAAGATAAAGAAAAAGATAGTATGATTTGTTTTTTAAGGGAGCTTAAACTGTACGGAACATGGGTGGTGTCTGAAAACGGAACTTCAAATACAACAAAAGTATAACCAGTGGCGGGAATCAGCAACCAGTAAGTTCAACTGCTGATCTTACAAGCCTCATTACATTTCTACTGAAAGCAGAGCTCCCACAGCATTTACTACCTTGTTATAGGAAACGGAGTCAAACATTTCTGCTATCTGCGTAGGAGTTTCTGCTTGATTGGAGATAGGACGGGATGAATTTAATGAATCTTTTTTAATTACTGTAAAACACACGTCTGAAAAAGCATCATCCTAAAGAGGGAAGAAAATGTTTTCACTTTGAATTTGACACTTTCAAAGCAGTACAAAACACAGTAGGCTTAGGAAGATAATCATCATAGAAGTAGTCATTTCTTACAATTGATTGTAAGTTTCTTTCCCCTTATATAGTCCCCTGCCACCAATTCTCTACTTCATAAAGGCATAAATCCAACATTTCTTCAGACATTGGTTGAATGTGTACCACATACCAGGCCCTTGGATACAGAAATAAAATGGTTCCCATTTGGTGAACACTTGCTATGTGCCAGGACCTTATCTGTGATCCTTTCAACACTCCTGTAAAGTAGATGCATTATGTGCTCTTTACAAGTGAGAATATATGAAACTTTGGGACTCCACCATGGATTCAACACATAGCAAATAAGAAGACATTGACTTGGGCCTGGGTGGCTCAGTGGGCTAAGCCTCTGCTCTCGGCTCAGGTCATGATCCCAGGGTCCTGGGATCAAGCCCCGCATCGGGCCCCCTGCTCATGGGGGAGCCTGCTTCCCCAACCCCACCCACCTGCCTCCTTGCCTACTTGTGATCTCTGTCAGTTAAATAAATAAATAAAATCTTTTTAAAAGAAGAAGAAGGAGAAGGAGAAGAAAAAGGAGGAGGAGGAGGAGGAAGAGGAGGAGAAGAATGATGACACTGACTCTGAATCCATGACTCTCTGTACCATACTGGACCAAATGCCTACCCAAAGAGCTAAGTAAACATTACAAACCTTGATATGTAGTGTTCAGACTCTTTATGTGTAAAGAAAAAGACATGTTTGAAAAAAATCTTTTCATATATTTTAGGGAAGTGAATAGGCAGGCCTTTTGAAAATTCTAGAAGCATGTGCCCCAATTATGCTTAATTTTCAGGTTACATGCCGAGAACTCTCCAGAGGATCTTTAACCATGAGCCCCATCTCATTCTACATCATTGTTCATGGACAGTGACTTTCTTTCCTCTCACCTCACATACACAGCTGTACATTTGTGCTATTAGAGCTCTCTGCCCATAGATTTCTGGGTGATAGATTTGTGTTACGGGCTGAATTGTATATGTGGTACGACATACAAAATTGTAAACTTACAGATTGTAGCTCTGGATATGTGGCATTAACAGAGACGAGTTCCATGTATGTTGCAAAACCTTCATTGAGCCAAATATCATTCCACCATTCCATTGTAACCAGGTTGCCAAACCACTAGGAAGCAGAGACTCAGTGTTATTAGAAGTTAAACAAATATTGGGGTTCCTGGGTGGGTCAGCTGGTTGAGCATGGGACTCCTGACTGCAGCTCAGGTCAAGATCTCAGAGTTGTGAGATAGAGCCCTGAATTACCCCCTCCCCTATTCTCAGTGAGGAGTCTGAGATTTTTCCCTCTGCCTCTCTCTTTACCCCTCCCCCAGGCTCATGCACATGCGCGCTCTCTCTCTCTCTCTCCCTCTTAAATAAGTAAGTACATTTAAAAAAAAAAAATTAAACTAATATAAAAAAAATTATTAGGGGGCGCCTGGGTGGCTCAGTGGGTTAAAGCCTCTGCCTTCAGCTCAGGTCATGATCCCAGGGTCCTGGGATAGAGCCCCGCATCAGGCTGTCTGCTCAGCATGGAGCCTGCTTCCTCCTCTCTCTGCCTGCCTCTGTGCCTACTTGTGATCTCTGTCTGTCAAATAAATAAAATCTTTTAAAAAAATTATTAACTAGCAAAAATATATAATGGATGCTGACATCCTTCTTTCAATGGTTCAGGCCTTTCCTCTCTCTGTTGCTCTTTCCTCTCTGTACAACTTCCTTCTACTGACTGCTTTGCCTTCTCTTCTCATCACCACGTTTTTGTTTCTTGTTTACTTTTCTTTGTGTCCTTCTTGTCTCCAGCTCTCCAACTTCCATTTTATCCTCCCAACATTTCTTAGCTATTAGATTTTATCGAGAAAAAGATATAAAATCTTACCTCATCCTTGATTTATAGTGATGGCCTTAGGAGAGATCTAAGCCAAAATATCTTTGGTGAAGTCACTTCTTTATATTAAGTAGCAAATATTTCAAATTCTTACAAAATCATTTAGGACTCTTGGATTGCTACATAGTATTACTGATGAGGGAATTTAGTTGTTCACTTTTTCTCTGACTTCTTCCAGAGATTAACCCAGACACTAAAGCTAAAGTAAATACAAGTTTTGAGATTTTAAATATATAAAAATAAAATTAACAGGGTGCCATAAGGAGAGCTAAACAGCAATTTACCCTTGACCTATATTTGATCTGTAACCCTGGCTTTAAGTATTACTACTTTTTCACATACTTTTGTATTTTATTTAGCCTATGTGCTTGGTACTATCCATCTAGTTTATCTGTTTCAGAATTGCAATCTCCAGAGAGTTGGGAAATTAAACAAAAAGATTCCTAGATTCAGGGACACCTGGGTAGCTCAGTTGTTTGGGCATCTGCCTTTAGCTCAGGTTATGATCCCAGGGTGCTGGGATCGAGCCCCACAACGGACTCTCTGTTCAGCGGGGACCTTGCTTCCCCCTCTTTCTCTCCACTTGCCTCTCTGCCTACTTTTGATCTCTCTCTCTGTCAAATAAGTAAATAAATAATCTTTTAAAAAATGGATAAATAGAATCTTAAAAAATATATTCTAAGATTCAGAAAAGACTTCTTATAGTTATAGCTAGATATGTAGCTTCCAGAAACGGTTTAAGCTCTATTTCTTTTCTGACAACCCTCATATCATTTTGCAAGTGGGCACCAGTCTTCCTGAGAGCATCTGTGAAAATGGATGGGAGGTGTTTCCTTAATTGGAGAAGTGATGAATATGAAAAATCCAAGTTGAGCTATTTTGGATAATTGACCAGTTAGTAAGAGTGATTTATCCATTCATTCAATAAATATCTTTTGAGAACCCACTACATTACTGGCAACGTGCCATATAGAAATAGAAAGATGTATACAATACAGCCTCTGCCCTAATACAAATAATGGAGGGCAACCTATAGATAAATGCACTAAAGCGGTATGGTGCTATGATCAATGCCTGTACAAAGGGTAGAGAAGACTCCAGGAGTTAAAAATTTGGGGAGTTCTTTTTGGGAAGAGTTATTTTGGGGAGAGTATGTAAGTTAGTTAGGAAATGATTCATTTCCTGCCTCTTACAAGGGGTCTCAGGTATGTTGGGAATAGCGTGTACGCTAGGCAGATTAAGTAGCAAGAGCAAAAGCACAGAGGAGCGACACAAACTGGCACATTGGGGAATGGAAAATAGTCTAGGATCGCCAAAGCTTATGGTGTGGGTAAGAGATGAGGCTGGAGAAGTGGAGAAGAGCTTAATCTTGGGCCCCTGGTATGCCATGCTATGGACCCTTGGCCCACTCAGTTGGCACCGGGAGTCTTTGTCGGAGTGAATGGTCATAGGGAGATCAATGGGGGAGACAAAAGAGTCAAGACAAAAATTCCACTGCCGTCTGCGACTTCAGCCTTGGATTTTACACCTCTGTGAAAGAGAAATTGTAAAAGTGAAGGCCAGAGCAGCTTCAGAGGTAGAGTTCTCCAACCATTTCCCTAGGAACATTCAGTAGAAAGATTAGAAATCCCAGATTCAGTCAACTGCTTTAGAGCTACCAGTGACTAATAATCAAAAGCCCTAAGATGGGCCAGTGGGGAGATTCTAAACCAGAGGAAGCCACACATATGTGCTTCGATTACAGTGCTAAGCATGGTTCTTATGTAATTGGGTACTTAGTTCACTGCTTAAATAAAATCCAACTCATTATTATAATAATGATAAAGGATAAAGTTAAAAATTAAAAACAAGAAGTTACTAGCTTCTAATAAATACAATAACATGATCGTTGTCTACATGGTAAAAGAGAATTTCTGGGGCTCTTAATAATTCATTGTGTTACTAGGAATTTTCAGAAATGAAATAGAGCAGAAATAGTCTCTTATATCTATAGAGTTAGTTTTATGGTTCTGAATTTGCATCTAACACAGTGTTGATAGATGGGCTTTGGAAATCCTAATAGCCTGTAAGAAATGGGAGCAGAAGCAGAGATTGTTGCTGCTGTCACTAATAACTCACACTTATTGAGTGTGACAGACACAGGCACTTATTTGTAATTCTTCACAGCAGTTTCAAGAAGCAGGAACTACTATTAATTTAATGTTATAGATGAAGACACTGAAGTTCGGAGTTAGGTAATGTGTCTAGGGTCAGCCACCCATGAGTACTTGGATTTGAAGTCCTTGCTATGGCCATATAGTGACATCTTCCAACTGAAGGGAGATTGATTTTGCCCTGGATTAGGGGGTAAGGAAAACTATTTTTAATAGAAACCTCTCCTTGTAGGGTTTCCAATTCTGCCTCCTATGTATCACCATAATCCATAACTTCTCTACTAAAATACATAGGAAGGCTTTGCCTTGAAGAGTTTTAAAGGATACAGTGACCATTTCTCTTGTGATAACACACCTGTGTGAGTGTCATAGTCTAGAGATTGAGATCTCTGCTACTGGACATACTGTGTTTGGTTCGATAGTCTCCAAGTTCCCCTCTAAGGGTAAAATGATATAAGTTTATGTTGTTTCAGGAAGCCCGCTGGTGTCCTGTACAATGCCTTTTGGACTGATGCTAAGAGAATGTCATGAGTGTTAGGTACCTGGTGGGCTAGTTCATGGGCTATGACTTCGGTGACCAATAGTTGATCAGAAGCAGAAGAAGTGTTAGTATCAAAGAGCAGTGACGTCTCTTTATATGTGATAAGGCCCCAATTTTCCATGGCTCCAGACTCAAAGTCAGGAATAGCAATTAGATCTAAGAAATAAGAACAAACATACTTGATCATTATGGCTTCTGCATCAGAAATGGGATTTGCTTCCCCCTCAAATACACTGTGACACTTTCATGTATAAGCAGATGTTCCGAAAACATAAAGACTATTGCAACATTGACCTGGGGTCTTGCAGATGTACTGAAAATAATAGATACCCATTATTAAGCAGCATTAATTCTATCAATACAATTTTGGTTATAGCTGAAGTAACCTGTTGACATTTACCCACTTGTTTCAAAGCGTGCTAAACTCAGCAAATACCTTGGGTGCATTAGTGCTAAGAAAATGATTTTTTTAGAAATACTCATATTGTATTTTATATTAATACTACTCAAAAACGTTGAAAGGTATCAAATAATTTTTAATATGTTTGAGATTCACCAAAACATATAATGAACTCATTTCTGTAAAAAAAAGAATAATATGGGATTTCAATTTTAGGAAAACATCTTTTAGGAGCAATCTCTATTGTCAATATTTCAATTACTTTTTCAAGAATGTGTGGTCTCTATTATGAGCAAGTGTCCTTTCTAAGGCAGTAGAGGAAAAAAGCTGTAGGCATCAATTATTTCTGACCTCAATTTCCTTTTCAACATTGATATGTTCTCTACCCCTTGACAAAGTCTTGAGGGAAAAAGTGAAATTTAATCATTTTTAAGCAACTCAGGTATAATGTATATTAATTTATATTCTATCTGTGTGTGTGGTGTGTGTGTGTGTGTATGTATGTATGTATGTATGTATGTATACTCATTGCCATTGATGTCATGTAGGTGAGAAAACTTCTGACTAATATTTAATCTTGGAATTTTTACTTTTTATTCTGCTAGACCATTTTGGAAGAAATACGGTTTGACTAAAAAGAAAGGTAATTTTTTTAAGTTGAAATGAACCAAGTCACTTGCCTTGCGATTACATTGTCTGGAATTAATACTGGTTAATTCTAGTGGATAAAAACAAATACTTATAAGACAATCTAAAGTAAATTAGCACTAATAAAGATTAGTATTCATTAGAACTTCAAATGTGGGATGAATTTTTTTTGTAAATTGCACTGATGATTTTATAGTTGGATTATCTCCAATAATCATTAGAGATACTTGTATCTAGTTTAATTTTTCCTAAACTGCATCCTTCTTTTCAGTTATTTTAAAAATACATTTCACAAGGGTGCCTGGGTGGCTCAGTGGGTTAAGCATCTACCTTCAGCTCAGGTCATGATCCCAGGGTCCTGGGACGGAGCCCCGCATTGCATGGGTCTCCTTGCTCATTAGGGAGTCTGCTTCTCCCTTCCTCTTTCCCTCTGCCTCTCCCTGCTTGGACTCCTGTGCATGTGTTCTCTCTCTCTCTCTTTCTCTCAAATAAATGAGTAAAATCTTAAAAAAAAAAAAAAAAGGTACATTTCATATGATCTTCAAGGTTGCATTGTTCAAGAACAAGGTAAGGGGGGGGGCGTCTGGGTGGCTCAGTGGGTTAAAACCTCTGCCTTCAGCTCAGGTCATGATCCCAGGGTCCTGGGATCGAGCCCCGCATCAGGCTCTCTGCTCAGCGGAGAGCCTGCTTCCTCCTCTCTCTCTGCCTGCCTCTCTGCCTACTTGTGATCTCTGTCTGTCAAATAAATAAATAAAATCTTTAAAAAAAAAAAAAAAGAACAAGGTAAGGTTGTTGATGGTTGTTATTGGATCTTTCCTTGGCTTTTGACATAGAAACAACAATGGATTATGGGTATATTTAGTATATCTATACTAAAAAACAGATAGAACCTGCACTATAATAAATTAGCAATGAGACTCAAGAACAATAAGAATAAGCCCCTGGAAAAGCCTTTTGATGGTCCTTTTACCTCCTCTAAGGAAAAATGGCACAGATATTTGGAGGGTAAAGAGAAACAAAGACATGATAAGGAGTATGTCTTAATTTTCTCAAGGGAAAAATATGTCACTGTCAGAAATTCTGAAAACCAACCTACATATGTTATGAAACCAAAGTTATGGTTTAATGTGTTTTTCTTAAGATAGAAAATCAAAACCAGGATAGACTATTCGTATCTTCCTATGTAAAAATCTGTTACTACCACATTCAAATTATCTACTTCCTCCAAGTCTTCTTTTATTTTTAAATCTTTTTAAATCTTATCTTTCAACTTCAAATGCACTATAAACAGATAGAGGGACAATTTCTAGCTATTTACATAAATCTTTGGCAAATTTTATAAAAGACTGCTGGTCTTATACAAATACGGCATAGTAAAAGGTTGTATGTTCCGGAAAATTCATCCAATTAAATCTAACATGTGATACAGCTATTTTAATATGAACCAGATAAAAGAATAAATGATCCACACTACTCAGACTTCTCATAAATACTTTTCTTTTCTACACTCAAGAACCATCTCTGAGGTACAAATTATTGCTTCCTGGGCTAACTGAACTTCTTCAGTACTCATTTAAATCACATATAAAGACAAAAAGAGAAATCAAAGCAAGGTCTATAAGAAAAATAAATACAATGACACAGAATTTGAACCTACCCAGTTTGGGGAGTGGATAATTGATATCAAAGTAGTTTTCATAAAAATCGAGTAGCTTTAATGATGCTTCCAAAGCATAATGGGTTTGACTCCATTTTTCTGGAGATGCATAGACGGACACCTGGAAATGTTGATCAGAAGAAGTGGTCTTTGAATGTCACAAATCCTTGGCACAATCCCATTCCTAACAATCCTCACTCAAAGAAAGCTAGACTGAATTTTTCATGAAATTTTTAAAATAGAATTAGCATGTTTTTGATGGGGATAAGACATTTCATAAAGTATTACAGCAAAAGTCAGTCTTAAAAATTCTAAGCTATCTTGTGTCTTCTATCATATTCCATTCCCTAGGTGCTAATCTGTAAATTTCAAACTATATGAACTCACTATATCATGAGAGCCCACCTGAGCTCATCACTATTATGCATTCTAGCACTTGAGTTCTAGCTTTCCAGAACTGTGTCTACCTGCACAAGTCAAATAAAACATAGATATATGAGTTGGAAAAGCCTTCAAGAACTTATCGGATCCACCTTTCCATCTAGTAGACTTTAAACTCAAAAATCCCCAAATATGTTTCTTTACTCCCCCTCAAGTAAATAACCACCGAGTGGAAAAAATTAAATTACATTCCACTTTTATTGGGTTTCAGGTATGCTGCTACTTTCATTTTATGGTGTGCTTTCATGCTCTGAATTACCTAAAGTCCCTCAGAACTTTTATACGAAGGATATATTAATAGTTACCATCTTTTGATGGCTTATCAGGCACAGTGCTAAATGTGTATATATGAAATCTAATTGAATCCTCTCAACAACCTTATGAAAAGATGGAAATACGTGGAAATTAAGTAACTTGCTCCAAGTCACCCAGCTAGAGAATTGCAGAGCTGCGATGTGAAACCTAGGAAGCTGAGCGGAACCCCTCCTCCTGAAGTTACGTGCCATGACCTCCCATATGTCTATTATCTATGCAGAATCTGACTGTAGAGCTGCTGTGTTACATATCTAGATGCACTGCTCATAACACGTATCTACGTATCTGTAAGCATGATATGTATACAAATTGAAATAGTCATTTAATAGCTATTTTTCATAAGAATTATTTTACAGTTCTTTGAATGTTTTTTGGTTCTTTGGTTCTTTGACGGTTATATTTAGTTCTTCAGGGTAAGCAGATGATGATGATGATGATGGTGGTGGTGTCTCTACTGATATTTACAAAACTCTGTAAGATACCCATTGGGTATTTTAAGTTTTTGCAAATAATGAAGACTCTAAAAATTTGAAGTCTACCTCTCTTTGAAGAAAAAAAATTATAGAAAACAATTGGAAACAATGTGAATGTCCTAAAATAAGAGGCTGACTAAAATTTCTTTTGGTGCTTCCATGCAGTATAACACTAAGCAATTGCTAACATAATATTATAGAAAGTTCCGTAAAATATATTATAAAAGTACTATAGAAAATTTTAATGGCATTCAGTTCTTAGGGCATATTATGGTGAAAGTAGAGTTAAATAATCTAAAACATTATTTTGTAAAGAAATGAGTATACACCATTATTGTATATACTCACATATATTGACATATATATGGAAAATATTTGGAAAACTTACACTAATATTATCAGTAATTCTATCTTGGTGATGGGATTTATGAGTAATTTATTTTATTTTTTTGCCTATTTTGTGAAATAAGCATGATAAAAAGCATAAGAAAACAAAACCTCTTTGCTCTCAAGACTGTGTATAAAATTAGAACTCAGTCTCACCTTGACCCCTGAGGAGGTGGTGCCACTCACAGAGTTGAAATCACAAACTACATAGGCTACAAGGTATGTACTCATTTTTACAGTAGTTTCAAAATGATCTTCTAAGAGGCCTTCTTCAAGTTCAATTGTCTTCACCTACAGGAATGGAAAAAAAATTTGAAATTTGAAAGTTGGAGTATTTTACAACAGTACCTATGACTTAAGTCGGTGAGTTAGAAGAAGATCCCACCACTTTGAAGGACTTGAAGATCAATGGCCCATCCCATTCTATGACCTCTACTCCCCTTTTTTCTCTTATCCCCGGACTTCCTCTAAGACATCATGTACCACTTTTGGGACCCCAAAGGATGCCAAATCTTATTTTGTTGCTTGAAAGCATAAAAACATTTTAGGGGTTTCTACTTTCTTGATATGCAGTAATCTCCAACACTGGCAGAAATCAAAGTTATGCACTTCTAAGCAAAAATATCAAAGAATGTCTCCTTTCCCTTTGTTTGTTATATAATAAATCTCTGTTACAGAAGGAAATGGGATGCAAAATTGTGTGAGATGCTTTTCATTATCTTTTAGTCCTCTTATTTATGTGTGAGGCAGGTGCTATTTCACAGGTGAGGAAGCAGAGTCTCAGAAATGTTAACTTAATTGCCCAAGATCACATGGCTAGTTCCACAGGAAGACCAAAATGTGGATGTGACCGTGTGACTCCAAAGACATTGCTCATTCCTTCACTCGCTGTGTGACAGCTTGAGTCATAGTCTTATTTTATCTTTGCTTCATTGATTCAGCAATGAAAGCAGGCAGGCCAAGGAGGTCATTAGTAATTTAAGCTTCTGCCTATCTGCGGAAGAAGAAAGAAGTTTTAAGCCTACAGACGGGCCAGCCACATCTATCAAGTTCACTGAGTAATTACTAATCTCTGTCTTTAATTGTTCAGGATAGCTTGTCCTAGAGATGGTCTCTACCATGGTACAATGCCCCCAAATACTGAATGGATACAGATCCAATAATCTGAAAATACCACTTTCTTTAAAATGGTAACTGCTCTTAGACTAGCTTTCCCCTTCCAGCATCCCTTTCAAGGGATCAGGCTTGTGACAGCACTAACCAGGGCTTGTCAAGCCTGTTTTATCTATTTTATCTATTTGGGTAAGATTGCAGTTTGCTTTGGCAAGAGAAAATGCCTTGAAGTATTACCAGAAACTGCCTAGCCTACTTAAGTGACAAATGTTTATGTTATTTAATTCTACTAACATTCGAGTCTATAGAATTCCATTTAAACAATGAGGTCCTAAGTTTTAAGAAAACAGCAGACATTGACCAAATAAATACTTTACAAAAGGTAGCACTATATATAGGACTGCGATATATGTACCTCCTGCAAGTTAACTTTGTAGAACAGCAGTCTCTTTTTTTGGGATCTGATTCAATGAGAATTCTATGAGCACATACTTCTATCAGACACGAGGAATATGGGAGAGGCCGAGGAGAGGGCGTTATGACTGCAGTCTTATGACCAAACTCTGTAAAAAACCATTTAGTCAAGTGGGTTAGAAGCAGGAGAGGAGAAGGAGGAAGGTTGTGGGACACTGGGGAGATGAGACTCTCTGACAGGAGACACTGGTGGCAGGAGTGGTTAGGAGATAGATGGGCATTCCCTCTGATTTCTTTCCCCAGATGAAGATACAGCCCATGGAGACTGAGTTTTGTTCTGGAACCTGGAGTGAACCATGTAGATTAACATTGCCTTAAATGGAAGTGCATGGGGTGTTCGTGTACGTTCTTGCAGGAGATGATGTAATCTCCAAGTACAGAACATTTGTTACTAGACAAAGATTTAGCTGTTTCTCACTGTTGGCCAGACTTTCCTTACACAGCAAGTATCATCAGCAGGTGTGTGTTCCTTTAAGGAAAGAAGGGGACAAAGAAACCCTCCAATGACATGCTGCCCCCACTAGTACAATTCCCTTAAATCTTGTATTCTCAAGTAAGCAGTTTGAGAGCTCAGTGTGTGTTGCTTCTTCTCACTAATCCATAAACCATATTAACTGCTGCTGTGATTGTCCAGAGTGTAAGACCGTAGCATGACTTCAGTTGTCCTTTTTGGCCAACCACAGAAACGTGGGTTGGGCATGTCGGTGAGAAGCAGAAAGTGAAGCCAGTATTTGTTGGAAAAGTCACTATCCAGGCAACGGGACAAATCAGTTGAGACAGTGCAAATATTCAAGGATCGTATAAAATATTTTTGAAACATGCACTTATTTGTCTTAAATAGGAGAAGTTTCCGGAGGTTTCTAAAGATAAAAAAAAAATTTAAGTTCTAATATAATGAAATGGCAATTATGTTTGCATCACATTTTAATGAAAAAGCTTGAAAATAATTATATTTTTACTTTACCTCCCGTGATTACTCACGTGAAAAATGACATTAATAAAGAACTGCTGGGAAAGAGACTGAACTGCCCTTAAATGAACGTACAGTTAGAAAGCAGACCTGCAGTTCAAGTACACGATCATTTTTACCTGGAAATGAGTAGGCTAATTAAATTGCTGTCTGGATGATCAGGGAAAAACTAGGATATGTGTCACGTGGAGTATTGTCACTTTTCCCCTTGATCGGTTCTGCCAGTCTATCAGAGCAAATACCTTTTTTACCAGCACAAAACAGAAATCTAGGGAAACTCAGTGTCTTGTGTTATCGACTCATTTCTCCCCTTCAGGCATAGAGGCTGATCACTGTGGAGGGCAGAGAAAAAACTGGGGTAGGGCCCCTTGCTGGCTTATGATGGCCCAGCTGCCTTCTGGGCTGCTCATTTTTGCTGAAGCACGATCAGAAGAGCCTCTATTTTTGTCTCACTTTCCAAGCAGCAATTGTGAACTATTTTATATTTTGTCAAACATCACAAATGGCAAGCACATCATTAGTCAGGAAATATCAAATGAGGCCTGCCGTCAGCCGTATCTTTCAGAGTTTCCGAATTTTGAGGGCAAATAAAGGGTTCAAATGTCTCTTTCAGTTAAAAAAAAAAAAGTGTATAACTACCATAGATGATTTTCATAGATAATTTTAAGAATTACCCATGGAATTAAAAAAAAAAAAAAAAAGGATTTCTAAGTTTCATCAGAGACCACTAGAGCAGAATTTCCAGGGAGGAACCCAGGCAGGGTTCTCTAGATCCTTCCCACTCTAAATGTGAGGTCTGGACCGGCAGCGGTGGTACCACCTGGGAGATCATTAAAAAGGCAGAACTTTGAGCCTCATCATGCCAACCCGAATCAGAATCTAAATTTTAACAAGATCCTCAGATGATTCATCTCAACATTAAAGTTTGAGAAGCACTGCTCTGAGTGGCTCTGAATTTCATCATTGGCCAAGTAACACAGATTGAAAAAGAACATTGTTTCCATATGAATACGAATCAAATATAAATCACTTTTTTTTTTTAGCTTCTGGTATAACAATGCCCCACACAGAATGATTTTAAAATCTAGTAGGATTGGGGTTATTATATAATATGTAGATGGAGAAAACAAATTAATGGCTTCAATCTTGAAAACAAAACAAAACAAAATATATTAAAAAAAAATACAACAAAGACCAAGGCTCAACTTGAGAATGATTCCCCCAAAGTTTCTGCAAGTGACAATACCTTTGGCATGTTGGATAGTGCAACGTGTCCACTTTCTCTTCTTATCTTGATGGAAAAGTTGGCTTTAAATGATGGTTCATCAAAGCAAGGGAAAGCCATCCGGGCTTCAGTTGGCTCAAAATCGGTTACTGCAATTATTCTGAAATGAAGAAACCACCGGCCAGAATTTTACAAGTGAAAGCAAGAAAAGAAATGAACTATACCTTCAGAACACAGCTTATCAAACCCAGAGGTGATATATTTGACTTCTCAAACTATAATCTTAGTGAATCTAGGCTGTCTTTTTAAATAAAACAGGGGTAAATTCTGTTACTAGCTGCCAACCGTGAATTATAAACAGTGCTAGGTGCTCTGCTTATGTGACTTCCTTCACACTCATGGTAGGCAAGGATATTGAGATTCAGAAAATTCAAGTAAGCATACCAGTTCCTTAGCTACTAAATGAGATAGGCATGTCCAGTCAATGTGATGCCGAAACTGACTAGGATATGAGTAGTAAAATACCATCTCTAAGGATGGGGCTTCAGTTGGAGATTTGAGTACTTGTGAATGTGAGTGATACCTTAGGTTGTGTTCTCAGAAAGCAGACCCTGCTTCATTAAAAATATGCCTCCAAGAGATGTTAAGGAGGTAGGTAAGGAGTGAAGGAAGCAGGATAGGATAGAAGAAAAAGCAGGCTGAATCTGGCGTCAGTCCGATCTCTGGGGAGCTCTGGAATGGAAACTACATCTTTAAGATTTCCCCGACTAGAGGCAAGGAGCTGGGATTTTATATTTTGTACCCCATGGGCAGCCTAACTCCCAGGAACTTCTAGCTTTCTCTGCTTGCTAGTAGCTCTAGTTCTCAGACTATAATAGGTAGATAGATATTTTGATAAATCTCTGTACCCTATCACCTGGATAATGTCTGAAATTGTATAATTACAGATTTATTCTTTGGACTTAAAGCTTCAATTAAGAAAAAGAGCTGGAGGAGCACCTGGGTGGCTCAGTGGATTAAAGCCTCTACCTTCAGCTCAGGTCACGATCCCAGGGTCCTGGGATCGAGCCCCGCATTGGGCTGTTTGCTCAGCGGGGATCCTGCTTCCTCCTCTCTCTCTCTGCCAGCCTCTCTGCCTACTTGTGATCTCTGTCTGTCAAATAAATAAATAAATAAATAAATAAATAAATAAATCTTAAAAGGAAAGAAAGAAAGAAACAAACAGCTGGAATGCAGACTTATTGGAGAAGGAGGGAGAATAAAACATCTCTAGGGTCAGATAAAGGATGAGAAGGGCTGGGAGGGGGGAGAGCGGTTGCCAGGATAATTGTGCCTCAATTTACTTTGTTTCTATAATATAGATTGGAAAATGGGGCTAGGGATCAAAACAATTTGATTTGCTTGGAACTACAGGCTTTATTTGGTAGCAGCTACTACAAGTATAAAGGAATTCCACATGCCTGGAATAATTTTCACAAATGGGAAATTTTGTTTACAGTAAGTTTACAGTGGGAAAGGAAAAAGTTTAATATTTTTTTTTCTGGTACTTGCACAATTAATTTTAGCTCTGCATGTAAAGTAGTGACTTCTTACTTCTCAAAGAACTATTGTTGACAGGATTATTTTTATATTTGAAGTTAAGTTGTGTGTGTGTGTGTGTGTGAGAGAGAGAGAGAGAGAAGGAGAGAGAGAGATCCATGAGTCTATTGACACTGTGCTGCAAATCATCTTATATGTTAGATCTACTATGTGACTGAGGATGAAGAGAACTAATTAATCATAAGAAGAGTCAGAAATAGCCTGAAGTTAGTTATGGGAGACATGTTGAAAAGTCCTCCGGCTCTACTTAAAATAATAATAATAATAATAATAATCTCCCACTCCAGTTTCCCACATCTTCCAAAATAATACCCTTAAAAAGTATGTCCTTGTGGTGGAGTCCTTGTCACTTGAAAAAATGAAAAAAGCTATCACTGGTCACATGCTGCCTTAGTGAGAAGTTGATAAATTCCCTATATAGTACTATGCTGGCTGAGAACAAGACCCATAACAACTGAGACTGCAGTGAGGAAAGTGTCCCAAGGCGAGGAGCAAAGACATGGGATTGGGGAAGAGCTCTCCTACGTGGATCACTGGGGACCGTGGGGGTGGAGAACATATGAGTCCTCAGAGGGTAGTGAGCACATAAGATGGGAAAGAAGAGACATGTAGCAGACATTGCTAAGGTCCCCTATTCATTCCTCTTCTTCAACTCCAGTGGAATCCTGATTTTACTCAAGAAGAAAATGTGCTCAATTTTAAAAAAATCACCTCTTCAGGGGCACCTGGGTGGCTCAGTGGGTTAAAGCCTCCGTCTTTGGCTCAGGTCATGATCCCAGGGTCCTGGGATAGAGCCCCGCATCGGGCTCTCTGCTTCCTCCTCTCTCTGCCTGTCTCTCTGCCTACTTGTGATCTCTGTCTGTCAAATAAATAAATAAAATCTTAAAAAAAAAAAAAATCACCTCTTCAGAGCCCCTTGCTACTTCTTGGGGCAATAAAACTCCTGTCCTGATTGAAGTCATTGGGTGGGAAAACTTTGTAAAATACTCAGCTGGCATGTTTCTTTTTGCCTTTTTCTCCCCCACTCCCCCACTTCCCCTTTCTTCCTGCCACAATGTGGACTTAATGCCTAGAGGTGCAGAAATCATTTTGTATTAGGAGGCAAGCCATATGCCAAGGGCGCTAAACAGAAAGATAGAAGCAGCCTGGGTCCTGGATAGCACCAGAGAGTGCTGTAGCAAACTGGTCCTGTCCTGTTTCTGGACGTCTTGTTGCATGAGAAAAGAGTGGGCCCCTATGTGGTTAAACCACTGTGTTTGGGTTTCTTTAACTGGCAGTGGAGTGTCACTGATCAAAGGTGTGAAAGCACCGAAACGCTCCCAGATGGACCCTGGCTCTGGACAACCAAGGCAGCCACCCCCATGGAACACCACGGATGCCTCTTTTTTTTCCTAATTTCATGTAACTGTCGGAAAATTCTGTTTTACTTTCCAAAACAAACGGCAAATTCAATCACTTCTCTCCATAAGCACTGCCACTAGCTTGGCCCAAGATACCTTCATTTCTTGCCCCCACTACTGCAATGACCTCCTAAAAAATTACTGTCCCCTATGTCCCCCTCTCTGTATCATACTTGCAACATACACTTGAGCTTTATGGAGCATACATCAGATCATAATCTCCTGATGAATTCCCACTGCACTGGAGGAAAAGCCTAAACTCCCTACAAGTGGCTCAAAGTCTTTGCCTGATATGACCCCTTTCTACTCTACTTCTGTCCTTTATTCAGTGTCCTTAAGCCATGCTGGTCAGTCAGTCCAACCTCAGAACCTTTGCACTTGCTGTTCCTTTGTCTGGAGATACTCTGTCCAAAGATGTCCTTATGATTTTCTCCTTTTTGGAAAACAAACAAACAAAAAAACCCTCAAAACATTGCTCTCCATTTAAATGCATCTCCTTGGCAAGGACTCTTCTGACCACTTTGATCAATGAGTTCCAGTCCCCAACTACCTTTTCTTTCTATCACAGCCCCTCAATTTATTTCCTTCTTAGCATTTATCATTTACCTTGCCCATTTAATTTACTTTCTTGTTCTGGTTGTCTCTTCCTACATATCTTACCACTCTACATTCAATGCCTAGAACATTGCCTGGCACATGGTATGTGCTCAATAAATGGGAGCTCATGAAATTGACCATATTTCTCAAGTCTGCAAACACACTTGATCCTGCCTTCTAGATTTGAATCATGCCATTTCTTGGGGAATGAACACACACTCTCACTTCCTTTCTTTCAAACCAAACCTCACTTGTGGTTCTTTCTGGTCTCAGATCAAGACTCATCTCCTTTGAGAAGCCTTCCCTATTTCAGCTTTCTGTGCCATAACCAGCCTTCTCCCTAGCACACCAACATAGCTGTCTCAACACAGTCACATATTGGTCTTTCCTCCTAGTCATTCTTCCTCTAGCTGTTTATGCCTTAGCATTCTGTGTTCTCATCTTCACTGATATTTCCTTAAGAAACAGCAGAGCTGCTGCTTCTTCCAAGTTTCCATGGTTTATGGAGCTTTTCGAAAATGACTGCTGAAATGTGCTCCTTGGCAAAGAATTGTAACCCATAAGGAAAGTATCATAAGAGACTAAACAGCTAGAGCAATGTCCTACCTTGTTTTACCACCATGAGTTCTGTATGTGCTTTTATAAAAACCTTGAAAACCATTGGCTAAGTTGGCCTGGAAGTCGATAGCCACAGAGTATCTCAAATCAGTCATTAGTGCCTCTGGAACCAACAGTGCAATTTGTTGATGAGCAGGATAACTCAAAACATTCAGCCTTTTTCCTGGTTTCCTGTATCTCAAATCTTCCTCTGATTGAAGGATGACATTCATGATTTCAAGGTCTTTGCTGTGCAAGATGATGAATTGGGTGGCATATCTGACCAAGACTTCAATCTTCTCAGAACCAACAAAGTCCAGGGAGGTAAGATTTGGATGGACCAAAAGGTCATAGTGGAGAGGAATGACCACCCTTGGGAGCCTTAGCTCGTTCCAAGGAAATTGCTCCCCATTGGTGGCTACGGGGAAAGCCCCAGGGTCCTTATTGAATGGATCAATAGATGACGTTGAAAATTGAGAACAAATGCATATTTTGGCCATAATGGCTGAGCAGTAAAATCCCATGTAAATATTAAATATCAGTTTTCTGCATGGATTGGCCATTGCAGAAGAATAGATACTAAATCTATTCTCTAGAAGACAAATTAATATCCAGACTAAGTCTCTTAATTCTCTGTAGCACTGTACTCACTCCAGCTACATCACACAGGATCTGAACGATACGTTTCAATAAACGGATTTGACCTAGAAGGAAAACAAAATTCATAGCATGTAGAAAATGAGTTCAATTAATAAATTACTCTTTTAAAAAAAGTGTGGGAATGGAGAAAACCTGCTTTCATAGAAAGAAGCCAAATAACCACAAAATGAAGTAGAAATTGAGCTATCATTTGATTATTACTAAAAATCCTGTGGAGGCCAAATGAAAGGACTATGCCTTAAAATTTTATGTGTAGAATTCCCTCTGCATTCCTATGCCATGAACTTCAGGCAGGTATGTAAATTCATTGAGTGCTAAATATTTTTAATATTTGGCTACACCATTCTGGCTGTATCCTGGATGCCTGAAAATTAGCTGCACAGGTGGTCTCTATTTTGTCTTGAGTCACAAACTCTATATTCTTTGGATACCAGTTTTAATTATTTGCAGCATTGAACTTCACCTCTCTCAATGAATAAAAGTATCTGAATGGCCTTATTCTATGGTTGTTGTTGGAAAGGATGCTGGTCAACGTATATTTTCAATATATCAAAAGCTAAAGAAATAAAATTTGAGTTTATAATATTCTTAGTGAGAATACTTAAAAATTGTTTTGGTGTTCTTCATCTTAGGCTACCTTTGCAAGTGCAATTAAATCAAACTGAATGCACTGCCTCTAAATAGGACTTAGATGATTTATCCTTATTAGAAGGGTAAAATCACAAAATATAAAGTGAGGACAAACAACATTGTTAGTTTAGGTGATTCAACTCTGACTCCCACCTGGTCACCTGCTTCTATTTACCTCCTGCCAGCTCCAACCCAGTCCATGAACAGTCTCCTTCCCCGCCTTTTTTTTTTTTTTCATTAGCAAGCTCTTCAGAATTAATTATCCCAACAGTTACTTTAATTCTCCAATTTGTAATATCACTGCAGACAAGCACGTATTGTTAAAGGGACAACAACACCAAACAAGAATGGTAAAATAAAAAATTTCAAAGCCAAGATAAGGAAACAACTTAAGGTGCCATCAATAGATGAACAAATAAAAGTGATGTGCTATATGTACCTGCAATGAGATGTTATTTGGCCATGACAAAGAAAGCAATCCTGCCGTTTGAAACAACATGGATGGAACTTGAGGACATCACGCTAAGTAAAATAAGTCATGCAGAGAAAGACAAATAAATATTATGTATCAGGTTTCTGGGGAATATAAAATAGCTGAACTCAGAGAAACACAGTGGAGTGGCAGCTACCAGTTGGGTACAAACTTCAATTGGAAGGTTTAACAAGTTCTAGGGATCTAATATACAGCATGGTGATTACAGATAATCATACTATATCTTGCACTTGAATGTTGACTAGATTCTCACGGTCCTCGCAAAAAAATAGGTCCGTGACTTTCTCACTGCAAAAAAGAAGTGGTGATTATGAGATGGGATGGAGGTGTTAGCTGATGCCACGGTGGTAATCATTTTGCAATATAAAAATGTATCAAATCAAGGTGTTGTACACTTTATTCTTTTTTTAAAGATTTTTAAAATTTATTTATTTGACAGAGACAGAGAGAGTACAAGCAGGGCAAGCAACAGAAAGAGACAGAGAAGAAGACTCCCCAATGAGTGCAGGGCCTGATGCAGGGCTCCAATCCCAGGACCTTGGGATCATGACCTGAGCCAAAAGCAGACGCTTAACTAACTGAGCCACCCAGGAACCCAAAGTGTTGGACACTTTAAACTTACACAATGTTATAATGTCAGTTATATCTCAATAAAGCTGGGGAAGATTTTTTTTAATTGAAAAGATGATGACACTTCCTTCTTTTTCAAATAAGCATTAAATGGTGGCTAGGAGTGCCTGGGTGTTTCACTCTGTTGAGCGTCTAACTCGGTTTCAGCTCAGGTCATGCTCTCAGGGTTCTGGGATTCAGCCCTGCATTGGGCTCTCTGCTCGGAGCCTGCTCCCCACTCTGCCTCTGCGGTCTCTCTCTCTCTCTCTCAAATAAATAAATAAAATCTTAAAAAAAAAAAAAAAGAAAAGAAAGAATTCATGTGAAGATTTTGGCATAGCACCATAATTAGTAAATACAAAGCACATAAATGTTAAATATTAAACCATTACTGTGTTACTATTACTTGAATTCTCTGGCATAGATTAAGGACTGTTTCCGTCTCCACTTGCAGCAGACACACTCCAAGAAAGCTGTATTTTACTGGTAAAACTGGAGAGAAAGGTCTTGCTACTTACTTATATTCGTATAGCCTTTAGCCTTAGATCAGTAAGGACTTGAAAAGCCAGCTAATATGTCTTTTGTGTCCTGGTGAAGAAACTGAGGGGAAATGATTTTACCAAAATCACATGAGAAATTTCAAGCAAAATTGGGATGAAAATAGAGCCCTTGATCCTTAGTCTGGGGACTTTCCTTTATATTCAATAGCACTTCAGTGAAAAACACGTCCTGGGATCCAAGACAAGAATTGCAGGAAATGTTTGGGAAAAGCTAAGAAATCTCCGGAAGAGAGAGTGAGTCAGTAAAGCTGAAGGATTCTTAAATCAAGTCCCAACCTTAACCTCACACACACATGCCGACGATGCAGTGCCAGATTCCCCCCACCCCCTTTCTCGGGAGCCTCACTTAACATGACAAGATCTCCTCAATATAGCAGTTTTATACCTTAAGTTCCAGTAATTATCCTCACTGAAAAGTTCTGAGTCTTAAGAAAAATGGAAGAGAAATGTTGAGGAGTTACCTTAATCCATGCTGTTGCAGATTTGAATGAAAGGGAATTTACTTTTGATTTCACTTTCTGTTCTGGTAGGACCCGGAACTTAGCATGCCTACTGATTACAACACTGGCTGGTCCATTAGAGTATAGACGAACTATAGATGGTCGTAGGACAAGAGCTTTAGCCCAAAAGGCACGAGACTTCCCCCTGCTTCAAGCCCTCCTCCGTCCTCTGTGAAAAGACCATATAATTGTTTTAATTCTGCCCCTCTCCAGTTTGTTATGAATTCCTTTTGATTCTTCACTTTCAATTTCTTTCTTTTCAAATTTTAAACAATGCCTCTAGTCATTAGAGTAGTCTAGGTCCTCACTACTTCTCACAATGACCTTCAATCAGGTCTCCCTGGCTCCTCAAGGTCAGGTCTGGCAGTTTACTGGTCTGGTGCCAGCCCGGACTCATCCGTGACGCTACTGCTTGATCATGGCGTGCCCAGCTTCAGACCTTCCTGGCGTTTCATCCTGTTTACACAGAGAGGCAGGTCCCCATGTGGAGACCACGGAGGACCCCACAGACTCTCTCATGCTCTGTCTGGTGGTTTTGTTCAGATCCTAGTGCATTAAAGGACAATGCCCCCACGTAAGTGCTATTCTCAAGGGAAACATAACAAGCTTGACTCTTACTGTCCAACAGCCTGTCCTCATGTTCTGGTGTTTGTGCCTCGTCCTGCCACACGTTAGAATTTGCAACGCGTGCTTTGGCTCAACATTCAAGTACTGCCATGATTCGATCTTAGCTAAATCTCATGCCTTAATTTTATTTTTTTCTCTTTTGGGTTTTTTTTTTTTTTCATGTCAACCTGGATAAATGATTTGATAAAGCAGAGCGAATGTCCAAGAGGTGGCCTCCACCGAGGGCTAGAGGCACAGGGTTGAATGGGGACCCTAAGGGTGGCATTGTGTGTAGTTAGAGGGGCATAGTGGGGTGGGGAGGTTGACTGGAAACAGGTGTGTGTTGGGGGGAGGGGGCAAAGAAGAGAAGGCACCACTGGCTGACTCTTGGGTATGTAATTCTGCATCAGGGGAGGGAAGGGGCAAAAGTTGTAGAGGAAGCTGGGGGTACTTTGGTGACATTCTCCGTCACAGGGCCCAGCTCAGTGTGTGCATGTTCTCAGAACTCTGCCCCGCCCAGGAGAACAGGGTTCTGGGACTGGGCTTCAGAAGACAAAGTTGAGGAAGTTCCAGGTGACTTCCCAGCTTATTACTTAGAACTGTTTCTCACCAAAATGGAGTCCTAATTTTTTTTTTTTTTTCTGATAATAGAATAAGCTTTGGGATGTTCGTGGCCCAGAGAATTCACATATCTCACTCTTTCACTTTACCCTGGCCTTTGAACCATTCCTCATTCAGACTCTTCTTAGTGGCTCTCTCTAACACAGGTGCACTCTTGGGATGCCTGGGTGGCTCCATCGGTGAAGCCTCAGTCTTCAGCTCGGGTCCTGATCTCAGGGTCCTGGGATCGAGCCTCCTGTCAGGCTCTGCTCAGCGGACAGTCTGCTTGTCCCCCCTCCTCTACCCTTCCCCCTGCTCATGCTCTCTCTCTCTCTCTCTCTCTCTCTCAATTATATAAATGAAATCTTCAAAAAATATAAAACAATCAAAAGTAAAAGAAGAGCCCTCCTACCTGCAGGCATGCTGACAGCCACCACCCAGTGTCTATCATCTCCTCTTCACCTCCTCTTCACCTCCTCTATCACCTCCTCTATCACCTCCTCTATCACCTCCTCTATCACCTCCTCTATCATCTCCTCTATCACCTCCTCTATCACCTCCTCTATCATCTCCTCTATCACCTCCTCTATCACCTCCTCTATCATCTCCTCTATCACCTCCTCTATCACCCCTGACTGCTTAGTTCCTTCCTTCTTAGCATTTGTCAACATCTAATACTGCATTATGTACTGATGTATTTGTTCATCTGTCCTTTCACTAGAACATAAGCTTCTTGCAGGCAGGGAGTTCGGCTACTTTGTTCATTCCCAAATGCCCAGAGCCTAACCTCTCAGTTCATACCTGCTGACTGAGGGAATGCGTTTGCAATATTTTCCCTTTTTTTTTTTTTCTTTTTTCCATTTCAGATAGCCCTGGGCTTGCTCCATGCTTCAGGCAGACAAGGGAACTTTACATCAATGGATGTCCCCAGCCTGGCCTGTCCCCATCTTCCTGAAGCTGCACTCTACGTGTGAGATATCTCTCTCCATGTCCCCTGTGTAAACCTACTTGTCACAAGGCAAATACCACCTTGGAAGTGACACAGGCTTAATTCCAGTCCCTAACTATGGGGACTTGTTCTGTTAGTGCTACTGACTCTTATCTTCTGCTAACAGGTTTGTGTTTCATATTGTTCCTTCAACGATCAACTCCTGAAGGCTAGGGGCCAAGCAGTACACCTCCACCTCTTCCCAGCACCCCACAGGTGTGTGTACCTCATAGGCCCTCAACAAACAAGTAAGAATGAATGAGTGAAAATGGATTTTCCCGAGAGTTGAAACTTACTTGGCAAAATGTCAAAGATTTTTACTTATTTTTAAATGGAAAATTTCTCAAATATATTACAGATGTTTCCATCCCCTTAGGGTGTTCTCAACAGATTTAAACTTGAATGACTCAAGGTTTTGTTTTTGTTTTGTTTTGTTTTGTTTTATTACAAACTGGACCTAAAGTCAAGAGAATTGAACTTGCCATCTTCTTAAAGTAAGTTACTTCCTTATGTCCAAATTAGAGACAATACTTCTCTCCTTAATTATTAAATAGGGTTATTGTCAATGTCAGAATCAATTTGAGACAATATGTAGAAATCAGTTTATAAATGTTTTATGGACTTTAAAGTTGTTTACATGCATACTACCTTGATAATAATAATCAGTGATTATGTTATGTTATAATAAAATGCTGCCCTTGAGGCCAAGGAGATATAACAAATAACCCTATGTTACTATATCTTTTTGAATTCTTTTGAATTCTTTTGAATTGGATACTCTACAAAGTTTATTTCAGTTCCTCCATTATTATTAGATTTGTATTTACTTTCTATTGTTACCTTCAACTGTCCCCAGCCTCCCCCCTAGAACTGTTTCAAGATTTTTCCTTCAAGAGTGCTACAAGTTGAGGGCACCTAGGTGGTTCAGCATCTGCCTTGGGCTCAGGTCATGATCCCAGAGTCCCGGGATCAAGTTCAGGGTCCTGGTCAAGTCCAGGGTCCTGGGATAGAGTCCCACTTTAGACTCCCTGCCAGTGGGGAGCCTGTCTAAATAATTTTTTTTTAAGGGCTAAATGCTGAAAAATGAACAAACAAAGCCAACTGGATATTATTGGAGGCACTCAGATGCCTTAAAAATTATTTCCTAATGCTGCCTATGTTGTAGGTGGTGAGATTTCGCCATAAACAAACAGATAAATAGCCCTCCTGACAGCTGACATGTTACTAGCACGTTACTAGCGTGGCTCTTGAATTCTGTCCCCTTAACATATGTATAGCTTGACCTTTGTCAGTGCTTGATGCTATCACTCTGAATACCCCGCCAGCCGACAGTTCTGAAAACCACTTCCTCTTCTCAGCCTCCAGTCTCTTTTCAAAAAGATCTCTAAAAATCTATTGGGATCTCTAAAATTCTTCACAGTATGATTATGATGGCTCTGTTTATTTTCAAATAAATAGAGCCAGAATCTGTAAAATGGTTTTGATATTTTTAATTTAAAAAAAAAAAAAAAAAGAAAAGAAAACTTCTGATGGTACAAAGACCCAAGGCCTATGCAAAATATGGAGAGAAGGGGTTTGCGTGGGGGTGGGAACATGAAATTCACCTAGTAAACACACTCGGTAGCTTCTTTTAAACTCCCTTAGTTTCAACAGAAAAGGAGAAAAGTATAATACCAGAATTTTAAACCAGCAACTGACAGGAAGGTGGTTTTTCAAAAATTGATATCTTCAGTATGCCTTCTGCAACATTTATTAAAAACAAAAACAGAAGACTGAAACAATAAAAATCTTACACTGCTCAAGTAGAACAGAATATTAAGCAGCCCTGACATTAGACAACTGAAATTGTACCACATTTAACATTTTTATTTAATAGCCAAATGAAAAATGCCGGTGCTTCTGTCATTTTCTAAATACTACCTAAATAACTGATGACACATTTTCAAACAGGAAAATGGCTGCAAAAGAAAGCAGAGCGCTTCTGAGCTTCTTAAATACTTTATTTCGAAAGGCAATTTTAATGCTTCCTTCTGATTAAACCAAAACACATTTCTTGGTTTCCTACTATTTAAAGATAGAGCTTAAACATCCATAAGAATTTTGACCCTGGCCAGGATAAAGGAGGGACTGCGATTTCTCCTTGCACTTGAGACAACCAAAAAAATGGACACAGGACGGTTTGCAAGACAAAGAATATCAGGCAACTGGAGGCAGCGATGATCCCAGAAGAGAAGGAAACAAATGAGGTCGGCCCTGCAATTGTCCCAGTTTATTGCCTTGAGGGATTCCACACACCTGTGCCTGGAGCGAGACCTTGGGCAAAGCTTAACTGTGTCCCAGCACGAGCTCAAGAAAATTTGAGTAATAAAAAAAATCACAAAAATTTGAGTAATAAAAAAACATCACAAAAGGTGAGTAGCGATTTTTTTTAAAGATTTTATTTATTTATTTGACAGACAGAAATCACAAGTAGGCAGAGAGGCAGGCGGGGTTTGGGGTGGGGGGAGCAGACTCCCCGCTGAGCAGAGAGGCCCATGAGGGGCTCAATCCTAGGACCCTGGGATTATGACCTGAGCCGAAGGCAGAGGCTTTAACCTACCAAGCCACCCAGGTGCCCCTAGCAGCGATTTTTTTTTTTTAAAAAGCTGTTTTTTCAGTCACTGCAGTAAGAGAGAATGCACACCATGGAGAGGGGTAGGCATCTCAGAAGGCAAATGCTGGGAAGGACTTCTTACAGGCTGTGTCAGGTGACCAAGAAGGGCTTCTTGAAGCAGGGCCTTGTTTTGGTTCAGATGATCTCAGTGGTAGGGCTACTTCTGTAAGGGCGTTTCTTAGTAAGGAAGGAAGACTGGGGTGCCTGTGTGGCTCAGTTGGCTTAGCGGCTGCCTTTGGCTCTGGTCTTGATCCTGGGGTCCTTGGATTGGGCCCCACATTGGGCTCCCTGCTCAGCGGAGGGCCTGTTTTCTCCCTCTCCCTCTGCCTGCCACTCTGCTTACTTGTGCTTTCTCTCTCTGTCAAATAAATAAATAAAATCTTAAAAGAAAAATAGGGAGGGAAGGGTAGATCAAGCGTAAGGCTGTAATTCGTAGGGAGACACCAGTCATTCCTGTGAGTCAGTATATGGAGGTGTTTGGTCATTTTTGGGTCAGTGACAATGTTCACGTTTTGCCCGTTTTCAGACATGAGTCTGAAGTTAGCCTTTTTTGGTCTTCGTCGATCGTAGCTGTAGAGTAGGTTTGTCCAGTGCTGTTCTATGAAATAGTTCATGTTCAACAACAGGTCAACACCGAGGCCTGGCTGTGGGTACCAGGTCAGCTCTTGGGGGACAGGGACTGCTTTTTTCTTTCTCATTATGCTAAGCAGGTCTTGGACTCCTGATTTTGCCTCCCTGGGTCCTATGAGGCTGTCAAAAGCTTAGCTCAGCCTATGTTTCTTTTTTCCACCCTTGAAAATGCCCCAGGCGTGATTTCCATCCTCTTGGATTTCCATCCTCTCTAGACTCTTGGCTGAGTAACTCTTGGTCTTTGATGCTTTAAAGATGTTTTCATATTTTGTCAGTGTTTCTAGTTGTCTTCACTGTGAGTCCAATTACATAGTGTGCCATTACTGTGGTTAGAAGGACCCTCTCTTCTGCCCTCTTTCCCCTGCAAAGACTTCCCTAAACCTCAGAAAGAGTTTTACTAGAGCCTTTCCCCGGACATTATCCTCATTTACTAGAACTGTTTCAACCCACCGAGATATCGGATCGCCTTACAGTGGTTCCACAATTTGATGGTCAGACAATTAAGTAGTTTTCACTCCACTTGGGTTTAGTCCTCTCTAACCCTACATGCATCACACCCTTCAGCTTTCTCCCTGCACAGTCCAGAGTATCATCTGATCATGTTCTTTGTATATAAATATAGACCCTAACAAGCCCCACCCTAGCTCCTTTTTCCTTCTCCTTTGGGGTTCCTGTGACCCTCCTCTTTTCTTTCCTTTTTTCTTTTTTTTTTTTTAAGATTTATTTATTTATTTTAGAGAGAGAGAATGAGTGTGAATGGGGAAGGGACAGAGGGAGAACATCTCAAGCAGACACTTTGCCAACCTTAGAGCCCTACACAGGGTTTGATCTCACAACCCTGAGATTATACCTGAGCTGAAATCAAGAGTCGGGCACTTAACAGACTGCGCCCCACCCAGGTGCCCCTTTGTGACTCTCTTCTATGAAAATTATATATCCACCTGTTACCCTCTAATACGTTTGTATACTAAGTAAAAGTGGGTGGGCTCAGGGTTATACTTCTGAAAATGTGTTTAGTAAGCTAATCCCCAATTTTTACCTAAGAGGAAATAGAGGCCTTTTCTTTCCACTCGTGTCTTATGTTTGTACCTCCCTCGAGCCAATAACTGGTACAAAACGAGTCAGTGTGCAGTAGGTGATGATGGGAATATTTTTTAAATAAACCGTTACCAACTAAAGAAACCATAGATTATAGTTCTAAGGGCATTTATATGCACTTTAACACTTAGCTCTCTGAATTTTATTGAAATTATCAAAATAGACTGGTCACCTTATCCTCAAAGCAAGGCAACCCTGAGTAACCCTAGGATTTTCAATTCCACATCAATGTCATCTAGTAGCCAAACAATAAACTCTATTGAGAGAAGAGAGCAAAAGCAGTTGTAGCCTCCTCTAGTGGTGACATGTGTAACTGCAGAGAATCGTTTGTCCTAGCACTTTGCCTTTATGCAGACATACATCCCATGGCAAATTACACAATCCCAAAAGCTCTAATCAGACACATTTATCTAATGCACAAACTAGACCTAAGAGAATCAGGTTTATAGATAGGCTTGGATTTCTGGTAAGTTGAAGGCTAGGGGTCAAAACTTCTAGGATTCCAATAAATCAAATGTGGATACATGAGTAACTCTGCTTTGGAGGCAGAAGCTTCATGCTATCAGTGGGAACATTAGAAATGGGGTAGCTGGGCCTCCCTCTAACCTGTACTGATAGGGTGCTTTCAAGTTCATCACACTTTTACATAGAAATTTTTCTACAAGATGCGGCTCTTGAGGGCTTTTCCTCTTGTCTGTAAGAATGTTCAGAAGCCTTTCCCATTATTTGGATAAGCATTTCACTCATATCGAAGATACAAGGAGTATCAAGTAGGTCACATATCAGTTGAAGGGGAAGGAATGCTGCATTCTGTCAGGAACCAGATTCTCATGGAGCCAGTGGTGTAATTCACATCTGTTCATTATTGACTAAAAGACCATAGACAGAGGGTGCCTGGGCGGCTCAGTCTGTTAAGGTTCTGCCTTCCACTCAGGTCAAGATCCCAGGGTGATGAAGCCCTACATTGGGCTCCCTGCTCAGCTGGGATTCTGCTTTTCCTTTTTCCCCCTGTCTTTGTGTGAATGCTCTCTCACTCTTTAAAATAAATAAATATGGGGCGCCTGGGTGGCTCAGTGGGTTAAGCCTCTGCCTTTGGCACAGGTCAGGATCTCAGGGTCCAGCATCACGCTCTCTGCTCAGCGGGAGCCTGCTTCCCCCTCTCTCTCTGCCTGCCTCTCTGTCTACTTGTGATCTCTGTCAAATAAATAAATAAAATCTTTAAATAAATAAATAAATAAATAAATAAAATAAACCTAAAGAAAGAAAGAAAGACCATCGAAAGAGTTTCAGAAAAAGAGCACAGAAGGTAAACTAAAATAAAATTTTAGCTTTAATCTGCGGTTTGTTCTTTTTTTTTCCTAGAGGGAAATATATTTTTTATTTTTACCTCCAAAGTACATTTTTTGCCATTTAAAAATTTTTCCAAATAAAAGATACTTCAGTTTTCTCCTCCATTTCCTCCTCCCTTTTTTCTTGATTGGCAACCGGGTTGATCAAATGGACACAAGTCCATGAGAGTTGAGAGAAGGAAGAGATCCTCTCCCATCCTCTACTCAAGCTCTTCATTTTTCCGCCTCTAGTTTTTTTCTGGGTCTTTTCTAGGATCAGTGAGGGATGTAGGCAGCTGGAAGGAAAGAGAAAAAATCCTTTTGTTTCTCTGGTACTGCTTATCCAACTTTTTCTTTGTCATTGATGTTTTCTGTGTGATAAGCTCATATGTTTCTCTCTTATGAATTTTCTCTTAATGTTTTTGGCTCTTTGAGTCAAATCCTGAGTGTCTTTCAAATTACGAACTTAGATTTGCATGTGTCTACCAATAAGTTTCCTACTGAACACATGCAGTTCTACAAATTTCTGAGAAGAGAATTTTACAGTTTTAACCTACATCTAAGTAAGTCACTAAAAAAACAAAAACAAAAACAAAACAAAACAACAAACAAACAAACAAAAAACTAGTATTGTTCCTCGGTCCAACATATCAAAACTTCCCAATATTCTAAGGGAATTACTTTTGAACTTCATCTTTAAGAGATCCGAATCTAAATTATCAGGTATAATAGAGTTCACTGAGGGGCAGAATTCCTTTTCAAAGTATTGTATCCCTCCAAGGGTTTATACAAGTTTCATTTATAATTGATTGACCCATAACATTTTGCTTTACCATTTTATGTTGTGAAAAATAACCTTAACCCCTCTACCACAGCGGAAATGTGATTTTTGTTTATCATTTGATGGAATATTTCTGTGCAATTTATAGCAACCTGGTGGACATAAAGGGACATAAAGGGAAGCAAAGCAAATCGAAGACTTTTCCACGATCATCTCTTCTGTACTGAGAAAAATGTCATTCTCAATGTACATTCACTTTCCTTGAAATGCTCAGAACATCAAGTATTACTTTTAGAGAAGAAGGAAGCACCTGTTTGCTAATATGAAGGAAAACAGGAAGAAAAACATGAGGGTTCTACATATTTAGCATAGATTAAGCAGCTTTCAGCTCAGCTATTCTATTAAAAATAAGGCAATCTTTCTGTTTTGGAAGCTAACAGAGCTTTCTGCTTTGAAAGTGTCAAATCACCACCACTTACAGACAAGTGAGGGTAGCAACATTGTTCATTTCCCAGCTGTTTACTGTGGATACATTTTGGCAGAGTGCTACCGGGGACTGTAACCACCTTTGCCCTCATTTGAAACATTTTGTGTCCCTGTAAATGTGAATATGTGTATGTGTATGGATGTTTCCTCCTTATAAGAATCACAATAATATACGCCTAGTAAAAAATCAACTACTACAAGAATTAGAATGAAAAGCAACAGAAACTCTCTCTACTCTTTCCTACCTATGGTCACACTTCTCAGAAGTAGTCATTTGTAAACTTTTCTCTTTTAATTTCTGATGGTTATTTACCCAATTCGAAACAACATTTGGGGTCACTATATCTTAAAATAGGGGTTTTTTTTAAGGGTCTTTTGACTCCTGGTTTGAAATATGAAGATTTCATATTGGAGTAGACATTCCTCCTACTCCAAGTTTTATTATTTTTATTTTAGTTCCTCTGTTACCTTTATATCTTTATGCAATACACATAAGCCTTGGTTTCTGCTTCTATCAACTTTAGACATTATCTCTTTAACCTCATATGTGTGAGACAGCAATGACTAAAATTTACTGGAGTTTTACTATTTGCCAAACATGGTTAAGAGTGTTTTACATGAATTATCTTATTTCATCCTGATAGCAACCCTCTGAGGTGTCATTCCTAATTTATAGATAAGAAAAATAAGATATGTTGCATAGGGAATGCCTTGCTTCAGGTCACAAAGCCAGGAAGGTGGCAGAGGGACCAGGTAATCTGCATCTGAACCTATTACCTCCCACAGGAGGGTATTACATCCTGAGTGTCCCTCCCTCCTTCCTCCCTGTTCCACTTCCACCATCTGTCAACCAGATCTTCACTTTTACAGCATTAAGCTAGATAACATTGCCAGTCTATTATGTAATTATATTTAAATCTTCTGTTTTTTTCCTTAGAGGTCAGATCCAAGGTTGAAAGTCATAAGTACGTTTACATATTGTGACGATGCAAATATTATTCTCAGCAGAACTAAGAAGTATGCCAAGATTACATTTTCTTCTCTATCTCCCCCAAATATTTGAACTCCTTCCTTCTTTCATTTCTTCCTTTATATGCTCAAGAAACATCTGAAAGCCTACTAAGTGTTAGTTAGAATTTGGGGAGAGGAGGGAGAGATGAAAACAATGAAAAATACAGTGCTATCAAACCCATGGCTTCTGCCCTTAAGAATTTACCCTTAGTAGGGGCACCTGGGTGGCTCAGTGGGTTAAACCTCTGCCTTCAACTCAGGTCATGATCCCAACTGGGATCAAGCCCCGCATCGGGCTCTCTGCTCAGCAGGAAGCGTGCTTCTCCCTTTCCCACTCCCCTTGCTTGTGTTCCCTCTCTCGCTGTCTCTCTCTGTCAAATAAATAAATAAAATCTTAAAAAAAAAAAAAAAAGAATTTACCCTCTGTATAGAATTTACAGTGAACCTGTGATCAAGGAAGGCTTTGAGGAGAAGAGAGCATATAAACTGGATCTTAAAGAATTATGAGAATTTGGAAAATGGGTAGAGGGGACATAAGGAAGTGATATTAAATGATGGAGATAGGATTATATTTTGTTTGTTTTAAGAAATGAGATTTCTAAATTGCTTGCTGAGAAGCAGGGGTTTTCGCTAGAGAGGTGTGGCAGGTGTAATGGAAGTTCAGTTGTCCGCGGCTTGAACACCTGGTAAGGATTTCCACATAGAAATCAGTGGGTGTTAGAAATGTGAACAGGAGCACATGAAAGATTCAGAGTTGGAAGTTGTAAAAAAAAAAAAAAGTGATAAAGTCTTTACAGTGGATGTGTCTGTTAAGAGAAAATACAGATCAGGAAGAGGAAGGGACTTTTGGAGGACAAGGAAAGGGAGAGAGAAGTAGAGAGGTCAGGAACAGGGGGAAGAGCTCAAGAACATGACCCAGAAGTCAAGAAAGGAGAGACCCATTGGACTGGGTGGGGATGATTCAGATCACACCTTTAAGAGATGACATCAGGGGAAGGTAAAGGCTGAAACTTCGCTACAAAGAGCTAAGAGAGTACGGAGGGAAAACAGCTGCTGGAGTATGGAGGCTGTTTTTTCCAGAAGCTTACAGTTAAAAAGGACAAAGAGAACCAAGGCAGTGGTTGGGGAGGGAGCGGAAGGTGGGCAGAGGTTAAGAAAGAGCCTTGATTACAGTAGGAGAAAATCAAACATGTTATTGCACAAGGAAAAAGTGAGGAAAGGACAGAGGAGTGAGATCCTGGAGGAGGCACGAGGGAACAGGGTGGAAGTCTGGCTTTGGGGATCAGTCCACAAAATACGCCTTGCCGTTTTTTTCCAAAGTACATTGGAAAACCCCCGGAGGATATTGAGCAAGGAAGTGACATAATCCAATTCACATTTTAAGACTGTGACTCTGACTGCCATATGGAGGATAGATCGGAGCAGGACAAGATTTGATGCTTCACTTTAATACACACAGCCATCCTGGGGTTAGAAATGCCATCAGTGACTTTTCAGTGCGTACCAGAGGGGCGAGCAGGTTGGGAGAATCTTAATTTGAACCCTGACGCTCAAGAATCCCATTCCACATTTCTAAAGTCCAGAGTGCTGTGTGTAAGTGACTTATGAAAGTGCTAAGGTAGAGTGGTACCTAAGAGAATGAGCTGTGGGGTCCAACAGCCACCACTTACCAACTACTGTTCTGCATTTCCTCCCTGGGCCTCAAATGCCTTCTCTGGAGATTGCAGATAAAAACGGCTCACCTTGTTATATTTTTATGGGTACTAATGAAGGAGGCCTAATATCTCAACAATAATCATACAAGAACCCTCTTTATTGCTTTTCCACATTTTTTGACTGCCTGCATGATTATTTATTTACGTAGTCAATCTATAGAGGCTTCAGAGAAGGTGACTCTGTTGCCATCAGGAAAAGACCAGTTGACAGCGGAACAAAGGAAGTCCTTAGAACTCAGGAGCTACTAAAAAGTTAACCACTCACCAGACTAGGATAGAGACTTTTAATGTCCTTTGTTCATAACCACCTAAATTTCAGGGAATTTCTGTCAAAATTTCCAAATCCTACATGGCTGCCTGTCACACCCTAAGGTACTTGCTAAGAGCTACCTTCTGATCGTTTGTGGCTGTTTGGTTAACCTCATTCCCAGGACACTTTTACCCTGGTCAGGGGCCTTGATTCCCCTAATTAGAAGGCAAGTTTGTTTGATTCTTTACTGATTTTAAGAGTTCACATTTTATTGAGGCGCAGCACTTGTGTGACAATGTCTTGTCGGCTATAGAGCTTAGTAGTACTGATTACCTTTTCTGAAGATTGCTATAGCCCCATATTTATGGGACTAATTTTTTGGTTCAAGCCAAGAATTATGCTCTATGTGGGTTCACAAATCATTTTAGGATAAGAAAGGTATTAGGATGCTTTAAATTGCAAGTGTATTTTGATCAGAGAAAGTAAAGAGCAGAATGATTGCTGGGTAAATGTCCAACAGTTTCCAAAAGGATGTTTTATGATTGCTGGGTAAATGTCCAACAGTTTCCAAAAGGATGTTTTATGATTGCTGGGTAAATGTCCAACAGTTTCCAAAAGGATGTTGGCCCCTCCCCACCCCCCGCCCCTGTCTTAGCAGAGTGCTGAGCACATGGGCTTTGGAGTTAAGTGGCCTACATTTATTTATTTATTTTAAAGATTTTTATTTATTTGTTAGAGAGCGAGAGAGAGAGAGAGAGATACAGAGTGCAAGCACAGGCAGACAGAGTGGCAGGCTAGAGGCAGAGGGAGAAGCAGGCTCCCTGCCAAGCAAGGAGCCCGATGTGGGACTCGATACCAGGACGCTGGGATCATGACCTGAGCCGAAGGCAGCCGCTTAACCAACTGAGCCACCCAGGCGTCCCTAAGTGGCCTACATTTAAAGGCTGGGTCAGGAACTTACTCCACCTAGTCGTTGAGGGTCTGATGCCTCAGTGTCTTCATATACAAATGAGGGAGGATAATTTAAGTACCTACATAGAAGGGTTGTAGCACACGATCAAATGGGATGGGGTCTGGCATAGCCTAAGTGCTCAGCATGTATGAGTCAAAGTATGATACTTTTACTACAGTAAAAGTATGCTTTTACTGATAGTGACCAATGTTAGCAGCATCAGGGGGAATGTTCCGAAATGTTCCAAAACCCAATCAAGGCTTTTGGGAATATCTTCCGGTATATTTGGAGCTGCTTATCGGCCTTAAGGCCATCACCGTGAAAGCTTTAAATGAGGTTCAGCAACTATTAGTCAAAAGCCACTTGGATTTTTACCTAATCTGCATTCAGATCCATTGGGGATGTTTGCTCTTCAGAAATTCTTCCTGAGAGAGAGCTCTTTGTCTTGCTGGGGTGTTAGTGGCAGATTGCCTTTCTGGAGGATTCGTGTCTTCATTATCTCTGCCACATCAAGGTATTAGTGGAGAAAACTCACATTGATGCCAGCAGCTTTGGGATGCTGCAGGAGGTAATAAGACCTGTAGATTTCATGGTGCCGGACCCTTTTTCACAAATCCTTTGCTGTGAAATGATTGGATACATTATTTGTGAGAATTTGTTAAGGGATTTTTGACAGTTTGAATAGTTTTTAGGAGGGCCATAGAAATAGATCTAGAAATTTCAGAGGGGACAACACCTGCAGAATCACATCAGCTTCCTGACCTTTCAATGATTGCTCTGTTCCATAGATAGGTAGCTGTCTCTGCCTACACTATTAAAAAAAAAAAAAAAAAAAGTCCACAGGAAGTAGGTTGACCTATCTTGCTCCCTTCTGAATCAAAGTCCTATAGTAGTACATTAAATTGGTGCAGCAAACTAACTGTAAGAGAGGCTGGGAATTTGAGTCTAACTTCCTTGGGGCAGTGGGACTGAAAATGTGAGATAATTGTACTAAAAATACCAAATAGCCACCAAATGACACAGGCCTGACAGACTCTTCCACCTCCCCTACCAATCTACCTCCCTGGGTTCTGTACAGTTCCTCCTCATGGAAGTCTTCCATAAATTGCCTGTTGCTGAAGGACTCTCCCTCGATGGCCTAGAACTGGGTTACCCACACTGTAAGGTCATAAGGAGGCCATGTCTGTTTTCCTTGGCACTGTCGCCTTAGTATCTAACACAATGTGCTTGGCCCTCAGTTGTCGCTCAGTAAGTTTGTTGAATGAATGTAAAGCTATTTCTTCTCTTTTGGAAATCCACCCCAATACCTCCACAGCTACCCATTCAGTCCTAAGTTATAATTAAGACATATGAAATACTGTCATATTTGTAGATAAAATATATTTTGGAGCTACATTTTGTCTCAGTAGGTTGCTAAATCACACACGGAACACTGTTCTATGTCAAGTTACTAAACTATGTAGTTCAGCCCAGGTGCTCAGGGCAGGCCATATGCTGGCCATTCTTTTTTTGTCCTATATTTGTCCTATATTTTTTTTGTCCTATATTTCGGATTTGTCCTATATTTCGGATTTCATGTGTGAAAATCCCTTCAACAATAACAAAACCCTGTTATCCTCACTGATTTTATGGGGCTGGGGTCAGTAGATCAGAGTCAAAGAAACCAGCCAAAATTGACAATGCCACAAATACCACCAATAATGCCACTTATATTTATTAGGTTTGCTTTATAGTCAGAAAAACACTTTCATATATAGTATGCCATTGATCCTCAGAACAATTCTGTGCATAAATCAGGGCATGTATTATTTCATTTTGTGGGTGAGGAACCTGAAGCTCCATGAGGTAAAGTGATTTGCTGGAGTCTTTAACGGTGACCAGCGGGAAAGGTCAGGGCAGCGGTGTAGCCTTTCAACTCTGTCCAGGGTGTCTGCCCTCTTGCCATGCAGCTAGAGTTACCACTGAGACATAGGGTGAGTCCATTCTAGAAAGATATGAGCAGAGAGTCCTCTACCCCCCAGAGGAGAATGTCTGTCTTGGTTGGGTCAGTTTAGTATCCCAGAACAGACAGTATGGAAGTTTGAGGCAGCTCTGTAGCCAACTGCACTGTTCTCTTGACTCAACATGCACTCAGGAGAGCATCTTGTTGGGAATAGGAAGCTGAAGCACAGCCCACTGGTGTGCTTGTGACCTATGTCTCCAAGGAGCTTTTGGTCCATGTGGAACAGAGCCTGGGTACAGCCTACAAGGTCAGGAAGAATGTTCCTGTATGACTCAGAGAGCCAGTTCTGTAAACATCTGATGCCTAGGAAGCAAGACCCTGGGCCAGCCACCATGGCGGAAAGAGATGAATGAAATGTGTCTGCCTCCCACGGCGTGTGCATATGGACAAGGGGCACGGGCATGGCACTGGTCTAACATGAGTTTCACCTTCTTCATTTGTAAGCATAACAGCTAATGATACGTTTTGAAGTCTCAATCTTCAGAGTGAGGCTTCTTGGAATTCTTTTGCGGTGGATACTGTTTGCTGTGTGTGTGCCTGTGAACCAAGGACATGGGGAAGTTTGGAGATGATAAGAATATACTGCCAGCATTCCACACCTCACTTTTATTTCATTGTTAATCTTCTGTTCTGGAAATGAAGTATTAGCTATATTGACTATTTATTTATTTACCGTGATTACATTAAGAGATTCTCTGGGCTCTTTAAAGGCAGCATATATAATAAGTAAAATGTTGGCTTGGCAGAGAATTGTCATGTGGCATAAATCAAGTTAACTTTATTACTGAAGATAAATACTGTCACCCAAATTTAAGGTTCTGAGAAATATGAGAAATAGTATTCTTTGGCATAAATCTCCAAGTCAAATGACTGTCACGGATCATCAAGTTATTAGCTCAAGGTTTATTAGGTGCAATTAAGTGAAGAGGAGATTTATAATTGCACCATAGCTCAATGTTTGCAGTAGCCAAATTGATCAGATACAAATGATCACCTATTGAGGCTTAAGAGCAAAAACATATTAGTAGAATCTAGCCTTCAGCCTCCTAGTCCCTCCAACCTGCTGTTCCTTGCTCTTGCTCTCTAAAACGCCTACCCTGAACCTTGCTATCAGGCCCGTTTTTTACACATTTTGGGGACCTGATCGCGACTTCGTCCTTTGGACATGATTTCTATTATTTTCCCTCTCGCTCTACTTATTTTCTTCCTTTTTCTCCATCCTGATCCCTCGGGATCTGCCATCTAGAGCTGGACATAAAGTATGTGTGTTCAGTCAGGATTAAAATAAACTGAACATAAAACATTTATTCTCCCTCATATGTGGCTTTTAAATGTAAGCTTACTTTGAAGTAACGGCAAACAATACTATGTTATTGCTATGATCCTACCTCTAACTCAAAAGCAAGGCCATAGGGTACACAGTAGCAATTGTACTCTGAAAAGCCTCTGAAGCCAGCCCAGCTAGATTTTCAAGTAAGTTACATCTATATTTCCTAGCTATGTAACTTTGGGAAAGTCACCTAATTTCTCTCTGCTCTGTCTCCTCATCTGTAAAACAGGAATGATGATGATGATGTAACTGCTTTGCAGGGTTCCATTAGAAGTATTCATAGAATTGACACACAATGTTAAATTAGTTTCAGGTGCATAGTATAGCCATTGGACAAGTCTACACATAATGCAATACTCACCACAAGTGTAGCTACTATCTGTCACCATATAACACTATCACAAGAAGTATTATTATTTTTACAACATTGCTATTGTTTTCCTCGTTACATTAAAATTTATTGAGATTTTTTTATGTGCCGGCACTGTGCTGGGTATTGAGGAGAAAATGATCACAAGATGCCATTCCTTCCCTCCAAGTACCCACTTCTAGTTGCGGACACGGCCAAACAAAAAGACAACAATACCCGGCGTGATGAGTGTGTGCCAGGGGTAAGCCAAGGTGCTCCAGAGCACATGGGAGGCTAACCTAACCTGGCCCTGGGGAATCTGAGAAGGCTTCTTTAAGGAAGTGACATGACATGGAGTCCTGAAGGATGAGAAGGAACGAGTCAGGCAAAGGGTAGAGATCACATCTTAAGCAAAGAGAACACAAGGCTGGCGGGGTCGGGGGGTTGGAGGAGAGTAGGCCACACTTGGGGGGAACAGCAAGTGGTTCAGAGAAGCAATTGTAGTAAGACCCAAATTAAAAAGTTCATCAAAAAGCTGAGGCTCTGAACGAAGAAGCCCAACTGAGGGTATCAGGATGCAGAAAGCCCAGATAGGAATTGGGTTTTTAGAGAAAGGGGAGTAATGAGAACTGGTCAATCAGAGTCCATAAGATCCAGCAAGAGGTAAGAGACGGAAAACTCAGCAGAAAGTGAAATGAGTAAAACGGGGAGATTCAGATGGGAAAGCTAGTAGTTTCAATTTGATATGGTATCACGAGGAAGGGACCCATGAAGACAGTGCCCCCATTGAAAACGCTGTCGGAGATGTGGAGAGTGGAAATGCACCAAGCCCCACTGAGGGGTCAGCGTGGATCTGTGGCCTGGTTAATGGAATGAGAGCAGCAGAGCTGAAGTCACAGCACAGTGCACACGATTCCCTCCAGTGAGAGGTGAACTAGCTCTTTAAATGTCCCTGGGAACAAGACGGTCACCAGGATCTGAGGTAGGTAGGGTTTGAACATGCTCTGGGAAGGTGGCGGCTGGTATCAAATTGCTCAAACCCTAGCAGACTGAAACATATTCATATCCCTGAAAGACTAATAATTTATCCCCTTCCAAATTAAGATTCTTCAAATAGTTGTTCAAAATATCCTTACGGGGAAGGTTGGCTTCTTCCGGTGGGGAAGGGAGAATAGTTTTACTGCGATTGTCTCGGCCACCCAGCTGGGGTTGCACAGTCATTCCCACACTGCCCTTATCAAGAAGACCCGCTCTTCCTTCTCTTTCTTAGGTGGCAGTAAGTTGAATGTGTTGCTGGTGTCTCTCATTCTGTTTTCCGTCTCAAGGATTTTAACACTATTCCTTCTAGCTCCATATAGTGGTCTCCTGGATGGAAGTTGCAGAAAATACGATTTTCCCCATCAGGTGACATGTCCAGTGATGTTTTAGCTGGGCGGGAGGCATTGAAATATTTAGTAATCACTACTGCACGTATAGAGACCACAGACCAACGAGGATGGTAACTGCCTGAACACAGAGCAAAGCCTGTTTGCCCACGGGGCCAGGCATTAAATCTTTTGTCTCTGGTTGGTGATGAAGTCCAGAGTGGGGTGGGGTGGGATGGAGAATTTCTGGAAAAGTTGTAAGGGAGAAACTAGGGAGACCAGGATGGTGGTCTGGAGACTTGTGGGCTCAGGGAAGCTATATAGAAGTCTTTCAACATTTTAGCCATTGGAACAACTATGATGTGCATACTCGTGAACTATCAACCCTGATTTTGATGCACACGTCAAAACTTTGTGACCTAGAAAACTCCTTAGCTCTCCTATTTTTGAGCCCAGCTCTGGGCTTCAGTGGTGGTAGGAGAGGTAGAGGGGTAGAAAAGGCAGGTACATAGTCCACATGTGGAACGTTGGGGTTATACTTGAGAAAGAAAACACAGACCCACAAACATATATGAGCACACATGTGCCCATGCTTGTGTTTACACTAATCACCAGGGAACCGAAAATCACCTTCTTCTGCAACTTTCCATCCCCTTTTACCTACAAGATAAGAAGGAGATGTCTTGGGCCTCAAATTCAGTTGACTGTGGAAGCAGATTTCAGTGTAGTTCAAGTCGTTGAGTAAGTGGTAGAGAGGTGGAAATGACCCAAGTGTGGCCAAAGTTGTGGTGCAATTGCCTCAGATTGGCAGTGAGCCAAGGTTTAAAAAATGTCATCATACCCCCCCACCCCCCCCACCCCCGACAAAGTGCCTCATTGCTGAGTTATGAAAAGGAATGGTAGTCTTCACGCTGAAATCAGAGGTTGCTGTGCAACTACCTAGGGAATTCCCGCTAGGAGAATTGATCTGGTCATACATCTGCCCACCCATTTGGGCTGACCTTTCCTCCAAAGCCTTTTTTTTTTTTTTTTAAAGATTTTATTTATTTATTTGACAGAGATCACAGTAGGCAGAGAGGCAGGCAGAGAGAGTGGGGGAAGCAGGCTCCCTGCTGAGCAGAGAGCCCGATTCGGGGCTCAATCCCGGAACCTCATGACCTGAGCCGAAGGCAGAGGCTTTAACTCACTGAGTCACCCAGGCACCCCATCTCCAAAGCCTTCGTGACACACAGTTGTTTCAAGAATGAGAGATACAATGTATGCTGTGAAAGTATTTTGACAGTTACTGTTTATATTCTGCAGTTCAATTTCATTGGATATTATTTCGACTTTCTTCATAGGTTCAAAGTACTTTTCCATAGGCAAGAAGGCTTAGTGGTAAGTATCACCATTACAGTTGTTACCATGGTCATGCTGATGCAAACATACAGGCTGTTCTCCCATAGTGTGTTTTTCTTTAACACTAATTTATACATTGTGTTAAAAGATAAAATGAGGCATAATAAAGATTTTAAGCATTTATTTGAGTAACACTCAATTTGAACCAGGCAACGTCAGACTGGACATAGTCAGGAGTGTGTCTGTCACAGACAGAAGCTAGGGGAAAGACACCTATAGAGAAGAGGTGGAAGCAACGCAAGAAAATTATTTGGCTGTAGCTTAAACATTTATATCTGGGAAAGTGTTGTTGGCTGTTTGTGATTGGTTGTCCTTGGGTTGCCATTTCTTAACCTTAAGGCATTTACAAGCTTATGTTTCGGATTGCCCACTTAAGTTGCTGAGGTACTAGAATCCCCTCAGTCTCATGGCCTCCATGTTTAATTAATTTAATATATGCGATTCATAAATTGGAGAATGAGGTCAGTGTATTACGGAAGTTGTGTGAAGGCTGCTCTTGGATTGCATTTTCAGTTTCGAAAATGGTGAAACTGATTTCTGTGGAAGTGCCTGTCTTCAGGGACTTTATTTCAAAAGGCTAAGTAAGCATGACTCAAGTGTAAAGGGCCACTGAGATTGCAATGACTGAGATTCTTTGGCAAATGCCCATGGAATTTAGCTATATTAGGATAATTTCCTATTAGGATTTTAATTGGTTTTGTTTTGCATGTTGATTTCAAAGTTGCGTTGTTTTTGACTATTCTGCCCTTAATGCTATTTTTCCCCATAGACCCTATTGTTTTTAGTGTGCAATTTTTGCAAATGCAAAATTTTTAGGAACACATAGAATTGTTACTGTAAATGCCTATCTTTGTCACTCAAACAAAATAGATGAAAATAAAAAGTGAGGGTGTTTAGAATTCTTTTACAACATTGGCATTCATTGATTTGAGTCTATATATCTGCTTAATTTTATATTTATAAAATTTATATTTTTATTTATAAAAATCTATTTATAAATCTGAATAAAATTATGGGCTGCCGACTACTTCATCAATATCTGTTTACATACTCGAGGGGTCTATTGAAAAAATGCACAGTATTGATTTGCATCAATGTACAATCTTTTATTGACCTTTACCACCTTCTAGATGGCCAGTCTGCTAAATACATTGCATGATCATCTCATTTGTTCTCACAACAGACTTTAGAGGTTGATATTATTACTTGCATTTTATAGGTGAGAAAAATAAATTTTCAGAAGACTAGGTAATTAACTCTGGGAGCACGTCTGTATTTTTGTGTGTGTCTTCAAGACTGCTCTTAGGCAAGAGAGCAGGATTATTTAACTCAAGATGGGGTAAAAAATGGCAGTGAATACAGATTTCCTCCAATGAAGTAATGTCTTTTAAAAACCCACCTTTTACTGTTCTTTCTAAGTAAATGCTTCCCCCGCTTTGGGCACAAATGCAATTGTTAATGATAATAAGAGTTTGCATGATTTTGCCTGCCTTTCTAAGCTGCAGGAAAGCTATCTTTTCTTAGCTGAAGTACTTTGAGGCTGATTGGACTTCAAACTTGTAACACTATCTTCTGTTACCTTGGGCACTCTTCTCATAAAACAGAATCTTCAAAGATTTATCTATCTGAGAGAGAGTATGTGTGTAAGTAGGGGGAGGGAAGGAGGGGGAGGGAGAGGGAGAGAGAGAGAATCTCCAGCAGACTCCACAATGAGTGCAGAAACCCATGTGGGGTTCATCCCACAACCCTGAGATCATGATCCGAGCCAAAACCAAGACTTGAATGCTAGGTTCATTCACTGAGCTACAAGGAACCCCCTCACAAAACAAATTGTAAAATACTGCATGGGGAAATCAATCTTTCCAAAGCCACATTTCATTGTGAATTTCAAATTTACAGCTACACTGGCCTGTGTGGGAAAGGAACTTTGCCTTTCCAGGCTTGTTCCCTGGTTTATAATGTGCATGAATACAACTCAGATCATCCAATCCCTTGCTGGAGGAAAATGGGTCCACTGGGCCAAATTAAGTTGATAACAGTTGCCTTTCTTACCTAACAGGTGCCTTTATACCTTCCAGTTCTTGTATCTGCCCATCTGTACCATGTTTAACTAGAGATAAGTATACACAACATTGGAACTGAATTTTGGAGTAATTTTTGGAATTTGATAGTATACATATTCATAATATGTGTGAGGCTAAGGCAAGTGTAGCCTTTTTGTAATGGACTCATATAGTCAGTTTTACCTGTAGACTTCTGATCTATTTTTGCTACAGTCTAGATTCTGTTCTCCCTTACCTTCTGTCCACAGGTTATTTCCAACCAGAACAGAGAGCAACAATATCTACCCTGGAACCAGGCGCCCCAGTCCTGTCCTTAGAGAATACAGACTGGTCTTTCCCTCCTTTCCCTATCTTCTAGACTTGAAGACAGATTGGCTCTTCTTTGTTTTAGCAGAGCTTCTGGTCTTTCTCCTTTATCTGCTTAACTCTGTATGTGTTCAATGAGCGAACCTATGCCCACACTCCCAGCTCGGCCCAGTCTCTCAATTCTGCCCGCGAAGTAAATCCAGGGACATGATTTTTAGCCACGTAAGAGAAATGTTTTAATAAAATATTTCTACAAAACCAAATTTAAAATAATCTACCATCTACTACATATTATTCTGCCTTATTGTGGGTAGAGTGCATTCATATTTCAAGGTAGATGAATCATAAGATAATTTAAAACAGTTTAGCCATGAAAATCCCTGCAGCATGTGCAGAACTAAGATTAAATTTAAGGCAATAATAATTCCCTGTCAGGAGAAAATGAATATATTCATCAAGGTACTTATTTGAAAAGTAATTGAGTTACCATTTCTATTCACATTGCCATCTGAACATTGTAAAACTAAATTTAAAACTATGGGATTTTAATATGGTTTTTTGAAAAATCTATTTTAATTGTCAGACTTGACTATGAGCCTCTGAATCTAAAATAAGTTATTTTTTCAAAAGCAAGAAAGTACTAAATTATATTTATGGGACTATAATACCATTTTTGTTGCTGTTAAATAGAGGTCCCATAACTTGCTATAAATTTTAACTAGAAAATTCTGGGAATGAGTTTTCCCTCAAAACTTATTTCCAAACAAACATAGGAATGTAAGTTTCTTGAACCACAAATCTAGTATGCAAAAACGGTATTTTTTTTTTTTTCTATAACTGGTTTGAACTGACTGAACTACCCTGATTCTCAAATCCACAGTCTAGAAATTCAGGAGTCAAAGCACAGTTTTCTTAGTGGATTTTGGGATTCTGCCTTGCTTGTTCAGGGTTTATTTTCTATCTAGAGATGGGGATGGGGATTTATGGTCCCCAAAGATTGGGAATGTTAGAGATAGCATTCTTGTCTTTGGTAGGCATTCGTCCTTACTTCTCATAAAAATAATAGTGTTCATCTGTGTTTTCTGTGCCAGACATCATACTCCTTAGTATATAAGGTCAGAAAAAGTAGTGACACTCTTTTTGCTACAGCACATCCAGGAACCTAAGAGCCTTGGTCCATTAGAATAGAAGAAGTGGGAGTTTGGAAGAAAACCAAGTTTAGGATTCCCAGAGTGAGAACTCACTCTTTGTTGGATGAATGAACAACTGAATAATGAATGAACGAATGAATGAATACCTAAGTGGATGCTTTCACTGATACCCTTCTGAGGTCTTGGAGGCGGTGTGACCCCCTTTCCACATAAAAGAACCACTCTAAGTTGATTGCCTTTTCTCTCCTCAGCTGTCAGAGGACTTGCTGCTTGCCCTGTATGCCACAATTTTTATCTGCACTGTTTTTGCTGTTGGTCTCCTTTATTCTTCCTGGTTTTCTCTTTTTTTGGTATTTCCACTGGCTCTTGTCCTTTCAGTGTCTCCGCTTTCCCGGGAAAAGGTTAGTATTTCATCACCATTCCCAGCTCGAGCAGTCAGGCACTCCTGGCTCCAGCAGAAGATATGCAGTCGTATTCTTTGGCTCCTCTGGAACGCATATTGGCTGCTTCCGGGCTGGAGAAGAGGATTACCAGGAGACAGATACGGTACTCACTGTCCTGGACTGACTACATCTAGCGAAGTCAGCCTCACTGTGCAGGTCTGCTGTGTTGTTTGGACGCAAACCTTCAGCAACTAGGCAGAGAAAAGAAGGAAAGCAGCGTCAAAAAAACACTGACCTCACCTCTCAATCAAGCGGTCCAGCTGAACTGTGGTAGCACACCATGCCGGACACTGATCTGTGTCCTAAGTCTGCAGAGGGCTCTAGACTTCTGTTTTCCTCAGTGTTTAGCTTATAATCTAATGAATTTGTCAATGCTGGCATCCCTGCCCATTCTTCCTCAGTGAAAGGAGACACATGATGTAAGTCATGGCATAGTCCGAGGAAGTTCATCCAACTTCGACAGAGACAGAGTTATTACTTAGAAAAGTACTTTCAGATAATCAAATCTCAAAGTCGTGCCTTCGGTTAGAAGAAATTTTTAATTACTATAATGTATTAATTAAATATAGACCATAATTTAATTATCACAGGCTTTTAATTACCTGAAAGCCTTTCTTATCAAAAATAATTTTCATGGCTGCTGTTTATATGTTAAAATAGGTATTTTTGAAGAAGGAGAAAGAAAGTGAAAGAAATTGAGCAGCCCAAGATGTTTTCTGACCCCCTCAAGCTCTATTATTAGGCCTATGACTCTAAAAGAGCATTTTTACAAAATGGGCACCATGGGTGCTGGGGTAGGGACAGGTGGACAAGTGGGTGATGGGGAGAATTCTTTGGAATAATAGGTAGGAAAGCAGTGGCCTGGAGAGAGCTGAGGAGCTTAATTTTGTATTTTTAATTTTTGCAAGAGTCTTTAATAAGGGACCCATTAATAACATGCCAGTAATGTAATATAAATCTCCAAGGGGGGAGTGCCAGGGGGTGGCTCAGTCTGTTAAGCATCTGACTTCAGCTCAGGTCATGATCTCAGGGTCCTGGGATTGAGCCCCACATCTGGCTCCACACTCAGTGGAGAATCTGCTTGTCCCTCTGCCTCTCCCCCTGCTTGGGCTCTCTTTGCCTCTCTCTCTCTCTCTCAAATAAATCAATAAAATCTTTTTTAAAATTAAAAAAATAAAAATAAGTAAAAAATAAAAACTAGCAAGATTTAATGGAAATCAATCTTATTTCTATTATTGTTCAATCAAATAAAAGCTTATTTAGATAGAGGGAACTTCTATTTCAACGTTTTAATATATATAGTAATCACAAAATTATCTTAAAGAGTTCGTAAGAGCCCTCTCCCCAGTTTGAGTTCTTTATTCAATAGGAAGGTGTCATCAGGACAAGTTTCTCATAAGCAATATTTCAGCATCCATTTATTTCTCTCAACTCTTCTTACTTACAAATAGGGGCTTTCTGATTATCTTGGTCTAGCACATTTTAAAAAAGATTTGTCTCATGTGAACTTAACATTTAAATGGCATTTTCCTGAACACTCATTATGCCATTCCAATGAGCAGCTGATTACAGCACCCAAATAGGACCTTAAATTCATCATTTGTCCCTTTTTTAAAAATTTACTTCTATCAGCAGTAGCAGTTCTAAATCAACTAATCCTTTTACCATTACTTCTCCATTTCTGAATTTTTGAATTTTGACATATTTTCTCATTGTACAGAGAGGGAAGAAGACGTGGGGGTTTGGGAAAGAAAACAAAATACGAAATTGTCATCCACAACTTCACTTCTCAGAGTGCGATCCTGGACCAGCAGCAGCAGGATCTCTTGGGAGCTTGTTAGAAATGTAAAATTTTATGGCCCCTCCCAGACCTACTAAATCAGAATCTGCATATTAGCAAGATTCCTAGGAAATTCATATGCACATTAACATTTAAGAAGAACTCGTAGAGGACACCTGTTCTCAAACTGGTTTGCATATTGCAATCAACTTGGGAGTTATAAAAGGTACTGATGTCTAATCTCCTTGTGGAGATTCTGATTCAGTGTACAGTCTGGCCTGTGTCAGGATTTTTTAAAATTCGAATTCCAGTATAATTAACATACAGTGTTTTATTGGTTTCAGGTGTACAACATTCAACAATTCAACAATTCTATACGTTACTCAGTGCTCATCAAGATAAGTGTACTTCCTTTCATCTATTTCATCCATCCCCCACCCACCTGCCTCCTGGTGATCATCAGTTTATTCTCTAATTTAGAGTCTGGTTTTTGGTTTGTCTCTTTCTTTCTTTCTTTTAGGTTCCTTTGCTTTATTTCTTAAATTCCACATATAAGGGAAATCATGTGGTATTTTTCTTTCTCTGCCTGATTTATTTTGTTTAGCATTATATCCTCTAGATCCATACATGTGGTTGCAAAAGACAAGATTTCCTATTTTTTATGGCTGAGTAATATTTCATTGTATATGTATATATACCTCTTATTTATCCATTCATCTATCAATGGATACTTGGGTTGCTTCCACAATTTGACAATTGTAAATAATGCTGCCATAAACATGGGGGTGAGTAAATCTTTTTGAATTAGTATTTTTGTATTCTTGGTTAAATACCCAGTAGTGGAATTAATGGATCATATGGTAATTCCATTTTTAATTTTTTGAGGAATCTCCATACTCTTTTCCGAAGTGGCTGCACTAGTTTGCATTCCCACAAATAGTGTAAGAGGGTTCCTTTTTCTCCCAAGTCTCACCAGCACTTGTTGTTTCTTGTGTTTTTTATTTTAGCCATTCTGAGAGGCGTGAGGTAGTATCTCATTGTAGTTTTGATTAGCATTTCCGAAAAGATGAGTGATGTTGGGCATCTCTTCATGTGTCTGTTGACCCTCTGGATGTCTTCTTTGGAGAAATGTTTGTTCAATGTCTAATGCTCATTTTTAAATTTGATTATTTGCTTTCTGGTTTTGAGTTGCACAAGTTCTTTATATATTTTAGATACTAATCCTTTATCACATATGTCCTTTACAAATATCTCCTCCCATTCCATAGGTTGCCTTTCAGTTTTGTTGATGATTTCCTTGCTCTGCAGAAGATTTTTGTTTTGAGATAGTCCCAATAGTTTATTTTTGCTTTTGTTTCCCTTGCCTCAGGAGACATATCTGGAAAAATGTTACTGTGGTCAATGTCAGAGAAATTACTGTCTGTGCTCTCTTCTAGGAATTTTAGGGTTTCAGGTCTCACATTTAGGTCCTTAATCCATTTTTAATTAATTTTTGTGTAGGGTGTAACAAAGTGGTCCAACTGATTCTTTTATATGTAGCTGTCCAGTTTTCCCAAAACCATCTGTTGAAGAGATTATCTTTTTTCCCATTGCCTATTTTTTCCTGATTTGCAAGGATTAATTAACCATATGATCATGCTTTTGTTTTTGGGCTCTCTATTCTGTTCTAATGATCTATGTGTTTATTTTTGCCCTGTGCCATATTGTTTTGATCACTATAGCTTTTTAGTGTATCTTGAAATCTGAGATTACAATACCTCCCAGTTTTTATCTTTTTCAAGGCTGCCTTGGCTATTCAAGATCTTTTGTGGGTCCATAAGAATTTTAGGATTATTTGTTCTCATTATGTGAAAAATGCTATTGGCATTTTTCTTTATTTTATTAACATACAATCTGTGATTTGCTTCAGGGGTACAGGTCTGTCAGTCCTCAGTCTTACACAATTCACAACACTAATCACAGCACATACCCTCCCCAATATCCATCATCCTATCCCCCCTCACCCCCAGCAACTCTCAGTTTGTTTCTTGAGATTAAGAGTCTCTTACGGTTTGTCTCCCTCCCTGGTCCCATCCTGTTTCATTTTGTCCCCCCTCCTCTCCTCCCGCAATCCCCTGCCCTGCCTCTCAAATTCCTCATATCGGAGAGATCATATGATAATTGTCTTTCTCTGATTGACTTGTTTCACTTACCATGATACCCTCTAGCTCCATCCTTGATATTGCAAATGGCAAGTTTCAGTTTTTTGATGGCTGCATAGTTTTCCAGTGTATATATATATACCACATCTTCTTTATCCATTCATCTGTTGACAGACCTCTAGGTTCTTTCCATAGTTTAGCTATTGTGGACATTGCTGCTATAAACACTGGAGTGCACATGCCCCTTCTGTTCACTACATTTGTATCTTTGAGGTAAATCCCTATAGTACAATTGCTGGGTCCTAAGGTAGCTCTATTTTCGAAATTTTGGGGAACCTCCATTCTGTTTTCCAGAGTGGGTGCACCAGTTTGCATTCCCACCAACAGTGTAAGGGGGTTCCCCTTTCTCCGCATCCTTGTCAACATGTGTTGTTTCCTGATTGGTTAATTTTGGCCATTCTGACTGGCATGAGGAGGTATCTCACCGTGGTTTTGATTTGTATTTCCCTGATGCCGAGTGATGTTGAGCACTTTTTCATGTGTCTGTTGGCCATTTGGATGTCTTCTTAGCAGAAATGTCATTCATGTCTTCTGCCCATTTCTTGATTGGATTATTTGTTCTTTGGGTGTTGAGTTTGATGAGTTCTTTATAGAGTTTGGATACTAGCCCTTTATCTGATATGTCAATGGCAAATATCTTCTCCCATTCTGTTGGTCGTCTTTTGGTTTTGGCATTTTGATAAGGATTGTAATCTCTCTGTAGATTACTTGGAGTAGTATAGACATTTTAAAAATATTTGTTCTTCCAATCCATAAGCATGGAATCTTTCCATTTATTTCTGTCATCTTCGGTTTCTTTCATCAGTGTTTTACAATTTTCAGAGTACAGGTCTTTTACCTCCTTGGTTAAGTTTATTCTTAGGTATTTTATTTTTTTTAAGATTTAATTTATTTATTTGACAGAGATCACAAGTAGGCAGAGAGGCAGGTGAGGAGAGAGAGGTAGCAGGCTCCCTGCTGAGCAGAGAGCCTAATGTGGGGCTTCATCCTGGGACCCTGGGATCATGATCTGAGCCGAAAGCAGAGGCTTGACTCACTGAGCCTATTCTCAGATATTTTATTATTGGATATTATAATTATATTGGTATTATAGTATTATATTGATTTTATATAGGTGTATATTAGGTGTTATAAATGGACCTATTTTCTTAATTTCTTTTTTTACTTCATCATTAGTGTATAGGATTGAAATGGATTTCTGCATGATTATTTTGTATCCTGTAACCGTACTAAATTCATTTGCTACTATTTCTAATAATCTTTTGGTAGAGTTTTGGGGTTTTATATATATAGTAGTGTCATCTGAAAATAGTGAAAACTTTACTTCTTCCTCACCAATTTTGATGCCTTTTATTTCTTTTTGTTGTCTGCTTGCTGTGGCTAGGACTTTTAGTACTACATTGAATGAAAGTGATGAGAATGGATAGCCTTTTCTTGCTCCTGATCTTAGGGGGAAATCTTTCAGTTTTTCATCATTTAGTATGATGTTAACTATGGGTTTTTCATATATGAATTTTATTATGTTGAAGTATGTTCCCTCTAAACCTACCTTGTTGAAGGTTTTTTTTTTATCATGGATAGATGTACTTTGTCAAATGTTTTTTCTGCATCTATTGATATGATCATATAGTTTTTATTCTTTCTCTTCTTCAGTTGGCAAATATTTGTTGAGGATTTTTACACCAATGTTCATCTGAGATATTGGTCTATAATTCTCTCTCTTTCTCTCTTTTTGTAGTGTCTTTATCTGGCTTTGGTGTCAGGGTAATGCTGACCTCATAGAATAAATTTAGAAGCTTTCCTTCTTCTTCTATATTTTGGAATAGTTTGAGAAGAATAGATATGAACCCTTTTATTTAAAAAAATATGTGTTTATTTATCTGAGAGAGAGAGAGTGAAAGCATGTAAATTGGGGGAGGGGAAGAAGAAGAAGAAGAAGAAGAAGAAGAAGAAGAAGAAGAAGAAGGAGAAGGAGAAGGAGAAGGAGAAGGAGAAGGAGAAGGAGAAGGAGAAGGAGAAGGAGAAGGAGAAGGAGAAGGAGAAGGAGAAGGAGAAGGAGAAGAAGAAGGAGAAGAAGAAGAAGAAGAAGGAAGAGAGAGAGTCTCAAGCAGACTCCTCGCTGAGCAGGCCACAGGACATGGGGCCCCATGTAATGACCCTGCGATCATGACCTGATCTGAAACCAAGAGTTGGATGCTCAACTAGTTGAGCCACTTAGGTGCCCTGAACCCTTCATTAAATGTTTGGTAGAAGTCATCTATGAAGCCATCTGGATCTGAATTTTTGTTTGTTGGGAGTTTTTTGATTACTAATTCAATATCATTGCTGGGAATCATTCTGTTCAAGTTTTCTATTTTTTGCTGAATCCTGATTCAGTTTTGGGAGGTTAAATGTTTCTAGGAATTCATCCATTTCTTTTAGGTTGTCCAATTTGTTAGCATATAATTATTCATAATATTCTCATAATTGTATTTCTGTGGTGTTTTTATTTCTCCTGTTTCATTTCTGATTTTGTTTTGAGCCCCCCCCCTTTTTAAATAAGCCTGACTAAAGGTTTATCAATTTCATGGGTCTTTTCAAAAAACCATCTCCTGGTTTCATCGATCTGTTCTATTGTTTCTTTCAGTTTCTATTTTGTTCATTTCTGATTTCATCTTTATCATTTCCTTCCTTCTTCCTTTAGATATAAGGTTAGGTTGTTTATTTGAGATTTTAAAAATTTAATTCTTTAAATTAACATATAATGTATTATTTGCCCCCAGGGGTACAGGTCTGTGAATCATCAGGCTTACACACTTCACAGCACTCACCATAGCACATACCCTCCCCAATATAACCAAACCACCCTCTCCATACACCCCTCCCCCCGCAACCCTCAGTTTGTTTTGTGAGATTAAGAGTCTCTTATGGTTTGTCTTCTTCCCAATCCCATCTTGTTTCATTTTTTCCTTCCCTACCTCCAAACCCCCACTTTGCCTCTCAAATTCCTCATATCAGGAAGAGCATATGATAACTGTCTTTCTCTGATTGACTTATTTCACTCAGCATAATACCTTCTAGTTCCATCCACGTCATTGCATATGGCAAAATTTCATTTCTTTTGATGGCTGCATAGTATTCCATTTTATATATATACAGCACATCTTCTTTATCCATTCATCTGTTGATGGACATCTAGGTTCTTTCCATAGTTTGGCTTTTGTTGACATTGCTGCTCTAAACATTTGGATGCACGTGCCCCTTCAGATGACTACATTTGTATCTTTAGCGTATATAGCCAGTAGTGCGATTGCTGGGTCATAGGGTAGCTCTATTTTCAACTTTTTGAGGAACCTCCATGCTTTTTTCCAGAGTGGCTGCTCCAGCTTGCATTTCCACCAATAGGGTAGGAGGGTTCCTCATTCTCCACATCCTTGCCAGCATCTGTTGTTTCCTGACCTGTTAATTTTAGCCATTCTGACTGGTATGAGGTGGTATCTTATTATGGTTTTGATTTGTATTTCCCTGATGCTGAGCGATGTGGAGCACTTTTTCATGTGTCTGTTGGCCATCTGGATGTCTTCTTTGCAGAAATGTCTGTTCATGTCCTCTGCCCATTTCTTGATTGGATTATTTGTTCTTTGGCTTTTGAGTTTAAAAGTTCTTTATAGATTTTGGATACTAGCCCTTTATCTGATATGTAGTTTGCAAATATCTTCTATTTGAGATATTTCTTGCCTCTTAAGGTAGGCATGTATTGCTATAAACTTCATCTTAGAGCAGCTTTTGCTACATCCCAAAGATTTGGACCACTGTATTTTCATTTTCATGTATTTTTCTTTTTCTTCTTTTATTTCTTGTTTGATCATTCATTGTTTAGTAGCATGTTACTTAATCTCTATATATTTGTGTTCTTTCAAGATATTTTCTTGTGATTGATTTCTAGCTCCATAGCATTGTGGTCAGAGAAGATTCATGGTCTGACTTCTATCTTTCTGAATTTGTTGAGGCTTGTTTTGTAGCCTAATATATGATCTGTTCTGGAGAATATTCCAAATAAACCTGAAATAGGCACTGCAGTGGAATATATCATGCTACTCTCTTCTGGCCTGCAAAATTCTTCTGAGAAATTAGTTGGTAGTGTTATAGGGTTTCCCCTTGTGTGTAATTGTTATAGGGTTTCCCCTTGTGTGTAATTGCTTTCTTTTCCTTTGTTGCTTTTAATGTTCTCTCTTTATTGCTACTTTTTGCCATTTTGATTGCCATGTATCTCTCCCTGGTGTGGATCTCCCTGGGTTGGTTTTGTTTGGGGCTTTTTGTGTCTCCTGGATCTGGATTTGTATTTCCTTCCCCAGATTTGGGACTTTGTCAGCTCTTATTTCTTCAAATAAATTTTTTGCCCCCTTTTCTCTCCTCCTTCTGGCATTCCCATAATGTAATGCTATTATACTTGGTGTTGTTGCTGAGTTTCCTTAATCTATTTTCATTTTTTATTCTTTTTTCTCTCACCTGCTCAGCTTGACTACTTTTCATTATTCTATCTTCCAGGTTGCTGATCCATTCTTCTGCTTCCTCCAGTCTACTATTTATTTGCTGTAATGTATTTTTTTAAGATTTTATTTATCTATTAAAGAGAGAGGGGGAGAGAGCATGAGAGGAGTGTGCAAAGGGTGAAGGAGAATCAAACTCCCTGCTGAGTGGGGAGCCCAATGAGGGGCTCTATTCTATAACCTTGAGATCATGACCTGAGCCAAAGGCAGTTAACTGGGTGAGCCACCCAGGAAACTCTACTATATGTATTTTTCATTTCAGTTATTGAGTTCTTTATCTCTGATTGTTTTTTATGTTTTATGTTTCTTATGTTTTATCCTTTGCTAAGGATCTTACTGAGGCCTGCCACTCTTCTCAAGTCTAGTGAGTATCTTTATACTAATTACTTTATATTCTCTATTGAACATATTACTTATCTCTGTTTCATTTAGCTCTTTTGTTATGATTTTGTCTTGTTTTTTCATCTGGGACATACTCCATTCTCTCATTTGGCCCACCTCTCTGTGTCTGTTTCTGTGTGTTAAGAAAGTCACCTATATTTCCTGCTCTTGAAAATAGTGGTCTTAGGAAGAAGAGGTCTTGTAGGACCTCTTGTAGGACCTTGTGCAATGTTTCCTGTTCATCAGAACCTAGCATATCAGGGGTGTCTCCAATGCATATTGCATGTGCCCTACTGTTGTGATTGAGTTGCATTTGCCTTCAGTTTGGTTGTCTGCAATAACTCTCTACCTATTGTGAGTACTGTTTGGTCCCTGTGTTGTTAGTGAGTCAGTCTGGGGCTGCCTAGGGCTTGAGTTGAGTCAGACCAGGCAATTGCCAAAACTGCAGTAGCACCAAACTGCTGTTCACTTTGTCTGTGTTGTTCCCCAAGAAGCTTTTGTTGGCAGGGAGTTCCTGCAGTTAGATCAGATGTCAGCCCCCAGCCTACTGCTGGGGTCACTCTCTGACTGGTGTGTGTGGTTATATTCTGCTCTCCTCAGGTAGTCACTTTGGAGTGGTGCTGGCCCTTGTTGGTGCTGCTTGCACACTGCCAGACTTGTGGTACTTCTTTGGATGGATTCCTGCCAGTGGTTTGCTAGAGGGGTATGTCCATAGGAAAACACAGTGGCTGGCTGGGTACATGGTGCCAGCAAGGTATGCACAGATTCGATATGTGATGGGGACTTGCAGCTACCCAGGAAAATATCTGCTGAGGCTGGGATGGAGAGGGTGTTTCCATAGGAGAATGAAGGGGTTGGGTAGTGCAATTAACAAGGAGGTGGAAAGTGTTCATGCTGTGCTGGTTCCCATGCCTGTAGGCTGGTAGGCAGGGGAGGAAAATGGCCCTTGCCAGCTCTTTTGTTCTTGGGGATGTCTCTCATAGATCCATGTCTCTGCAGCATATACGTTGATATTAGTAAATAAATCTCCTTCCCTGGTGTTTTCCAAACTGCTGCTTCTATGCTATATCTCAGCAGGGCTGTTTGTTATGCTTTCTCTTTAAAGGCAGTTCCCTACTGCCCTCTAGTCTCCCAGGTCCAAGCCTGCTGATTTTTAAAGTTCCATGTATTAGGCTCCCTGATTGTAAGAACTTGCAAAGTTAGGACCCTCTTGTTTTCAAAGCCAACTGTAATGGAGATGCGTCTTCCCAGTGGGGGGTCCTCTGTACCTTAGGTGCCTGTTAAAGGGTCTGGTCCTTTTGCCTCTTTAAGCCCTAGGCATCCCTCCCTGCTGTGGACAGTCTTGTGGCTCACTTTGACTCCCAACTATGTCTCTGCCCTTCCTACCCTCTTTGATATGGCCTCTTCTCTACATCTTATTTTGGAAAACCTGTCCTGCCAGTCTTTGGGTCATCTTCTGGGTTATATACTGATGTGAGTGTTATCTAAGTGCATTTGTGGGAGGAGGCTCCACACTCGGCATGGGGTCTGTTTGTCCCTCTGCTGCTCCGCCTGCTCACTCCATCTCTTTATGTCTCTAGCTCTAAAATAAATGAATAAATAAAATCTTTTTTAAAAAATGGGGTAATGACAATTATGTCCAAGTCTCTTCCCAAATATGCTGGAATGTTAAAGCATTCTATTCCTCAAAGTTTGCCAACTTGTCTACAGAATAGTGTATATATTGCATATGACAATCTAAGTTACTAGGGAAAAAATGAAGCTCTAGTGCCAATAATGTATAATAGTTAAACTGGGAATAGAAAAATCAATAAAAATAAGGATGTCAGTTTATAACAACACTAATTATAGTCATTTATTCAAGCTCCTCGCCATTCAGCCTTCATTATGTTGCAAATTATTAATTATTACACATCAGTAAATATATGACCTATAAACTTGTCTCTTTAATTGACTAATTTATCCCTATAAATTAAATTATACTTAACCCACACACTTCAGGCTGATGTGGCAGGTTTGTCTACTCAAATTTTTAAAAATTATCAGAACTATTGCTCATATTCCAACATTCTCTGTGTGACCTTGGGGTATTCATTTAATCCTTCCAGTCTTCCTTTTCCTCACGTGAAAATAACAGCTAAATTAGATGATGCCTAAGATCTACTGTAGCTCTAATAGTCATGAATCTAAATTTATTTAGACATGCACAATTTCATGTATATGCAGGGAGTAAGAAATTATGTAAATACATGACTTAAAATCTGATTCCCTCATTTAGGAGGGAGGACAATGATTTTAATTTTCTGAATATTGAGAATGAAATGAGTGGAGGCTCCCAATGGAGCTATTCCATAAAAAATAATAAAATGAGGTCTTCTGATTTTGGTGGTGGGGGTGTGGAGGAGAGATCGCAAATTTAAAAATGTTCTTAGTAATAAAAGCTGAACAAACAAACAGGGCATAATTTAACTCCTGGATGAATCTACTCTTGATACATCTTAGATAATAAAATAGAAAGGTAATATAATGGTCACAGACATGTTTATAGAGATGCTTATGTCAGGTTCTAACTCAGTCGTAAAAATGAGAAACCAAGGAAGGTCTCCAGGAACTTCAAAGAGGTCCTTAAAGCTACCCAGTGATTATATTATACTTTCTTGGTCCAGTAATTCTTAAATGTGGGTTTGTCAGCTGGGATATGGGGCACATATCCCTAGGCCTAGGACCGGTCCTACTGCAGCAGCTTGGCCCTCCGTATTGCTTTACTTCTTTATTTGGTGGTGACACACACCAAAGGTTGAGAACTGTTGCTCTGATCTGTTTGCACTTCTTTCCCCCTTGAACAGTGGTTCTCAACGTTTTCTGAAAATTAGAATGACCTGTGGGGCTTTTAGAAATACCAACACCTTGTTTTGGGGAAGGTGGCAGAGTAGGAGTTGTGTATACAGTATGTACACCGCCCCCCCCCCTCCCCCAGTTCTGTGGACAAGTTTGCAAGCATTGAGGAACAGAATGCTTTTGCACCCCAGCATATTTGGGAAGACTCAGACATAATCGTCTCTAGCCCACTTTTTAAAAAAAAAAGATTTTATTTATTTATTTTAGAGACAGAGATAAAGAAAGAGAGAGTGAACGGGGGCAGGGGCAGAGGGACAAGCTGACTCTGTGCTGAGTGCAGAGCCTAATGCGGGTCTCAGTCTTAGAACTCTGAAATCATAATCTGAGCTGGAAACAAGAGTAGGACGCTTAACCAGCTGAGCCCCAGGTACCCCTACCCGGTTTGTTCTCTCTCTTTTCTCCGCCTCTCTTCCTTACTCCTCAAAGCTACAGTGTCTTGGCTTCTTTTAAAATAGGAGATGAGTGCTTGTAAGTAAACAACCCTAGCATCCTTAGCGTTTGGATCAATAGCCCTTTCAAAACATTTGCTGAATTCTCTCCAAGGGAGGTAGAGTGCCGGAAGCCATACTGGGCAGAGAATTCTGAAAATAAGGTCTGTTTCGAGCACTCCGTTGTCCTCCACTCCCCCTGTGACCCTCTCTTTCCTGTCTCCCGACAAGCACAGAGAGCCTGCATGCTACCTGCTGCTCACTTAGCCTTCCTTCCCAGGGACTCTCCTGCCAGGCCTGCCCTGTTACTTACTTCTCTCAGGAAACCAAGCATCTGATAATTAGGCAAACTAAAATGTTCATATGCTGAAGAGTGACCCCATGATTTTAGGATCTTTCTACTGCACGTAGGAAAAGCTGGTTGTGAACAGCTTAAGCCACAAAGGAAAAAGGTACTTAGTGGAAGGAAGATGAATGAACGGGCGTCTCTGAGAATTTAAGAGTCGCATCACTTAGTCCTGGGAAGTTCAGGAAAGTGTAGGCAGTGTACTTGAACCTTATCTGAGTTCCTGACTTTAAGATGACTCAGCTCTGTGTGTGTGTGTTGGAGCTGGCTCAAAGTGGCTTGGGAGAACCCAATGTTACATTTTCAGGAGTTTTGCAAACCAGATGATAGTATATTAGTAGCTGGAAATTGGCCACAATGTATGAACACCAAGGAAATCATCAAAAGCTACAAACACCATTACTGTCTGTCAGCTCTAATTTTGTTCCAAGCTTCCAATTTTAAAGAGAGGTTGTTGGAATAACGTGGTCGAGGCATCCATTTCTCACGTATGGCCATGAGCACAGGGTTAGAATATAGGGGATTTTGATGAATGAGGGCAGCAACCCAGAGGGCTTTCTACACAGCTACTGTCCCTTTTTCAGATAATATATTTGCACATTCACCAGGGTTAAGCCATTAGGAAATTAGGAGATATGACTGGTGCTCTTGGTGGGAGCAAATTTACGAACCCAGCCATGACTGATGGATCCTGCAGCTATCCCAGTAGGACACAGCAGCCTGCATGTCATAATCCCTTGGGACCTTTAAAAATAGACACATACTAGGGCCCCATCAGACAGAGATTCGGCTTTAACTGAGTTTCAGTAGGTTTTAAAAGCACCAATGAGGTGACAATAGTTAACAATACTGTTTTGTGCGTCTGACAGTGGCTAAGAGAGTAGATCTCAAAAGCGTTCATCACAAGAATAAAAAATTGTAATTCTATGTGGTGATAGATGTTTACCCAACTTATGGTGGTAATCATGTCACAATATACACACGCATCAAACCTTTAGGTTACATCCCTATTCTAATCTGATGTTATGCATCAATCATATCTCAATTTAAAGGATAAAAAGCCACCCCCATGTAATTCCAGTGTGCAACCAGGGTTGCAAAAAACAAAGATTATGAGTTGACATCATAAGGGTCTTGGGAGGACCTTTACACTGTAATATATGGCAGACTTCAATTTTACATTGTTACAGACTCCGAAGTGGACCCTGATTGGTCGTGGAAAAGGAGGAAAGAGTGAAAATAAAGCAGTCAAGGTGTCCAGGGTCAGGGGCAGCCTCTCCCTCTGGAGAATGAGAAAGAGTTTAATTTGGGGTTGATAACTGAAGAGAGATGTCTCTAGGAACGTGGCAGTGATGTGTCGGGTACCCTGTTGGGGTTAATAAGTCAAAGTTAAAAGTTTTGAGACAGATGGTGCAGATTAGAGAGTTTTCATGATTGGAAAGATAGGAGTTCTTAAGAATGCATATGAGCAGCCTTTACTCATTTATTGATTCCATTCTTTCTTTCAGGCAGCAATTATTAATTGAGCAAGTATTATATGCAAGGTACTGTGTTAGGCTACAGATGCAAGGGTTCCCACGATACTTTCAGGTTGGATGATGTGCTGCAATAACTCATAGAACTCAGGAAAAGTACTGCACTTAAATTATAGCTTTATTGTAAAGGGTGAAAATCAGGAACAGCCAAACACAAAGAATCCCATGGGCGAGGTTTGAGAGGGTTCTGACGTGAGCCCCTAGGCACCCTCAGTACGTCTCACTATCCTGACACACTGATGCATCTCACTGACCAGCGAGCTCACCATCTCCTCTACATCCAGAGCTTTTCCTGGAGTTTTATTACACCATGTGTTTCTTTTGGGCGGGGAGTGGCTGGGAACGTGAGACTGATGGGGAAGGCTGGAAAATGACAATGCGGGACCATCTAGAATGTGCTGATATATATGTCCTGAAGGTGATGAAAGCATTTTAAGAATAACGTCATATAATAAAGAATTTGGCCAGTTTTTGTCCCTGGTTCCTGAGAGATAACCTCTAAATCTGTGTTCAGTATTCATAGTGAACCCCTTGGACCATTCCTGAGTTTATGTTAATGAGATACAGGCTGTGAACCCGAAAAAACACCCATGTCATTAGAGCTTAGAGCTTAGAGCCACATGATATCAGCCTGACCTCTGAGGACAGAAGTGGGCTGGAGATTGACTTCTGTCACTTGAGTGGATGATTCAATGATACCTTAGTAATAAAACACGGGGCTTGATCCCAGGTCCCTGGGATCATGACCTGAGCTAAAGGCAGACGCTTAGCCAACTGAGCCACCCAGGCACCCCCCCCCCCATGAGTTACTTTAATGTATAATCGAACCTGACCGTGTTGTGGGAAGCCCTGAATTTGTAGCCGGCTTGTCAGAAGTGTAGGTGATGGGGAATCCCTAAACTTGCAACTGAGGTCTGAAGTAAGGGCTGTTCTGTGGGAGGCTGTGCCCTTGACCTATGAATTCTGCACATATTCCGGGTAGTTGGTGTAAGAATTGCAATGCAAATAAGTGTGTGTGTGTGTGCACGCACACACACGTGTGCATGTGTGTGTTATGGCTGGTGATTTGCTCAGTTCTCCTCCCGTGTTGCTGTTTTAGGCTCCAACTTCAATCTCTCAGTTCCTCATAGAAATCTTTCTAGCCCGTTGAAAGCAGAGGTTGTAGCTTATTACTTGTGTCCCCAAAGGCTTTCATTTTCTTCTCTGTTCCGACGTTTACCCAATGTATTGAAATGATTGGTTCGCATGGCTGAATCAATCCCTGCACTCATCACCCTTGAGGACAAGGAGTTTGTCTGATTCTTCTTAAAGTCTTCAGGCCCCAGCCCACGCCCTGAATAAAGGAGTAAATGAATGAGTGACTGTTCAGGTGGAACGCTGGAGAGGGACCTCAGCAGTTTTTATAGCTTCTTAGGTGGCTTCATGCCATTGTCACAGATGGACTTTGAGAGGAAATAAGTGGACAGCAATGAGGAAGTAATACAGCAGGGCAACTGTCCCATAAGTTTAAGAATTCAAGTTGCAAGGCAGTAACTGTTGTATTACTAAAATGCATATGGATAAAGGTATACATCTGAGCCCCCGTGCTTCTCAAAACTAGGAAGAAGGGCAACCTAGATCAAAGTGTGTTTCTTAAATTGTAATCCTTAGCCTCCTGGCATTGGAACACTCCCAAGGACTGCCAGATCCATCTCAAGAGCTGGTCCACCTCGGACTTACTCAGTCTGAGCCTTTGCCTGGAATGGGCAAAGAATATATATTTTTTTTTCTGCAACCGGGACAGTCCACATAACAATCTAGACATGTGTGTATTTGTAGAACCAGACATCTGCAGACAGCTGTGGATTATTCCTGGCCTACCAATGCTCTTTAACTGCTTTGCTGTGTCCTATAAAATCATTTTGAAATACTATATGTCTCTTTAATATTTAGAAAATTTAAATCTACCCCTAAATTTTAAATATCTAAAATACCAAGGTAGTTTTTAATGGTTACAAATGATGTAAATTTTGGCATGTTGTAAATATCGACATTTAAAATTCCTATATTACATTTTAAAAAATGTCTAGTAGAATATGAATGCCGTAAAGATTTGATATCTAGCATATTTGTACTATAAGATGAACATGTTCTTTTTAAATAGCTGGAAATTTCTCCTTCCTCCCCCCTTAACTTCCTTCCTCCATCTTTAACCTAATACATTCTATGATTGAAAGGCTTTACAATACCATAATTTCCTGAAACAAAAATATGCATATAAATGGAAATATAAACGAACATTTAATTTCCAATGACCATAAGGCTTAAATAATTTAAGATTTTTTTTTTAAGGCTTAAGTAATTAAAAAATCTTCTGGCTGGCCCTATCATTTTAATCATAACCAGTGCACCATTGATCAAAACAACAAAAATATATTATAAGTTTTGATGATTAAATTATTTAACATTATGCATCTATTAAGGAGATGAGTCTTATTCTTCAGGCACCGCATCTCTGTGTGACTATTACTAGAATGAGTCAGGATTCAGTATCAATTTTATTTCCATTTTGAATTACTTTTATATAAGTGCTGAAAAACTTTGTTCCCATAAGTTATTGGTGGAGAGTCCTGAGTTTTGTTCTTGCAATGTCACTCAATTACTCAATTCTTTGAACTCCTTGCCATTTAGATGCCAAAAATCACCTAGCAATGTATCAGTCAGAAGTATTTTTAATTATCTAGTACCTAGATTTGGCTTTAATTTTATTGCAAGCAAAGATTTAGAAATCATTTTCAAATGAAGAAGGATTTGTTACCCAATCTTTAGAGGCCTTCACTTTCTCAATATCAACATAAATAGTTCACCTTTCTCTTTATTTGCATCATGGAGGTTTTCTCAATGGAGGGATTGCTTCATAGTAAGAACAGCCATGGAGAAAGGTTGGCTTTTTTTTTTTTTTTCCATAAAGTGAAAGCAAAGGTGGAAAGGAGATCCTGTATCACCCCAACCCCCAGGGTTGTTCTCAGACCCTGTTTGGATAGGGTACATATGTAGCTGAGGCTCTGAAACTGATCACCTAGGGGCCACCAGTCTTCCTGGGTGTCCCTTAGGTCGTCTTTGTATGTTCCCAGAGATCTGATTATTCCTTGTGGAGACGCTGACCTACTTATTGAGATTTGTGGTAACTAACAATTAGGATGGGCCTTCCTTATTTGCGAGCCTTGCTACTCTGGCTTTTTTTTTTTTTTTTTAAGATTTTATTTATTTATTTATTTGACAGATAGAGATCACAAGTAGGCAGAGAGGAAGGTAGAGAGAGAGGGGGAAGCAGGCTCCTCACTGAGCAGAGAGCCCGATGCGGGACTCGATCCCAGGACCCTGAGGTCATGACCTGAGCTGAAGGCAGCAGCTTAATCCACTGAGCCACCCAGACGCCCAGTACTCTGGCTTTTGAAGTATTTATTCATGTTGCTACAACTGAGTTTAGTTCTCATAGTGCAGTTTAAATACTTTTTAAAAGATTTCATTTATTTATTTGACAGCAAGAGAAAGAGCAGAAGCAGGGAGAGTGGGAGAGGGAGAGGCAGGCTCCCTGTTGAGCCTGATGGGGGTGCTCAATCCCAGGACCATAGGATCACGACCCAAGCCAAAGGCAGATGCCCAACTGACTGAGCCACCCAGGTGCCCCTCATAGTATAGTTTAAAACAGGGTTTTATTGGAAAAACATGGTTATATAGGAAAAACACACTGTAGACTTAGACTTTAAAATCAGACACATAGAGATAATAAATAACCAAATAATCAGCATTAATTTTTTAAAGCATCTGGCATTGCTTTACATTATTCCATACAAATAAGTTTTCTCTACTTAGGGATATTCCATTTTATTGTTGCTGTGAAATGATATTTGACGGGAAATTCTGACCCCAGGGTTGGTATTTGAGACTAGCATTTGAGCTTCTATCTGGCTTTCATTTGTGTTTTTCAAGATCCCTGTACTGATTTGTGCATTTAATGGGACAGTGTCCTGTCCTCTGTGTCCTCAGGGAATTTGACAGGTCCCGAGGACCCCATCATGTGATAAGAATCACTCAGCAAGTTTCAGAGTAGTTTCAAAGTGGCATGTGTCATAACCTACTTGGCAACGCCAATTATCCTTGAAACTCCTGGGTCAGTCAACGGAAGGGTTTCACCTTTCTCAAGAGGCAATGTCATAATTTTACATCAAGCCACAATGTCATAATGATATATTTTTCACTGATACCAAAGCTATCTTTTCAACCACCAGTATATTCCTAACAGCCCTGTAGTGTTCCTTAAGATCTGGAAGGGCTCAGCACACAGGATTTACTAAAATAAAAAACCCTATTTCTACTGGTTCTAAACTGGTTATGTGCTTAAGAGTTACAAAAAGAGTCCTTTTTAAAAAAATTTTTATTTATTTATTTGAAAAAGATAGAGATAGAACACAATTGCAGGTGGGAGGCTCAGAGGGAGAGGGAGAAATAGATTCCCTGCTGAGCAGGAAGCCCAGCCCTGGGGCTCCATCCCAGGAAGGACCCCAGGATCATGACCCAAACTGAAGGCAGCCATGCTGCCTTCTACTACAAACCCATGAGTTAAACATGTTGACAAACTATCCACGTATTCTAGCAAAATGAAAATGGATTTATTGAAGAAGATTCTTGTGACAGTGAGGTCATCAGAAACATTTTTCTTTCATCAAACCTCACTTTAATTGTAGATGTAGTTGAATTCCCGAACCAAAAATCCAATGCTACTCACAAGTTAGGGCAACGCTTTATCCATTCTATGGAGATATACCTAAGATTTCAAGTTAATGTTGAAAGTATCCTCCTTTGTTTGCAGATACGAAGACAGAGATGTATGGACAGAAGACACAGAAGACACATAGGGTGTTGCAATTGGAAAAAGAAAGTCCTGTCAATGAATTTGTATACTGTTTTCCTAGGCAAGGTGAGGTCAGGAGCCATGTGACTAAATTCTTTTTATTTTGTTGTCTTCTCAGTCTCTAAAGTAGTGATCTATGTATAGTAGTACCTCATTGAGCCAACATTTTGAACTGACTTTAGAATGGAGTTCATACTTCTTAAAACATTTATGTATTTTCCATCTTGTAAAATATGGTTTAGAGAAAGGAGAGCTTGCAGTTCTTGAGTGAAAAATGGAAACTTAGAAATTTTAGGGCAGAAAATTTAGGGTAGGGCCCTAGGTATTATCTAGAAGAGTGGTTTCAAATTTTTTTTAGAATCTGAGAAACTCCTTTTCCCAAATTCACGAGTTTGATATCAGTAAACAAAATTGACACTTCCCAATCACTTTATAAGGAAGATCTATGTGATCAAAACACATAGGAATGAACATGGACTCTTGAAGTTTAGGATCCCGTTTTTTAGAGAGGCGTCATGGAACATAAAGAGATTGTCAATTTGACAAAAGCAATCCTAAAAATGTCACCATTTACAGGTTGAATAATGCAATCAATAATTTTAGCTTCAAAGTATTTATTGGTTCCGAACCTAATTAGCCTAAAGGAACTGTGAATTCAATTCAAGTGTATGCAAGAGTATTTCTATCAAGAAATCTAAAACTTTGGGGCACCTGGGTGGTTCCGTGGATTAAAGGCTCTGCCTTCAGATCAGGTCATGATCCCAGGGTCCTGGGATTGAGCCCCACATCGGGCTTTCTGCTCAGCAGGGAGCCTGCTTCCCCCCCCCCTCTCTCTGCCTGCCTCTCTGCCTACTTGTGATCTCTCTCTCAGATAAATAAATAAAATCTTAAAAAAAAAAATCTAAAACCCAAGATATTTGTTGCATCATTCTTCCTTTGTATATTTAAAGTCATCTGTTACATATAGCACATTTTCAGAGACTAAATGTATTTTACAAATCCTATCTATTTTTATAAAGATGATATATTTTTATGTATAAAAAAATCACAAAATGACACAGTTGGAAAGGACCTGGAAATAATTTCCTCAGATTCTTTAAGTTCTACACATTGCTCATTTAAGAGGAAGACTGTAAGGATTTTGGTGAAACAATCTAAACATAACACCCTACTATATTCTTATATTTTTTTCTCAGTCTTTCACAGCGGTTGTATTCACACCCAATTCTATTGAACTTTATTAAGATTTTCCAAAATAATCAGCTTTATCTTCATAGATGCAACAACAACTTCCCTTTACTACTCATTGTTTCATCACACTTCAACAACCTAACTACACCAAGGACACAACTGACATTAACAGGTAGGGAACAAACACAACTAACTCCTGGCCAGCATTTACCTCAGCTGGGAGCACACAGTTCTCTGGCACACCAGGACCAAGTTTGCTGTGAGGTCTTATCAGTCAACATGTTTTCCAGAGGGACGAGAAAGCTTGGCTTAATCCAGAAATCAGTTTTTGTACCCAATTACTGTACAATCGGTATGTTAGGTGGAACTCTTGTTTAAGCAAATTTACTCTTTACCCATACCATTCCTGAATGTTCGACCCCATGGAGCTGGCTGACAGGTGCCATGGTTCTGGTTATTCAGAGAAGAGAAAAAATTCTAATTACTTCCATCTCAAAATATTCTCACTGCTTTTGTCATATAGAATGGTTTGCTGTAATAATAAGTGAAAAAAACCTTGAAATTCATTCAAAGCTATAGCTCTCCTCAACCTTAGCTTGATCTTGCTTCAAGAGACAAATCTGCAGGGGGAAAAGAGGTGGGCACAGGCTAGCTGCTTTGAGAGAAGCATGTTTCACATCTACCTCAGCTAAGCCTAGATTCTGGAGGAAGCAACTGTAGCATTTCCCTGACCAAATGTTATTCCAACGACTGATGGGACAGAAAAGGACACTGTAGGCTATATCGAACTGATGTGACTTGAGAGAGGCTACACGTTCACATTTTGCAATGAGACCCTCTGGGACCAGGTACCGGGGGGTATTGATCCAACTAGGAAATGGAAGGAAAGCAGCCATTGCACAAACTGCAGACTGGCTTTATAACCTATAAAAGGAATGTCCTCCTTGTCTTTCCAAAGTGTATTTGCATGCCGAGGACAGATTTGGAGGATCCAGAATGACTATTTCTAAAAAGAATGTCATTACTATGGCTGAAGCTCCCTCTACCAGAGGCAACTGTTACCCTGAATTTTGTTTGTTGTTCTCTTGCTTTTAAGCTTGGGAACACATATACTACATAAGCATTTATTCCTAAATAACATATTGTAATTCATTTTGTTTTGTTTTGTTTCTGCATTTGTTTGCTTGTTTGTTTATTTATTTATTTTAAGGTAGATTCCATGGCCAGTGTGGAGCCCACTGCTGAGCTTGAACTCAAGACCCTGGGATGAAGACCCCAGCTGAGATCAAGAGTCAGAGGCTTAACCTACTGAGCCTCCCAGGTGCCCTGAGGTTTTTGTTTCAGAACTTACATTATTAGTATCCCATTACATATTATCTTTTGCTACATTATTTTGCTGAATATTATATTTGTGAGATTTGTCTATACCAGTGCACACAGCAACTGTCCATTTATTTTTCCTGCTCTATGTTGTGTTCGATTATATGAATATCGCATTTTGTTGATGAACACTTGGATTATTTCTAGTTTTTAGTTATCACCATACTGCAATGAATATCTTGGCACATGTCTCCGGGTACCTACTGCTACGGTTTCCTGAAGTTACGTACCTGGATGAGGGTAGAGGGTTATATACACATCATCTTCCATTCCAGAGTCAATTTGAGGCCTCAGATGATGTTATGGAAATCATTCCCTTCTTCAAGTATCAAAATCGTCCTCTTTTTCCAGGGTATCCTTGAGGAACTCAAGCTCGCTGGCAGTCTGCATGGGCTGTTTTCCTTCCTGATTTATCTTTCCTCCTGGGATGCTGTCTTTGTGAGACAGGGATTCCTGGGGTCCCCACCTCTAAAGGGCCAGGACCCCAACTTCTTTGAGATTTCTTTCAAAAGGATCTTGAATGTCACTCCTTGACATCTTGTTACTTCTTTGATGCATTGGGTAAGATTCTTTTCAAACACTTTCAAGCTTTTTTCATGGTCACTGGGAGAATTGGTCCAATTTACCTAGTCTTCCACTCACAGAAGTAGAAATTCCACACTTTCAACTTTACTAGCTAATGCCAGTTTGCTGTCTAAAAGGGTTAATCCACCCACTAACAGTGAATGGCATGTTCACTGATGAGAGATATTTACTTTTCCATGTGTCCCATTTTGTACTCTTGGCCTTTTGTGTTCTGTGAATATATTACTTATTTAAAAATACATATAAAAATTATTAAAAATATTATGAGTGAGTCATCATTAATTTGGAAGGTAGATGCCCTCAAGAAAACTAAGCCACATGTTGTAATTTCTTAACCCTGCTTCCTAGTATTTTCTTTAATTCAATATTGTGCTGATTTTTATTTCAGACAGGAAATATTTTTATACATGACAATGTCTATATTCACAGAATCTAAAATGATTAGCATCACTGGATTAGAATGGATCAAAAGATCACAGTGATGGGGTGCCTGGGTGGCTCAGTGGGTTAAAGCCTCTGTCTTCGGCTCCGGTCATGATCCCAGGGTCCTGGGATGGAGCCCCACATCAGGCTCTCTGCTCACTAGGGAGCCTGCTTCCCGCACTCTTTTTGCCTGCCTCTCTGCCTACTTGTGATCTCTGTCTGTCAAATAAATAAATAAATAATCTTTAAAAAAAAATAAGCCTTTAAAAAAAATCACAGTGATGAGAAGAATTCAATCAGGAAGTCTTAATGTGTATCAGAGAAATGACTAGTTCTTTTGTTGCTATGGGGAAAATGATGTTTTCAGTTCCTTTCCCATTAAGGGCATTCTTAGAGTTAGTAGAAATCAAAACAGGTCAGTATGCCAGGAGTACTCAGGCTGTAGGATACAATGTGGTAAAAAAAAAACTCAGATGAATGTTAGAAATTCACTGTATTTTATTTAGTATATGGAAAAATCTTATATGTATATGAAAAGATATTAAAAGATAAAAGAATCTTTTATCAGGGCAATGATATCTACATATATGTGTAAGTTATTTGGGATTAGACCACAAGGGACTTCAGAATTTGTTTAAAGTCCTGAAAAAGCAAAATTAAAATATCATGAAGAAGCAAACTATTAATCTTGATTGCCAGTGAGTGAGTAATTTCTTAACATCTAGATTATTATGAAGCTTATTGGCCTTCCCTCCTTCCCCAGGTGTCTAGAATTGCTGAAATGTAACATGTTTAAAACTAAGACAGATTCCCATTCATCAGAGATAATGTCAGAGTGAGCTTTGTTCTCATACTGAAGGATGGTTCTGAAAGTCTTTCACTCTCTCTTTACCCTGAAGATTCTATAATCCCCCCCAAATGATGGGTGTACCACTATTCAGGGTGTGTGGCAAAACTGCTTAATTGGAGAACCTGTCTATAATGAATAAACTAGTTATTTTTTGGAAATAGCCTACTAATGCCATTGATTCTTAGTTAATTTTTCCTCTTAATACATATTTACCTAGGTAATATTTATGATTGAGAATTTAATATTGGAAAAGACTGACACCTAATAAGTACTCAATAAATGTTTACATTATTACTATTACTAATACACATTTATACTGAATCTAGAGCCTTTTGTATTCTTAGTAATCCATTTACATTCAATAACTAGATTTCTTGGGGCACCTGGGTGGCTCAGTGGGTTAAAGCCTCTGCCTTCGGCTCAGGTCATGATCTCAGGGTCCTGGAACTGAGCACCACATCGGGCTCTCTGCTCTGCAGGGAACCTGCTTCCCCGCCTTCCCCTCTGCCTGCCTCTCTGCCTACTTGTGGTATCTCTCTCTGTCATTTAAATAAATGAAATCTTTTAAAAAATAATAACTAGATTTCTTTTTTTGAAATGTATCAATCTTTACTTTGTGGTCATAATTAAAATCTAATAACCGATAACAGATTTATAAATTAGATAATCTCAAAAGATGCAGAAAAAGCATTAGACAGAATACAACATCCTTTTATTATAAAAACCTTCAACAAATTGCATATAGAAGGAACATACCTCAACATAATAAAGAACATATGTAACAAACTTGTATCATCCTCAACAAGAAAGGTTAAAACTTTCCTTCTAGTATTAGAAAAAGACAAAGGTGCCCACTCTCTCACCACACTTATTTAGCACAGTACTGGATGTGCTACCCAGAGCAATTAGGCAAGATAAAGAAATAAAAGCTTCCAAATTGGAAAGGAACAAGTAGAATTATCTGTGTTTGCAGATGATATGACCTTATATACAGAATAGAAAATCCTAAAGACTCAACAAAAATGCTGTTGGAATTAATTAACAAATTCAGTAAAATCACAGAAAGAAAACACACATGCAGAAATCATTTGCATTTCTACATGCTAACAACTAAATATCTGAAAAAGAAATTTTTAAAAATTCCATCTGTAATAGTATCAAAAAAATAAAATACTTAGGAATAAATTCAGTCAAAGAAGTGAAAGATCTGAAAACTGAAAGACTTTGATGAAAGTACAAACAATTGAAGTGGACACAAACAAATGGAAAGATATCCCAGTTCATGGATCAGAAGATTTAATATTACGAAAATGTCCATACCACACAAAGCCATCTATAGATTCAATGCAATCCTCATCAAAATTTCAATGCATTTTCATAGAAATAGAAAAAAACATCCTAAAATGTGTATGGAAGCACAGAAGACCCCAGTTGCCAAAGCAATCCTTAAAAAGGAGAACAAAAAGAGAGTGAAAAGGAGAATCACACCTCCTGGTGTCAAGCTATATAACAAACCCACAGTAATTAAAACAGCATGGTACTGGCATAAAAATAGACACATCAGTGGAACAGAATCAAGAGCCCAGAAATAAACCCCTACGTACATACAAACTAATATTTGACAAGGGAGCCAAGAATATTCAATGGGGAAAGGATAGTCTCTAATAAATGTACTGGGAAAACTGGATAATCACAAGCAGAAAAGTGAATTTGGATCCCTATCTCACACCACTCACAAAAATTAACTCAAAATAGATTAAAGACTTAAACATAAGACTGGAAACTGTAAAACTCCCAGGAGAAAGCATAAGGAGAAAGCTCCTTGACTGGATCTTGTCACTGATTTTTTATGTCTGATACCAAAGTGCATGCAACAGAAGCAAAAATCAACAAATGAGGCTATATCATAATGAAAAGCCTCTGCAGAGTGAAAGATACTATTAGAAGGAAGAGGCGGTGTGCAGAATGGGAGAAAATATTTTCAAAATATATATCTGATGAGGGGTTAATATCCAAAATATTTAAGAAACTCATACAACTCAACAACAAAGATAGCAACAATAAAACCTGAGGTAAAAATGAACACAGTGGGGTGCCCGGGTGCCTCAGTCAGTTAGGCATCTGCCTTCAGTTTAGGTCATGATCCTGGGGTCACAGAATCAGCCCCAGGCTGGGGGAGAGGGGTTCCTGCTCAACAGCGAGTCTGCTTCTCCCCCCCACTTTGCCCCTCCCCGACTGTGTTCTCACTCTCTCTCAAATAAATAAACAAAATATTTTTAAAAATGTGCACAGGAACTGAATAGGCATTTTTCCAAAGAAGACATGCAGATGCCCAAGAGGTAGGTGGAAAGATGCTCACATCACTCATCACCAGGGAAATGTAAATCAAAGCCACAACGAGATATCGTTCCATACCTATTAGAAAGGCTGACATCTAAAAGTCAAGAGAGAACAAGTGTTGACGAAGACGTGAACAAAAGAGAATACTTGTGCTTTACTTCCCCCCTGTTGGGGGGAATGTAAACTGGTGCAGCCACTATAGAAAACAGCATAGAGTTTCCTCAAAATATTAAAAATGGAACTACTATATGATCCAGCAATACCAGCTCTTGGTATATGTCCGAAGGAAATGGAAACAGGATATTGAAAAGATATCTGCATTCCCATGTTTATTTCAGCATTATTCAGAATAGCCAAGATATGGAAACAACCTAGATGTCGATCAGTTGACCAATGGGTAAAAAAGTTGCGGTATATTCAAACAATGGAATATTATTCAGTCACGAGAAAAGGAAATCCTGCCATTTGTGACAACATGGAAGGACTTAGACGGCATTATGTTTAGTGAGAGAAATGAGAGAAAAAGGCAAATCCGATATGATCTCACGTATATGTGGAATCTAAAAAAAGCAAATTTGTAGACACAGAGTAGAATGGGGGTTACCAGGGGGTTTAGGGGGGATACAGGCCAAACTTGTAGTTTCAAGATAGTGAAGTTCTAGGGATCTAATGCACAGCATTGTATTATAGTTAACATTAATGTGTTAACATCCTTGAAAGTTGCTAAGAGACTGCCAGTCTTTAATGTTCTCATCACACATACATACACACACACACACAAATGACAATTGTGTGACTTGATAGAGGTGTTAGCTACTGCTTGGTGGCCAGAGGCCATATAAATGTATGAAATCAACAGGTTGTACATCTGAAACTTGCATAAATTAATGTTAACTATATGAAAAAGACCTATCCATGAAAGACTTGACCCTGTAATAGAAAACAAGTAAGAAGTAATTGGGGCTAGACACCACAAAAGGCCGCAGAGATGCCTATGTTTTCAGTGGTTCTGTTCTTTTTGTGCTTAGTAGGAAATTTTTCCTTTCTTATAAATGGCAGGAGAATTCCAGGCTTAAATTTTAAAATAATTTACAAGATGGGTGTGGTTCATTTCTAATAGGCCTAATTTATCCCCGTAGCTTTAAATAATTAGTCTATGAATGAAAAAGTCTTACTTGGAAAATAATTATGAAACCTAATAAATTGACTTTAATTTGACCCGGTAGTTAAAATAATGGTCACTGTTTGAGGACCCACTACTCTTCTATTACCCTCACGGGGCTTCAACCACTACAGGGTTCTCAGTGTTCTTCTGATGAGCATTTGGGAACTTTCATTGTTTTCAATGCATGCCGTGGGTAGGAGGCAGGGGAAAGGCGAGGTAAAGAGGAAAAGTGAAATGGAAAGTACTATTACTGTCTTTCAAATTAAAAGCAGCCGATTCCAGAAAACATTTTTGTACTTTAATACCTTAAGCAGAGGAAAACATTTCAGTGTTATTTTTTAACTTCTTACTCACGTGTCTTCTACCTCCAGCTGACTTCGGAAGGAAGATGAAAGAACACGGGTCCCTTGCGGCCATGAATTAAAGGGCTCACTAGAACTTCTCTGAGACTCTACACTTTCACCCACCCCTACCTCCCTCTTCCTGTGTTCAACTAAACCCGAGCAAGAAAGAAGAAAAACCACACATTCAAGGCAGGGGTCAAAAATTCAGACACTTTGAGAGGTCCATGGGGTAATGGGACTATATGAACCTACCATAGTACCATGGTTAGGAAACGATGTGCTGGCCAACTAGAGAATGTAGAGCCAATTCACATGTTTAAAAACAAATAAACCACCATGCTGGCTAAACTGAGAGGCTACGTTCACTCCACCAAGATACCCATTTGGAAGCATTCTTTAACTTTTTTTTATTTTTAAAATTTTTTGAAATCACACAGGGCCTGAACTCATGAGATCAAGACCTGAGCTAAGATCAAGAGTTGGACACCCAACTGACTGAGCCACCCAGATGCCCTGGGATCATTCTTTTATTTTTTAAAATTTAATTTAATTTCATTTACATTCAATTAATTAACATATAGTGTATTATGAGTCTCAGAGATAGAGTTCAGTGATTCACTTGTTGTATAGAACACCCAGTGCTCATTACGCCATACAGCCTCCTTAATGTCCATCACCCAGTTACCCCCTCCCTCTGCCCCCCCTCCTTCCAGCAGCCCTCAGTTTGTTTCCCGTGATTAAGAGTCAGTCTCTTATGGTTTCTCTCCCTCTCTAGTTTCATCTTGTTCTATTTTTTCCTCTCTTCCCCTGTGATTCTCTGCCTTGTGTCTCAGATTCCACATATGAGTGAAATCATGTAATTGACTCTCTCTGAAGGATCATCCTTTTAAAGTAGTCCTATGTAAACGGGATTAAAAGGAATCGGGTTTGTTTGAACAAGATGAAGATCCTTGAGCTTTACTTATTTCTTTTTGCTTTCCCAAACAGATATTCAAAATAAACAAAGCTTAGAGAAAGGCCAGACCTCGGAATAGACAGCAGTAATTAACAACTTATTTGAAGTTTCTGAAAGTTCTCCCTGCCCAAATTCTCCTCCCCACAGGTTTGCCGCAGCACCTAAAACATCGCGGGCCACATCACTAGGTTCATGATGGAGGCCTGGAGGGAGTGCTCAGAGTCTGTGTAAGGACGTTACTTTCTCACAGTAGCTCCAAGAGCACACAGGTGAGTCTGGCAGATACTTAGCTGGAATGTAGCTGACAGGCTACAGCAAAATCATGAGACAAGTGAAAAGGTATCACAATTTTGTGGAACAAATGCGATTCAAAAGAAATTAAAATCTCTGGCCAGCCAGGAGCACTGACAGCTTGAGAGCACAAAGGCTATGAGGCTGGGGAGTGAAGGAAAGCCAGGTGTCTGGTGATAGGGAATGAGGGACACATCAGATGACTGAACTAAAGTCACTGAGTGTCTATTCTGTGTCATGCCCTGTATTTGGTACTGGGGACCCAAAAATGAATAAGCTATGGGCCCATCTATCATGCAAGACAGACTTGTAGCGAACACCAATATTTTATCAACTCTATGACTCATGTTTTTTCATAGCTAAACATCTCCAAAATTGATAGCATCTCACAATTTTCTTGGCAGTAGGTTTTCCCCCCTTCTACCGTAGTACATAAAATAATTACATTTGTTACAGAAGAAATAGAGTAAATAGATTGTGGCATATTATTACTGAATAGGAAGAACAATAGTTAAGATGTATTGTATAGATTATAGTGAACTATAGAAATATTTTTTAAAAGATTTTATTTATTTATTTGACAGAGAGACAGCAAGAGAGGGAACACAAGCAGGAGGAGAAGGAGAGGGAGAGGCAGGCTGCTTTAGCAGGAAGCCCAGCAGAGGGCCCAGCCCTGGGATCAGAGATCAGGACCTGAGCCAAAGGCAGACACTTAAGGACCGAGCCACCCAGGCGCCCCTGTTAAAAGCTTTTAATTAGGGGAATGACATGTGAAATCTCTGTATCCGTTCTTCCTCTCCTCCTGCTTGCTCCTTGTCCTCTTAGTCAATAATTTTTTGGAGCACATTCTATGGGTCCTGTTCTCTGTTATATCCCAGAGATTCAACGGTCAAAAAGAGACATAACCATTAACCAATGGGCTCTAATTGGCATTTATAGAATACTTCTTCTAATGGTAGCAGGGTGACACATTCTGCAGCACACATGGAACATTTGCTGAGACAGACCACAGTATGGACCATAAAACATACTTTACCAAACTTAAAAGAATAAATATCATACAAAATATGCTTTCAGACTATAATGGACTCAAGCTAGAAACAAATCATAGAGAGATAGCCAGAAATCCCGAAGTAGCAGAAGACCAAATAACACACTTCTAAATAACACATAAGTCAAAGAAGATGTGTCAAAAGAAATTAAAAGTATTTTGAACTAAACGTGAAATATATTTTTTTATTTAAAATGTAGGAACCCTTTGCCAGCGATGATAGAGCTAAGGCATGACTGGGTTGGGGGTGACGTTGGGAAATTTGAGGGAGATTAGGCAGTGGAATTATTCTGGTTTCTCAGAGGGCTAGACTCTTTTGGTACCTATATCTTCTCTTGCCCTCAGAGAGATAAAGCAGGGGCATCTGAGAGTTGGAAGAATTAGAGTAAGCTAGGAGAAGCAGGAACTAGGGGGACTCAGACAGCTAGAAGAGTATGTATGAAGTCATGGGTCTGGAAGAAGAACAATGCACTAGAAAAAATAAAAGGCTAGTATGGGGGCACCTGGGTGGCTCAGTGGGTTAAGCGTCTGCCTTCGGCTAAGGCTTTGATCCCGTGGTCCTGGGATCAAGCCCTGCATCAGGCTCCCTGCTCAGTGGGGAGCCTGCTTCTCCCTCTCCCTCTGCGTGTCATTCTGCCTACTTGTACTACTCTCTAGCTCTCTGTCAAATAAAGAAATAAAATCTTTAAAAATAAAAAAACAAAATATAAACTAAAAGGCTAGTACGGCTAAAGTGCAGAGAGGAGGGTGGGAAATGAGGCCCTTGAGGTTTAGGTGGAGGAGAGGACAACAGATGATGGGAGGAGGTGGGGCTCATCTAAAAGGGGAAAAGAAACAGGGAAAGGCCCTACCAACTCACATAGCAGCCACTGTCGGGCTTCCCTCCTTAGTGTGAGCTACCTCCTGATTTGCGTGGGTGGGTGCATTAAGGTGGGGTGGTTAGTGAGAGAAAGGCCAGTGCTAAGAAGAACTCTTTTCAAGGGAAATGTCCCCAGGAAGTGGGTCTGTTGGAGTGAGAACGTCATCAAGTCCCTACATTCATCTGCCTGGCCTGGGGAGTCTAGGAAAAGGAGTCTTCCATAAGCAGGCTTCGATTTTTGTGTAGGAGATCTTGTCCAGGGCAAGATGCTTCAACACAGGAACCCGAGTCTCATCCTCTTGGAGGCCATGGGAAAGGGTGGGATTTTCTGTCTGAATATGTAGATATACGGAAGGAAGATAGTGAAAGAAAATTAAAGTATTAATTTGTGTGTTTTTCTCCCCCTTCTTGTTGAGTCCTCTATCTCAAGCAGATAACTGAGTTTTTAATATACTTGTTTTAGGTCATTTGTGTGCCCTAAAGCAGAACTTGCTCAAAAGCAACATCTGACTGTGAGAAAAGCCAAATATTTGGGTGACTCAGTGGGGGGTGGAGGAAAAGGAAAATAGCAAGAGGTTATTTTTGAATTCTCAACCTAGGTCAAGGTGAAGTTGTGTACTCCCAAAGGTAGAAGGAACAAGTGTACCACCAGGTAACCATGTCCCTGGGGAGGGCCCAAGATCTCAGAGAGGCTGGGCATACCCCGCATTCAGGAAGGTTGGCACCTAGGGCCAAAACTATCTCTGAACCAGCAAGGCCTGGAAAAGCAGATACCCTTGACTTGAAGCTGAAGAAGTATCTCCATGGCAACGAGTAAAACCCAAGACCCGGGGCTATTTTGGCAGTGCTTAAGGCCTTCGGACCCGTGGTTATGCTCTAGGGGGAAGGGTGAAATGAGGCCCATAATAATTGAGACTGGATATCCCAACAATCCAGTGGGATGAAATCTTAAGGTAGAATTCGTTAATTTAAATACAATTTTAAAATGTGTTAAATTTTGCACACTTAAGTGAGGGACCAAGATTCTTGTCTATTTGAAGGAGACAACTTTGCCTGGTGTGTGGAACGCTCTGTAAGGAGGCAAGCCAGAAAGGAGGAGAATTTGGAGGCCGTTGTACTATCTAGGCAAGAAATCGTGTGGCCCTGGATTAGGGTGATGGGAACAGACCTTTGGGGAGAGGTAAGGTAAGAAATGGTGTGAAAATTTCTTGATACCTGTGATGGATAGACACCTGAGGTGACCCCTCTGATCCCTGCCTCCTGGTATCTATGTTCCTGTGTGATCCTCTGCCTGAGAGTATGGGCAGGAGCTGCCACTTGATGCCAACTAATAGAATGTAGCAAAGGTGATGGGATGTGTATGATTTTGTGCTTGTGTTACTTATGAGTATAAAGCCTCTCAATCAGATGCCTTGATTGAGTTGCTCCCTGCCTTGCTGGCTTTGAGAAGGTAGATAGCCTATGTTGGGGAACCCTACATGGTAAAAAACTGCAGGTGTTCCCTAGAAGATGAGGGCAGCCTTCAGTCAACAGCCCCAAGAAACTGACAAGCTCAGTCCTAGAAACTAAAGAAATTGATTTCCTCAACAGCCCAAGTGAGCTTGGAAGCAGATCCTTCTTTAGTCAAGCCTTAGATGAGACCACAGTCTCGGATGACATCTTTATTTATTTATTTATTTAAATTTTTTTAGAGGCAGAGAGGGGAAGAGGGGAAGGGGCAGAGAGAAAATTCCAAGCAGACTCCATGCCCATCTCAAAATCCAACATGGGGCTCAATCCCACCACCCTGGATCACAACCTGAGCTGAAATCAAGAATCAGACGCTTAACCTACTGAGCCACCCAGTTGCCCCCTGGATGACATTGTAATTACCATCTTGTGAGACCCTTAGCAGAGGACCCAAATAGGCTGTGCCTCTAAGCCACACCCCCAGAAACTGTGAAGCAATAAATATTCTTGTTTGCAGCGATCAATTTGATACATAGCATAGCACGGCATAATACCCTGTTCTTTTTTTTTTTTTTTAAGATTTATTTATTTATTTATTTGACAGACAGAGATCACAGGTAGGCAGAGAGGCAGGCAGAGAGAGAGGAGGAAGCAGGCTCCCTGCTGAGCAGAGAGCCCGATGCGGGGCTTGATCCCAGGACCCTGGGATCACCACCTGAGATGAAGGCAGAGGCTTTAACTCACTGAGCCACCCAGGCGCCCCTAATACCCTATTCTTAAGTGCACCTGTCTCTTCCCACTCACAGACAAATCTAAAGTTCTATATAAGAAATCAGTACCTTTTTTTTTTTTATTAACATATAATGTATTATTAGCCCCAGGGGTACAGGTCTGTGAATCACCAGGTTTACACACTTCACAGCACTCACCAAAGCACATACCCTCCCCACTGTCCATAACCCCACTACCCTCTCCCTACCCCCTCCCAAGAAATCAGTACCTTCTATTCACACACTTTCTCAGCTTGTTTTCCTGGCTGAATCTAGTTGTAGCCTCTCTGCTTGAGACCCAGTTTTTGGATTTCGTTTGGTTCTAGTTGGAAGGCTATCTTCTCAGGACTTTATTTAGGTTTCTGAGTCCATGTTTTCACTGGACAATGTTTTTGATTCTGTGTCCCTCCTGTCCCCTCCTTAGACCCTTCCCCCACCCTGTTCCCCACATACTCTCCCCTTCTCCCATCATAGTAATTGCTTTTTTTTTCTTTTAAAGATCTTTATTTATTTGAGAGAAAGAGTGCATAGGGAAAGGGAGAGAGAGTCCACAAGCAGACTCCCTAATGAGTGCAGAACCCCAACGTGGGGCCAACGTGGGGCTCGATCCCACCACCCTGAGATAACTTGAGCCCAAACAAAGAGTCAGATGCTTAACCAACCACGCCCCCAGTCGCCCCTGGATGGTAGCTTAGACAGATGACAGTATAGAAACCAGATTGAAGAAGAGGAAGTTAGAAGTTACAGTACTAGTTAAGAGGGTATTTATAATAGCACAGGTGAGATGGCTGGAGGCAATTGGAATGAACAGGAGGAGAAGGATTCAAGACACCGTTTGGAAGTAATATTGACAGGCCCGGGGAAGGTTGAGGGGTAAAGGAGCAGAGGTCCGAGATGATAATGTTGTGTTAATGGCTCATGGCTCAGGGGACTAGATTGAAGGCAAGATCACAACAGCACTTGCCCCTCACTGATCCCTTTTAAACCAAGATGGCAGGCAAGTTAACCTACACTAGGAGAGCTCTGAGAAGCAGAAGCACTTCATCTCTAGAATTCATCCTGGTTCCACCAGTCACCTGGCTCTGTCGCTGCCTCGCTGTACACCCCAGCGGTAACTTACCTAACAGAGCTTCTGTTTTTCTCACTGGAAATGATAACAGAACATACCCTAGAGTGTTCCTGAGAATTAAATGATGCATTTCATCTGAAGCGTTTGGCACAGCACTCAGCACACAGGAAATGCTCAAAATGCACCAGTTTTTATTACTGAGATGCGCTGCCTTTGGCCACTCATGCTTTTATCAGTTTCAGTTTCCTCCTGCTTTGAGAGCTCCTTTCTGAACTCTATGCCTCATCTCCCCATTTTCACAGAGCTCCTGGATAGGTCTGTCTTTTTCTTGCTTTGACTTTGGTACTCGTCTAGGCTCAGGACATGATCAGGAATCCTTCAACCTCCTTTTCCCCTCACGTTTCAGCTGGGCCCAAGGGACCGAATGCCCAGGCCTGCTTTCCTTCTCGATCTGCTAGCAGAAAAGTCTGTAACAGCAGATTTTTGCAAGGCTTTGCAGGACTGCAATTTTAAATACATTTGAGTACATATTCTCTCCTGTAAAATGCAGTAAAGTGAGTTTTAAAGCTTTGTGACAGCTTCAGGCTCCTTCATGAAATTTTAGAAATGCAGCTTCAGTTTTGTTTGTTTGTTTCAGATTTTTGCCACTTCAGAAATTGACCATGCCTGTGATGATGAACAGAGAAAAGCAGGATTGGACAGGGGTGTGGATTCTGCCTGGTTGGTAGGGCAGGTCCACTCAAGGATCAAGGGGCTACTCCTCTCACATTAGGCCAATATAATTCTTTTTTTTTTTTTTTAAAGAATAATGAATTTTTTAAAAAAATATTTTATTTATTTATTTGACAGAGAGAAATCACAAGTAGGCAGAGAAGCAGGCAGAGAGAGAGGAGGAAGCAGGCTCCCTGATCAGCAAAGAGCCTGATGCAGAACTCGATCCCAGGACCCTGAGATCATGACCTGAGCTGAAGGCAGAGGCTTTAACCCACTGAGCCACCCAGGCACCCAGGCCAATATAATTCTAATGCATACCTCAGGGAAATTACCAACGACTCAAGTTCTAGATATGGAATCCTCCCCCAGAGAGTCAAAACGGCGAATAGTAAATCCACGGCTGATGAAAGTCTATTATGTGTTCATTTTTTTGCTGATGTCCTGGAAGGCAATGATATCACTCACAGAATATGACAAGACTGTGCTGAATGCGCACATTGTTTAGAAAGGGGAATGTTAATCAATCCTCAGAACACACCCCTGATTTAAAACATCGTTGTGAGTGATTATTTCGTATGCCATATTTCTAAATGCTGATTTGATCTGGTCTTGCTGTGTCGGAAAAGACAGATTCTGGGGCAGATTTTTTGCCATTCAAATTTACAGTAGAACTGAGCTTTAAGGACACTGAAAGGCAAGTAAAAGAAATACATCTGAGTGTGAATGGTAGGAAAAGTTTCTAATTCCTCTTTATCCCTCTCTGACACACGCACGCACGTGCATCCCACTTAACAAAGCCTGACCCATGGAGCCATAGGCTCTCCTCCCTTCCTGGTGTCACAGTCCTTTTCTTTTGGTTGCTTTGCATCGCCCGTGAAATTTCTGGGGCTCTCCAGACTATCCAACAGTCAGTTGTAGAGAAGATGTGATGATTCTGCTTTGCAGCTTCATCAAGGAGTCTGTCAAAAAATGGAGTGGACCTGGGGTGCCTGGGTGGCTCAGTGGGTTAAAGCCTCTGCCTTCAGCTCAGGTCATGATCCCAGGGTCCTGGGATGGAGCCCTGCATCGGACTCTCTGCTCAGCAGGGAGCCTGCTTCCTCTTCCCTCTCTCTCTGCCTGCCTCTCTGCCTACTTGTGATCTCTCTCTGTCAAATAAAATAAATAAAATCTTAAAAAAAAAAATGGAGTGCACCTTAGTGGGGGGTGCTTATCTGAAATTGAGGGACATTATCAAAATTACTTAAATCAAGTTGGTTGATGTAAAATATAGTTCAGGTTTAGGCTTCATTGGAATCTAGGTCAGTCAACTTCAAACAATGTATGGGAAGTGAAGGAAAAAAAAAAACTCACATGTCCCATGCGACACAAAGGACACCACCTTCCATTAAGTGACTATTGGAGTTAGTGGCTTATAAAATTGAGACTGTGATTTTTTTTTTTTTTTTTTTTTAAAGATTTTTATTTATTTATTTATTTGACAGAGAGAGAGAGAGCACAAGTAGGCAGAGAGGCAAGCAGAGAGAGGAGGAAGCAGGCTCCCTGCCGAGCAGAGAGCCCGATGTGGGACTCGATCCCAGGACCCTGAGATCATGACCTGAGCCGAAGGCAGCGGCTTAACCCACTGAGCCACCCAGGCGCCCGAGACTGTGATTTTTTTACCTCTCTTAAAATTGCATGCCGCTGATAGCCAGTTCAGTAAGCTTTAATCCAAAAAGAGCTGGTTTGTTGGAAGTTTGCTGGATGGCGCAAAGGCCTGAAGAACTAGCCTCAGGAAGGAGGCAGCTTCAGGCCTTGAGGGAGAGATCAGAAAATATGTACAACAAAGGGATCTCACAAACTCTGCCCCTTATTTCTTTTTGTCCTCTTTGATATGGGGTTCGTTTTCTTAGGCATTGTCCCAGTGGAAATTTGGCCCTGTTAAGTCCAAGGCCGTATTCTTCCAGCACTGGGATCACACACACACACAAAAAAAAGATAAAAGAGGCTTCTCTGCCAGCATCAGCCGGAACAATGCTGGGCAAGGCCTCTTATTGCCCTGGCTTTTGTCACATGTCAGTCCTTGTGAGACAGGGTAATGGGAGGGACTACATGAAGAACTCCTCCTGATTTCTTTTCTCCTTTCCTCTTTCTTTTCTTGCTAGGACCTACACCCCCACCTTACATATGACTTATAGTAGAGTGAATGTAGGTCCTCCTTATAAAGGCCAAGGAGTTAATGGTTTTTTTTTTTTTTGTTGTTGTTGTTTTTGGACTCTTCCAGCACAATAGATAACATCTGAGGGGTGATCACTTGAGGTCATCCTGTATGTTTTCCAGACACCTTGACGCCAAGACCCCTGGCTCCAGGTCCTAAGTGATTTATGAGGGACACCTGAACACTCACCCTTGTTTTGACCAATTCCTAGATGCCTGGAGGATATGTACACCAGATTGCAATTCTTAGTAAAACCCCCAGACCCAAGCAAAGACCCAGTTTCCCAGATGGTCTATCTCTAGTCTTTCTACATCTTCAGTAAATTCTGCTCTCACTTCCTCTTGGCTTCTCTTTTATTTCTAACCTGCATGAAGCCAAGGACTGTATTGGTGGGTCCTGTGGAACCTCTTCTGCATTCTCAGACCCAGCCAGCCTATGTCACTTGGGCTAATCACTGTGGCCAGAGAATGGGGTTGCTATGTTCATCCTAGACTGAGATTGAGTTATGAAACTATGCATTTTCCAGGAAGGGAAGAACACATGCTGAACAGACAAAAGTGGGGAGAAAAGCCACTAGAGACATTCAAAGATAATAAATCATAACTTGATGGTTGGCAGTGTGTTTATGTCACAGAGATAAATAAATATTCATCATTCACCTAAGCGTCCCATGCCTCTCATTAGATTTACCATCAATTTTCCAATTACTGTTTTTTGTCCATAAAGATGTTCAAAATTACTTGGGACCTCCTTATAATTGTTTTTGTATTTGTTCAGTTTCTTTAAAAAAAATTATTTATTTATTTGACAGACAGAGGGGGAGATCAAGCAGGGGAGCAGCAGGAGAGAGAGAAGCAGGCTCTCTGCTGTACAGGGAGCTGGAACGGGGCTCAATTCCATAACCCTGGGATCGTGACCTGAGCTGAAGGCAGTTGCTTAACTGGCTGAGCCACCCAGGTGCCCCTATTTGTTCAGTTTCGATACAGTTTAATATTTATGGTGCATATTGTAACTGGCTTACTCGGTATGTCTTCCCACCTTGTATCAGAATTCCTCACTCCACCTTAGAGTCTGGAGAGCAAATACTTCTTTTCCCACATCTTCTTGCACCTAGGTTCTGGGTGTTCATTAGGCTCCACCAAACAGAAGCACTGGTAGGGCAGCTGAATTTGAAACTGAGTTTTAAGTGCAGAGAGAGGCCCGGATTGAGCTACTCATTTTGCTGGACAGACTATAACATCATGACATGGTTCCGAAGCCAGCCCCTGTGCTAGCTGACGCCCAACTGAGCAGATGGCTTCTGAGTTGTGGCAAGAGAACTAGTTCCAATGGTGGCCAAGTTCTACATTATGGCTTTGGAATTTGTTCTTGGAAGCTCCCCCTAGTGTGTGTTTTTAAAACTTCTGTATGATTATTATGTAAGTCATGTAAAAGCCGGCAATAAATCCTTTTTTCATTAAAGAGCTTGAAAGGATTCTGTTCTCTGTGGTTCAACTCTCACTGAAGCAACATAGACATTAGTCTTTAAAATGTCACTGGACATTTTGGCTGTTTCATTCTTCTTTTCCATCTTTTAAATTACATGCATACTAAACACAAAATGAGGTTGGCTGTATTTATTATTTGTTGCTTTCAGTGAACAGGTGAATTGGAAAGTGATCACAGTTCCTGCTAAGGGGTTTGTTAGATTCTTAGGGAACACCTGCTATTATTCAATATGCCTGTGTTGGAGATCTTCCATTTGTCCCTCCAGATCCACAAAGCATGCATGAATTTACTGCATAAGAAGTTCTCATCTGAGCAAAGCAGATCACTCACTGACATCTGGAGGCCTTGGAGGCTATAGCGATGGGCTGACACACCTGCCACAATTGCAAATGAAGAAAAAATCACCTAATCCCAAAGCCCATTTCTTGCTGAACTGTAAAGAAAACAACTTGCCTTGCTCTCACCCTCTTTGGGGCCGGGGACAGAATGTTATTTTTATATTACAAAATATCCTTGACTGGAGAGAATATGCAGAACAAAATATATTTTGTTATTTTTCAAAACGAACATAAAATTGAGAAATAAAAGTTGAGAAATACTGTTCCAGTGACTTGGAACCCCAAACTCTCAAAGGGAAGGCTAGGAAAGAAAAGATAGGAGATAGCCTGAGTACAGTAAGAAAAAGATCCCGGGGGTGTTGGTCCACTCACCAACTTGTAGCATTTGATCAATATGAAGCCTGTGTTTTCTTGTCTTGTTACCTCATTTACCCTCAATTGTTTAAAGATGGGCTTTTTTGGATATTTCAGTCCAGTCTTCATGTTCTAAGGGGAGCGGAGAAATGGTTATCTGATTTGAAAAAGCAGAGGAAATGTTTTAATGTGGGGAGCATCAACTCTTGGGGGCCCGAGGGTCCCTAGGGGGTGGCGGGGAAGTTCCTGGGAGGCTATCTGTATCCCCTTCCTACCCTGAAGCATCTCCTTGAGTAACTCTCCTCTACTAAATGCCCAAGGATTCAGCATTTCCCAGAATGAGTCGCTGGGCGGCTCCGGTTCCTTTCGGAGGCGGGCCACGAGCTCGTAGCCCATTTGCAGAGACGAGATGATGGACACCGCTTGAGTCCAACTGGCGTGGAGCGCGTGCAGTCTCCTTGGAGGGGCGAGCTGGAGTCCAGCCTGGGTCACTTTCCGCAGCACCCACCCCTTCTTAAAGTTCTCTAAGCCCTCGCTGCGCCGGAGAGTAACCGTCGAAAACTACAGCCGCAAAGACACACTCAGAATGGTCTGCGTTCGGGCAGGAGTGCTCCTCCCCACCGATGCCCCCTGTACTGCAACGCGGCCGTTTCCCTTGCGCGCAGCACGCATTTGCGAATTCCCGTCCGGGGTCCCGCGGCCTCCTTCGCGCGCCCCCACGGCTAGCTTTCTCCTTCCCCAGCTCCCGCCTCCGCCGGGGGTTCTCCGGCGCCCGTCAGGAGCGCCCCGGCCGACGCGCACCAGGCGCGCTCGCGCCGCTGCCCGGGCTCCGCTTTCACTTTCTGTTCCGGGGTAGCGGAGGCCGGCGGCAGCGGCGCGAGGGCGAGCTGGTCGCGTCGCGGATCACCCCCCAGGTACAGCGCGCAGGTCCCCAAGGCACCCCTCGGGGAGCGGTCGCGGGGCTGGAGAAAGGCTTTCCGGGCAACCTCCGGATGCCCGCCGGGGAGGCCCGAAGACTCCTGGCGCGCGGCGGAGGAGAGCGAGGCCGGGGGACGCCGGGCCGGGGAGAGTCGTGGGACCGGGGCCCGGGTCCGCGGGGAGGCGCTGTGTTGGGCGACCAGCCTAGCCTTGCTCGGGTCCTTCTCGGGCGGGAGAACGCGGGGGGCTCAGGGCCAGTGCGCCTGTTCCGCGCGTTCTCGCGGCCGCACCGCTTCCCGACTCGCGGGAGCCTCCCTGCGGTGCACGCCTCGCCGCTGGGCTCCTGCCAGCCTCCGGATCCCCCCCCGCCTCGCGAGTGGCGCCAAATGGAGGGGGCGGGGAGGACGGCGCGTTCGGCTGAGAAGGGTACCTTGGGGATAGCTGGCAGAGAAGCGAACGTGGCTTGGCATTAACTTCTGGTTGGGCGTGTTGAAGGATCGGAGTCCATGAAATGTCCCCAAGATCAGTTCTTTCCTTGCTTCTCCTGTACTTACTCCCAGCAATCGTCTTCCCTTCACTCTGGCTCTAGCTGAGTTTTATTCAGATAAAGTTCTACTGTTGGAGCAGACTACAGTTTCCTCTCTGGGTGCCTTATTTGCCAGGGGGGCCTGCAAGTTCATTTCATGGAAGGAGAAGAGCAGCCCCTTCCTTGCCATTTTCCTGGAGGTTCTTTGTGTAGGTCGGGTTCGGTAAGAAGAGCTCAGTTTCCTGGCAGAGGGTCAGAGTATCATCTGCTCTCAACTCAGGAGGAAAAACAAGAACAAAAACCTTTAAAAAGTTGGCCAGTGCTTTGCTTTTCCCAAGGATTTGGAATTGTGCTGGTACCATAGCCCATTTTCAGGTGGGCCTAAAGGAAAAAAATTCTAATTGGTTAAAAAAGAATATTCAAGTTAATTCAGCATTTTTTGTTTGTTAGCCAGCAGTGACGAACTATTACAATGCCTGTTAATTTCATCATTCAGAACATTTTGGGAGAAAGTCCCTTACCTGTTGGTGGTAGATTCCACATTGAGGAGTGTTCCAATAAAGGGAAGGCTGAGCTAATCCAGGATCTGTTGCCTCTGCCTCCTTCGTGCCTGAGAAAAGTCATAATCACCCAAGGCGGGCTAAGTAAATTTCCTAAAGTAACTTGAACTCTTCCTGGCGGTGAAGTTAGGAACTCTGTTACCACCACCTTGACTGGAAGAGATGCTTTATTTAGTAAAATCAGATGCCAAAGGCAGGTACTTTTTAAAACTGTAAAGAAATGCAGTAAAGGACAGGAACCTCCTTGAAAACTTCTTTTTTTTAATCTCTGTGCCCTAAACACGTGTATTCATCTGTCTGCTGGTATTTTTCCTTGGATATCTCAGAGATATCACAAACATTTAAAAAATGAACCGTCAATGCCTTCTCCTCCCTTTTAGAACTCTCCCACCTCTGGTCTTCTTCTCGGAAAATGGCACCTAGGACTGCACAGATGCTCATTCTAGAAACCTGGCAGCCTTTCTGATGTGTTTCTTCAGTCACCCTGCACTTTCAGTCCACCCCAAATGTAGATGCCTGAGTGCATCCATCCGTCTGTCTCTCCCCTCTCCTACTCCCTCCCACTCTCAGAGTACAAGCCACTAGTTTACTTTGTCCAGACTCCTTTCTAACTGGTTTCTTGGCCACCCCCCAACTCCTTTCTTGAGCCATGTGTAGTTTCTTAAGTGTGAACTGCATCCTAGGACCTTCTAGTTTGACACCCAGTACTACTCATTGCACTTGGGCTGGGAGCCCAATTCCTTAACAAGCCTACAGCGGAGTGGTGGTCTGGACCCCATCTTCCCCTCCAGAGGCGTCTTTCTGCTCTATGCTGTGCCTCAGCTTCCCCATCCCTCATAACCAGGCCTCTCTACTGCCTCTGTGCCTACAAATACGCTTGCTATCCCTTCTGTCTGAAAACTACCTTCTTTTCTTAGCTAATTTGAATTTGTTCTTTAAATCTCAGCTAAAATATCCTCCACGAGCCCCCATTGGAAATCGCTCGGACTTTTACTCTCTTTCAAGAGGTGTGTGTGTTTTAACCACCCTAATTGCGGTTAAAAATTCCTCCCCACCCTGAGCCCCATAAGCAGTCTGAGGTTACAAACTTATATTGCTAGTGTCCAGCCAGATCCCAGGCCCATAACAGGTCCTCAGTAAATATTTGTGGAATGAATGATTGAGAATATTTTAACTCAGTCTTTACAACATGCTGTGACAGAAGTATTATTTTCTCAGTTACCCATGAAGAGAACGAAACCGGGATTAAATAACCTGTCCAAGGTCACATAGTTTGTGGCGGAACAAGAAAGCAAAACCAGGTTTTCTTTTCTGACTGTAAGTGTAATATGTATTACATATCAGTATAAGTCTTCTGACATTTATGCCATACACGTTACATGTTCCATCGTGGTTTCCTGGCATTCTGTCCTCTTTTGAGACACAGCCATGTTCCCTTTGACTCTGTCTCCTCATGGACTCAACCTTGCAAAGCCTTGGACATGGGTCCCACTGCCAACTCCTTTAGCTGCCTGTAGGCCTGGCTGTCAGCTCAGAACCAGCTGGAATTTTTAGATTTCCTCCTGGACTTTTGGGAACACTTGGGGACTTCTGGGGTCCTCCCGTGCCTGAACCTACCACCTTCATGGTGTTCCCTACCTTCTTGGGGGCCTGGGCTGCACCCACAAAGCCACTACCATCAGAAATTCAAAATGGAAGTCTCACGCAAGTTCCCTTTATTTCTCATGTCCCAGCTTCAAGGGAAATCCATCGTTTTGCCTCTGCCCTAGAATTCTGCCTGAGGAAGTAAAAGGGGGGACCCTTTACGATTTTGATGTTTATACTTCATACGTCTTCAGATCGCTCAGTTCTCCATGGCCAGAAGCATCCTCTAGTTGGTTCCTACACATACATACAAAAAGAAGAAGCACATAAAAAACCTGTTCTCCCTGTTGAAACTTTAATTCTCTCTTCCCTTTCGTCTGGGTGAAGATTTTTGAACCGAGGTTATGGTGCCTCTGTACTTGACTGTCTCTACTGTAGTAGGTTCCTTTCTGTTTGCCTCCAGGTCTGCTCTGTGGGGAGGGGGATGTAGGCACCTTAAGCAGGGGAGCAGGATGGGGAGTGAGGGTTTGGGAGAGCACATCGGTTGTTACCTTGAAGTGGTATTCCTCCACATAGGGTTCAAGACCAGGATTTGGCAAGGATTGTCTAGAAGGTTCACAGATTGGCTTTCCAATAGAATCTCTGGGAAGATTTTTTAAAAATTCTGGTTCCCTGACCTCATCACCATAGATTTCAGTTTAACTATTCTAGACTGGGACCCAGGCCCCTGTCATTTTGAAAGCTTCCTTGGTGATGTTAATACGCAGCTAGAGTTGAGAACCACTGACATAGAGGTAGAATCCCGTGTACCACACTGTAGCAGTACTACTTTTCTCATCTGATCTAGATGTTCAGGAGCCCAAGGAGCTTGAGGGAATGGAGACCGCTTACCAGGACTCATCTAACAGATGCATCCTGGCAAACACCCATTCAAGAAGTGTCTTTGTCTAAGAGAGAGAAATGTTCAGTTCTCAGCCATGGTTGCCAACTCCCTTATAATTCACATTCCTTTTGTGTCCCCAGACCTTTAAAATAAAGTGTCTTTAATGCCCTCCCTTCATTTCCAAACCCAACCCATCCTTCCAAACCATGCTCCAGTGCTCTCTGTGCAGCAATGTCACTCTCTTCTCCCCCAGCAGTATCTGTCATTATCATTCTTAGAATGCTTCACACTTTCTCTGTTGCATTCTGCCATTTGTGTATGAATGCTTTCTGCCTTTCCAGATTTTGAAGTCCTTGACTGTGGGGTTTGTGTCTTGTGTATTATTATACCTCACACCTACACACAGGGAAGCAGGCTCCCTGCAGAGCAGAGAGCCCAATGGCAGAGGCTTTAACCCACTGAGCCACCCGTGTGCCCCCAAAATATCTTTGTTGGATGACTGTAAGAGGGTATCCAGGAGATTGTTATGTTTGACACAAACTATTGCTGTGAAAATCACCATAAACCCTTTAAGTCATCCCTGGCTAATACAGATTAGATGAACTGTTGGCATGATATTTGACAGATACTGCTGGTATTAAGGGTTACTGTTAATGGATACCTGCCCCCCCCACCCCCCTGCTACTCAGCATCTGTGTCTCCTACCTATGCTTCCTGTATGTGACAAATTCTCTATTTGGAAGCCTGGCGGGGAGCCAGACTGTCCTCTACTGACTGCAGCAGCTGTGAAATCCAGATTCTTGCTCTTCCCACCTCCCAGACTGGTGGTGTGATACCCTACCTTGCCTGAACAAAGTCCTGCGAAGCTGCAGGGGCAGTAGGGACCTCACATTGGCAGTGGCTGCGGCAGCATCCAGTAGCTGGTCCCTACACAGCAGGGCAGCTTCCTCCAAGGCCCAGGGTCGTGGGGCGTGGCCATCAGGTCAATCTCTCCGACATGGTTCTGGCTGTCCATGTTGGCCTCTTTCATGTGGCTGGCTTCCCAAGTGTCCTGACAAGTCTGTGACACTTTTGGAGAACTACTTAGCTCGTTCTGTTGCTTTCAACCAAGAACCCTGACAAATAGAGTTCTTTTAAACTTGGGGAGCCAAATGATACATTTTAATAGGTGTGAAGATTGTTGTTAACCAGTAACTTCTTTCTTGTGTGAATCAATAGCATAGGGAAGGTCATTTTACTTTCAGGTAAAGACCTAGAACTTTTGGAAGTTTGTATCAGTTAATCCTGGGTAGATACATTGTGAAATTTTGCTGTCTTGATAATATTTTAGTGACTCAATTTTTTTGGGGGGGTGCTTTTATATATTTTGCCGCTAGGTAGTTGGAGCAAGAAGATGTTATCTCTGTTCATCAGGTGGCCACCGGTGACCATGCCATTTCTACCATCCTCACTGTTGATTCTCTTAACTGTGTCAACTCCTTCGTGGTGTCAGAGCAGTGACACTTCATCTCCAAAAGCTAGCAATGGGACTCCATTCCCTTGGGAGAAAATGCGACTTCCTGAGCACATCACCCCAGTGCATTACGATCTCCTGATCCATGCAAATCTCACCACTCTGACTTTCGAGGGAACCACGGAAATAGAAATCACAGCCAGCCAGCCTACGAGTACCATCATCCTGCATAGTCACCTCCTGCAAATATCTAAGGCCACCCTCAAGAAGAGAGTCGGAGAGAGGCTGTCTGCAGAACCCTTGAGAGTCCTGGAGTACCCGCCTCACGAGCAAATCGCACTTCTGGCTCCCGAGCCTCTGGCTGTCGGACTCCTGTACACAGTTGTCATCGACTACTCTGGCAATCTTTCTGAGCATTTGAATGGATTTTATAAAAGCACCTACAGGACCAAGGAAGGGGAAGTGAGGTACTTCTTTCTATTTTTTTTTTTTTTTTAAACTCCAAGTGCTGCCCGTGCTATTTCATATGGATTATTTCTTAACACTCCCTTGATGGTTGAATGTTTTGATTTTGTGTTTCATTTATGTAGCTAAAAATAGCCCATAGATTCTTTTGTTTTTTGGATCTCATTTTTTTTTCATTCTGTTTTAATCAGTTTTCTTTCCTTCAGCTCTGCCAAAGTAACTATTTGTTTATTTGTTTAGAATTCTGATATATAATAAACATCTTTAATTCTCCTGGCCTAGGATAAGCTCCCTAGAGCTGCTATAATGAGGTACCATAGACTGGGTGGCTTAGAACAATAGAAATTTCTGCTCTTTCAGTTCTGGAGGCCAGCAGTCCAAATCCAGGGATCAGTAGGGCTAGGCTCTCTCTACATCTCTGCAAAGAGCCCTTCCTTCCCTCTTTCTAGTTTGTGGAGGCCACCGATTGTTGGCATTCCTTGGCTCCTACCGACATCTCTCTGGACTCTGCCTGTTATCATGTGGTCATTCCTCAAGTTTTCCTCTTCTTTTAAGGACACTAGTCTTACTAGACTAAGGTCCAACTTCATGGCCTCATCTTCATTTGATGACATCTGCGAAGACCCTTTTTCCAAAGTCATCTTCACAGATACAAGGGATTAAGACTTCCATGTATGTTTGGAGAACGCTATTAGAAGAAATTTTTTTTTTTTTCTTAGTTAAAGCTTTTTTAAGGACCCTCATCTGCCTTGCTTTTGTTCTGTTTTTAAGGAGGCAATCTATTTTGGGGGATTTTATGCTGAATTTTATTTATTATTTTTTAATGTGTTTATTTGAGAGAGAGAGAAGTGGAGCAGTGGAGGGGCAGAGGGAGATGGAGAAAGAGACTCCACACTGAGCAGGGAGCTGGGCCTGGGCCTCCTTCCCAGGACTCTGAGATCATGACCTGAGCCAAAAGCAGACCCTCAACCCACTAAGCCACCCAGGCACCCTTATGCTGTATTTTAAAATCAAATTTTAGGGACGCCTGGGTGGCTCAGTTGGTTAAGCTGCTGCCTTCAGTGGTCATAATCCCAAGGTCCTGGATCGAGTCCCGAATCGAATTCCTTGCTGAGCAGGGAGCCTGGTTCTCCCTCTGTCTGCCATTCTCCCTGCTTATGCTTATTCTTTCCTTCTCTCTCCCTCTTTCCCCGCTTCTCTCTCTACTCAAATAAATAAATAAAAATCTTAAAAATAAAGTAAAATTTTGTTAGTAGATTTAAAATTTTGTTAGTAGATTATACTCACTTTTTTCTTTTTTCTTTTCTTTTTTTTTTAATATTTTATTTATTTATTTGACAGACAGATCACAAGCAGGCAGAGAGGCAGGCAGAGGGGGATGGGGAAGCAGGCTCCCTACTGAGCAGAGAGCCTATGCGGGGCTCGATCCCAGGACCCTGAGATCATGACCTGAGCTGAAGGCAGAGACCTAACCCACTGAGCCACTCAGGTGCCCCTATACTCATTTATTTTTCTGATTCCATATTATTCTTTTGAGGTAAAAAAAGGTCAGATGCTACCCAAAATAATTTTTTAGAAAGTAAATTTTGTCCCTATCACAGCCCCTAAAAATAACTACTACTTTTATTTTAGGGATCATACTTCCAGACTTCTCTCTGGGTATGGATATACATTATATATATAATGGAGCTATATTTTCCATCTTATAAAGGATCTTATTTTAATATGTTGAGGAGATGTTCATGTGGATATCTATCACTGTATGTTATTTTAATGAGTTTATTAAATGTATGTGCTCTGATTTAACTCATACCCCATTGACAGAGATTAGGTTGTTTCCACCCTTTCAGCAACAGCAATATCTTTGTTAATTATTTCCTTAGAGTAAATTCCTTGACATAAAATTGCTAAGTTGAAGGGTTTACAGTCTTTTGATATCCCTTGCCATATTCCACATCTGTAGCCAATACCATATATGGGCAGTCTTTTTAGAGCCAAAAAGCCAATAGATATGTCCCTGTAACTTACAGTTCATTGATTATTAAGGAAATTGAGCAGGTTTTGATAAGTTTACTATTTGTAGGTTCTTCTTCAGCGAGTTGCCTGTTTATTACCTGTACCTGCTATCCCCCTTGGTTGCTGGCATAATGTTACTTCTTTTTTTTTTTTTAAAGATTTTATTTATTTATTTGGAAGACAGAGATCACAAGTAGGCAGAGAGACAGGCAGAGGGAGAGGAAGGGAAGCAGGCTCCCTGCTGAGCAGAGAGCCCGATGTGGGGCTCGATCCCAGGACCCTGAAATCACGACCTGAGCCGAAGGCAGAGGCTTTAACCCACTGGGCTACCCAGGTGCCCCATGTTACTCATTTTTAAGTGTTCATCCTCTGTCAAGGCTATTAACCCTTTTTGTCAAATAGCTTTCAATCCTTTTTCCCAGTTTTTTTGTTTGCCTTTTTACTTAGTTTATGATAACTTTTGTTCTATGAAAGATTTTTTTTTTTTCAGTAGTGAAATCCATAATCTTATGGTATCTTTAGAAATTAAGAACCAAACACACATCTCTTTTAGAGTCCCTGGTGCTTTATGCTGTACTTTTATTTCACTCCCCATAATTTTAGAGTACTGGCATCAACGCACTTTGAACCCACTGCAGCCAGAATGGCCTTTCCCTGCTTTGATGAACCTGCCTTCAAAGCGAATTTTTCAGTCAAGATCAGAAGGGAGCCAAGACACCTCGCCATCTCCAATATGCCACTGGTGAGTCAGAATGCCTGTGTGTCTGCTCACAGGAAAACTCTGTCAACATACTGTCACTTGCATTACCCCAGGGACAGTTAATATTCAGGTCACCTGGGTTTTTTGTTTTCTTGTGTGACAGCTAACTTTTCTTTCTTCATTTCCAACCCGTGCTTTTGTTTCAGGCAATAATTTTTCTGTAGTCAGAGAAAAAAAATTGTCCCTAAAAATATGGAGGATTTCTGTCCAAGAGGCATTCCAAGTCCCTGGTATGGCAGGAGAGACACTGTAAGGGACTCATGTCTGGTTTAAATGAGAGTGCCCTTCCCAAAGCACTTTCCCCCTCCTCTTCTCAAATGATCTTATCAAGGACACACTTGGTCACATAAGGCTATATTTCTAGTATATAGTTCTCTATAATTTCTATATAGGATATACCGATAGTAACCATATGATTTGTAACTATCTATGAAATTGGCGAACAGAAAAAAAGTAATCTTATCTGAATATTACGATACAGAAGGTAAGTAGTGATAGATAGTTGAGTTCCCTTTAAAGAGACCATCATCCTCCAATTCCAAAGCAAACGTGGACAGCGTCCCATCTGATTTTCAAAAGTGGTGAGAAAACGCCCGTGCTGAATGAATGTAACTACTCAGTACGAGCCATGGAGCGATGATTCTAGCAGCTTAGAACAACTCATCCACTGAGCTCTCAGCCTGCCACAGCTGTGGATCATCTCGTGAAACACACAGCCTGTGTTCAGGGAGCTCGCTGTGGATGAGACTCAGGTGGAAGACACTTTGCCCAGAGTCTTAAAGGGTGTCCCAGCTCAACCCTGTGATCACACCAGAGAGGCCGAATTTTAGTGTGGGGCTCTGAGAGCCACAGCCAGCCTCTAGGACAGTAGCTTGCAACACTTAAAACTCTACAGACCACCAGCCATCTCCCCCAACACCCACCCCCCAGCACTGAATCCCTTAAAAATCCCTTCTGCAAATAAGATTCTCCCAGGCCCCCCTAAGAAGGCCATGCTCTTTGAAAAGTGCTCTTCAGCAAATCTCTACCAGCTAAGAACTTCTGTCTACTCCACCCACATTTGTAGGTGAAGAAAACAAGAAACAGTTATGTTGTTCTCCTGATAGAAATTTGAGATCGAGAACATGCCTGTTCCAATTATCCTTCCATTCCTCAATAGTACAACATTGCTCCCAGGTTTGTGAGTTCTCTAATTAGAGAATCAATCACAGCTTTGGGAGAATAAAGACCAGGGGAGGATGAAATCAAGGGGGAGACTGATGACCAAAGAACACCGATAGAGAAACTCATAGGTTTGCAGGGTGAAGGCTGGGAGCTCCTAAGACTTCACAAAGATTACCATGGATATCCAGGACCCGTTTGTTTGGGAAAGGGAAGTCTCTAATGTGATCTGGCTGGCCTCTTGGACAGGAAGGCCCACCCATCGGCAGAAATCTTACAGGACCAGCCTGAAGTCAGGCTGCCGACCCAGAGTTCAGGGAAGGACAGTGGAGTCTCCAGCTATCTCTTCGGCGACTGGAAAAGCAAAAGTGAATTGAAGTGTATGGGCAGCAGGCAGGATTTCATCCCATTTAAAGCTGAATTAATCAGCTTCCTTTCCTAGTAAATAGTGTATTTTCATTCATTCAGGAATGAAAATTTTGGTTAGGGGTGGGTAGAAGGCACTTGAAAAGGTAAGTTGGAGTTTTTCAAGAGTAAACCTAGGTCGGCTCTCAGAGTCAAGGGAGCACAGAGTGACCAGCAGACACCAGAACCGGTGGGGGTGGTGGGTATTACGAAGAAGGAGGAGGTCACAGAGATGGAGGTGGAAATAAGATTCCAGGGAAGATGTGTTAACGTGTTCATATGGAATTGGCAGGCTCCTTCTTCTCTTGCTCTCCTCTCCCGGGCCCTGTCCCAGCCCAGTGCTTGGTGTTTCCTGACATATTAGACTTTCCTTTTGGGGAGCACACCGCTGAGACTGTCCCTCCACCACCCCCACCGCACTACGAGGCGTCTCCTGGATTTCACCTAAAGCAGATTCCAGTGAAGCAAATCCGAGTTTGGAGGAAGCTTGGCCATGTGAGGCCCAGGCATGGGTTACTTTCAATTTTGTAGGAAAATAGAAGCTCTTTTTAAAGTTGTACATGGTTACATGTTTTCCCACTGTAGAAACCAAACTAGACAGTGCGTTTCTAGATAATTCTTATACCTGTATTTAAGGTCTACTTCTTGGCAAAACCAACAATCTCAGTTTTGCTTCCTCCCATTCGTATTATCAATCCTCATGAACCAAATATGGGCCAGTTTGCAACTATCTGGGGCACTGAAAATATAGTGCCGATAGTGGCACAACTCTGTGACCATAATAAAAAAAACACACAACTGTATACTTTGAAACAGTGAATTTTATGATATGTGAATTATATCTCATTAAAATTTGAGTAGAATGGCCTTAATCTCAAAATTACAATCAGATATTAGAAAGAGAAATTTTAAAATAATTATACAAATGTTATAATATATAATGCTATATATTCTGAATATTATGTCTGGTGGCTAGGAAATTTCTCTTTATAGATATTTTCAATGTATTGATAATTGGATTATATGATGGTTTCAGTTATTGTGATTTTAGGTTAAATCTGTGGCTATTGCTGAAGGACTCCTAGAAGACCATTTTGATGTCACTGTGAAGATGAGCACCTACCTGGTGGCCTTCATTATTTCAGATTTTAAGTCTATTAGCAAGATGACCAAGAGTGGAGTTAAGGTGAGCCCTAGGATTGTCAGATTGTCACACAGGGTGACCAAGTTGTCCTTGCCTGCCTGAGACTGTCTTGGTTTTAAAACTGGAAGTCCCACACCTCTGAATCTTGGGCAAAAACCGGGGTGGTTGGCATCTTCTTGTCACAGATGCTGGTATTTACAATGAGGTTCTTATCACAAAAACGTGGAGAGGCTTGGCCTGGCCTGGGTCATGGTCCTGGCTCCACCATTAACTGGTTTTCTGACCTTGACCATGCTCCCTTTGGAACCTAGTTTATGCTTTTCCAAAATACGTAAGTTGGACTAGATCTTGCAGGGGTTTCTGAAGTTGTTTCTGGCTATCACTTTCTGCTGTTGGGAAGTAAATGTCATTGACCATCTGAACAGATTCTGGCTTTGAGAAGGAAGTAAAATAGAATAGTCGGCTTAAAGTATTACATGGCTCTGGGGAGAACATTTGTGCCAGCGAATACTGGAATACTAAAGAGAATATCTTGTCTCAAGGACCACTTGCCCCTTTTCTGGGTACCATTGTGTAGTGAACAACCTGTTCAACTGTACAAACAATGCAAACAATTTTCTTTTCTGGAAGGGAGGGCTTTGATTTGAGGATACCTCATTTATTGGTGCTGGTTTTCACTGAGGCCTGAACAGGCAGGACTTCTCTGGTGAATAATCTTTTGTTGCCCTAGTGGTTCTTATTCTTGTAAGAACTGCTTACCTGGAGATTTGAAGGTGATGCTTGAGACTTGGATTTAAGGATCGATCTAAATTCAGCAGGGAAACTATCAGGAAAAACACTCACCCACTGAATTGCCTACTCTGGGAAGTCCTTTATGAAAGATTTTTTTTTTTTTTTTAATAATGTCTCTTTCATGCCGTGATACTGTGATTTAGGATAAGAAATATATATGTGTGGTCTTTGTCCTAGTCCCTAGCATGGAGCTCTTAAAACTAGGAATTTTCTGCTACCAGCTAGAAAGGTGTCTCTAGTTAGGTTAATGAGATGACTTGTGGGAAGCACATAGGTAACCTAAATGGGGGAGGGTTTTGGTTGCCAGAGAACCAGCCATGTGATTGGAGGGTTGGAACTTTCAGTCCTGCCCCCTTGACTTCCAGGGAGTGGAGAAGGGCTGGCGTTTGAGTTTAGTTACCAAGGGCTGATGACCTTAGCAGTCATGCCTGTGTAATGAAGCTGCCATAAAAACCGCAGAGGACATTTCAAAGAGTTTCTGGGTCAGTGCGAGTGTGGAGATTCAGAGGGAGCGGACTACCTGGAGATGGCACGGCAGCTCTTTGCCTTTTTGTATACCTTGTCCTGTGCAGTTGTTCCATCTAGCTGTTCCTGAGTCATGTCCTTTTATACTGAGTAAAAGCTTTCTCTCATTTTGTGAGCTGCTCTTGCAAATTAATCACACCTAAAGAGGTGGTCGTTGCACCTTCCAAACGAGAGCCTGTTGGTCAGAAGCACAGGATGGTAGCCTGGACTTGTATTGTCCACTGAAGTGGAAGTGGGGGCAGTTTTGTAAGACTCGGCCTTTATGTTGTGGGATCTGGTGCTCTCTCTGGGTCGTGTTGGAATCAAGTTGAATTGTGGGGACACCCAGGCGGCATTGCAGAACGGCTCAGAGGTGTGGGGTTAGCCCACACACACATTAGAATTGGGGCCCAGAAGTCCTTTTACATATTCGTATTTTCAGGCCTTTTATTTCTTTGAACACATTAAATGTACATTTTATATTCTAGTAACAGTCCTGCCTGAAGTCTTTGTGTGTCTGGTTCTGTGGCTTTTTGTTTCTGCTGGTTCTTGCTTATGGTGTCTAGTTCCTTTGTGTATATTGAATTTACTGCCTGATTTGAAGGTGGATTCTTCCAGAGAGAATTTGTTTGCTCCTGTCAAGTGACTGGGAGCACTTATGGACCCATGAACTACTTTATTTCAAACTATTGGCTTCAGATTTTATTTTTATTTTTTAAAGATTTTATTCATTTATTTGAGAGAGAGAGAATGAGAGAGTGAGCATGAGAAGGGGGAGGGTCAGAGGGAGAAGCAGACTTCCTGCCAAGCAGGGAGCCCGATGTGGGACTCGATCCCGGGACTCCAGGATCACCCCCTGAGCCAAAGGCGGTCTCTTAACCAACTGAGCCACCACGTACCCCTGGCTTCCGATTTTTGAGCCACCTGGTTCGTGTGAGCCCAGCTGCTAACCAGCACGAAGATGAACTTTTACTGATTCTCTTAGGATTTCAGTCGACCTCCCCCATATAGTACGAAGACTTGAATAGGCATTTTTTTCTCCTTACAGTCTCCTTGCGGAAGGGGGAAGCTATTTTTAGTTTACCTTTACAGCAAGGGTGTGGTCCTTGAGGGTCCAGCTTTGTGCCTGGTACATCTTCTCTTGGGCTTCCCAGCCTGGGCAGGCTCTGAACTTGATCTCCTAGCCCCTGAGACCGTCAATGCTGGGAAAACTCCATCTGCATTAGGTTAGTGTCCTCGGGACAAAAGCTGTCTGCAGTCATCCACTGTCTACGGAGGGCCCTACCCTTACCTCGTTTTTGGCATCTAAGTTTTCTTTACTTTTCCACTATGTCATAAGAACATCTAAAAAGACATTTTTGTATATGTTACCCAGCATGTTGTAGTTTTCAGAAGGGGAGTTAATTAAAAACAGCACAAAGACAAGAACTAGAACTGCTACTTAATTGGCAACCATGTTGCAGAAGATGAAGGCTTTAATGTCCATCTTCCATACAGTTGTGGAGAGAAGCCATGAGAGCATTTGAAAAGCTAACTTTCTTTCTCTTCAGGTTTCCATATATGCTGCACCAGATAAGATACATCAGGCAGATTATGCCCTGGATACCGCAGTGACTCTTCTGGAATTTTACGAGGATTATTTCAGCATTCCGTATCCCTTACCCAAACAAGGTAAAGATTTTGCACAGTTTTTGCAAATGGTGGCATTGAATGACGTCAGCTATGGATTATAGCCTCCTAATTGGTATTCCCGTGGTTATCTCAGTAGCCTTTCAGATCCTTAAACTCTGGCAGGTGTCAGCCATCAGGTTGATCCTTCTGAGCCCTAATCTCTACAGTAAGTTTCTAATTAGAGCAGAAGCAGATCTTGATTAGGTTCTGAGGCACATGTCATGGTCATTTTATCTTCTGACTTGAAAGATAAACCCGACTAAATTAGTGGGCAGAGAGTGAAAGGCAGAAGCTGTATTTCTTTTCTCTTTTTTTTTCCCCCCCAGGATTGGCACATACTTGGGAGGAATACAGAGGGTGCTCAATAAATTGTTCTTAACAAATTTATAGTGTAAGGAAAATCTGCATTTTCCTTCTTAAATGGGCTGTTAGGACCATCGTGTGTTAGAGATTTTAGGCAAACAGGAGCCTGGGATGTCCCAAGTCTAGTGGATTACTGAGGAATTTGTTAATATTCAATCCCCAAACTCATGGACAGACAGCTGGAAAGGGAGTCAGGAGGCCTGGGGCCCACATCTGACTTGGTCATACAGCAGCAGAGCAATTCAGTGAACCATGGAGCCTCTTTTTCTCAGTTGTGAAAGGTTCTTCCAGCCTAGAACAGGATTCCGAAAAACCAACCTGGCTTTTCTTAGGATCCCTACACCCATCGTTTAGAGGCTGGTAACAGATTTTTGTGTCCTTCCCGAGATCTTGCTGCTATTCCTGACTTTGAGAGTGGTGCTATGGAGAACTGGGGACTGACCACATACAGAGAATCGATTCTCTTGTTTGACCCTGAGACGTCTTCAGCATCAGATAAGCTTGGCATTACGATGACGGTGTCACATGAACTTGCCCACCAGGTACACAGTTAATCACGCTTTTAGAAATTGTGGTGAAACTACATTGCTTTTATGGGACAGAAGAGACTATTCACACTGACATATGAAATGGATCAATTATTTTCCTATGGAAAAAAGGCAAGTAAAAATGAAAACTCTTTAATGCGTTAGGTAGCGTGTTTTAAAATGAACATGGAAAGGTTTTTTACTCTGATAAAATATTCTGTGAATGTTGCCCGTATACCGGCATCGCACATGTGAACTCTTTCCTCCTGAATACCTCATGTTTACGGCTGTGTAGATAATCCGATCTCCCTAGAAATGTGTGAATATGTACTATTTTCCTTTTAGTGGTTTGGGAACCTCGTCACCATGGAATGGTGGAATGATCTTTGGTTAAATGAAGGATTTGCCAAGTTTATGGAGTTTGTGTCGGTCAGCGTGACTCATCCTGAACTGAAAGTTGTAAGTACTTACTTTTTAACAGGTTGATCTGTTTTATTCAGCACTGCTGGAAAATACTTACTGATCCTCAGTGATAGAACTCCTAGACCTATCAACTCCTTGATAGTTGAGATAGGAATCAGGTTCACTACCAGGCATGGTAGGGAACTTTAAAGGTATCACAAAGGCTTATTTCCAGACTGGTTTGCTTATTTCCAAATCTATGATTGTTAAGAAATGAAGTCAAATCTTACCCTCCTTTAATATCAAAGAAATAGAAGTAATGACACCCTATCTGTTGCATATCACTTCCTCGGCTTTCAGGTTGCTCACTGAAAGATTATCAAGTACAGATAACTGTTACTTCAGTAGGATACCACTTGTCAAATCAGATAGGATCCCATTTGCTTTAGGTAACTGCGGGTTTGTTTACATATAAGCCTGTACTCAGGAGTCTCAAACTGAATGCTTTGGAACCTTTGTGTTTATTTGAAAAATCAGGTATTCAGTTTCTGAAAATCACATGCAGTAAAGTTAGAGAGAAACTTCCTTTATGTAAAAACAAAAAAATTTCAAACAATCCTTTGCCTTACTATAATTTTGAGTTAAGCATATATCAACTTCCCATTTTCATCTTCCAATATACATTATTTATAATGTCCATATAACTGTTACACTACAATGGATCATAAATATTCTCCCATTTCCACATAACCCTTACTAATAAAAATGATTCTGTGTGTATGTTATCCTATTGGGTAATATGACCTAAGAAATCAGATTACACTTTGAGTTTGTTATCCATTTTTTTTGTTTGTTTTTTACTACATGGTTTAAATCTAAATTTCTTTGCTTTAAAATATGATTGGAGATGTTGCAATCACTACACACTTCAGTTGTTTTGATTCTATTTGGCTATAGGCCTCATGGTTTTGTTTTTAAGAGAAAATAGTCTTCTAAAGCAATAGGTATTTTAAGAGGAACAAATCCTAAAATGTTAACCTAAAATCATTTCTTGGAGTCTCTTTAGCAATGACAATTCTAGTTTATTTTGTAAACTCTATAAATACAGAAGAGGTTTGGACCAGAAAATGGAAGTATAAACCTATTACTCCAGACCAAACATTAGTCCTTTCATATTTATTATCCAAAGTAGAAGTCACATGGGTGATGTTGTCTCTGTGTCAACAGGAAGATTATTTCTTCGGCAAGTGTTTTAATGTGATGGAGGTTGATGCGTTAAATTCCTCACACCCTGTGTCAACCCCTGTGGTGAAACCTGCTCAGATTCGGGAGATGTTTGATGAAGTTTCTTATGAAAAGGTAAAAATGGATAATAAGGGGACATTTTGGACACCAAACTGCTAAAGACTTGGATGGAAGGATGATAGATAGGATTGTGGGGTAACTTTCCTTCCTGAGGAACAACCCAGGTTGAATGCCTTCTGTGCTGCCCTGTGCTGCTGGCTGGAGTTCATTCTTGAAGACCCAACGCAGTTTGATCGGTAATCCTGAAGAGAAACTTCGAGTCGGTTTCTCCCTCAACAAACGGGTCTTGACTGGGCCTCACCTTTGTACCAGGCCGAAAGTCCTGCCTCCTGTAGCTTGGCTTTCAGTGCCTTCAGAAATAGCTGGTATTGTGGAACTGCAAAATACGGTCCTATACGATGTGTTTAATAATAGAACCGGAAACGGTTGCTAACATTTAATGGGAGATCTTACGTAACAGTCTTCACCTGGCTTCTCTGGACAAGGGAAAGGGAAAGGATTCTAGTCACGGTGGTCACACGGGGCCTGTGTATTGCCCTCAGGAATACAAGCCAGAGCTAAAGTCCAAGTCCCTGCTTCTGTGAGATCAAGCTTCTGCTTCCCCAGTTCTCTTCCCATTGCCAACCATTCCACTGTCTTCAACAAGGCAGAGAATGTCATTTATCATGGTACTTGGCCCATTTATTTGTAGTAAACAGTATTTGTAGTATTTCTTTGTTTCCATCAGCAGTGCAGGGGAGATAAAAACAGACCTACAGAGGCCTAGCCCAGTGGAACAGATGAGAGCCCAGAAATAAATGCACACCTATGTGGCCAATTTTTTTCTGTGTGTGCCACAGTCATGGGGGTGGAGAGGAAAAGACTCTTCACCCAGGAATACTGGGTCTTGAGGCATTCTCTTGTTCCTTTTCCCTGCATTCCTCTGGCCCTCTCTGCTCCAGGATGCCTGCCCTCCTCTGTTCCTTAACTGGGACCTCTGTTTCCATCTTCTATTATAGCTACTTTCCCCACTGCTGGGCTGGAGTGACCCCGGGGAAGGCAGGAGGTGGTGCCAAGTGTTGGTTCTGCACCACTGTCCACTAACCTGGGGACAATGGCAGCTGGCCAGTGGTGGTCATTTGCCCTGTGGGGAGCCTTGGTTGCTGTTAGAAAATGATGGCACTAGGGGGTGAAGAAGAGAAACAGTCCTGTTCAGACCCCTGCCCAGATAGGTCCAGGTTTACCCACTTCCTTGAAAAGCACTTTTTTTTTCTGTAAGTGCACTTTCTTTAATTGTGTCACAAATCACAGACTTTGAAAATGTTACCGCGGTTGCATTTTGAAAGAGTTCTTCCAAACTAAAAGTGTGACAACAGATCAGATGATGATTCAACTTAACAATTACCCATGCTGTCTTTACAGGGAGCTTGTATTCTGAATATGCTAAGGGATTATATCAGTGCTGATGCATTTAAAAGTGGTATTGTACAGTACCTCCAGAAGTATAGCTACAAAAACACAAGAAATGAGGACCTGTGGAATAGTATGGCAAGTGTGAGTATGGTTTGGTTTAGTCTCTGCCTTGGGGATTACCAGGCTTATTACCATGTTTTGTTTTGTTTTCTTACACCCTGTTAATCCTTCCGAGAAGAATCCTGACTGTTTTCTAGAGAACCGGGAATAACACATTCGGTTTTGGTTTTTAGATTTGCCCTACAGATGGCTCAGAAAGGACGGATGGCTTTTGCTCCAGGGGTCCTCATTCATCTTCAACCTCAGTAAGTTCTTGCAGCTGTATGTGGTACCCCGAAACACATGTGTTTACTCCGTGTTCTTTGAAGGAAGCCTCGGGGCCAACCTCTCTGAGGTCTTTCATTCTATCACCGTAACTCCACATAAGACTGTGGTTAGGGGCGCCTGGTTGGCGCAGTGGGTTAAAGCCTCTGCCTTTGGCTCAGATCATGATCCCAGGGTCCTCGGATCGAGCCCCACATCGAGCTCTCTGCTCAACAGGGAGCCTGCTTCCTCCTCTCTCTGTGCCTGCCTCTCTGCCTACTTGTGATCTCTGTCTGTCAAATAAATCTTAAAAAAAAAAAAAAGACTGGTTAAACTGTAGCAGACTGACAGCCTTTTTACAGTTTACAGTTTTTTTATAGGTTTTTTTTTTTTTTTTTTTTACAGTTTTTACAGTTTCCCTGAAAAGCTGTCTATGCAAGGGGGTGGCATAGCGTTTGTGGGAAACATCTATCACTGGTACTAATTTGCTCAGCTTTGTTCTCTGGAAAGCCGTGAATTTATGACCTGTTCCTGTGGTAGACTGGGGCTGTGTCAGTCAGCCCATGTGGGTCACTCTCCTAACTTTTCATTCATGAAAAAACAAACGAGGGCAGCAGGCAATCTCGAGCACGTAAGCATTGGGCACGAGCTGAGCACTTGACTCCTTTACATCTCGAAGTGAGCCTGTGAGCTTAACTGATGGGGGTGTGAAATCCAAAAGCCTATGTTGGGTCAGTTGCAGAGTCGGGATTTGAATTTAGATCTAATTCACATTTTTTACTGCTGAGCTAGAAAGAATCCTTAATATTTGAGTCCCAAAACCACGTGAGTCTGTTTATCTGGACTTGTAGAGTTTTTTCATAGGAAGTAGAAGTTGAGTCTAGAGAGGCAGCTAAATTTTATTCACCCTATTGTCATTTTTGAGGTCTTTATGGCTTTTAGAGACTGCCTTACTCCGTGATCTCTAGATTTGTTATGTAGTATGTTTTATCGTTTGGCTCTTCAATATCCTTAGAAGCTTTTTTAGTATCTAAGAATAGATCAGTTTTTAAGACCGCTAAATGTGGACCGTCTTGATGTTAGCACTGGGAAGGACAGGCTAGTGGCTGAACATTGTCTCCCACCTTGCCTGTCTGAGCCAGCATTGTTACATGGTTGTTGAACACCTGACCCTTGGTCTCCCTTCCCTACTTCATTCATTCACTTGCCGGCTGGAGGCAGGGTGCCAAGCCCAAGGGATGCCCAGTAGAACCAGATACAGTACCTGCTGGGGAGCCTAGACCTACACAGATGGAGGAAGGGAATGGAAAGGCAAACAGTCAGTGCTCCGACCATCGGGCGAGTGGTCACGTATCTGTTTTCTGTCGACCTCAGCACTGGCGACAGGAAGGCCTTGATGTAAAAACCATGATGAACACATGGACGCTGCAGAAGGGCTTTCCCCTGATAACCGTCACGGTGAGAGGGAGGAACGTGCACATGAGGCAGGAGCACTACACCAAAGGACCCGAGGACGCCACAGAAACTGGGTAATGTTTCTGTTGTTGCCTTGGTAACACCTGCCTTGTGCGACAAAAATTCATTTTTCAGAGCATTCTCATCTTGACCGCTAAAATATTTCAACTAAATCTCTGCATCCTCTGAAGTCGAGTTATACACCACCATCTTCCAAGAGGATAAATGTGGCTTTCAACCTTGGTTCTTCTCAGTAAAGCTGTTACTGTATCATTATTTTAACATTGCTATGTCCTGTAGTTGGATGGGTTGATAATTCCGGGTTCTGACTGGAAACGAGCTCTACACGAGGCAACTGCCCCTGAAGGCCGATAGTGCCTGGCGTTTGGGTGAGTGGAGGACATAGACATGCGGGTGTTACCTGGGGCGTAGGGGGAACTGCGTTGGTTTTTGGAAGTCTGTGTTAGATCCTGGAGCCTGTTTGTCAGCTTTACCACTTCAGAAGGGCATCACTGGAAAGCAGATTGTGCACCTTGACCGACCCAAATGGACAGTACTTCAATTTGTTTTGAAATAATTTCAGGGGCGCCTGGGTGGCTCAGTGGGTTAAGCCGCTGCCTTCTGCTCAGGTCATGATCTCAGGGTCCTGGGATCGAGCCCCGCATCGGGCTCTCTGCTCAGCAGGGAGCCTGCTTCCTCCTCTCTCTCTCTCTTCCTGCCTCTCCATCTACTTGTGATTTCTCTCTGTCAAATAAATAAATAAAATCTTAAAAAAAAAAAAAAGAAATAATTTCAGACTTAGAGGAGTTGTAAGAAGAGCACAAAGAATTCTCATGTATTCTTTACCCAGATACACATGTATGTTAACTTTTTACTACATTTACTTTATCATTCTCTCTCTCCCCTTCCCCCTCTTCCTCCCCTCTCTTTACATATAACCTGAACTATGTGTATAAAATGTAAAATAGAACCTTTCCACGTATAATCCAAAATATCAGTTAAAAATACACTCTTTAGGGCACCTGGGTGGCTCAGTTGGTTAAGCGACTGCCCTCGGCCCGGGTCATGATCTTAGAGTCACAAGGATCAAGTCCCACATTGGGCTTCCTGATCAGTGGGGCTCTGTATCTCCCTCTGACCCTACCTGCTTTCCTGCTTTCTCATTCTCTCTCTTTCAAATAAATAAAATCTTAAAAAGGAATACTCTTTACCTTTTTATATGCTCTCTACATAGCATATATATTATTCATATATTATTGAAGTATAATTGACAAACAGTATCCCATTTCATATATAGTCATACTGATTCATTATTTTTACATTGCAAAATACCAATAAGTCTTATTACCATATGTAATATGGTAATTATTATTATATTTATTATATATATAATATATATAATTATTATTATAAATATTATTACATAATAAGTCATTACCATATGTAATATGGTAATAATGTAATAAGAAAATTATTACAGTATTACTAGGGCAGCTGGGTAGCTCAGTGGGTTAAGCCTCTGCCTTCAACTCAGGTCATGATCTCAGGATCCTGGGATTGAGTCCTGCATCAGGCTCTCTTCTCCTTGTAGAGTCTGCTTCCCCCCTTTCTCTGCCTGCCTCTCTGCCTACTTGTGATCTCTCTCTCTGTCAAAAAATAAATCTTTAAAAAAATTATTACAGGGGATGCCTGGTGACTCCATGGGTTAAAGCCTCTGCCTTCAGCTCAGGTCATGATCCCAGTGGGATCAAGCCCCACATTGGGGTCTCTGCTCCGCGGGGAGCCTGCTTCCTCCTCTCTGTCTCTGCCTGCCTCTCTGCCTACTTGTGATCTCTGTCTGTCAAATCAATCAATCAATCAATCAATCTTTAAAAAAAAATTATTACAGTATTGACTGTATTCCTTATGCTATACATTATATCCCATGACTTATTTTGAAACTGGAATTTGTAACTCTTAATCTCCTTTACCTACACCCCCACCACCCTGAACCACCCCCCACAACCAAGAGTTTGCTTCCTTTATCTCTGAGTCTTTGTTTTGTTTTGTGTCTCAGATGACACGTAAGGGAGATCCTACGGTACTTGTTTCTATCTGTAGGAATTCTTTCACGTGGCATAATATCCTTTAGGCCCATCTCTGCTGTTGCAAATGGGAAGATTTCATTCTTTGTTTGGCTAACACTCTATTGTGCGTGTATGTACGTATGTGTATATATACATCTTTTTATCAACTTATCACTGGACACTTTGGTTGCTTCTATATCTTGCTATAGCTACACAATGCTGCATGAACATACAGGTTCATGCACCTCTTCAGAGGGGTGTTTTCATTTTCTTTGAATCAATACTCAGAAGAGGGATTGCTGGGTCATAGTGTAGTTCTACTTTTAATTTTTTAAGCAACCTACATACTATTTATGATAGTGACTGTACCAGTTTACACTCTAACCTTCAGGAAAATGGAGCCTTCCATTTCCTCAACATTCTTACCTATACTCGTCATTTTTCTTGTTTTTATTGCTTTATTGTCTTTTCATCATGATGACTGTACTTGTGAATCCCCATTACCTATTTCACCCCCCCCCCCACCTCCCCTTTGGTAACCATCAGTTCTCTATGGTTGAGAGTCTGTTTCTGTTTCCCCGTTTCTCTTTTTGTCCTGGTTTGTTTTATTTCTTAAATTCCACGTAGGAGTGAGGTCATATGGTATTTTTGTCTTTCTCTGTCTTATTTTACTTAGCATTATACTCTCCAGTTCCATCCATATCATTCCAAATGGCAAGACTTCGTTCTTTTTTATGGCTGAGTAATAGTCATTATATCTGTATATAATCCCACATCCTCTGTATCCATTCATCTGTTAATGGACACTTGGGCTGTCTCCATAATTTGGCTACTATAAGTAATGCTGCTGTAAATATCGTGGTGCATGTATCCCTCTGAATTAGTGTCTTCATATTTCTTGGGTGGATACGCAGTAGTGCTATTGCTGGATCATAGGGTAGCTCTATTGTTAATGTTTTCAGGAACCTCCGTACTATTTTCCCGCATGGCTGTACCAGTTTGCATTCCCACCACCAGTGCAGGAGGGCTCCCCTTTCTCTGCATCCTCACCAACACTTGTTTCTTGGGTTTTAATGTCAGCCATCCTGACAGATGGGAGGTGATATCTCATTGTAGTTTTGATTTGCATTTCCCTGATAAGTGATGTTGAACATTTTTTCATGTGTCTGTTGGCCATCTGGATGTCTTCTTTGGAGAAATGTCTGTTCATGGCTTCTGTCCATTTTTTAACTGGTTTCTTTGTTTTTTGGCTATTGAGTTTGATAAGTTCTATATATTTCGGATACTAACCTTTTATTGGATATGTCATTTGCAAATACCTTCTTTAGGCTGCACTTTAGCTTTGTTGGTTGTTTACTGTGCAGAAGCTTTTTATTTTGATGTAGTCTCCATAGTTTATTTTTTGTTTTCTTTCTCTTTGGTTCTTTGGTTTTCTTTCTTTCTCTTGCCTCAAGAGACTTATCTAGAAAAATGTATCAGAAATTACTGCCTGTGCCCTCTTTGAGGATTTTTATGGTTTCAAGACTCACATTTAGTCCTTTAATCCATGTTAAGGTTGTTTTTGTGTATGGTGAAAGAAGTGGTGTGGTCTCCTTCTTTTTCATGTAGCTGTCCAGTTTGCCAATATCATTTGTTGGAAGAGCTTTTCCCCACTGTATACTGATTCCCGTTTTGTCAAAGATAAATATATGATCATGGGTTTGCTTCTGGGTTTTCTGTTCTATTGATCTATGTGTCTGTTTTTTATGCCAGTACCATACAGGTTTAATACTACCATTTTATAATATGACTTAAAATCTGGTGTTGTGGTACCTCCAGTTTTTTCTTTCTCAAGATGGCGTTGGCTATGTGGTTCCATACACATTTTAGAATTGTTCGTTCAAGCTCTGTGAAAAATGCTGTTGGTATTTTGATAGGAATTGCATTAAATCTGTAGATTGTTTTGTGTGCCATAGCCATTTTAATGATACCTGTTCTTCTATTCCATGAGCATGGAGTATCTTTCCATTTCTTTGCATCATCTTAAATTGCTTTCATCAGTGTTTTATAGTTTTCAAAATAATAGGTCTTTCACATGTTAGGTTAAGTTTATGCCTAGATATTTTATTGTGTCTGGTGCAAATACAAGTAAGATTGTTAATTTCATGTTCTGCTGTTTCATGGTTAGTGTATAGGAATGCAACAGATTTCTGTACACTAAATTTGGATCCCACAACTTCACTAGACTCAGTTATCAGTTCTAGTAGTATTTTAGTAGAGTCTTGAGAGTTTTCTGTGTATGGTATCATGTCATCTTCACATAATGAGAACTTTATTTCTTCCTTACCAATTTGGATGCCCCCTCCTTTTTTTATGCTGTCTGATTGCTATGGCTAGGAATTCCAGTACTATGTTGATTAAAATTGGTGAGAGTGGACATCTTTCTCTTTTCTTGACCTTAGGGGAAAGCTCTCTTTTTCACCATTGAGTACAATGTTGATTGTGGTTTGCATATAAGGCCTTTATTATGTTGAGATATGTTTCCTCTAGACCTACGTTGCTGAGGGTTTTTTTTTTTTTTTTTAAGTTTTTATTTATTTATTTGACAGACAGGGGCTTGGGGGATAGGAATGATTTTTTTTTTTTTTAATGTAAGATTCGGTTTGCTAATGCCTTGTTAAGGATTTTTGCATCTATACTCATGAGAGATATTGGCCTGTACTTCTCTTTTTCATATTTCCTCCTGTGATCTTTCCTTTTCCTCTTATGACTCCTTAACATTTCTTATAAGGCTAGTTTGTGGTTCTTCTTAGTTCAGTGAACATCTTTATGACCATTATTTTGAACTCTTTATCAGGTAAATTACCTATTTCATTAGGGTTTTTCTTTTTCTGGGGTTTTTTGGTTTTCTTTTGTTGGGAATATAATCCTTGGTGTCCTTAGTTTGTTTGACTTCTATTTCTGTGATTTACTGTTAGTTGTGTAGGTTGCGTGTGCCTAGTGGCTTTGGCTGGCCAGCTGAAGCCAGAGTGGGATGGGAGAGAAGTGTCCCAGGGCAAAGTGAACCAAGGCTGTTCTGGTGAGATGGTTGGAACTGGAGTATGCATGGGCTGGGGAGTTCTGAGACAATCTTTCCCTGGGCCACCCTGGAGAAATTGCTGAAGTTGGAGGAGATGGTGCCCTGGTTGGAGGTCTAGAGCTGGAGTGGGAGCAGGTTCAGTCCATGGGGTCCCAGGTTGTCCTGCGCCAAGGCCACCATGGTAGGATGGCTGGGGCTTGACTGGGTATAAGCCAGGAGGGTCCCAGAGTACTCTTCTGGGGCCACTGCTGCAGGTTGACTGGAATTGGTATGGGCTAGGAGTCTTGGAATGGCTGGGGTGGCCCTACGCAACTGGCTAGAGTGAATGAACCCTGCCCCTGTCCACAATATCACAGTGGAGGGGGAATGTACACAGTGGTTCTCACCAGCGCCTATGACTTCAGAGAGAGTTCTAGCAGTTTGCCCACTGTTTGGTGGATGCTCTAGAGTTGGTCAGTGGATTTTCTTCACTTATAATCTAGTTATCCTCTAAATTGCATTATATTCATCACATCTCAAGGTGGGCAAGTCTGATAGGGGCCTTCGGTAATAGCCCTCCCTCATTACCTTGGGATGGAATTTCTGTTATCCTGGCTCTTTTTCTGCCTTCTGTGTGTGGTCCCTCTATCATTTATCATGCAGAAGCTATTCAATCAGCTCTTGATTCTTCTTCAAAAGGAATTGCTCTATATGTAGATATAGATTTGGTGTATCCACAGGGGAGGTGAGTTCGATGTCCTCCTATGCTGTCCTCCTGGATCCACAGAAGCGTATATATATATATACATATATACATATATGCTTATATATATATAATATAAATATATTTATATATATAATACAGATTTTATGTATTTTATGTATGTATATTGCACAATGTAATACATATATATATATTTTACTACAGGTAAGTTGGAAACATGATGTCCTCTACTCTGAAATAGTTGTGTGATATTTCTATAAAAAATAAGAATATTCACCATGTAAGCACAATATAATATCAAAATTATGAAATAAAATTGATCTAATACTTTGATCCATAAACCTGACTTAACTTTTCCACCTTTCCTAATAACGTCTTCATAGCAAAAGAAAAAAGCTGCAGTTCAGGATTCAATATAGGCTCACATTGCATTGTCACACATGTTCAGTTGTATTTTTTTCTTCTTTTCCCGAAACAGTTCTTTAACATTTTTCTTCTTGCCCTTGATATTTTTGAAGAACACAGGCCAGTTCTGTTCTGTTCTGTTCTCTTCTTTCTTTTTCCTTTTCCTTTTCTTCTTTTAATAGATTGTCCTCCAGTCTTTGTTTTCTGCTGTTTTTTCATGATGGGATTCAGGTTGTGCATCACTGACAGGAATTCCACTGAAGTGATACTCTATTCTTTTTTTTTTTTTTTTTAAGATTTTATTTATTTATTTGACAGACAGATCACAAGTAGGCAGAGAGGCAGGCAGAGAGAGGAGCAAGCAGGCTCCCTACTGAGCAAAGAGCTTGATGTGGGGCTCGATCCTAGGACCCTAGGATCATGACCTGAGCTGAAGGCAGAGGCTTAACCCGCTGAGCCACCCACGCACCCCTGTGATATTCTATTCTTATAAATGTTGTAGGAGTCACAGGATGGCTATCTGTGCAATTTATAGGGGTCCAGGTCTTTAAGGTAGGACCTCTGAGCTCCAACCTCTACAGAGGGTGCTGAGGTTCACTGGAGCCCAAATTTCCAGCTCTACTGAAGAAGTCTGAGAAGAATGAACAGTGCTTGAACTGGTGCCCCTTGCAAAGCTGGAAAACAGGCTGGTGACATCTTGACCTCTTGGCTCTAATAGTTTTGGTACCATCATTAAAACTCGCCCGTGTGTGGCATATGATAGATGATTTAATAACTGTTTGTTGGTCTGAATCAACAAATAATCTGTCCTTTCTCTAAGGTACCTGTGGCATGTTCCACTGACATTCATCACTAGCAAATCAAACTCAGTCCAAAGATTTTTGCTGAAGACAAAAACAGGTAACTGATCGTAGAAATAACTTCGTTAAATACGGAAGAAACTGGAAATGTGTAAGACTTGCTAAGTTTGTTTTACTGTTGATCGTGATTAAAACAGAAGGATCAGGTCAATCTTTGTATTAAGCAAATTGTTGGCTTTCAATTTCTAGTAAAGAAAGGATTGAAAATATTCTCTGGTAGCAAAAAAGAAAGCCAGTGTCTTGCCAGGTGGAGAATAAAGCATCTGAGTTATATATGTTGAGAGGGAGGGATTACGAGTGAAAATTCCCCCTTTTTTGAACCCTGCTGGATCATATCATGTGTATGGCCTAAAGTATGGCTGTATTCTCATAGATCTATAAATCTCAAAATATTGGTGGTCTAAAGATAGTGCTGGCCTTTGCCTATTAGAATGGACTTTTCTGTTTTCTGAAAGAAATGTGTCCAAAAGGAAACTCATTTCAGTATTAAAATTGTTCAATATTAAACTTGCCTTTAGTTTCTTTGTCCAGTCTCTGATCAGAAAAGCTTTCATGAGCCAAGACAGAAAATGGAGCTCTGATGTATTTTATTGGCTCTAGATGTGCTCATCCTCCCAGAAGAGGTAGAATGGATCAAATTTAATGTTGGAATGAATGGCTATTACATTGTGCATTATGAAGATGATGGATGGGATTCTTTGACTGGCCTTTTAAAAGGAGCACACACAACAATCAGCAGCAACGATCGGGCCAGTCTTATCAACAATGCGTTTCAGCTCGTCAGGTAATGACAGACTCCTCAAGGTCTTGGTTTATTTCTAAAAGCCGCTATTAGCATTCAAACGCTTGATTTCTAAAGACAAAAATGATTGCTTGCTCGTAAGAAGCTAGATGGTGTTTTCTCCTAAGTTCTTAAATTCCAAGGTTGCATCTAGTCTTAGGATTAACCAACCATGTGTCTGTGTCTTAGAGTAAAGCTAAAGCAAGAAACCTGTATTTTAATGTTGCTAACTAACGACATAGATCAGACTGATGCAAACGTATAGAAAACCAGGAGACCAGCCTTGCGGAGAAGCTTCTGGTCCCTAAAGCCTTGTCTCGTAGCTTTTCTGGCCCTGCTGAAGCTTAGGAGGTTTCTGCCCTGGTGGGTCTTTCCCATTTTTAAAACCTTCTTAGAAGACTACGTGGGTTAGTACCCAGTTGTTTGCATTTGTGTCTGGGGTTAACCCAGATTTCTCCCCCCAGTTCTCAAACTAGATACCTGAATTTCATGGAAGGTTTCTGGAATAAAGCTTAGAAAATGTGGCGCAGCCACATGATGTTGGAGTTGTTAAGGATAGTGTTCATTCTTTTTTTTTCTTTTTTTGCCTTATGTCCATGGTTTTTAAGGAAATGGTTCTTAAGCCTGAAACTCAAATTTGCTCAGTATTTAGGCAGAGCTGCAGTCCCCAGAGGAGTCACGCATGTGGGAAGACCTGATTCTGTAATTCTCATTTCCCATGTCCCTTTGCTCTAAATTTTGAGTTCATTTGCTGGACCTCTCAGGGTGGCCAAAGGCAATGGGGGATAAAGATAGAAGTGGTTTTTCTAGTTGTTTCTGCCTACCTGAGACTATTTCCCTCTGTAATATTGCTGAATTCTTGGAGGATTTGCACTTAATATATACCCTGCCACTAAGATTTTGGACACCTGCCCTCCATAATGAAGGTTTGTTTTTTTTTTTAAGATTTTTAAAATTTATTTCATAATGGATTAATTTATCTATGTTCACTTTCTTTTTGAAATGGAGACAAGAATGTGTTTAATGCAGATGCTCAGACTTTTGACTGGGTGGCAATCTCTCTAAGATGACTGATTTTGATAAAAATCACTATCTTACTCTGGTTGTTGAGCCCCCTGTCTGTTGTTTCTCAGAGGGTCAGATGCTGATCTGTCTCCATTTTGTCTTCACCAAGAGTTAGCACTGGCTATATTATTATTCAAGAAACTTCCTCCACAGTGGTAAATAAGCCAGTGCTATGTGTGAAAGAAAAGACACTTATATAAAGGCCCCGTTAATAAGGCAGCATTTATATCTGATTGAATGTTTCACTGGAAGATTAAAGTATCTTTTAGGGGTGCCTGGGTGGCTCAGTGGGTTAAAGCCTCCGCCTTCTGCTCAGGTCATGATCTCAGGGTCCTGGGATCGAGCCCCGCATCGAGCTCTCTGCTCAGCAGGGAGCCTGCTTCCTCCTCCTCTCTCTCTGCCTACCTGTGATCTCTGTCAAATAAAATAAATAAAATCTTTTTTTTTTTTTTTAAAGTATCTTTTGAAACAAAAAGTTGATTTCCTGGTTTTTGTTTAAACTGCTAACCATGGTTTCTCTTGACCAGCAATGGAAAGCTATCAATTGAAAAAGCCTTGGATTTAGCCCTGTACTTGAGACGTGAAACTGAAATTATGCCGGTCTTCCAAGGTTTGAACGAGCTGATACCTATGTATAAGTTGATGGAGAAAAGAGATATGAAGGAAGTGGAAAATCAGTTCAAGGTAGAAGCCTTCGATAAATTGAATACTTACATACTGCTTTGCTTTTGTGTGGGTGTGGGAAAGCATCCTTACCATTGTGTATATGGGTATATCTCTAGAAAGTACATCAGAATTAGTATTCGGATTAAATAGCAAAGATTTGGGTTTCATCCTGACACTAAAGACAGAGCACAGTAAGAATCAGTACTTAAGTTTTATGGATTTGTTATTCTCTTCTTTTTGCAAATCCTTTATTTCATTTTACTTGTCTTTTGAGGTTTACTATTTAGTTTTTATTATATTCAAGTTAACATATACTGTATTATTAGTTTCAGGGGTAGCACTTAGTGATTCATTGGCTGCATAGAACACCCAGTGCTCATTCCATCACATGCCTTCCTTAGTGCCCATCACCCAGTTACCCCGTCCAGCAGCCCTCAGTGTGTTTCCTGTAGTTCAGAGTCTCTTATAATTTGCCTCCCTGTTTGTACCTTTAATTTTTCCTTCCTTTCCCCGATACTCCTCTGTTTTTGTTTCTTTAATTCCACATATGAGTAAAATCATATAGTATTTGTCTTTGACTTTTTTCACTTACCATCACACCCCGTATTTGGAGCCACATTGCAAATGGAAAGGTTTCATTCTTTTTGATGGCTGAGTAATATGACACACACACACACACACACACACACACACACACACCCCACATCTTCTTTATCCATTCATCTGTCAATGGACTTCTGGGCTTTTCCCATATTTTCACTCTTGTGGACATTGCTGCTATAATATTGGGGTGTAGAGGCCTCTTAGAATCACTCTCTATCCTTTGGATAAATACCCAGGAGTGCAATTGCGGGGTCATAGCTCTATTTTCAACTTTTTGAGGAACCTCCATGCTGTTTTCCAGAGTGGCTGCACCAGCTTGCATTCCCACCAACAGTGTAGGAGGGTTCCCCTTTCTCCACATCCTTTACAACATCTGTTGTTTCCTTACTTGTTTAATTTCAGCCATTCTGACTGGTGTGAGGTGGTATCTCATTTTGATGGTTACTCTTAAGATACTCCATGACTCAGGTACTTGAGGAAGAGGGACAAAATCGTTTTTGGCAAAATGTTATGAAGTCCTATTGTATGATTTGCTCTCAAACTTTAGTTCTATAAACCTGGTTTCAAAAGTGGCAGTTCATCACAATTTTTAAATCGGTAAAGGTATATTTATAAAAGATGCTAATGCAAATAGTAAAATCATGATTTTCTTGTTTTGCCCCCTTTTATAAATAAATATAAATAGAATCATGTGGTTTAAAAAAAAAAGAGTTGGATCCCACTTTACCAATTAATCCCCACCCCCTGTGGGTATATCAACTCGTCTAAAATACAGGGCAGCCCAGGACAGTACTGGTGACACGTGTGGCTTTCCCACAGGCCTTTCTCATCAGGCTGCTGAGGGACCTCATCGATAAGCAGACGTGGACAGATGAGGGCTCCGTCTCGCAGCGAATGCTGCGGACTGAGCTGCTCCTACTTGCCTGTGTGCGCAAGTATCAGCCCTGCGTGCAGAGGGCAGAAGCCTATTTCAGAGAGTGGAAGGAAGCAGATGGAAATCTGAGGTCAGTGCTTACCAAACAATGAGTCTGTTCCTGTAAAGGCTATCTTTTCTGTTTTTCATCGTCAGTGCTAGATGTTGGGAGAAAAAAACAAGTAGAGCCAAACCTCCCATGCTGTACTTCTTGGGAAAATAAATTGCTTCTTGAAAATTTTCTGTGTATCTCTCAACTTTCTGTTTTAAGAATGCTAGGAGGGAAATTCTATATATAAAAATCAAATAACTGGAGAGTTAAAGTGGGATCAGAATGATTTCCGTCTAATGGAGGTAAAGACCACAAGTGAAACAGCTGTCCTAGAGAGGAACAGGGCAGTGCATGCACGCCACAACAGTAGCTTCGTTGGGCTTCCAAAGTCCCTGTGTAGTAGTTGCTGACACCATTGAAGCAAAGTAGGGTCTTCCTGTATTTAGAATTTATTCTTGAACTTTAATATTTGGAGCTTAAATCTCTCTAGGAGATATTAAGCCAACAATCTACATGGCTCCATTTAAAGAAAAACCTGCAAACAGTGGTCCTATTGGATTCCTGACTTTTGTTCATGGACTACATCTTGAGTCTACTTTGAATTTCTTTTGGCCTGAGAAGTGACCGTCTGTCCTGTTCCCCAGCATCATGGTGTTATATATGTAGGTATTTATCAAAGTGGCTTTTCCCATTATGGTTTTGAGAAGGGTACTTAAAACCTAATTGTAGATACTTCCTTGTGCCTCTCCCATAAAATCTGAAGAAAGAGGTAATTTTTGTTTATATTTCCAGGCATGTTGCTCCACTCACTGGGCCAGTTTATTAGTTTGTCATTCGTCATCACTCTACATCCAGACACACTTCCTGCCTCTCAGACTCTCACCAGCGATGTTCTTTCCCACAGCCTGCCCAGCGATGTGACCTTGGCAGTGTTTGCTGTGGGGGTCCAGAACACTGAAGGATGGGATTTTCTTTATAGAAAATATCAGTCATCTTTGTCTACTTCCGAGAAAAATAAAATAGAATTTGCCCTCAGTATTAGCCAAGATAAGAACAAGCTTCAGTGGTGAGTAATTCATTCATGTTCACGTGGCCAAGAGGAATTAAATGAGCTCAGATCCTTCCGACATCTCTTTGTTCTCTTGGCTGGGAACTGCCTTTTCTGCTGGGAACATTTATTCAAGTGGGCATATGTGTAATGAGTGTGGTCATTGATTAGGGGAGAGGCAGGTGTTAGGAAAAATATTTAAAGGGATATATATTTGTGTCTCTTTAATATGTTTAGAAACACATATGGCAAAGGCCTTTCTTCAGTTGTCTTATTAACAAACGATAATACATGAGCATGGGTGTTGGAAACATTATTTAAATGTGAGTTTTTATTATGGAGCTATAGCAACTATCTTGTGCTTATTATGGACAGATGGGCTTTTTTTTCTGTCACACATGATTTTACTAAAGAAATTCATAACTTTTCTAGGGACTTCTCATTGTTAACATTTCATCTCTTAATCGTTCTAGGCTACTAGATGAAAGTTTTAAGGGAGATGTAATAAAAATTCAAGAGTTTCCATATATTCTTGGAGCTGTCGGCAGGAACCCGGTGGGATATCCATTGGCCTGGCAGTTTCTGAGGGAAAATTGGGATAAACTGATAGAAAAGTAAGTAGTGTCAAAACTTGTGCTGTGCCTAGAGCGGTCCATGAACCTGCATGTGTTTTAGCTTTGTTTGTTAAACAACAGTTAAAGTCTAGACGGATTTTTTTGATTGAAGAGAGCAAGTAGAGGTACTTAAAAAACTCTTCTTAGAAAATACAACACTTAAATTTAGTGCTAATGAATCTGGATAGTCCAGTGTTCCAGTCCATCTGGAATAATCCTTTTCCACACCACGGACCAATCTCAAGGCCTCCTGTGCGCAGTTCACCCCAAACCGTGGGTTAGCACTTCGGCTTGTTTGTCTGTGCTCTTGCCTTGCTCTTGGAGCACTTACGAAGCCTCTACCACTTTCTTTTGGGTACTGAGTCATTTACTCAGCAGTAGGTGTATTTTTTTACAACTACATCTTAACACTTTTGAGGGTAGAGATCATGTCATGGATTTTTCATGCCTAAGCAGTTTCTCGTTAAATACTGTAAGCACATAAGGTGCTTAAAAACACATGCTGAGGGGTGCCTGGGTGGCTCAGTCACCTCAAGCCTCTGCCTTCGGCTCAGGTCTTGATCCCAGGGTTCTGGAATCGAGCCCTGGGTCAAGCTCCCTGCACAGTGGGAAGTCTGCTTGTCCCTCTCCCTCTGCCTGCCTCTGCCTACTTGTGCTCTCTCTCCGTCAAATAAATAAATTAAACAAACCACAAGTCGAATGAATCAATATTTTATGATACATCTTGACGATTTCCATTTCCAGGTTTGAACTTGGCTCAACTTCCCTAACCCATATGGTCATCCGAACGACAAGCCAGTTCTCCACAAGAGCACGGCTTGAAGAGGTAAAGAAAACTTAAATTTAAGCAACAATTAGCTAATAAATATGGGGTAGACAAAATAAGGGTGTGATGAGTTAGGAATGGATTTTGTCACTTAGTAGATATTCTTTTTGGATGCTCTGGTAACCAAAATTACTTACAAATGAACTATTGAAACCTATGCACTTCCCCAAACATCACAATAAGAAGCTTGGCTCTGCCATTACAAACCTTTGGGCTTAAGAAATTACTGGAGACATTTAATTCTGTATTTCTTAGGATATTAAAAGTGATCATTAGAGGTGTACATGACCTACATGATCATCTAGCATATTATGAATGAGGCAGGTCTAGAATCTTGGCTCTCTGCTATCTAGGTTCAGGATTTCTTGTTACTTATTTATATGCATTTTGAGAAATAATTTTAGGCAACTTACAAGGTCCATATATAAAAGAAAAGTTAAATAACAAGAAGCTGCATGATTGACAGAGGTAACTGTATCAGGGATTTATGCTGAGGATAATTTATTTCCATTGAACCCTAAATACAGCAAAGGTTCCTAGCAGTCAGGAAAAAAATGAGAAAACAGTATACGTCATTCTCATTGTCTAGTAAGAGGGAAGGAACCACAGAACATAAGTTTCCCACAAAAGCAGACTCTTCACTCAGTCCTAAACTTTGAGGAATTTGATGTCAAGGTCATTGATGTGCCCCTTCTATAAAAATGTTTCCAAAGGCATAGAAAAATTTTACAAGGCTTTTAAAAATAGGTTGCACATAAATAAAAGCTGAGAGCCTAATACTGATCTTTTTAGGAAAACTTCCATTGTATGTTCTGGTTACACCATGATAGAGCTTGATATGGGGAGAATGCTTTGAAAATGAGTAAGAAATGTCCCATCCCTTCTCTCTAGTTTTCATGCAGGCTTGTCAAATTAACTGGCACATAATCCAAGGTTGAATTCGAGTGAGCAGAGCTATTCTGCGTGATGATGGGGACCGTCAGGAGCTAGGGGTAGTTAAGACAGTTGTCCATAACCCGAATCTGTAGCAACAAAACATTTCATTTAGTCAGTTGCTCATTCCTTTGTTTTCTCAGTAGTTCTCTAAAGATACATTTTTACTGTAAGGCTGATGTGGATTTAGGTTCTAGGGCTATGGCAAGGAACAGAGTAGACAAAAAGCCTTTGTCCTCATGGAGCTTAAATTCTGCTGGGGGAATAAGTTATAAAGTGACCTACGTCGGGCTATATGCTCAGAAGATGAATGAGGCAAGGTAAGGAGAGTGTGACGGGATAAGAACTTTGTTTTACGGGATGGTGAGGAGACTTTTGAGCAGGGACTGAAGGAGATGCAGGTGTGTGTTGTGTGTGAAAGGCCTGAGATATATATAGGGCATGGAAGTGATAAAAGCCTGGATGTCATCAGAAGGGAGAACGTTCTCCTGTGTAGGAGTCAGCCCGGAAGCCTTCTTGGCCTCCACATCCATGTCATCCCGGAGCCTGCCTGGCTCTGCTCCCAGCATCTCTATTGTATCTGTGCACTTGGCTGCAGTTACTCCACCCTAGGCCTCTCTCCGCTCTTATCTGGCCCACGACGAGAGCCACCTGCCTGGCTTCCCACTTGGCCAACACTAGACCATTTTCCACATTTAAATCTGAAAATCAGCCCATGACTGATCCTTCCTTGAAACTTGACCTGTGGATATCTTGGAATAAATGCCAGACCTTCCCTCCCCACATGCACGCAACCATGGTGCCTGGGGTCTGGCCCACCTCTCCAGCCAGTGAGCACACACTGTCCCATGTCACCATCCTGCAAAAACCTTGAACCACTCAGCTGCCTCCTGCTCCTGCACCAGAAAGTGCTGATCCTGTCTCAAAGCCTCTAAACTTCTCTCTGCCTTGCTTGGTCTGCCCCTAACTTGTCAGTGGAAAGGCTCGTTGAGTCCTTCGATCCCAGGTCACATGTCACCTTTCCAGGCTGCTCTGTGGAAAGCAGGCCACCTGTCCCAATCAGTCTTCCAACCTCCGTGTATTTTGTCCACGATAGTATATTAACAGTAGCTGTGTTGACTGCTTGTTGTCTTCCCAAGTAGAGTGTAAGCTCTAGGAGTCCATGGCTTTCTTGCCTGGTCCCTTGCCACCGCCTCTGTGTCTAGCACAGTAATTAGGCCAGAGTGATGAGGACATGTTAGAGGACATGTTCATGAAGAGATGGATGAGGTTGAGTCCCGTTACAGACTGAGGTTTAAGCTCTGCCTTGACCCACATTACATAACTACGTCCTCAGCAGTGCTCTGGGAGGGAGAGCTCATCCTTCTCTCACTAAAGAGGAAATTGAATCCCAGAGAAGTTAAATCATTTACAAAGGGTCAAACAAGTTAGTAGGATAAAACTTCCTCCCCACCCATCCCATCTCCGTATCACACTGCTGATTGCACAGGACTCTGAAGGAGGCAGGTTTGAATCCAGGGCTCATGTGGGATGCTGCATTTTCCAAGGTAGATGAGGGTAGGAGAGAGAATCTGGAGTCAGGAAAAGTCCGAGGGCAAGGCTTATCAGCTGGCTTGGTTACAGCTCTTACAGGTTTTGGTTTGTTGTTGTTTGTTGTTGTTTTTTTTAGTGGTACTATTGTGTGAAGGGCTCCTTCAGGATTATTTCAAATAATTTGAAAATATTTAAGAAGCCATGCTTAATCATTAAAAAGTTAGTAAAATTGGGACCCCCGGGTGACTCAGTGGGTTAAGCAGCTGCCTTCAGCTCAGGTCATGATCCCAGCATCCTGGGATCGAGTCCCACATCGGGCTCCTTACTGGGCAGAGAACCTGCTTCTCCTTCTGCCTCTGCCTCCCACTCTGTCTGCCTGTGCTCACTCTCTCTCTAATAAATAAAATCCTTAAAAAAAAAGTTAGTAAAATTATCGATGTGACTGGACTGCTGAAAAGAACAGTTGTTCTCTGACCTGAATATTAATCTGGAGTCTGAGAGTCTGAAAGAGTGGGCTTAAGCTTCAAGCGAAGGCAGGACCTTGAGGCATGGTCTGCGTTCTTCAGGCGGCTACAGCAGGAGGGCGGGCCTGGAGCTCCCTGAAAAGTTGTATTGAGATGGTTTGAAAAAAAACCCAACTCATTTAAAATTGGAATTTGACCTTCAAAAGCCTGTTCTTACTCTTCTCTTTTTCTTAAACTTAAGATATCATAGCACAGATTTTTAAGGAATTAACTGTCTGGAATCCATGTTGAATAAATACTACATCTTGGCTTACACTTACTTCCTGTCTCCACAGTCAAAAATTTATGGATTAATGCTGTGAAAACTTAGGGGGCAAGGTTAAGAACCTTTTAAGGTGAAACAATACTACAATAGTCCGTGCTGAGGCCAAACCAGACAGTGTCTCACATGAGCTTAAAGGAGTTAAGAAACCCAGCCCTGAAACAAGAGGAGGCAGCGCTCTCTTATCTCGTTAAAACCATGGGCAACTTGGTGTGGGTTTTAATCTTAGAGGAACAATACACGAATTGTGAATTAGGATAAAAAAATTTGGCAATGCTTGGGGAATTACCACCATAACTTGCTAAGAACCCTTTTCCTCAGTGTTCCTCTAATTATCTGCAAGGCCAGGCCCATGGAGAAAGACTGCACTTGTGTGACCGAAACTGTTTTACTTGGCAAAGAAGAAACTGCACATTCTGCTTTTGAGACACCATGTTTTAAAAAAGTTTGCATCTGCCTGTATATAAAAATACATATTAATACACTCAAACCCTAATTATTAAATGGTACACAGTGAAGTCTTTTACAATCTGGCAACTGTGAATAAATAAAAAAGCTGCGGAGAAAAATAAAAATTTGACATCATGAGGCATGAGCTCATTTCATATAGCTTCTTAAGTTTATGTGTACATAATTGTATCCAGACCCCTGGCGCTGCCTGCTATGTAGAATTTTGATACATGCTGGAAATTTGGCTTCGGTTTTCTTTTAACTAGCCCAAACTTAGATTTCTGTAATACATTTTTTAAAACTCTGGTTTTCCTTACCAGGTAAAAGAATTCTTTGGCTCTTTAAAAGAAAAGGGTTCTCAGCTACGTTGTGTCCAACAAACAATTGAAACCATTGGGGAAAACATCCGTTGGATGGACAAGAATTTTGAGAAGATCAGGGTGTGGCTACAAAGCCAGGAGCTCGAACTGCTCTAACAGTTTGTTCCTTGCTGGTTCCTGTGATGTGTAATTGCTACAACGTTGTCAAATGGGATTATTTTCAAATCAGAGATGGCGTTTTGGCTCCACTGAAGAGGATTGCTTTTCCTTCTTCCTCCTTGGACTATTCCTGTGAAAAGACTGGTGACTAAATTGTCCATCGATGGGTTACTGCTACGGTGTCTTTTGATAGGTGTTGCCTTGCTCTGTCAACCCAGGGGGTGGGTTCCCGACTGTGGAGGAGTACCTTATTCCTTTTGTTTCCTTACACTTATGCCTGGTGCTTTCCAAAGTCCTCCCCATGTATGTGTGTCACCCATAAGCTGTTGAGTCACTGTCTTCTAGAGACTTGTGAATAGTGCAGACTACTGAACAGTGAACGGTTGGATCGATGACTAAGCCGGTACGTTCCACCTTTCCGTTCCCTGCTGCAGGCCGAGGCTGACTTCTAGACCCATGTCCTCAGGCTTGTTTGCTCTCTTTTGGTCAGTCTCCCAGGAAGGCAGATGGGAGCCAGGGTAGGAGAGAGTACGGGGGGGGGGGGGTTATTACCCTGGTTCCCTTGGAGGCTGCCTTTGGCTGACCTCCACTCAAGCTCGGCTCCTGAGAGGCAGCCCCCCCACCACCAGTCCTTACCACACCTGCCTTCTGGAAGCCGCTTCCTGCTCTCATCCCTCCAGGCTGAGGGAGGGGTGAAGGGCAGGCCTGGCTCTCACTGGCAGTACTTATGGGTTCCTTCCATCCTCCCCACACCTTTGTTGAGAAAACAAAACTTTATAGACCCTTCCTCAAATATAATTTGAGTGTGTGGTCTACTTCCTCAGGGACCCCGACTGATACTGTCCCTCTGAGAAAGCAGGGAGCATTCATTCAAGTCTAGCAGAGAAGCCTTTCATCTGAAGTTGAACCTGGGAGCTGTGGACACTTGGGTAGGTGATGCTGCTTCTCCCTGCTCCATATTTGGCCTAGCCTGTAACTCCCCAATAACTTGTTACTGGCACTTACTGCCACCAAGTTACAGCAGAGTCTCCCATAAATTATGTACTGTAAAACTGAAAATACTTATAATTAGCTTATGTGTGGACAAATGTATTGTCTCTGAAGCCTTTTATGAGTTTTAATATACTGCAAAATTTAGGATAAAAGAATAATCTGAAAAAACGTCAATGTGTTCCAAAACACTGTGGCACAGAGTGACTTCTGGACACCAATGTGTTTACAATTCTATTTTGGTATGTATTGTATGGTCCTCATGGTTTGAGAAATCAAAACAAAACCAGAAATCACTGGTAATTTCCACCCCCCGAGGGATTAACCTTTTAAAAGACATACAAAGCCAAAATTTCAATGTAAAATATTTTTAATCGTGGGTAATATTTTTGTATTTTCATTTAATGAAACATGGAAATGGTGGTTTTCATTTTTGGTCACCTGTGGAACCTCTTCTAATTTGCTTTTGTTGGCGAAGTCCATTTTCTAAATAGATATAATATTGCTACACCAATGTACAAATTCCTTTTTTTGTAATAAAAGTTGTCTTCTTGGTCTCTGAGCAGACATCTGCAATGATTTCCTCCTCATGAGACAGGTGCAAGAAGACGATGATTCTATAACTTAGTCTTGCCATCACTAATAACCAGTAAACACCCAAGTCTTGAAGCCCTTTGTGATGAACAAAAAGGCCTCTGTGGAGAACCTTTTCTGTTTACGATCACAAGCAGGTCTTCAGTCTTTGGATTTAAAAGTAGTTGTATATAGCATGGGAATCTGTAATACTGCAGCCAATTCCCTGCACACTGTCAATGCCAACAGTTTCACTTCAGAAAACAAAAGCAACCCCCTCCCAACTTTATACTACCTAGTTAGAAGAATTAGAAATAGTTAAATCCCAGAGGAACAGTGTTTTTTTGAGTGTGTTCTCATTAGTGCCTTGGAAAGGGCTGTTTAGTCACCCTAACACCAGCTTTTATTTCCCAGATTTAGAATGATAGAATAATGCCGGCATCTCTCATGGGATAGATACACAGCTTTTAAAGCGGGTGAAGCTTGAAACCCTATAGGTATGTGCATGTTTTTTGAAGAGAATTAATTTTATGCCCCATTCTAAGCCGTTCTTTTGCTGTGGTTGCCCTCCCCCACCCTTCGACAGTATTAGTGATACTGAGTTTTAGTGAAGTCAGTTAAGTTCTGATAAAAACTTAAAATACCTGCTTGACAAGGCTGGTTTCTTTGGAAACAAATTGCAAATCAGTTTGACGACAAGGACCTGATATCTTTTCCTGCCTTCAGGACCAAGAAATAAAGATGATATTATTTATCAGAATCCCCTCAAGGCTGTCAGTGCTAGGTTCGCAAACAACTCATTCCAGAAGATCTGAGAAACCCACGTCTAGGGTCTCAGAGTCTGGTTCTTAAATTACTGAGGGGGGAAAACCAGGTTTTTAAAGTCTGGATAGCTTTTTTTTTTTTTTTTTTTCTTTAAGTAAAAGTTTTTGTATTTGGTAAACCCAACTTCCATGAAGCCAGTCGGGATACAGTGCACGGACTAACGTGGCAATGGCTCTAAGCAAACAATTGCTGCTCTGGTTACGTGTGTCAGAAATGGAAAGCATAGCTTAACACAGTAACCCAAGTTCAAGGCATATGCATATTCTAAGGATTAGATTTTACTACTCTCAGAACGCATTATGTGGTGACACAGACGGCATTTTGCTTCTCTGACTTGATTCAAGTCTCAGTATCTTTTGTGCTGGCTCTAAGGGGCAGAAGCCCTAACCTCTGGCAAAAAAGGATACTGATGGCAGTATGTCCTGGTCTGTCCAGGTTATCTATTAATTTATTAGCAGCCCAAGAGGAGATAATGTGCCCAATGTACAATATTTTAGGTTTGACTTATAAACATTAACCCAAAGAAATCTCAAGTACAATTCCAAAGCCCAAGAGGAAATGGATCATGAGAAATCAGGACATTCGACACGTTCAAAGCAAATGCTAACAACAACAAAAGAATTAAGTGCTAACTGAAAATACTAATGAGATTTACAGGCACTGTGTGTAGACTGTGCAAAAGTTTGCAAAGGTTTTTCCTTTTTTTATGCGTTGCTTTAAGAAACTATCAAATATATCTCATAGAAATATAAAGTTCCCGTCTCTCCCAACTGAAGGCATTTTTTAAAAATTCAAAGTTTATCAATACTCAGTACAGTAACACAGATGAACCACACAAATTCATTTTCTTTCTGGGAAAAGAATAACCAATGTTTAGGATATCAAGATTGGACAAGTAACACTGTCTAGAAGCCACCCAGAAAAATCTGCTGCTGTTCAAAGCTTTGTCCTTCAAAAGTCACCATCCACCAGCTGTAGATTTTATAGGTAGATACCTTGAAAAAGTCAAAAGGAAAAAAAAATCTAGTAAACCGTTTGATATGTAATTTTCTTGACATGGGCAGAGTCAATTTAACATTTACTAAAAGCACTAACAGACAACAGGGAATTTCCTGTAAGTAAACATGAGCATCTTAAAAAAATTCTAGAATTTAGAAAATAAAAAACTTGTAATTTGGGTGAATATCTTTGGAATAGGTATAATAAGGATACCTCCCTTGTTAAAGGAAATACCTTACCATGGTGACAGAAACTAACCCAATCTAACCTACATTATTAATTTCTTTAGGCTTTGGTCAGCCAGTGGTCAGGAGGTTTGAGGGTTAGAGTAAGACCCATTCCTTGGTAAGAGGAATTACACAGTACGAACGGTAAGGGCTTTCAGCATAAATCGGGAGTCCTTCATCTACATTAGTTCTTAAGTCACCATCAAGTAGGATTGACCACTTTTGTTCATCTTAGTTTTTTGCAATCTTTTTTTTCACCTTTGTTCCAGAAAACCCTGTAATTTCCACTAGACCATAAGGGGTACTGCTGTCTAGCCCACCATGTTGGTCTTTTGAGGACATGAGCACCCTAAGAACACTGGTCTGTAAGATGTCACAGGCTAATTGGGCTTTGTCACAGTAACCGGTAGTCACAAACATTTGGGTTTTGAAGGCTCGGCTAGACTTAGGCGGTCATTTTCTTTAGGAACCTGGCTTGATATTTCAAAAGACCTCATAATTATAAAATTATTATTTTTAAACATTGTAGTAGCCCATGATTTCATTTATTGCTTTCATTGAATTAACCTCTAGACACTGCAATGTGCATTTCATGCCAATAGTTAACAGAAAGCACGAGTAAGAAGCAGACTTGGTTTCCCTGCCTGTAACACAGGTCTATAGAAGGTACAGTTTTCATTTACAACAAACACCCAACTTACCAATAGTGTGAACTTTAACTTGTATTTTTTTCATCAGCCTTTAGCTTCTTAGTTTCCTCCTTCGCCTAAAAGGAAAAGCAGAATGATCACTGAACTCTTTCTTTCCTGGATAAAGTATCACAAAGCAGATCTATCAGAAGATGCTTAAGAAGAGATGGGCTTTTCTGAATTAAAGGGTCCAAAGATGACAGGTCAGTGGAGGAAAGTTAGATTAACCTAAGGATTTCCTTTTCATTTTAGCCCAAACTATGAATTATTCTCCTCCAAGTCTGTAAACTAAAAATAACCTTAGGCAATTTAAAATTTTTTACTGTAATTTTTTTTTTTTTTTGAAGGCTACGATAGTTGAAGAAAAACACAGGAATTCTTGAATGCTATTCATTCATTCTATAGTGATTTCTTTCTTACTTGGGGGCACTGTTGGGAAGCTAATCCACTGAGATACAAATGCATGAGCAACTAATTATCAAGTCTGGTTTCCTATATTGATTATGGGTTTCACTCCATTTTGAGGTATAAATTGACATGTAATTAGTTTCAAGTGTACAACAAGGATTTGATATTTGTATATATTGCAAAATGATGAACATAGTACATCTAGGTATCATACACTGTTAAAAATGTTTTCCCCTTATGATGAGAACATTGAAGATCTCTTTTGGCAACTTTCAAATATGCAAATACAGTGTTATGAACAGTAGTCACTAGGTTGTACTATATATTCCCACTTTTTTTTTTTTTTTTTTAAATAACTAGGAAGGTCTATCTTCTGACCTTCACTCTTCTCACCCACCCCACATCCCTCTCTCCTATGGCAACCACCAGCGGATGAGTTTGCTTTTGTTTTTAGATTCCCCATAGAAGCGAGATCCATGTGGTTTTTATCTTTCTTTGAATGGCTGACTTCACTTCACTTTATCATGATGCTCTCAAGGTCCATTCCTATTCTCACAAATGGAAGATTTCCTTCTTTTTTATGGCTGAAGAGTATCCCATTGTATGTATCCACACATCTACTTGGTCCATACAGCCACTGATGGCCACTTGTGATTGTATCCATTTCTAGGCTACTGTAATTAATGCTGCCATGAACAGAGGGGAGCATGTATTTTCCTAAGTTTTCCTTTTCTTGGGATAAATACCCAAAGGAAGAACTGCTGGATCACAGGGTAGTTCTATTTCTAATTTTCTGAAAAACCTCCATACTGCTTTCCTTTGTGGCTGTGCCAATTTATACTCCCACCAACAGTGTATGAGGTTCCCTTTTCTCCACACCCTCCCCAGCACTTCCTTCTTTTTGGTAATAGGTATGTATCCTAACCGGTGTGAGGTGATAACCTCATTGTGATTTTGACTGGCATTTCCTTGATGATTAATGGCGATGAGCATATATGCGTGGGCCTGTTGGCCCTCTGTATGTCTTCTTTGGAAAAATATTCTATCTGCCCATTTTTTAAAATCATGTTGGTTGCTTTTTGTTATAATGTTTTTTATACATTTTCAATATTAAGCCCTTGATAGATGTAGGATTTGCAAATATTTTTTTCCCACCGGGTCTGCCATTTTTTTCATTTTGTTGGTGGTTTTCTTGGCGGTGGAGAAGCTTTCTAGTTTGATCTAGTCCCTTTTGTTAATTTTTACTTTTGTTGACTTTGCTTTTGGTATCAGTTCCATAAATCCTGGCGAAGACTAATGTCAAGGAGCTTACCACCTACGTTTTCTTCTAGAAGTTTTATGGTTTCAGGTCTTAAATTCAAGTCTTTAATAAACATTTTGAGCTTTTCAATGTATGGTGTATAAGTCGGGTGTCCAGTCTCCCCAACACTACTACAAAAACTTTCCCTTCCCCCATTGTATATTCTTGACTCCTTTGTTGTAAAATGACTTTATACATGTGGCCTCATTTCTGGGTTCTCTGTTTGGTCACCTATGTGTGTGTTTTCATACCAATACCATTACTGTTTTGGTAACTGGTTTAAAATTGGGAGTGTGATGCCTCCGGCTTACTTATTCTTAAGATTGTTTTGGCTGTTCAGGGTCTTTTGTAGTTTTACAGAAATTTTAGGATTTTTAAAATATTTGTGAAAGTGCTCACTTCAGCAGCACATATACTAAAATATTTGTGAAAAAATGCCATTGCAGTGGTGATGGGGATAGAACTGAATCTGCATACTGTTTTTGGTTGTATGGACCTTTTAATAATATTAAATCTTCCAGTCCGTTAAGTACAGACGTTACTTACATTTAGTTGCGCCTTTAATTTCTTTCATCAATGTCTTAGAGGTTTTTTTTTTTTAAGGTTTTATTTATTTATTTGACACACACAGAGAAAGAGATCAGATGTAGGCAGAGGCAGGCAGAGAGGGGAGGAAGCAGAGAGCTCAATGTGGGGCTTGATCCCAAGACCCCAAGATCATGACCTGAGCCGAAGGCAGAGGCTTAACCCACTGAGCCACCCAAGTGCCCCAATGTCTTAGAGTTTTTAGTGGATAGTTCTTTGAGCTCCCTTGTTAAATTTATTTCTAGGTATTTTAGTTTTTGATATAATTGCAAATGGGATTATTCCCGTTTTATTAACATATAGAATTGCAAGATTATTATCAGTTTTGTATATAGCAGCTTTACTAAATTCAACAGTCTTTGGTGGAATTCTTTGGTTACTTTGTATATATAATATTCTATCATCTGAAAATATTGAGTTTTACTTCTTCCTTTCCAATTTGGTTGCCTTTTATTTTTCTTGCCCAAGTGCCTAAGTGCTCTGCTTTTTTGACTTAACAGAATATTGAATAAAAGTGGTAAGTGGGCATTTATGTCTTCCTATTTTTAGAGGAAAGTTTTCAGCTTTTTACCACTAAGTATGATGCTTTGGGTCTATCATATATGGCTTTTGTTATGTTGAGGTATGTTCGCTATATACCAATTTAGTTGAGAGTTATCCTAAGTGAAAGCTGAAAGTTATCCATTGCTTTCTCCACTTCTTTTGAAATGATAGGATTTTTTCCCTTCATTTTATTAATGCGGTATATAGCACATTGAATAATTTGGGGGTGGTGTACCAGCCTTATATCCTTTGAAAAAATTCCCACCTGATAATGGTATATGAACCACTTAATACTATTTTGAGGATATTTCAAAAATCTATGTTCATTTATTTGACAGAGAGAAATCACAAGTAGGTAGAGAGGCAGGCAGAGAGAGAGAGGAGGAAGCAGGCTCCCTGCCGAGCAGAGAGCCCGATGCGGGACTCGATCCCAGGACCCTGAGATCATGACCTGAGCCGAAGGCAGCGGCTTAACCACTGAGCCACCCAGGCGCCCCTCAAACTGAGGGTTGCCGGGGGGAGGGGGTTGGGGAGAAGGGGGTGGGATTATGGACATTGGGGAGGGTATGTGATTTGGTGAGTGCTGTGAAGTGTGTAAACCTGGTGATTCACAGACCTGGGGATAAAAATATATGTTTATAAAAAATATATGTTTATAAAAAATAAAAAATTAAAAAAAAAAAATCTATGTTCAGCAGAGATACTGTCTGGTGATTTTCCTATGTCCTGTTCTGGTTTTGTTTTCAGGGTAAAGCTGGCCTGTAAAATGAGTCTGAAAGTGTTCTTTCCTTCCCTATTTTTGGGAGGAGTTTGAGAAGGACTGGTATTAATTATTCTTTGAATACGTAGTAGAATTCTCTAGTGAAGCTGTCTTGTCCTGAATGTTTGGGAGGTTTCTGATGACTGCTTTAATCTCCATGGTAATTAATGAGTATTACATCCTGCTTTTAGTCTTAGTAAGATGTAGGTTTCTCTCTTCTCCACGGTCCATTATGTTGGCATGTAACTGGTCATTATGCACTCATTGCCATTCTGTTAATTGTTTTTTGGCTGTTTTGTAGCTCCTCTTTCCTTTTTTCTCTATTCCTTTGTGATTTGATGACTTTCTGTATTTGTAAGCTTATATTCCTTTTTGTGCATTTACTATTTTTGCAGTTTTTGTGCATTTACTGTTGATTTACTAAGTTTACATATGACAACGTTAAAGTCTATTTAAAGTTGTTAAGAAGTTTGCCCTAAAGTTGTATATTTTTACTCTTCCCACTATGTTTTTTTAACATCCATTTTACAAATTTTAACTTGTGTACCCCTTAATGGATTATTATAGTCTATTTCTACTATTTTTGTCTTTTAACCTCCATACTGGCTTTGGACGTGACTGATTTATACCTTCACATTATTCTATATTTTACTATATATTTACCTTTACAGTGATATTTGTTCTTTTACAAGTTTTCCTATTACTAAGGAGCACCCTTTATTTTCAGCTTCAAGAAGTCCCTTTAACCTGGCTTGTAAGGCGGGTTTAATGCTGATGAACTCTTAGCTTTTCCTTGTTTGGAAAACTTTTGTTCTCCTATTCTGAGTGACAACTTTGCTAGGTAGAAGATTCTCCATTGAAAGTGTTTTTTTGTTTGTTTGTTTTTGTTTTTGTTTTTTAATATTGGCATTGTTAACAGATCCCGCCACTTGCTCTGGCCTGCAAAATTTCTGCCAAAATCTTCTGATAGAGACAAATGATTTCTTTTCTTTTTTGCTATGTTGAAGATTCTCTCCTTGATTTTTAACTTGTGATTTTTCAATTATAATGTTATTTGGTGTGAGTGTCTTTAGTTTCCTCTTTTTGGGGAATTGTATGGATGTCTGTTTCCTTCTGCAGGCTAGGGATTTTTTTAAATAAGTTATTTCTTCAAATAAGTTTTCTGCCCCTTTATCTCTTCTCCTTCTGGGACCCTGGTAATATTAATGTTCGGCTCCTTGATGTTGTTGTCTGACAACATCTTAACCTATCTTTATTTTTTCCCCCATTCTTTTTTCTTTTTATTACTCTAATTGGTGAGTTCTGCTATGTCCTTATGTTCACTAACCCTTTCTTGTGCTTCATAACCCATTCAGTGTTTTAGTTCAGCTACTGTATTCTTTAGCTCTGTGACTTCTGTTTGGTACTTTGTCATTATTCCCATCTCTTGTGGAAGTTCTGTGCTCATCCATTCCTCTCCCAAACTGGGTGAGCATCTTTTTCTTTTCTTAAGATTTGAGAGAGTGTGTGTATGGCAGGGAGAGGCAGGGAGAGAATCCCAAGCTGACTCCCTACTGAGCATGGAGCCCGTGGGGGGTTGACGTCATGACCTAAACCAAATAAGAATTGGAAGCATCATCTTAACTATTATGTTGACTTATCAGGTAAATCCCATTCTGTTTTTTGTTTGTTTTCCTCCTGAGGTTTGATCTTTTTCTTTGATTTGGAACCTGTTCATCCACTGCTTCATTTTCCTTGACTCTGTGTTGGTTTCTCAAACAGACAGTAGTAGTCCTGAACCAGGAGATGAACCTTATTATTCAACCCTGCCCGGGCTCTTGGTTGTCTCTCAAACCTTTGTGACAGGCTCTTAGACAATTTTCTTTTTAGTGGCTCCTGGTAATTTGAGAGTGTGCCATGATCTGTCAGGGTCCCAAAGGGGAGGATCTCTTGTCAGCATCTAGATGGAAGCTGACTGGAAGCTAACGCCTTACACAGCATCATTTAAAGAATGCACATATAAACAGTCCTGTGAGACCACAATCTAAGTCCTGCTGGCTTGCCAGAGCCCAGTGATCTGGGGGTCCTCCCTTTGGTGGCAGTTAAAAAAAAAACTAGCTCTCCAAATGAATATATTAACTACTTTCCAGGAGATCCTGATAACCTGAAGTGAGGCAGGTGGAGACTAGAAAGAAGGTGTCCACCACCCTCTGTCTTGCCAAGTATTTGAACCCCCAGACAAGTGCTATGTAAGATGCCTGACCCTCGGCCCAATGTGTAAGATGAGCCATGACACTTTCACAGAAAGTCTGGGTGCTTCTCAATTGGATGCCTCCATGCTGGACTCTGGAGCAGATGAGTCTGTGTTCTCAGGCCCTTTCTCTCTCAAATGCAGGTCTTAAAAGGACAGGTGCCTAATAAGGGGTTCAAATCCTTTGCTCCTCAGGAAGAAGCTGTGGGTTTTGAGTTCCCTTTTGATTACGGGTCACGGTTCCTGGGGTTGGGTTTATGTTAAAACTATTCCTGTCCTGGGGCACCTGGGTGGCTCAGTGGGTTAAGGCCTCTGCCTTCGGCTTGGGTCAGATCCCAGAGTCCTGGGATAGAGCCTCGCGTCGGGCTCTCTACTCAGCAGGGAGCCTGCTTCCCCCCCCACACCTTTCTGCCTACTTGTGATCTCTGTCTGTCAAATAAATAAAATCTTAAACAAACAAACAAACAAAAACAAAACTGTTCCTGTCCTGCTTCCATTTGGGATGTTCTCATTTGCTAGATGAGTAGGAGTCACTCAGCCAGTTTTGGGCTTTTTTTTCATAGGACATTGTTGGATATGTACCTGGAGATTGTCCACAGGAGAAGGTGAGTTCAGGTCTTCCTAGGTCACCACCTTGCTTCTTAGATTTTTGATGCAGCAGGAGTATGGTTTTTAAACTATAACTTCAATTTCTCATTATAGTCAGAGGATCATAGTACTAACCATTTTAACTAAATTTCTATGTCCTTGGAGTAGGAAAGGATCTAGAAGTTGTCTCACCTAACTTGCATTCTTGCCTTGAGCATGTGGAGTAATTTTAACAGTTTTGCTTCATTAATGCCCAGCTCTAAGAAACTGGACCTTATAACTTTTTTAGTAAGTTTTTAAGTAATCTCTACACCCAACATGAGGCTTGAACTCACAACCCCAAGATCAAGGTTTTCAGCTCTACCGACTGAGCTAGCCAGGTACCCTTGGACCTTGAAACTTCTAATCAGTCATTGGTCTTAGTACATCATTTTACATGTTGCTCTAGAAAGTAGAACTAAGAGTTGTCCTTTCAAGGTGGCATCTAATGAATATTCTGGATCATAGAAACCCTCGGATCTCCTCTAATTCTGTATGCTACTTCCATGTCCTAAGCTTTATACCAACCCCATTTCCTGGCATTATCTCCCCCACCGCTGCCACCACCATTTAAATATGTCTGAATTTGATATGGTTTTTACAGTGCATAACATCACATAAATTGCTGACTTTTTTTCTTAATGGCATTTTTAAAAAAATAACTGGAGATTTACATTTAATGAAACATAGTACATGAATCTGAACTGTCAATGTGTTATATACATAGTAGTGATGTGGGTCTTTAGAGGGGGGAAGGTATAAAAAAATTCACCCTTCCCAGTATTAGCCAAAGGCTTAATCTATCACAGGCTCAACTCTTAATGCTCCAAAGCCAACTACTGAGAGATCAAGTAAACGAAGGATTGATAAGGACCAATGAACTAGCAACCAGCAAGTCATCACTGATCACAGGCAGGGCTCAAGCAGAGGAAGCAGGAATTACAGGTGTCTTAGGGAGGTGAACTTATGGAAGGAATTGGGCTGTAGGCTTATAAGTTGGAGAACTGCTTTTAAAGTGGGGAAAACTAGAAAGTTTATAATACAAGGACAAAGCATCAAAATGAACAGACTGAAGAGAGTTGATTATTGACCACTCAGACAGAAGGGCCATATCAGGGCAAGGAGGGGAGAGGGTTTCCAGTGGGAAGGTTGGTAGAGGACTTTTGGGATTTCGTGCAGAGTGGTCTCAATTTTCTCCATGAAACTGAAGGCAAAGCTAGCTGCGCACACTGGCAGGCAGTAGCTGGAACTGATCATGGGCTACCACAGCTTGGTGGGCATTGCACACCGAAATACTTTGTGTGACAAGGGGGGGGAATGCAAGGAACTTGAATTGGGTTAAAAATGATCATTTAGGGGGGCGCCTGGGTGGCTCAGTGGGTTAAAGCCTCTGCCTTCAGCTCAGGTCATGATCCCAGGGGCCTGGGATTGAGCCCCGCATCGGGCTCTCTGTTCAGTGCAGAGCCTGCTTCTCTCTCTCTCTGCCTGCCTCTCTGCCTACTTGTGTTCTCTGTCAAATAAATAAATAAAATCTTTAAAAAAAAAAAAAAAAAAAGATCATCGAGGGGGCATCTGGGTGGCTCAGTGAGTTAAAGCCTCTGCCTTCGGCTTGGGTCAGGATCCTGGGATTGAGCCCCGCACTGGGTTCCCTGCTTAGCGGGTGCCTCCTCTCCCACCCCCGCCCTGCCTACTTGTGATCTCTGTCTGTCAAATAAATAAACTCTTTAAAAATATTATCATTGAGATTTCTAAAGGACCACATACTTTAAGTCTCTAGAACTTCAATTTCTTTAGCAAGATGTACTCTGGCATATACAGTGCTTAAACTATTAAACTACTATTTTATTCTGAATAGATTCCAGTTAGAAACAAAATGGATAAAAGGATAAATGCCACTCCATGAAGTTGCTACATTGTAGTAATATTTAGAACCGTTTACCTTGGCAGAATCCTTTGCTTTCCCTCCATTCTTGGGTGCTTTGGAGCTGGGAGCAGTTCTCTTGACTCTGTCCTAAAGCAAAGGCAACGTAATGAGGCCATTGTTATCATCAGTCCATTGAGTGCAATTAAATAATGGAAAACTTTCAATATACATAGAAGTGTTTAAAGGTAGAAAGTAAAAAGGATTAAAAATACAGAGGAAAACGTGGGTCACACTGATATTCTGCCAATGTCCACGAGGACATTTGCTCATGAAAACAGCTTGTTTCTGTCAGTACTGGTTTTTATGTGCAAACAGAGCAAGGATGGGATACTCATTTTCTGTGTTAAAGAAAACAAATTTAATAGCAGAAATTATCACAGAGAGCTAGAGGCAAGTTTTCTATAAAAATAAAGTCCTGTTTGCTAAAAAGGCATTATTTACCCAGGAGTCAGAAGCAGGATGCTGAGGGAGTTAGGAATTCAATCACCCAACATGAAGGGGACTAACAATTTAGTGATTGGGAGAGCTGTTTAGTAAGAGCAAAACAAGAGCAAACAGATCTGCACTATTAATTGTTCTGAAAACGGCCATCAAGTGCACTCAATTCACTTTTCTATTTGATTTATATAAGGGTGTATTTACAGGTTAAAGGCCACATACTTTATTTTCATTCCTCTTTAATCACTTGCTCTGAGCACCTGCTCTGTCCCAGGAATTTTGCTAATGCTGACCACAGCTGCTGCATAAAGTGCACCACTCCCTGGTATAATAAACGGACCAAGTATAGCCCCGAGTACAGGAGAGCCCTTCACTGGGTGTGGGCAGGGAGAAGCAGTGAGTGTGCCTGAAGGAGCTGATGCTTGACCTCGGCCCTGAGGGACAGACGGGCAACAGCCATGAGAAGGTGCAGTGCAGGTGGGGGCTGCTCTCATCTTCAATGAGCAGAGACAGCATTATTGCCCAGCACCAATAGTGGGGCCATCAAACACGATGGCTGTGGGGAGGGTACAGCGACATGAAAAACACTTACGAAATAATATTAAGTAATGTATTAGATATGGGCTTGAACTTATATTACCTAAAGGAATGTATCACAAATACACACTTTAATATTTAAATACATATAAATATATAAGTATATACTAGTTTAGTTATATATATATTATATACACATTAGATATAAATTACATTACATACAAATATATAATGTATCATAACATATATATACAGGAAAAGATAAATATGCCCAATTATGTTGGCAGGGTAGTATAATTATGCATTTTTTCAACTTCTCTATGGCATCACTGAATTCGTTCTGCAGCCTCCAGTTCTAAGTAGACACAGAAAGTCCATATGAAGAAGCAAAGTACCTCGGCTGTGTTTGACGTTTCCTTGGGTGCAGGACAGCTGTCAAAATCTCCTGAAAGAGCATCGATGGGGTCATTGTCATCTTCAGGTTTCTGAGATATTAACAGAAATAACCGTGAATAACCAGTGAAGAAGCACAAGGCAAAAATTCCGTAAGGGACGTTTTCCCCCATCACTGAAAATAAGGTATTAAAAGAAAAAGGAAACCTTGCTGACATTCCTTTCCTCAATTTAGACGTGAAATTCCTTACAGCCTTCCTTCCTTCTCTTTTAACAGTTTGCTTAGTATTGAGCCTCAATTGTTCAATCTGAAAAGATGGGTCTGTCTAAACACGCTCTCGTGAGGGCTGGAAGAGAGAAATCACACACCCTACTCATCTTCGCATAGTACCAACCCCAGGGCAGGCATTCAATAAATTCCAGATTTCAGCTAGAATGAAAAAACAAAAACAAAAAAACAAAAAACCATTGTTTATGGGAACATGGCTGCTGTGGTATTTACCTTTGAGTCCTTGGGTTTCTTTGCAGGTGGCTTTGCTGGTTTGCCCTTAAAAACAGGTAGGTTACTGGTTAGACATAGCTCTTTGTAAAGGTTTCCCTAGGTGTAGTCAGAACTTGTAGACTCTCTGGTCTGATGCCTTGCCTGAGATGTGCAGGAAGTGATAAATCTCGAGTCTGGTCGTGGAAGTGAAGGAAACAACTGTTTAGGAACTTCCTGCCATCATGTGTTAAAAATTCAACTTCCAATATTACAAGAAGTAACTCGTGTTTTTTGTCTTAATTATAAAAGCTTATAATACGTTGGAAGCATGTGAGGGGCTGGGACGGCGTACGACTTTTCTTCAGGGTTACAAGTGTAACTCTGCGGGGCCTCACCCATCTTCAAGAGCAAGGACGTTAAACGGCACCGCTCCCAGGGAACGCAAGCAGGGTCAGATAGCACTACCAAAGCAGGGAGGCTTCTAGCAGGGTGCAGAATGGCTACCTTCAGGAATACAGAATGCAAGCAAGGAGAATTGAATTCTTTAAGAGACACTGAAGAAAACACCTCAAGCCCAGGAGTGCTCAGCCCCACCACCAGCAGTAGAGACTGGGAAGGCTCTGAGGCTTCCTTGCTTCTCTCTCCATAGGTGCAGAACGGGTGATTTGTCATCTTGCTGACTTGTAATGCAGAGCTAAAAGCTGAGGGTACAGGCCCACCTGACCTGAGGACAACTGCCTGCATTTAGAGACAAAGGGCCCAAGACCTGACAGAGTATCTTTAGATCTAGCAGGAGGACTTGGGATGGGGAATCTGGTCTCGCCTGTCTTTACTCAAAACAGTGCTGCTGGTGGTATCGCGCATTAAAAGCATTCCTTCATGTCACATTTTTATGCTGTTGTGAAAGTGCGCCTCCTCTTCCTTGGATGTACGAAGCTTTGTGCTGTCTAGCCAACCTCGACCTCGGCCTCCATGTACCTCGTTGTCGTTGTCCAGGAGGTGCCTGTACTCAGGCGGGATGGTGTCATCTCTTTCTCCCAGCTTGTCTCTGTGTTCGGCTTTAGCTCTTTCCTGAAAACATGAAACAGATTGAATATTTGCTCCTTCACGTAGACAGTACTTTCTAAAACCTAGCAGCCAGAACTTACCCTACTTTCCCGAAACAAACACTCTATTTTCTAAGTAACAAGACAACAGGTAACTTCAACAGACATGACTTGATGGGGGGAAAAAAAAAGTGAACCTCAGTGCTTCTACACATCCATCCGTACGTGTGGATTTCTATCTGTAATTTAAGATAAATGATGCAATATCTGTCCTTAGAAACCATGGAAAGAAAGAAAACCCAACAGTATAAGCTATCTTTGGTCATTATGTGAATTTTTTAGATAAAAAGATCAAGTCACTGTATTTTGATATTTAGAGAGGAATTATTTACCACTCTGACATCTCAGAGCAACCCCGAAGGACCAGCTGGCACAGCCAATCTGAGTGAGTGTGCGACTGTGCTGACTGCTTGAGCTGGGGCGGGGGGCGGGGGTGGCGGGGAGCACCTGCTGTTGGAAGCAGCAGCTACACCTCCTTGCATCCTCACCTCTCGGGGGCACATCTGTCATAGATTCAGAGACATACACTCCACACCACACCCTCTCATTTGTCAAATACAGGTCAAGTTCACATCAATGATCCTATAACAGAATGAAGACCTAAGGATCCTTTGAAATGCCCTGGGCCATGGATCTGGCTGGTCACTTAGTTCCTGGTTCCAGGCTAAACGGACTATTGTTAGCATGGACAAGCACTTACTGATGTGCTGGGAGGTATGTAGAGCTAACAGTGTGTGCCTTGCACACGTGCCTCTGCTCAGTAGCAACCATTGGCCCAACGCTTCATTTAGGGCTTTGCATGCAGAGATATGACGGCTCAGGAGGCTCCTAGGGAAACCTCTGACAAACAGGGGAACTGTGCCCCTACAGGCACAGATTATGTCACCCTAAAAAATGCATGCATTTCTAGATGATATACGTGATAGTGCTTTTTGCCAGATCCAAAGACAAGTGAATATGGGAGGAGAACGTAAAGTAAAGCTATACTCTCCCACCATAACTAAGTCTGTGTTCCTGAACAGGACATTCTGCCCAAGCATGTGCCCTAGCATAGTCCTCCTGGAGGCAAAAAATTCAACAGACTACAGAGAAGGAAAAAGTGAGCATGAAGTTATCCAACGGTTCACTAAAACTCCCCAAGTTGGAAGTGCTTCCCCCCCCCCCGCCTTTTATGTGCACAGTAGGATACCCTATGCTACAAAAACCTTTAATTTCACTTATATATTTTTTACCTTGACCTTATCCTCCATTGGTTTGTTGTCGTCAGGATCAGGCTGCCTTTGTCCTAGACTGTCCGAAAGTTGGTCCAGGGCATCGTCCAGTTCTTTGTTGTCGCGCTGCTAAAAAGCCAATGTCAATTAGTCACTGCTTAGCCAAATAAATCAGTCCTCTTAGTGGCCCCAACGTGGCCACTAAGAATTCCATAAACTCCACGAGACTTTCACCTGGGAGATGGGCAGACCCTTGGATGGTGCTCCTCATCTTTCTCTCTCTACACTTGCATGGGCCTGTCTACCTACCCTCTACCTACCCCCAGATGCTTCTTTCCCCTCAAAAAAAAAAAAAAGTCCCCTCCAAAAAAAACGGGGAGGGGAGGGGGTGTTCCTGGCCTGATGTGTTAGAAAAACCTACCTTCCTATGCGTACAGTGTATGCAACACTCCCGGGGACAGTCTGATGTCCCAGAAAACATAGGATGATGGCTGATTCCCACATGTATTCATTTAAGTTAAGACTGGGTTTGTGTGATGTCTTAATTCAAAATATTAAATGAAACTAGACTTTCTGGCAGGAAATAGAATGGGAAAGGGGTCATCCTGATTCATACTGGTAAAGGGCACAGAGGCTCGGGATTGCTGAAGTCCACCCCTGCCTCAGCCAGCACAGAGCCCTCATGTCTTAAGGACAGAAGGGTAAAAAGCAGCCTGGGTCGTGATGCTTCTTCCTTTCTGTGCACGGGCACTTTCATCATTGTGGGCAGACACACACATACACAGGGCATTTTCCTGGTCTTAAGTGCTTCGTTGGAGCCCAGGATAAGAGCTAATCATGGTGGAGCTCCCCACGGCTGAGTCTGGACTTTGTCATTGGGGCCTCTGGATACTTTCAGATGATCCTGAGGCTGACCCAACAGGAGGAAAATTCATGCAGAATCTCCGACTAGAGCACTAAGCAGGCTTTGATGCTACATCAAAAGGAAAGGAAGCGTAGCTGACTTCACTAAAGCCACTTCATCTCCATCTAGCAAATGAGGCACTTGTTCTTATCCGAAGGAGATGGGGATCTGGTTTAGGGCGATCTCTTTGATGTGGTGTGGTCTCCTCGCCTCGATAATGTATAATTGGATACTGCGCAGAAAATTAATCAAGGAAATCTGGAAAAGCTTTGGTCCCACAGAATTGCCTCAGGACATGTAAATAATTAAAACAATCCTGATGTTGAGGTTTTTGTATTGCTATCATGAAAATGACAAAGTTTTCCTGGTATGAATGGGAGGGAAACTACTCTAATAGGACATACTTGAATTTTTGGGAGGAGCCCAAACACTGAGCAATTCCATAAAATAAACCTGAGCTTCAATAATGGGCCATGTTCATAGCATGCGTCAGGAAAAATATAAAGAGGAGAAAATAATCAGGAAAGCTAAAGAATTTGTCAAATCTAATAATTCAAATATATGCACAATGCACGTTCCAGCTCTTTCAATTCTAATAAAGCAACAGTAACATTAAGCTCCTGGACTATGTGTAAAATACTTCATACACATTGTTTCATTTACTTACTTCACATATTCTGTCATCTCCCCAAATCACCAGTCTTCTCTCTTCTAAAATAGAAGGTGCTTGGTCTTCCTAACGATTTTGTGTATTTTCATATACTCTAAGGCAAGGGCCCTATTTTCTTTCTTCTTATTGTTGTTACTATAAAAACCTATTTCGAAAATGCTGCTTACCTTAGCGTCAGGGGGTAGGCCAGCAGAGTGTGTGGTAGGAGCTGGGGTTTGAGAAACCACTTCAGAGATGACAGCAGAAAGGTTAGCATCTTCAAATTTCTTTGTTAAAAAAAAAATTATTCACACACACGTATATAATACAGTACAGCTCATATATACATGTCAGTAATATGTTATATTAAAAACTATGCCTGTAATGCCATCACTTAAATACGTTTTTTTAAAGATTTTTTTTTTTTTAATTTGTCAGACAGGGCGGGAGGGGAGGGAGGGAGGAAGTGAGCAAGCACAGGCAGGGGGAGCAGCAGGCAGAGAGGGAGAAGCAGGTTCCCTGCTGAGCAAGGACCCCGATGTGGGACTCGATCCCAGGACCCTGGATCATAACCTGAGCCAAAGACAGATGTTTAACCAACTGAGCCACCCAGGCGTCCCTAAATACATTTTTTTTTTTTTTTAAAGATTTTAAGAAATCTCTACACCCAGCATGGGGCCTGAACTCACAACCTCAAGACCAAGAGTCATAGGTTCCACCAACTGAGCCAGCCAGGAGCCCCTTAAATACAATTTTTAATACAGCTTTATTACTATTTATTCCCTTCACCCAAATGGATGCACAATAACACAAATCTTAAAAGCAGTTCTTGGGGCACTCTAATGACTTAAGAGTTACATGGTGTGTTGACACATTTTTCAGTGTACGTTTTGGTTATCTGCAGTTTTTCAGCTTCTTCATAATTGGTTGCTCTAATTTTTTTTTTTTTTAAGATTTTATTTATTTGACAGAGAGAGATCACAAGTAGGCAGAAAGTCAGGCAGAGAGAGAGGGGGAAGCAGGCTCCCTGCTGATCAGAGAACCCAATAAGGGGCTCAATCCCAGGACCCTGAGATCATGACCCGAGCCAAAGGCAGAGGCCTAACCCACTGAGCCACATAGGCACCCCTCTGTGTAAGTTCCAACAGTCATTCTTTTTATGGTGCTGGCTCTACCTTGCCAAACTGTCCTGCCTCTCTGGAGCTGCTAGAAATTCATACTGTGAAAAGCAATAAATGAGCAGGCTTGCTTTCTGTGGCCTCCCTTGCTTCAATCAGATATTTGTTACAAATTTATAATTCTGATACAAGGTATATAATGATGTCCCAGTGTTGCTTTATACCTGGTATAGGTTGTGTGGTTTTAGTGTTATTATTTTTTTCTTAATGTTAAATAGTATATTATTCCAGAATCTTTCTGAAATAGGGATTTATTCTCCTTTAACAAATATATGAAATCCTTTACGTTAATTTTTCAATTTTTTCCATTGATCTATAGCTTTGCATTCTGAATCAGAATGGAATTTACCATCATCATATAACTCAAACCCTACATTTTCCTGTTTTTATGCATGATTTAGCTTTTCTAACATATTTTAGAATACTTTTATTGAGTTATATGAAGTATGATTTTAAGTTAAAAAATTGACTTACAAAATGATTGTAGGGATTTGTTGTAATTCTTTAAATACATGGAGTCAGACCATTGTAGATGTTTTAATTTCATGTTCTCAATTTTCTGCTCATCTACTTCTCTTTTCTTTAACATCTGACGTCTTATATTATTTTCCAATCTGTTACTGATGTACAACACAGCATGCACAATGGTATCTACAAACATGGTATCTAGAACCAGAATATCGACAAATGCACAGATGTTCCTTTTTCATACTTGTCATTTATTTTTCAGGTGTTGTTCTTGATTCTTTGTACACCATTAAGCAGAAATGACAATAAAATCAACTTCTTATACTTTTTTCTAAAAGAAATGCCTCTAGCTTAATTCTGAATATTTGATTCTTGAAGTTAAATAGATACTCTTTAATATATTAAGGGATTATCTACTTTTTAAAGGTTTTTATTTAAAATATAAAATATGAATGCATGTGAAATTTGAAATACATCTTTTATATGGACATTACTGATTTTTTCTCTGATACCCTACTATGCTATATGGATTTCCCTATTAAATAAATCTTGAATTTCTAACAGTGGTAAATAATTACTTTAAAATTCTATATTCTGTTTGTTAAAAATTATACATCTACAAATTTAAGTGATACTGTATTAATGGTATTTTAAGATTAGGACCATAATTACTTATAGAAGCAACTATGTAGGCCATGTTTTTGAGAACATGTTTATGTCACATGGGACTATCTGGTATTAAACATTTAAGAGTCAATTTTAAATTTCTCTTAGAATCAACGTTTGAAAATAGTTCTAATCTCTTCAGTTATTATAAATGGTGTGTTTAAGAAAAGGTATTGCACATAGCTGTTTTTAGTAATTTAGCTGTTATACCACTTAGATCTCATTTTAAGTTTTGGGGACACCCGGGTGGCTTAGTTGGGTAAGCATCTGCCTTTGGCTCAGGTCAAGATCCCAGGGTCCTGGGACTGAGTGCCCCTAAGGGCTCCTAGCTCAGCAGGGAAGCTGCTGCTCTCTCTGCCAGCCAACCCCTGCTCCAGCAAATAAGTAAAATCTTTTAAAAATTACTTAAATTAAGTTTAATTCATATGATTACTATTATTTCTACCAATATTTTATAAAATGCTAATGACCAATTATTGATTCTTTCACTCATTTATACTCTCATTTTAAAATCCAATCATATTTTATGTTAAGACTTTTTTTCTCTTTTACAGTTGCTGGTATCTTATATAAAACTTTAGTCAAATCAAGGAACTGTGGGCCAGTTTAGTCTCAGGCTGCGATTTTCATCTCCTACTATACTTGACTGCTACTTTCTTTGGGGTAGTTAGGTGATAATAGCTTATTTAAATGTAAAATAATAATTTATTTCTAATAATAGCTTTATAATAGCTTAAATTTGAAATTCAAAATCCAATAAACATTTGGTTAATCAGATTTCTCTTTTCCTTCATTACTGATGAAGGTATTTATGATAATGTATCTCATGAATACTGCTTTGGCTGCTTATCCAAGATTTTGATTTGCAAATGTCTTATACTTGATTTTTTAAAATAGTCTCTTCAGAATGTACTTCTTGATTTTAGTGATAGCAGTGGAATGTTTTTAACTTTCACTTATTTTTATTTTTTTAAGATTTTATTTATTTGAGAGAGAGAGCAAGAGAGCACAAGCAGGGGGAATAACAGAGGGAGAGGGAGAAGCAGCCCCCGGCTAAGCAGAACGCCTTGACATAGGGCAGGATCCCAAGACCCTGGGATCAGAACCTGAGCAGAAGGCAGACGCTTATCTGGCTGAGCCACTCCAGAGCCCCTAAATTTATCTTTTTAAATATAAGTTCTATTTTATTGTAATCAAAGAACATGGAATGCACAGCCAGCTCTCCTTTGTATTTGAACATTAATTCTGAGTCAGAATATAATACTTTTCCTCCTAAGTTCTTAGGACTTCCCCCAAATACTTTTCTACTTTGACCTTTTAACTTGCCATAATTGGACAATTGGCTATTTCTACTTTGTCCATAATAGATGCTAATAAATTTTTCCCTTTGCCAGATTAATTTTCCAAGATTATAATTTTTAAAAATGGTTATATTATCTCTAGTCATTTCACTGCTATACCTCTTCTTGGGTGGGTATAAAAATTCACTGTTGTATTTTCTTTGAACTTCTAAAAGATAAACCCCAACTATTACAGTAATAATACAGATGGTATGAGGAAGGGAATTAAGGCACTGGTTCCCCCTCATTTGTTGTTCTGCATCACTGTAACGATATGATTCCACTTTCCTGGGATACTGCTCACTTTATATTCTCCCCTAACTTAGGACTCGGAGCCTCTCTGTACTGTAATGTTTGTATGGAGGAGGAAGAGGGGAAGGTCATGGAATGGGGTGACTTTTACTGCCTGGTCATGCTGATTTCACAGGAGTCCCGTGAGCACCATGCAGTCGTTAGTAATCCCTTCTTTGAAGGATTTATTGCTTCATCAAGTCCAAAAATGAGCAACTCCAAAGAATCATTATTTCTTCTAGTTGCTACTCATTCTGTTTCTCGACTGATATTGTCTACATAAGAACCTTGTAAATAGATAACCTAGATCCCACAAAAAAGGTCTGGAATTATACAAGTTTGGGCACTCCAATAGACTTACAATATGTTTGCATATAAATAAGCTCTAACAATCCTATAGTAGAGCAACCTGCTTACCATTACCAACATTTCCTAAAATTTCCAGTAACAAAATTCCCTGAGGAACTATCTGTCCTACAAAGAGCGAAGTTTTCCTAGGAGGTAATTATGGAAGATGATAAATTGTAGAAATATCAACAGAAAAGTTATTTGAGATGTAAATTCTCTTTTTCCAAAGTATACTTGATAAAGAGTACATACGCTTTGGTTTCAGTCAATTACATTGTTGCAAATACCCACTGTGCTGGTATACTGTTTCATGATAGAACACCTCTATCTCAGGGCCACAACGGGCTATAGAAGGCCTTTAATTTTGTGACTGTTTCCTTAGCTCTAAGGTCAGATTCTAAGTCACTAGTTTCCATTTATTTCTGCCACCCTCCAAGCAAGGAAATGAACCAGGAGTTTCAGACTTACAAGAGGTACAGAGTTTGGGGAACCAGCGAAGTCCTTAGATAAAGCATCCAGAAGGAAGTCTTCACTCATGGCCTGTAAGAACCAGGAAATGTATCAACAAATGGCACCCCCCGCCCCACCACCACCAATCTGTTTCCTCTACAAAGGATGTCAGGGCCATGTAAGAAAGATACGCTTAGAGAAAACTGGTTTTGCTTACTGGAAGTGATTCCCTGGGTGTTTTTGTCAGGAGTGGTTTTCCATCTTTATCCTATTTGGGAGAGAAAAACATGGCACAGATTCATTTCCCTTGATTTATCCTGGGGGATTTATCCCAAGTATGAATGCCTGTAAACATTGTAAGGCATCTACAGGCTACATCTGATGTTGTGTGTTATAAACCAGAATCATCATTTCAGGAAAAAAGATTCTTTCACTAGGGAATATGCTCTAATTAATTCATATGGACCAACAGCTCACATGTATCAGGCATTCCGTAGGCATGGGGACTAGAGAACAAACTGTGCAACCTGTGACCTCAGAAGCCCACACACTAGTGTAGCGGAAACACAGGTGCATAGTTGAAGCAGCGTGATACGAGGTCCTGGGTCAGGCCGCATACAGACACGCTGGGAGCATAGGGACACACTCTTCACCTGCTTGGGGGATGGGCACTGCCAAAGTTCCCTGAAAACTGGTTAATTTCATGGGCAATGCATTCAACTACTATGCACTGATGCTGTCCGATGCCCTGTAGTAAGCCCTGGGAAAGTTACAGAAACTAGGATAGACAAAATGCCTGCCTATCATCTGAGCACATCCTTATGGCTCAGAGAGGCCAAGCCTGAGATGACTCAAGTGCCACTTCTGAGAAAGAGGACAAAGTCATGAAATCATCTGCAGCTTTTCTGTAAAGGAAAATTTATAAATGGCACATATATCCCATATATCCACATATGTCCACATATACATGAATAACTCATATATCCATATAGCCACATATACACAAATAACTTGGTGCAGGGCTCTATATATGTATGGTTGTATATAAATGCAGTTAAATATATATACATTTAGTTGAATATGCTCTTAAGTATGCTTAAATAGCAGCATCATATGAAGATGATGGACATGTGCTCTGACCACACGTGTGTGTCCCTGAGTAAGTGATTTCACTTTAACTACACATACAGAATGGGGTCTCTCCACTGTGTCACTTGTGCTGTAGGATCTGTACTTTCAAAACGAATGAAACAAAATAATTATCCTTCTACTTAATGTCAAACAGGCTTCCTTACTTTTTCAGTATATATCTAAGAGTTGCATATTCTTCCTAGGAAATAATTATTCCTCACTTTATTTTTCCTAGTTACATAAAGGTTTTCTAAGTTTTTCTTTGTTTCCGGTACCATATCAAACCATGTATCAAATGGGGGAAAAAATCAGGCAGGTTAGGCACTGGATTTTTTTTCCACTTAAGAGTGAAAAGTCACTGAGGAACATTTTAACTTCACAGCTGGTATGCCAAAAGAGTATTAGCAAACTATGTGGCATCTGAAACATTAAAAACAAGCTCTTTATACTCTAGGCCTGTTTCCATGTCCCTGCTTTATATTTATAAAATTCAGTATTGATTAAAAGAAAATAGAAAAACACCTCAGGCTGTTTACCTTGGCCTCTTCTAATCTATAATCAGGAGGAATTGTTTCTTCTTTTTCACCAAGTTTTTCATGGTCCTCTTCTTTGGCTTTTTCCTGCATCAAGATTACACCATTTTCATGAGTAATACATCTCCATAAAGCGGATGTCTACGTGGCTCCATCCGAGATAAGTAACCCCAGAACATACCTACAGGCCCCTGTGTAGAGTTCCCACAGCTCCCTCAGCTTTCCCAGCCTCCCCTACTTCCACCACCCCTTCCACTTCTGCCCGATAGGCTGAAAGGCAACATGGGGGTGAGGGGCAGCTGCCCCTTCCCTGGGGACTCCTGGGCAGTGGTAATGGACAGGGCCCAGGCAAGACTCAGAGAATGTGAGCACACCCCCCACCCCACCGGCCACCACTAGAACCAAACACTGATGCTTACTTGGGTTTAGGTCATAAAACAGGTATGCTTCCTAATGGATAAAGCCAGACAGTTATGTGTTGTGGGAAATATGGGAGGAAAAAAAAAAAAAGGTGACTAACTTCCTTGGGAAGTGAAGACCACCAGTGACAGCTCCTTTCTAGAAGAGACTGAGCTGCTATTACCTTCACTTGATCCACCATGGGCTTTCCATCCTCTGGATCTGCTTCCTTCTTCCCCAGGCTGCCGGCCAAGGCTTCTACCGCATCATCTGGCACCATGCCTTTCTAGAAGCACATTTGTGGATACACTAAGGAGGTGGTTAATCACTCCTTTTAAAGGAGACTCCATCAAACAATTCAGAAGGGCATATCCTTATTTCAGGTCTAGATAAGAAGTAAATGTCATCTTTTAATAATGTAATTACCAACTGAATTAGAATCTAGGTTCAAGAACCTAAAATGTTAGACATTAGGCCAAGTCTCCTATGTTAAGCATTAAGTGGCACCTAGCCACTTCCGTAATCCAACTCAGTGTCATGGTTTGCAAATAAGACAATGGAATGGGAAACCCTCAGAGCAGAAAGCCAGATAAGAAGTGATCTTTATGGGGATCATTCTAGAGACTGCACAGGAAAGATGTTCAGAAGGGCCTAGGAGCAGACATTCTGCCCCATGCTCTGTGAAATCAGCCTGGCCTATCCTGGAGGTGTTGGCTCGGGCAGGGCCTCTGCTGAGATGCAGACACTCATGCTCTTTACATGGCTTCTGATGGTCAAGGTGGATTCATGCTAATTCAGGGGACTGCCTGTGACCAACTGACCTGAGTGCCACAATGGGAACGGTCGACCTGGGGTCCCACTATTCAAATGGGAATGTGCTCCCTCATAATGTCCTAATGAAAATGGATGAAGATAACATAAATGACATTGGAGGCTAAAAGACAGGAGTAGGGCTAGAAGATGGGACTTGATTTGACTTCTTCCAAACCCATCATGATCCACCCATTAATGGCTCATAAAATCAACAGTTCAAGGGCAGGTCTTTTTTTGTCTGTTTTTTTGATGATAGAAAATAGAATGCATAATACATAGCAAGGATAAGTACTATTCATTATTTCTATTGTATAGATACTGGGTTGAAATATCAATGAATTTCTTATTGCTGCTTTTGCTCCAAAGTATGAAAGCTTCTGAATAAAAACATTTCAAAGTTTATTCCTATAAAATTCTTGGACTTCACAGAGAGTACATATTTGAATATTAGAGTAGAAGTGTCTTTGTTTATATGCCTTAACCATCATCAATGTAAGAAAACTTTTTCTGCTTAGTTGCACTGCAAGAGTTCATCCATGAGACAATGGAACCGGAGTGGAAGGTGATCTATCGCCCTCTAGTGGTTAGACACTGCATAGATTTTATTCCTAGAAGCAACAAAAATCCTTGATTTATCTAACCTGTTGGGATTCTATCTAAAATGCAAGATGTGGGGATGCCCGGGTGGATCAGCTGGTTAAGCATCTGCCTTCAGCTCAGGTCATGATCCCAGGATCCTGGCATTGACCCCACATCGGGCTTCCTGCTCAGCAGAGAGCCTGCTTCTCTCTTTCCCTCTGCCTGCCGCTCTGCTTACTTGTGCTCTCTCTCTCTCTGCCAAATAAAATCTTCAGAAACAAATACATACATACATAATAAAATAAAATGCAAGATGTACAGTGATCAAAGTTTTAACCAAGCAATCTGAATTGCCAGCTTGATCTAAGACATGCGCTCACACTTCAGCTCTGTTTTCTCCTTACTCTTTGCTATAGAATCTTTGGAAACTACTACTTGCTGTTAAGCCTGTTTCCCTTGGCTTAAGAAACAGTTAAAACAGTTAAAGCCTCTGCCTTCGGCTCAGGTCATGATCCCGGGGTCCTGGGATCGAGCCCCACATCGGGCTCTCTGCTCGGCAGGGAACCTGCTTCCCTCTCTCTCTCTGCCTCCTGTGAACTCTGTCAAATAAATGAATAAAATCTTTTTAAAAAAATAAATATACCAAACAGAGGTAGCAAGGCTAGGAAACATAGCAGTCTTAAGAATGAAGCAATCTGGAAACAGGACTAAGGGCTGAAACTTCAATTTCTGTAGTATTTCATGATGTCAAATTCACAACTAGAACTCGCATTTCTGGATTTCAATAAACTTTCTTCTTACACAAACAAGAGACACACGGAGTACACACGCATTCATCTCCTTCTCCTGCTCTTTGCTTCCTTTTGCTCACTAATCCTCAAGCCCTTGTTGCGTCCTCTGACATTTGTCACACTCCGTGGCTACTCATTCTGGCACCCACGGCTGTCACAATTCCAGAAATGCCAACTAACTTCAAGGACGGTAATCTCAGCGACCATGGTCTCCAGAGCAGACGGAGCAGATGCCCAGAAAAGATGGTCAGAAAATGGAAAAGCAGAGCCCTTTCCTGTGCACTAAACATCCAGTGCTTGATGCCTGGAGTCAGGCTCAAAAGGGCAAGGAAGGGACCCTTGGAGGTCCTGGCTAGCACCTGGGGCACAAGAGGTGGAGGACGCTCACTTAGGTCACAGAGTTCTGCTCTGGAATGTTGGCTATTGTCTTTTTGATTCCACTCACCACCTCTGTTCTTACTTTCCTCACAAGCTCATCCCACATTCTCCTCTCTTTTCCTAGTCTTCACCACCGTGGCCTGGGTCTTCGTTCCCACAATGTCCAAGTTCTGGAGCGTACCCAGAGATCTCAAAAAAGAAGTCGTATCCTATGGAAGGCAAGAGGGAGACCCTGACCTTTGAGGGGATTTTCCCTTGGCACCAAGAATGTCCCTGGTGGGAAGAAGCCACTCAGGGCACTCAGGGCACGGGTCCCACAATCTCTTCACCCCGTTTTCTCGAACAACTAGATGCACTAAACCCAACTGCACCAAACGCTTTACCCCTCTGTGCTGGCCTGTCCTTGGCTCACTGTTCTCCTCAGGAAAACAGTGCTATTCCAGTTTCTTAGTGTGATCATTCCCTCCTTTCTGTATTTCCCAATTCCTCCTGAGGGCGGGTCCCTTTGGCCAAGTTCCTCCTGCCCTTTTTCCATACAAGAAAGATCAAAATGTACTGTTAAAGGCTTGCTATCTGGCCACATCCACACTAGATGCTCAAGGAATTAAGAGCAGGAGCCCAGGCTCTGAAAAGTTAAGTGGATTGTTCAAGATCAACTCAAAGCTTCATTTCCCTCACCTGTAACAGACAGATATCAGAACGGGGCTTCTAATATCCTTGTGAAAGTTTAATGAGAAGATATGCGCCTGGGTGGCTCAGTGGGTTAAAGCCTCTGCCTTTGGCTCAGGTCATGATGTCAGGGTCCTGGGATCAAGCCCTGCACCGGGCTCTCTGCTCAGCGGGGAGCCTGCTCCCCTCGCCCCCTTCTCTGCCTGCCTCTCTGTCTGCTTGTGATCTCTGTCAAATAAATAAAATCTGAAAGAAAAAAAAAAAAAAGATAGCATCAAGCATCTACAACCAGTTAACTCTCCAGAGTGGAGGTGCACTAAGTCTGTAGTAAGAAAGCCCAGAGCCATCAGCTGTTACTCTGAGTCCGATTCTACCTGCTAACACAAAACCCACTGAGATCAAAAGGAAAGACACAACTACTTAATTACTATACTTCACACAAAAGTTAGGGCATTCGAGAGAGGCAGGTCAAGAAGAAAAACGGGAAGGCATTGAGTGAACCTCCCTTCAGGTGAGAGTTGGGGGAAGTCCTGCTGGGTCCTGTGCGGATTATCCCACCGGAGAGAGCAGGAGGCCATTCGTGAAGCTTCAAACACGCTTGCAGGATATGGGAAAGTGAAAAAGCGTGATTATCCACAATAACCACAATAAAGGCAGCAGAAAGCCTTTCAGAAGGTGAACGGAAAAACACCACTTGCAGCAGTTTAATTAAAAATTTAAATCGAGCCTGAATTTGTCACACACCATGAAGCCACGAGAACAGGAGATACTAGAGCTCTCTAAGATTTCCCTATTTTGCTAGAATCAAATAGCCTGATGGTAATACACAGCAGCGAGCGCACAGGAGGACAAACACTGTGCTCTCAAGACTTCGCCCTGTGTCCAGGGGATCACTCACCAAGGTGGGTTGCTTGGGCGGCGCCGACTGTATACTACACAGGGAAGTCCGAGACACGGCCTCGCTCACAGGAGTTAGGGCAGCAGGCTGAGAGTCCTGCAGAGAGAAGGAAGCCCAATGAAGGGTTTCTAGAAATGCCTGGTCAGTGGACTGAACAAGAACAGAAAAACAATAGGCTCTCCTACGTGACAGGCTGTGAGCCTGAGTTTCTTAAATGCTGAAGGACTGCTGAATACTGAATCATCAAGGTGTGTTAAAACTCTTCTACCATTATTTCAACTTGGTTTTACCTTTTACCTTCGGTAGGTTACTGAACCTCTCTGAGACTCAGTTTCCACATCTGCAAAATGAGAACAAGGATAGTACCTACATCTCAAGGGTCAACGTGAGGCTTTCAATGAGATAAAACATACCCAGTGCTTTGCATACTACGTAGGAACACTGTAAGCGCAACAAAATCCGCAACTATGATAATGCATATTATTTTTATATAATATATATCATATGCCAATTATGTAACACAACGTTTTTATAAATGCATCATTTTTATATATTTAAGGGCACCTTATCAATTGTAAGTAGGTATGTACAAATGCAAGGGAGTAAGACTATCCCAGGGGTTCTCAAAGTATGTTCCCCGGACCAGCAACAACCAGGGATCTTATTACAAATGCAAATTCTTGGGCCCCCACCCCAACTACTATGGATATTCTGGAGGTGAGGCCCAGCAATCTGTGTTTTATCAAACCCTCAGGTGATCTTGGTACGAAAATCTGAGAACCACTGTGCTATCTTATTTTATCACAGGAGTTCAATTTCAGACAAACTGGTTTTAATCCAGACACTTACAAAAGCTTATCCTATATGTAGGGCGCTCAGTAGATGCTCTTTCTTCTTTCAAAGAACTTACTATTGACTATTTTACTATCTACCATTTACTATTTTTTAGTAAATATATTTAGTATTTTTTAAATATTATTTTTAAAATATATTTAAATATATTTATATTAAATTATATTTATATTAAATTATATTAAATACATTTAAATATACAAATATATATAAATATGTAAATATAAAAAATAGTATTTTTAAACATTATTGAGTACTTTTTAGTAAATATAAATTTACTAAATTTACTATTTACTATTACTATTAGTAGGTAGACATGTCAGAGGGGAAGACCTAGACAGGTAGACCCTGCCTGTGATAAATAACTTAGCAGGGACATATAATGAACAACAGAGCCCCGGGTGTGGTGTATTCTGTAGGAACGTTTGGAAGAGAGGTAACCTTTGGGGAGGGAAGAGGAGGAGACAAAGGCTATTTTGAGAAGAGCTTTAAAGGCATGACTGACATTTTAGATGACCCCAAATTAGGAGGGAAGATTATTCCACACAGGAGGACCCCATGAGAAAAGCCAAGGACTCACACACACAATTATTGTCACAGTTTAGTAATGGAAGGATACACCTTGGTAGGGACGGAAGCTGAGGCCAGAGCACATTAGCAGGGACTTTTATTCTGTGGGCAATGGGGAGCTTCCGAGGACTGGAGCAGGGGAATGATGTGGCTACTAACATGCTTGCTTGGGAAGCACTAACTTTAGGGGCATAGGAGAGGGACTGAAATGAGACTGTTGACAGAGGCCCCTGCCACCACGAGGTGAATGCTGATGACAACTTGAACTAGGTCAGTGTCTGGAGGAGGAACAGAAAGGAAAGCAGGCGTGTGAACGCTTTCCTGAAGGGATTATTATAGGACTCCCATTGTAAGAATATCAGGGTCCGTTTGGGAAAAGAAAGAACATCTAGAAAAAGCCAAGATGAAAACTGCCTGCAGGGACGCCTGGATGGCTCCATGGGTGGAACATCTGCCTCCGGCTCAGGTCCTGTTCCCAGGGTCCTGGGATCGACTCCTGCATCAGGCTCCTCGCTCAGTGGAGATCCTGCTTCTCTCTCTGCCTGCCGCTCCCCCTGCTTCTTCTCTCTCTCCATCTCCCTTTCTCTCTGACCAGTAAATAAATAAAATCTTTTACAAAAGAAAAGAAAACTGCCTATAAAAGAGATGGCACAAACGTTCTCCATCAACTCCTTCATGCTAAAATCATTTGGGCCTCACATTTTTCAGATTATAGACAAGTATTTTTTTAAAAACCACAGAATTAGAGACATGTATTTTTAGAAACATACTTCTGTTTTTTCAGATGGCTTAGATCGTTTTCCTTTACTTTTAGGCTGGTTAAAATCTTCTGAAAGTTCATCAATGAGTTCTGATTCACTCAGGGGCTGTAATATAAGAAACATTACATTATGAAGGGACTACTTTTTTTTGTTAAAAACAAGGTTTTCAAAGAATTTTTTTGTTAACACACATTAGGCCATACTTTGGGATCTAAAACCAAAATTTGGGGGATATTTTTAAAATTTAAAATGTAAGCTAAAAGTCATGCTATACCTAAGGAATACTGGACACCCGAGTATCACAGAAGTGTTTATGATTCATTTAGTCCAAAGTTTTCCTGATCTTTCAATTTCCGAAGGATTCTGTTCAAATAAAACTGCCTATTCTTTCCGATGAAGATCTGTATTAGTTTCCTTCTTAGGTGATTTTTTTTTTTAAACTATTTCCTAGTGACTTCCTTCTGACCAGCTCAGAAAACATGGGTCATATACTCCTTTCCTAAGACTGTCTGGGAACTGGGCAGGAAAGTTCTCCTATCCCTAGTTCCTTCAGATAAAATTCATCTAGAGCATGTGGGAATTTTGACGGCTACCAGTCATCTATAACAGAACTGTTGTGACTGAAAAGCCATGCCTCTATGTTGGACAGCCTGAATTCTGGGTCCTGGCTTTGCTCTTTTCTAGCTGTGTAACCTTGGACTGTTCAAGATGGCTCTGTTTCCTCACATGTAAAATGAGAATGATAAGGGTGCCTTTTGCATTCAGTGAGGACCCAACAAGGTAACACATTGACAAGCATCCTGTGCAATGTCAGCCACGTCATAAGTGATTGATAAATGTTGCTGCTTATTTTTATCTTAACTGGCAACTATATGGCTTAAGGGAAGGCAGAGTAGAATCATTAGAGTAGCTGATGTCATGATGCCAAACCTGAACCATCCTGACCTCAGCTCCCAACATCCAGCGAATGTCACCTAGAAACCCACAACATTCTAGTCATCATTCATGAGGAGAATCATCATTAGAATATGTGTAAAGGAATCAGAGATATGAGCCAAGGATCACCATCACAAGTTCCCCTTTCTTCAATACTAGGTTGGCATTCGAGTCTCCATAGGGAAATTCTGTCAAAATTATCACAACTCATCCACTCATACTCATATCACAACTCAGTTTTGTTTTTTGATTATTGGAAGAATCATTTCCTAACCTTGGATTTTTCTTCATGCTCTGGCAATAGTGGTTTTCCATCTTTATCCTGAAAATAAAATAGAAAATTCACTGAAAATGAAATAAAACACTCTTTTCATGGCCTGTTAAGTTTGTTTTTAAGGAAGGATATGAGAAGAGAATTTTTTTTTTCTTCTATTTGAGTGATCTGGTTTTGGGTGATTTCTTCTATTCGAGTGAAAAAAATTCTCAGGGTTCTTTTTTTTTTCTTATCAAGGATCAGAATAAAGAGTTGAACTATTTAAAAAAAAAAAAAAAAAGAAATCTCTGTTCTCCAACCCAGGGGAAGAGGTAGATCTCATTCCTACAATTGTTTTCATTTTCTGGAGACAGGGGTTCATAATCCTGGGTATTTCTAAAAGGGAAAAACTTCCCACATATAAGCACATATGAGAATCGAAACATTTTCCATCATGTATTTGTGTGTATTTTTTCAAAGAAAAATTACAGAAATGGTTAGTCCACCACCCTCACTTTAAACCAAGACCAACAACAATAAAATGTACCGTGGCTGGTTTTAATCTGTACTCTGATGGGACGGTTTCCTCATCTTCACCACACTTCTTTAGTTTCTCTTCTTTGGCTTTTGCCTGATCAAAATGGAGGCGGGGAATAAACACAGAACAGATTGGTAAGGCAGATAAGAAGATATCACTTCACGTACTTCATGAGTGATGCAGTGAAAACTGTACCAGATTCCAGTGTGTCTATGTGCTTTGTCGACTGGCGAGCACAAGACCGTGCTAAGTGCTGGCTGTGAAGGTGAATCAGGTATCATATAATGATACCGATTTTCTGTTATGATATAAGAATGGTGAGTAGGTATGGATGCCTTCTCTGAAGCATCACACAGCTTTTCCAAGGAGACCATCTAGTGTGGAATGTACTGGAATGGCTCTGGACTCCTATGGGATATGCAACTTAACGAGGCTTATCAAAACACCACACTATCCGGGAAGTAATACATTCACTACTGGGGTTAAAAATTAAGCCTAAGAATTCACAGGACTGGAAGATCTTAGGAATTATTTATACTTTGTACATAATTAAAAAGGAAAACTAGTGGAAAACAGCAGCAAAGAATGTGGAAACTAGTAGAAAGAACAATTCATTCAGTTAAAATTTTAGCTGACTGCGGTGGAGGTCTTCTAGAGGAAATCTAGTACATTTATATGCATACCCAAAACTACTCACCCCAGCTGCTTAAGAAGTCATTTCTATGTAACATTTTTTACTTTTATTGATCTGATTTTAGTTGCTCTAAGATTCTGTTCTGAGATTTAACGTTATACCTTCCCACCCCAAATTACTGTCTTACTAAATCTCACCAATTACGAGTAAAAAGCCTGAAGCAAAAGGGCAAGGGGATCACTGTCCTGGAGCTCTCTGGGGGCAGAACAGCACAATTCCACCTGGTCTGACACCCCCACCCCACCCCAGGGTTTGGCCAGGACCACCCTCTCCCTGAGACATCTGGTCTAGGCGGCTGCTCTAATTAGGTGTCTTGCATTAGGTGTCTTGCATAGGAAAGTTCCCCTTCTTTTCAATACATTACTTGGTCTTGGAGGACAAGGACTGCTTCCCCCGCTCCCTTGTGTTCGCCTTCACAAAGCTTGTCGTGCCACACTGTGCCCAGTAAGCCCTCAAAGAAAGCTGAAGATAGAAACTGGCCCATTTTGGACCAGAGGAGTCCTAGACTCAGGGAGAGTTGCTGGGCGTCGTGAGACTCACCTTCCTCAGTGGTTCAGAACAGGAAGTGACAGCAGAGGCAGCAGCATTGTGACAGCAACACCTGCCAGTGCCCCTCCCTGCGCTGATAGGCTGGTGCTCCTCAGGGTCCCCTGGACTAGATTTCCATGTCCCCCAACTCCACTGCCTCGTTGGCAATGCCCACGGACAACTCCCTCTTTTCCCTCCTCTTCCATCCCAGATGACTCAGTTGAAAAACTCTTTACAAACTGTAATTTAACGTCAGAACGCTTCTCACCAAATATAAACTTGCTTTGGCTCAGAAGACTTGTTAAGATGTTGAAGTGTGGTGGGATAAATACCACCCCGGCATCACACTCGGCGCACACAGGAACTCCAGTTATAGAGTTAATTGTTGCTTGATTTCATTCTAATTTGAGACATGATTTTCCACATTTTTCTCCATAGTTATAAAAAGAAGGCTCTCTCTGTCCCATCGACAGCATTCTCCCTCCTTCCTTACGAAGAGAAGCACCTGGCACCCTTCTGAAAATATGAATTTCCACATCCCCAAGGGCAGACAAACTTATTCCCCACCAGGCCCCTGCCTCCATGTTATCTCGGTTCATCAGGTGTCACTGAAGCAGTGGCAGAGGGGACTAGCATCCACTTTGTAAGTATTAAAAGTCTAGATGGTTTATAAGACATACTCTCAACGACCCTTCTTGGTTGCTAACTACCTAGGAACGAAGATCTGAGTTAACCAGACTCTAAAAGTAAGACAGAATGAAGAGCAGTTGGTCTTTTATCTCCAATAAAGAAAAGCTGTGTGAGAATTCTAAACACGCACACCGCATTTAGTTTCATAACCTGCAGACTGACAAGCTCTATACACCAACTCCAAGGTCAGTACCTCATCGACTTCCTTAATGGAGCTGAGGTCGAGCTCGGGTTCTGGCTTCCGGCTGCCCAGCGACGCTGAAAGAGCCTCCAGTGCTTCGTCACTCATTGCGTCCTGCTGAAAAGGAAAAGTTCTGTGCATTAGAAAAGAGAACATCTCCTCAGCCTGAACCATCCGTCCACTACTTTGTGAAACCCCAATTTCAAATGTAGGAGCCGTGGATAAGGGAAGGACTTTCGGAAGGCAATGTTATCTGAAACCCAGCGGGAGAGAGAAAGAGAAGAGAATTACCAGTGAGAGAAACTAGGACTGAGACACTTCTGGAGTGCCTTACAGGGCGTGTACCCTCACAGGCACACTTCACCCCTTAGTTATCAAGCTATAACTATGATAATATTACTATGAAATACTTGTATCAAAAGAAAAGCTGTAAGAAGTCAACTTTCACTTTTCTGGTATTTTTTTTTTTTTTTAACGTGTCTCTAAAAATAATTTCAGCAACCCTGTCCCTTAGCAAACTAGCTAAGCCCAGGAAGCTGGGAAACCCGGAGTGGTCCCCGCAGCCTTCTCTGAAGGCACAATGGCTGATGGCTGTGGGAACTCCCACTCTCAGGGTGTGGTGCTGTCAGGGCTGTGCTGAGCCCACCAGATAAAAATAAACTGTCCCCTGCAGGAATGGAGAGACAGAGCAGATCCAACAGACACTGCCCCCCTTCAGGTCTGTGCTGTCAGCAGACAGAGCCCGCTTTCTCACCCAGCCTAGAGCTGCAGGACCGACGTGCCAGCTTCATGACAATTAAGTTATCATGGTTCAGAGAAGTGAACAGAAGCAGCTAGGAAAATGTCCCACTGGTGACCCACAGGTCAAACACCATTTAAAAGGTCACTGAAGATTTACATCCTGAGAGTACCATTTTTGGGGGGTCTTGTCTTCCTATGTTTTTTTTTTTTTAATGGTGAGAGACTCTTGTTTCACAACCAAGAAAAGTGTGTTGCCATCGTGAACAGCACTTGTAGAAACACAGAAGGCCTGCCTGGAGATAATCCACAGAACCCTGACCAGGTCCACTGGTCCACACAGACCAGAAGAGAAAAAGATGCTCCCCATCATGAACAATGCTCTGGGGGGATTATCCCGAATCAGCTCCTTCAGCCTCAGAAAAGCAAGTGCTGTCAGACGGACCGTGGTTACTTTCTAAGAAATCATTATTTAATACCTCCTCTGCCTTTCTTTTTTTCTCTTGGGATGAAGCAGCACTTTTGATTGCCGTGGCCTGTTGAGCTTTTAAAACCTCTTCTCCTGCGGATTTCTGAAAGGCAAAGCACAAATGGTTAGACTTAGAGGTAAAAGAAGAGTCACTGTAAAAACCAGGACTACAAAGAAGTTGTCTGAAAATGTGACATGCCTTCTCAGAAGCTCCTCCACCCCTTTTCCTCCCCCTCCAATTATTTTGAAAACAATACCTCTTCCTTTGCTTTCTTTCCACCAGGGGTAGGAGCACTGCAGGTGAAGTCAGACGACAAAGCGTCTATGGCATCGTTGGGCCCCATGGGTTTCTAAATGATGTGGGACACATGACAGTCATTCCAGTTAAGGACCACAATACAAACTCAGCAAATGAAGAAGGACTTGGCATTCCTTTGCTACCAAATGAGGTACGTTATCCAGTAACTCAGATGAAAGCCTGTGTTGGAAGGGAATGGCTGCTCACGCATCCTAGTTTCCCATTTCCAACTCTTTTAAATGGATTCCATGTTAGGATATTTTCATCTGTTTTTCTTAACATTTATTTTGCCCCACAACTTTCTTGGCTCCATTCTTCCCTTCAGAAAAACTCCACAGGAAACCACGAGCACTGACACAACCCCATGCCCATCTCTTCCTCGGAACAGATGAAAACTTAATCTGATTTGGAGATGAGCCACAGACACAATATAGAGAATCGATGCTCCATCCCCCAAGTAAAGATTTTTTTTCAAGATTTATTTATTTGAGAGAGAGGGAAAGCGAACTCAAGTGAGGGGAGGGGCAGACGCCCTGCTGAGCAAGGGCCTGACGTGGGGCTCGATCTCATAACCCTGAGATCATTACTTGAGCTGAAACCAAGAGTCGGATACTTAACTGACTGAGCCACCCAGGTGTTCCCCACAACTAAAGATTTTTTAAAAAAGGTTAACTTGGATCTTAGAAGACATTTATGTAAACTCACCGAGGAGTCTGGAGGAGGCTCTGTGATACCTTCTTTTTTCTGAAACAAACATTAATTTGATCATGTGGAGAGCCCAAAATTAATTTTTACAACAGGCAAAATGCACTTCTCAGTGAGCATTATGGGTTGAACTGTGTCTTCCCAAGTCATGTTGTTGAAGTCCTAAATCCCTAGCACTCCAGCATGTGACTATATTGGGAGACTGGGCCTTTAGAGAGGTCATCAAGGTTAAACGAGAACATTAGGATGGGCACTAATTCCATAGGCCTGTTGTCCTTACCGAAGTGGGGAAACATGGACCCAGAGATGCTGAGGAAAGATGGCCTATGCACAGACCAAGGAGGGAGGCCTCAGCTCCTTCCCTCACACCCAGGCTGCCCACACCCACTCCAGTCTTCTAGGCTCCATGACTGTAAGAAGATGTATTTCTATGTTGCAATCCACCCAGCCTGTGGACTGAGCTATGGCAGCCCTAGCAAACAGATACACTGGCAGTCCTTGTAGTTATTTCACAAGCCCCACCATATTTTCTAAATTTAAAAAAACATGAATATATTGATGGGATAATGATTATGTTCCAAAAAGCACACAGTAAAGTAAAAGTAAATGATTATTTAACTTACTGCCAAAAGTTCCCTGTATTTTGGAGGAAGTGTAACTTCTCTTTTACCTAATTCCTCTATGTAGGTAGAAGTCATTGGATCCTGCAATAAAAACCACACACAGGGATATTATGTAATTAATTAGTTGAGAATGTTATATGCATATTCTATATTACAGTTTCTGTTAGTAATTTATGGAGCTACAGAAATGAAATTAAGCCATTAAAAAGCCAATGCTTTACACAACACTGAAATTCTCAGTTTATACAACACTTTATTTAATCAGCTTAACCCATATGTGATACTAGAAAATATTCAAGCCACTATATTAAATTTGAGTCATATTAAAACATTTTATTTTAAAAAGTTTTTCATTATTTATTTACCAATACATGCAATGTTACAGTTAATAATACATTTCTCTATAACCTAATATCCAAGTCTTTCAGATGTAATTTCTAAGAGAAAAAGAATCAGATAATGTATCCTGTTTAACTGGCTACAATCTCATCCACCTTCCTTGTCAGCCAGAGAAAGTCCCCATCTGGAACTTTATTATAGCTATGGACTTAAAACTGAGCACACTGTAAAACAGTTATTCCCTATACAGGCATCCACAAACAACATAGAGCATTACTTTGCCTTTTTTTTTTTTTAATTGAAAAAGTACAGAATGCTTTACTAATTTGGGTGTCATCCTTACAGAGGGGCCATGCTAAACTTCTCTGTATCATTCCATTTTTAGCATATGGGCTGCTACTAAGCACTACTTTGCATCCTTTCAAATGTTAAACAAATGGCATCATATTCTAGATATTCTGTGTTTTTATTCAAAATTATGTTTCTGTTATGTATCCATGTTGATACATGTATAATTCATTTTAACCACTATAAAGTGTTCCACTATATTATGCTGTCTGCTGTTGACCAAAATCCTTTCTGAATGTTCCATCTGCTCTCGTAACTCCTGGAACACATGGGCAAGACCCCCTCCAGGGAAACTCTCTCGAGGTGAACTGCCAACGAAGGGTAATAAGCACATCTTCAATACCCACGAGCCCCACACGAGTTGTCAGACTTCCACACTTGGGCCAATCTGAGGAGTAGGCAATGCTCTCTCCGTATCTTAGTATCATTTCTCTACTTATGAGAGAATTTCACTGCCTTATTAGCCAAACAAGTTTTCTTCTGCTTTTCTAGTGGGTTGTCTTTTTCATTTAAAAATTCTTCATAAATTCTAGAAACAAACCCTTTGTCACTTCTGTTGCAAGTATTTTCCTCCAGTCTATGGCATGTCTTTTTAATCTTTTTAATATCAAGGGATGTGTAATCTTTTCACTTTTTAGGAGTTAGGAATGGAGATGAGCGGAGGGTGGTAAATTTCTGGAAGTCAAAATAAGTTCAAGTCATCGAATGGGAAGTCTCTGAAAATCAAAAGAAGTTCAGGTCCACTAAATTTAAATCTCAAGGTCAAAAAAATCTTTGTGACCTGAGAAGGTGATTCCCAGCGTCAGTCACAACATGGACAATCAGTCAATGTTTGCTGAATCAATGTTAAAAGTAGAGCTACCATAGAACAAACCATTTCTATTCCCAGCACTTTTAGTTGGTATTGACAGCGACACCGTCCTACTTCTCTCCACGCAACAGAACATTAGGTATCCTTTGGTGCCACATGGCCATGAACTTACTTGCTTTTCTACCCAATAAGTATGAATCTTTACAGAAATCAAAATCACGTACTGAAATTTCAGGTCCAGTGTACACTGTGTTATCTTCTTCAGTTTCTGCAGGTTCTCCTAGGGTGTCTACTAAGTCATCCAAAGCAGCATCCATGTCTGACTAGAAAAGAAAGAAAGAAGGTATTTAAATGCTATTTGCAATATATATTTCACTTCTGATGTTTTAACTAAAAAAAAAAAAAAGAAGAAAAGAAATCAAAACAAAAAAAACAAAAAAAAACCCAAAACAACAAAAAAAACCAAGAAAACAACAAAGAAAGAAGAAACCAAAAACAAAAAAATAAAAAACCCAGAAACAATAAAATGAACATTCTGTTCAGAAAAACACCAAATATGAAAGGTTCTTCAAACATCAAAATAGTTAAAAATTTGGTCTCTGATTGACTTTATTACATAAGGTCCTAGAGTACACATTCTAGGTTGGAAGAACAGAAAGCCATGTTCAGGTAAGAATCATAACTTCAGGGGTACCTGGGTGGCTCATTCGGTTGGGTGTCTGACTCTTGGTTTTGGCTCTGGACTCGATCTCAGGGTTATAGGATTCAGTCCTGTGTAAGGCTCCACCCTGGGCAGGAAGCCTGCTTAAGATTCTCTCTCCCCTGGGGAGCCTAAGTGGTTCAGTGGGTTAAAGCTTCTGTCTTCAGTGTGGGTCATGATTCCAGGGTCCTGGGATCAAGCCCCGCATCAGGGTCTCTGCTTAGCAGGGAATGTGCTTCCTCTTCTTGCTCTCTCTCCCTGCCTCTCTGCCTACTTGTGATCTCTGTCTATCAAATAAATAAATCTTAAAAAAAAAAAAAAAAGATTCTCCCTCTGCCCTTCAGCCCCTTAAAAATTAAAAAATCACAACGTCAGTAAGTCTAATGGCATTAACTACATGAACAAATGGATAGTTTGTTAAAGCTGCCAGTCCAGTGTAAAAACAGTTAAAAACAAAATAACAAAACAAACAACAACAAAAAGAATAGCGTAATAGTATGTTACTGTATGCAATAGGAAAAATGGCTTGATATTTATTGCTTATCAGCAGTTTTTCAGAGTTTCATATTGACAAAGAACTCTAACAAAATCTCTATACAGCTCCTCTTCCAAACAGAGTATTTAAAAAATGGATGGCCTGTGTTCTTTCATTCATTTGTGGGTTTTTTATTCACTTGCTTGCCTGAGGATGTTTACAAAGCAAATTATGCAAAACGGATGTTAAGCTTACAAGAAGTGACAATTTACTCTGCTGATATGTGCTTTAATCAGTATAATGAATGAAAGAGTGCCTCCATCCTATCTGAGGTTAAAAATGATTCAGTGTGAACAGTATGCTGTATTTAAAAGAGAAAACAAGAATTCTGGGAAAGACCCTTTATTTACTTTGCTTAACTCAGATTAAAAAATGATTAATTTTTTTTCCCCTTCAACCACCATATTCCCACTACAATTTAAGGAATTCCCCTGATCATGTCATATAATTTGGGACCTCTTAGCTTTAGACCAATTCACTTGGGAATTTCAGAATGAAGAAGTGCCTTATACTCTTTAGGGACACCTCTGGTTAAAGAAGTCATATTTCCAAGAGAGAAACTGAAATGTAAACTTCATAGGATGTAATCGAGTTCTCAAAAGAGAGGGTTAGAATATAAAATGCTACAAACATACCCCCCCCCATCACACTTTCAGCTTATAGCAATAATTCATTAGAAAGGTCTTTTTTTTAATAGATTTTATTTATTTCACAGACAGAGATCACAAGTAGGCAGAGAGGCAGGTAGAGAGAGAGGAGGAAGCAGGCTCCCTGCTGAAGAGAGCCCGATGCGGGGCTCAATCCCAGGACCCTTGGGTCATGACCTGAGCTGAAGGCAGAGGCTTTAATCCACGGAGCCACCCAGGTGCCCCCATTAGAAAGGTCTTTAAGTAAATCCCACCTCACATGGTGTGCCCTTGAAAAAAAAAATCAGATCAAGAACAACTATAGAGACCCTGAATAAATAAGTGTCTTATGTAGAAACACACTGCTATCTTCCTACCTTCCCAGATGGTTTACTCGGCTTGGATTCAACTGGTACAGCTGACGTTGACGATTTCTTTTCTTTTTTCTGGTGGGGTTTTAGAAAGAAATAAAAAATCCTCACATATCTTCATTCAATAATTTAACAAATTCAAATCAAATTATTAAATAATTCAATAAAATTCAAAGGATCAGTAGCGTCAAACATATACTGAACACCTGCTCCATGACAGGTTAACACGTTGTATGCATTCTCTCCTCAATCAGAGCAGTGTAAATAACATTAATTTCATTTACTGATGTGGAGAGCAAGACTCAGAGAGGTTAAGTAATTTTTCTCAGGTCACACAGTAAAGGAGAGACCAAGGTTTGTATCCAGAATTGCTATCTCTTTCCTCCCGGCTCCTGGTTGCCCTCCAGGAGCCCACAGTCAGCCTGCAGCACTCAGGACTTTTTTCTCCAAATGGCCACTTCCCCATTGCTCTTTCAGTCTGTGCCTGCACACAGTAAGACTTCCACACTCCTGGCTTTAGCATTTCATCAGGCACTCCTTTCTTCATCTCCCTACAAAGAATTTCCTTCCCAGCACTGTTGCAGTTGCTCTTTCAAACACTGCTAATAACCCTCCCGCAATCTCCATGCTTCCCCCAGACAGAATCGTCTCTCAAGTCTGACCTCAGGAAGCACCCCTCTCCCAACTCCTCTCTCACGGCAGCTGCGGCCAAGGGCATCCCAGCCCTCCCCTGGCATCTGTGCCATCCGGTCTCTGCCACCTCTTCTGCTTTGCCCCCAACCCTACCCACTCTACATGTTTCTGCCCTGTGCTTGGGGTCTTAAGCAAAATCATTCTCTGGGGCCAGGGCTGAATGCTTGCAGGGACTGGTGGGAACTAGATGGGTGAAGAGGTCGGATTGAAGACAGCAGGACACCATTGCACTTGGATGTCTCTGGAATGCAGGCAGCAGAACATGGTGGGTGGAGAACTCACCAGCTCCCATGCACTGGCTGCATGAGCCCTCAGGCAGCTCAACCTCTTCTGTAGCTCAGGACCATCACGCATGACATGCACGATCTATCTTGGGGCCTTGTGAGGACTGGAGAAACCCATCTACTGAGTATGAGAGCCGGTACTCCGCAATGTGTTAAGCACCACCTAGGTACATGTTGTATGATTCAGTGCTAACTAAGTGATGACTGCAATTATCAAGAACACCATGGGGGCCAGAGGGTGAGAGGCTGAGTCTGGGCAACCGAATCCACTTCCAGGATTCAACCATAACCCTATGCAGATACTCCTTCCTATCTGTTCCTTCTCTCCCAACCTCCTTCTGCTCACACTCTCCATTCTCCTGGAGTTCAAAACCACATTCGTTTCAACTGCCTCGCTACACATCTCTCCCCAACATTCCAAATCAGCCTGTCCAAACTCAGACCGCTTTTCATGCTCAACCTCTTGACTCTGTCCACCGGTCAGTGGTAACTGGGGACCAGCTCACAATTTAGGAAGGCATTCACTCTCAGCATCGGAGCAGGTCTTGGGCTTGCAGGAACCTGACAGAGCCCTCCACTCCTTTGCCTCACCTTAGGGTTACCTACCCTCGTTCATGCAGACCCTGAAGCCCCAGATTATCTCAGAGTTGACGTTACCACTGCCTACCGCAGGCTATCATTTTCTAAAACTGGAAGATTCTCCCTTGGCAATGCCTCCTACATTCTACATTCCCACTACCTCATTCTATCTCAGTGCTAAGTTACACTAAATTAGGACTCCTCAGGACCAGGGCAGCGGTCCGTGGCCAGCTTTCTGGTCTCTGCTCCCATTCCATCCATCCACTGCGGTTGCCCAATCCTATAGCTGGGTGCACTCCCATCATTCGTCTGTTCTTGAACCTTCGACACTGAATAGCTACCACCCCTGTAAGCTGCTCTCAGCATTCCCCAGCTGTGCCGGGACCCGTCTTTCTGGTCTTACAGTCCCACTGCTCACCTCCCTGGTGCCCCACCCACAGTGGAATGCACTTTGTACCCAGAACACACCTCACACTTTTCCACTCCGATGCATTTGCAAGCCCGCAATTCTAGTCATCCTTAATGCCCAACTCAAATTGATCTACTCAGAGTCCCGTGGATGCCTGCAAACTCACAGAATCCCTCCCTCGGGTCCTCAACCCAAGAACTCCTTGTAGGGGCCTGTCTTAAACTGCGCCGGAATGCAGTCCCCGGGGATTCAGTCTTCTTCCTGCCCTTGCACAAGCTAGCCTGCAGCTAGGGTGTCCTGTGGTCACACCACAGTGCTTTAAACACAGTACATACCCCTCACTCTCCAAAAGGAAGGTCTGACCAATCCTATTTTATGGGGGACAAATCAGAGGCAAAGGAAAGGGAAATGCTTTGCCCCAAGTCAGTGGGCGCCAGACTTCCACCGAAGTCTCTTATTTTACTATTTAGCTTTCACCTTTTCCTTGGCTACTTTATACCTAGCACAAAATTTCAGATTGATGACATTTTTAAGGCTTTTTGAACAAATCTAATCCTCTATCTTAAATCTATCCATTTTTCCCAAACCATTTCATATAAGTACCCCTCATCAATACCACACAGTCACGTGTACCCCCAGAATGGGGATGAGAGTGCGAGTCTCAAGGTCATATACAGGGGCACCTGGGTGGCTCAGTGGGTTAAGCCTCTGCCTTTGGCACAGGTCATGATCTCGGGGTCCTGGGATTGAGCCCCAAAATCGGGCTCTCTGCTCGGCGGGGAGCCTGCTTCCCCCTCTCTCTCTGCCTGCCTCTCTGCCTACTTGTGATCTCTGTCTGTCAAATAAATAAAATCTTAAAAAAAAAAAAGAAAAAAAAAGAGAAATAATTAATCAAGGTCATATATAAGTGGTCTGCTGAAAGAAAAAACTTATTTTTAAAAAATTTGAATATTTTCATGTAAAGATTCATGTAAGTTTTGTTATCACTCCACAGAATATCTGCATTACTCCTCCTTTTCAAGATCTGAGAAAAACTGATGTTTCCGGGAGAGATGCCATACTTTTACACTATGACTTTCCTCTCCACTTAGCCTGTAGGGTGATACCTTTCCTGTTTTGAAAAGCAGGAAAACAGATAAATAAATGCAACTTTTTGAAAAAGTTTCATTTCCATCTTATTATTGCTGCCATTCCTTGCTTGTGATTTCCAGAGAGACGGTAGCATTTCTAGAGAGATACGATTAAATCTAAACTGATTACGGAGTCTGCCTTGCTATGGGCAGACACAGCAGACGACTTCTCATCTTACATTTCCCAGATCGCATCTGCAGGAGCTCCTCAAATGATCTAAGCAAGACTCACTCATCATGAGGAGGAGGGACACACATCCTCTCTCCTGAGAAAGTTGAAATGTTTCTTTCTAAAACTTCCCCTATCAACTCACGCAGAGGTCAGGACTGTTGGTGACCTACTCCTATCAACACAGGTGCTGTCCCTGGTGAAAGCTGAAAGAAGTGCTCATTCAAATATTCTAATTTTATGTGCTTTATTTCAAAGCTATAAATCTTGAGACCAGGATCTGGGTCACCTCACATTTTAATTTCTCTTGGTCCTAATACCATGTCTTCTCCACCGCAGGTGTTCCAGACAGATTTCTTGAATATATGAATTCTCCTAACAGTTGTGCTATTCCACTCATTCTACGTCCCTTAGATGGGTCCCCTTCTTTACTAAATTCCACATAAAAGCAATGTTTGGTTTTCCCAAATACTGGTTATTTGAGTGTGGTAGCACCACCACCCAGAACGGTCCCTGAGAAGCAGACGTAAAGCCCAGGCTGGAAGGGGCCGTGAGCGAGCATGCGCTTCTCGAGGAGCAGACCCCACCTGTGGCGAGGCCCGCGTAAGTCTTGTCGCCCGTGTGCGCTCACCTGTTTCGCCGGTGTGGAGGATGCCGCAGCTACACCACCACCAACCGGCTCCCCGCCGGCAGAAATCGCATCCTGTGATTTAGTCTACAGGTGGGGAAAAAAGATGAACAGAACTAAGTATCTCTGAATGACTATGTTCAAGACCACACATTGCAAGCATCTCTACTGAGCACTGAACCAGTTCACCAGGACAGATGTCCGGCAGAGGGAGGGTTACCAGCTCCTACCATACGTGACACAGCACTGGGCCCCGCGGGAGGCTGCACTCTAGAGCCGACAGAGTCCATGCAGGCACAGGGAGAGGAGAGCGGGCCAGGCAGGGACTGAGATGAACTGGACCACAGGTACCAGGTATAAAGCTCCTGTCAGTTGTTGCTATATAACCTGATTTTTGAAGAGAAGCTGGCAATTTGGTTTTATGTGAAACATTGTGACTTGAATTGTTGGCAGCTTATTAAAAATGATTTTAATAATATTGTAAGCTGGGGCGCCTGGGTGGCTCAGTGGGTTAAGCCTCTGCCTTCGGCTCAGGTCATGGTCTCAGGGTCCTGGGATTGAGCCCCGTGTCGGGCTCTCTGCTCAGCAGGGAGCCTGCTTCCTCTTACTCTGGCTGCCTCTCTGCCTACTTGTGATCTCTCTGTCAAATAAATAAATAAAATCTTCAAAAAAAAATAATAATATTGTAAGCCAAACAAAATAAATTTGAACAAAACACATAATGGCTGCATTCAGCTGGTGGGCCAGAAACATGGACCCTCTTCTTTCAAGTGCACTGTGAAGCAGGCCTACTTGACATCTTCCAAGAGCCCTTGATCAAAGAGTTCTTCCTGTAAATGTTTATTCTTCTAACAGCTGACCTCCATGAGCTGTGCAAATATGGAATCTATTTATGGCTCTATAAATTCATCTCTTCTATGACAAAATTCTCAGCACCTCTCTCAGATTCCCATGTAAAGAGCAGATCAGGCAGATCGTGTGTGCTCTTTATAACCCTAAGGAGAAAGGTCCAGGAGGTGAGCACTCCCGTGCTTCCTATCTATGAGAAACCAGAGCCTACTGCCTTACAGTCATGACTGGGCACCGCTGGGCAGTAGAGACCGGACTGAACGTCCCCACAACCCATCCGATGTACTTCTTAGGGCCAAGTTTCCACAAGGCTATTTGCAAAACCAGCCAAATGATAGCCCCAAATCATTGCAATACAGAGTACATTCAGCATAACTCCATACATTCATCAACACAGGTCCGTGTAGATGGAGGACCTGCATCTTATTCACTAGTTGATGGTAGTGTTTTCTTAGCAATCCAACTTATTTACCTTTGGGTTTATAGATTTCTTGGATGTCGGCTGTTCACTTGATTTGGACACTGGTTCTTTATGAACATGCTTACTTTCTGTATCTGATGCGTGCTTGGGCAGGCTTTTTGGCTGAAACACACAGACAGAGAGAGGGACACACACACACACACACACACACACACCACTGTTAACAAGATGAAAAATACCAATGCTTTTCTCTGTGTGATGCCAACTGTTTCTAACAGTTGTGTTCTATGGAGTTTTGAATTGCATTGATCTCAATTCATGTGGCATAAATGTGATTACGTTAGGTACAAAATTTGAAATATATATCCTTCCTTCCATTAGTAAACTGCAAATCCTATTACTGCCACACGGTGGTGCCATTAGAGTCAGAAAAACAAACGCAAATGACAGTTCAGAATTCCATTCCTCGCATACAAAAAAAGGCTTCACCAATTATCAAGTCCCAAGGATGATCATTTACCTCTTTGTGTTCCTTTGGCTTTACTTCTTGGGTTTTTTTCTCATGAACTACAGATGGCTGTTAATTTCAAAAGAGAAAATCTCAATTACATTGGAGGTCTTTCTTTTATTATTTCCAAACAGGCTCAAGAACAAAAATCCCAGTTAGACCCTTCTGCCCCTCTTGGGAAAGGGCCACTTAGAGAAATACACATGGGCTACCTGTCAATAGTTATCCTCCCAACAGTCTGTTAATGACGATAAGAGTAATGAAAAATTTAGTGTTTCATTGAGAAAGATTTTTCAACTAGGTATGTAACTCTAACTTACTGGCTGTGTTTTATAATTCATATAGATCATTTGATAACTGCAGGTCTAAACACAAAGCACTGAGACCTCTGGATTTGTTGACAGGGAATCCCGCTCTAGAAGTTCTTTTAAAAATCTGCCTTCATAGGAGATAAACGTTGTAATTTAATGATTTACACTCTTTTCTGTATTACAACAAGAGAAGGAGGTAACACCAGAAACCTGGTTCTCTTGAGATTGTATAAACAGTCAAAACATTTAAATATGGAATAGTGGACAATTTCCAGCTTGCTGTTGAATTCCTCCTCTACAGTGGACTATGGAATTATCATCCTGAGGGGAAGAGCAATCCAGAGGTCCTACATAAAATCAGATAAGCATTACCTTCTACCCAGATAACCTCACCTCTGCCTCCATTTAAAGTACATCTCTGTGCTTTCTTTCCCACAGGAAAACTTGCATTCTTATCTGAGTGTTTGCTTAAGCACACTTGCTTAAAAGAAGTAATATGTAGCATCTCATGAAGGAGAAACATTTGCCCTGCCTGCAGACACCTGGGGACAATCTCTACATGGATATAGACTGGCTGTCAGTCTAGACAGCCATGAGTCAGGAAAGCCATTCCCAAGGGAAAGTCAGAGCTGCCTCCTGAGAAACTGACAACTAGTTCCACAAACTGAGATAAGACTGTTCAGATAAACCTACAGGCCTCTTAGGAAAGACTCATCTGTAAATCATGTAGGTGCTCGGTTCAAAAGACACATTTACTCTTGCTGTCCCATCTTTAGAGGAATTGGACGCTCATTACCCTTTGTCCTTTCTTCTTTGCTCCTACAGTTTTTTAATAGTTACTTCACCTATAACAAAAATCTTGAACAAAACACCTTCTGAAATATACTGTTTTCATGTATAAAATATTCATTTTAACAATATATATATTTATTATAATTATTTACTTATGCTCTGTATAATCGTGTTTAAAAAGGTAATCCAAAATTGGTCAAATTGGCTGAGAAAAATTCCTTTTCCCATTCAATAGCACCAACAGAGGAAATTGGATTTTCATTGTTATTACGAAGAACCCAAATAACTCACTAGTTGACTTAAATCACTTACCTTCGTTGACTGTGACTTCTTTTCAGCTTCTGTTTTTGCAGCCTAAACTCAGCAAAATACAGAAAGGAAGAGAGGAAAGGAATTAAGGAAGAAAGGAAAAGCAGACCTAGTTTACAAGGTTTACCATAGATTTTCTTCAACTAAGAAAGCTCAGAGGAGATGGCTTTGATGTAAATATAAACTTTAGAAGTTTACTATACTTTGCTTGGAATTTTAACTCTTTAGATAAACACTAACGCACTCAGATACCCTGTTCTTCCCTTCAGAGCAGTTTACATCTTACTTTTGTTATGTGTATCAAACGTATGTAAACATTTATTACCATGAACATTATAGCTAATACATAAATAAGCAAAATAAAATACAAATCCTCATCCTTGAAAGGCAACAACCGATCTCTTGAGTGAAATACCAGGGGTTCTGGCTGCCCGCGTGAAACAATGGGATGGTGACAGAGCCAAGAGCTAGAAAGCAGTGACATTCAGTTTTAGTGCCGGAATATCAGCGACGGGTCACGAAGGCCGACCAGCAAGTCTGTGACGGGTGAGAGAGTTACGGGAGATCTGGAACTGCCGTTATGAGTGTGTGCTGAGCCGCTCAAAGTGGCCGTTAGCAAACATGCATGTCCCCTAGTACCGTGAACCCCATCACCTGTTTTCTGTGTCTTTTCTTGTCAGGAGAATGCTGTCGCTCCATCTGTTTGCTGACTGGAATAGCCTAATACAAGAGCACAGCCCCAAGTGTGATTTTATTTTATCGGACCATCGCATAGGTCACATGTATCATTGGGCTGTATGTTTCTCTCAAGTCCCCTTCCACTCAGCTACAGCATCTCCGCCATGCCCATGCATGTAACTCCGGGAAGTTGCACACACAGAAATTCTAAAGGCTCCAGCAAATACTGTAGTTTGGATTTACTCTATTTTCGTGGTAAGAATCTGCAAGATTGCCCTTAATAAAACTAACTTCTGACCCCTTTCCTTCACCTTCTCTAGGTGCTTAGAAAGGCTGCTTGGGCCATTTTTTTCCAACTGTATCTCTAACATTTGTTTACGAACAAATCAATAGTCACAAGTGCTGTCAAAAGTTTTCTGAAATTTTGTCCACAGGCTATTACAATTCCGTGACTAGTGCATTGGTTTTTATTGCACAATATAATCTAAATTTCTGGGACTGCTTCAGTCCCAGAGCTGCTATATTGGCTTAGTCAGTTGAGCTTCGGACACTTGATTTCAACTCAGGTCATAAGCTCAGGGTCCTGGGATCGAGCCCTGCATCAGGCTCTGCACTGAGCATGGAGCCTGCTTGAGATTCTTTTTCTGCCTTTCCCAATGCCCCTCCCCCAGCTTGCACTTGCTCTCTATTGAAGGGGAAAAAAAATAATAAAATAGTTGGCTGTGACTTAGGCCCTCTACTGGAATATTTTACACAGTTTTACCCAACCAAAGGTCATCTATATAAAAAAATACGATTCCTTAAGTATATACATGATTTCTCAGTACAGGCAAGATATGAAAACTGGATTAAACATTTCTGAACTTTTCAGATTAAAAGATTAAAAATTAGACCCAGTATTTCCCACCATTTCATTCCCTTTTATCTATTTGGTGGCATTAACATGGACTCCTATTTTTAATTCTATTATCTAAAAACAAAAACAAAAACAACAAATAGCTTCTTAATTTACCATGCCATGAGCTTCAGCCATGAAGAGACAAACGTTCCTCCCATAATGGACCCTCACTATACCGACACATGTATTGTTTTGGGAAGGGGAAAACAAAGTTCACAGTCACAGAACCCTTTCAAAGAAATTTCAAATTTTGGATCCTTTCAAACTGGATCTTTGTTAATTAGTTTCTGTATCTGCTACTATGCTTTCTGATTTTATGCAAATGCAATTTATTAAATGATTAAGAAGGAAAATAAGCCAGCTGGTATTGTAGTGGCTTGGATCTATTAATAGGTTCTACTATGTAATTTGGTAGTCAAGATTTTGCATGGAAGAACTCTACAAAACAATTACAAATTCACACTCACACATGCAAGCAACTTATAATAAAGAATATTTTTACTAGGAGTCGCTAATACATTACCTAAACTTATTTTTGCTGAAGGTAGTGGGGCTTAACATTGTAGTGATGACAATGATAACCAATGTTTACTGATTACCTCTTAGTATCAGGGACTGTTCTAAACTTCACATGTGCCAACTCACTCAGTCCTCGTAAGAATTCTATGAGACGAGTATCATCACCATCATCATCATCATCAACATTATCTACCCACTTTGTGGATGAGAAAATGAGGCCCACAGAAGTGAAATAATTCCCCACGGACTACCAGGGAGGAGCTGGGGTTTTGTGGGCACAGTCACTGTGCTGCCTTGTCTCCCCAGGACTAGCCTGCTCCTGCTAGGCACCTGCTGCGGGATAGGCCCTATCGAATACGCTTACGTGTTTGTTTCCTTACACAGCCTTGTGAAACAGGTGCTATTATCCAAACTGTACCAATAGGGAAACCAGAGCAAAGAAGAGTTTCCAAACACAGCGGCTGGTGGGAAAGGAGATCCCAAACCAGGCCATGGGGTTGCATGGCTCCTACTGTTTAGTCTTACAAGGATCGTGCCCTGAGTAGAAATGACTAGACCTTCCATCTTAAGCACAGCAATGTGACCACCAGTTCTAATGTGCCAGAGCAAGAGGGACAGAACTTAGTTCTAGACATATCACCCGCCTTTCAGAGGTAGGTAGGCTTTTATTTGAAAGGTGTAGAACAAGACAAGATTTGGTATAAGTTATTATCTTGAATTAATATCTTTTTTCTAAAAGCTGAAACTAGTTGAAGAAATCTGTTCAAGTTTACAAAAATCTTCAAGAGAAGGCTAGTGTGAATGTTATGACCCATACATCAGAAGCACATGAATCTAATTAATGAGAACAGTGTGAGTGAGATCCACCCCAAAAAAGACAGCTGATGTCAAAGGTGGTCCCGGGGTGGCCACTGGTGATATTTCATCCTCAAGATCTTAGATTTGTCCCTCTCTCTTTCCTCCCACTTTCTTCTCCCTCTTCTGCAGGACTGCCAGGAGTTCTCATGATTAATGCTTAGCAATAGTTGAAGGGTCTGTGGACACTTGCTCTAGGCAATAGGACACACTTGAAATAAGCATTGGTCCTTGGGCAGAGTCAGGGACAAAAAAGCAGGGCCAAGCAATGGGTCAAATGAGAACTACAATAATAAAGAGGAAATCCTAGATTTGTGGCTCTCCTTTTTGTACTTTTCATGGACTCTGAGTCAATGATAATTTGATTTTGGCTGATGTTTCTCCTATAGTCTTAAGACTGAGATCAGATTTTTAAAAATATCTTAAGATTAACCTTGGTCTAAGAAAGTAGTGACAATGAACAGATAAATTAAGGATCAGGTCATGTATACTCGGAAAACAAAAAATTCAGGTAAAATACTAAATAACAATTTTAGACTAAAAACTTTAAATCAAAATGAATGCTAGATAACAGAAGAGATTGAATAGTGTATTTCAAGATATTGGCAATATCCTTTAAAAACAGTTCAACGTGAGACCTGAGGATCTCTCGACAGCACGAAATTATAGCGCCAGTACCAACTTAAGGCATAGGATCCTACCAGGATAGCAAAGCAGTAAGACCGAAAAATCATGTCAGTGATTTTAAACAAGGGCAACTAAGTAACAGAGTAGATTAGCTCTTAAAACACCCAAGAATAATGGCTCATAAAAATTAGATGAGAGCATCTTGATAACATCCCTGCTTTAATTCTCCAACCCAGAATAATCTCAAGAAACAGCCTGAGACAAGCTGATGAAGGTGGAAGGTTGAGGCAGCTTCCTCTGCAGAACTAGGTTTATTCTATGCGGCCACAACACTGGATCACATTCTTTTATTGTTTCTTCTCAAATGCCAAGAAATAATTTTTAGAATAAATCTCAAATAGATCTCAAAGGTTTACCAGTAAGATGATGTCCTGCATGACTGAAATTTCACAGGGAAACTTAAGCATTCAAAATAACAGCATCTATGTGTCACTCGTCGCTTAGTGTAAACTCAGTGTAAACTTTTTCTTACATTTCATTTTAAATGGTCAGAATAACAAAACCATCTTATTAAAAAGAATTCATATTCTTCACTAGATCCACAGAAATGCACTTAGATCCTCTAATAATTTAAAAACTCCATCAAGTCTAGAACCAGGAAAAAAAATATCTCTGGATGATCTAGAATAGATGACCTATTTTCTAGATCTAGAAAATGTCTTTTCTAGATACTCTGAAACAACATAGGAGTAGACAGAGGACATTTGAAGCAAATATCAAAAGCCTAGGTGGGTTTCCAAAGACCCCTCTAATCATGAAGAAAATGTTTCCTTCTGTAACTTAAGCTTGTTCGGACACAGAACTCATTTGTTAGTCTACATGCATTTTGCTTTACAAAATAATCACTTAAGGGCAGCATTCACCCCAGCACACCCGCGAAGACTCTTCATACCTTGGCTTCTGTGGGATTCATACTGGACGACTTGCTGGTGGAGGCGGAAGAAGTTGACGCCTAGAAAGTAAAGAAGCAGAAAGTGTGATTCTAGTTCACCTACAAATACTTTGTCTTTCGGCTCCTCTTAACCATACTTGTTCTTAACTCTGCCTTGGTTTTACCTCTTCTAGAGGACTACTCCCACACAAGTCCAGTAGGTAATACTGCCTGTGGGCAAAAGCCTTTATAACCAGATCAGATGGGTTCAAATTTTGAGTGTACTACTTATTAAATAATCCTGGGCCATTTCCTGATCTTTATAGTTTCCCCTTTCTCAATTTTCTTTAGTAGAGAACCATCTTGGAAGGTTCTTACTACCTGGTACATAAATGCTCAGTAAATATTTTGATTATTGTATTACTTTTTGAAAGAACAGAGACTTGAAAACTTGACAACATTTTGTTCAAACACAAGCTCTGCCAATTACTATCTTCGTGACTTTCAGCCTTAGTTTCCCAGCTATATAAAATGAGGCCAATACCATCTCTTTTGCAAGATCTGAGATATATATTTGAGATATATATTTGAGATACATATTTGAGATAATAAAATATCTGGCATATTTGTAGGTGCTTCTTAAATTACTAATGCATTATTCCTAAGATATTATACAAGACAGAAGAGCAGGATGTAGGGCTGGAAAACAGACTGAGGAGGATCAGAATTGTCCTTTCAGTGTCACGTAAGGAGGAGAAAGTGGGAGTGGGGTTGCAAAGGGGGATGCTGCTCTATTATGGATCTCATGCAGGCTCCTCCTGGATGGCAAAAGGTGATGAACAGTAATTGAAGTTTCATGATAGACCATTCCTAGTGTGCACGGGGGCGGTGGAACTAGTCCCTGCAATCTAATCAACCGAGCAGCGGGTTATGCATATGGGCGCTTGCATGGTATGGAACACCATCCTAGACAGCAACTTGCATTACCCTGGTTAATAATAAATCCATCACTACCTTTGGGGAATTCCAGCCTAGGCTCATTTAAAACCTCCTTAATATTTGAGTCTGTTAGGTTTTAAAGCTTAGGGATTCCATCTGGCAGAAGTTGCCTTCTTAAGTAACCGGCTATCAGTAAACAGCTGCGGACCTGCCAGTAATACCCAGAGCCTGTCTCTGAAGTCTGGCCCAGAGCCATTTCAGAAGCTCAGTCCCTGGATAGGATAAGCCCAACCCGGCTGTCCCCCTAGATCCCTGAGATCACCCGCTCACTGGTATGGACCTACTGCAGCTCCTGGCCCGGGAACAAAATCACCTTCCCCACAGATCTACTGAATGTAGAACATGTTGGTGCTATTAGTAAATTACCACAATTTACAGATGAAAAACCCAAAGTTTTATTATACTGATTTTTTCCCCAAGACTTTATTTGAGAGAGAGACAGAGAGCAACAGAGACAGCGAGAGAGAGCGTGAGCAGGGAGGGGAGGGAGAAGCAGGCTTCCAATGTGGGGTTCAATCCCAGGACTCTGGGATCATGACCCCAGCCAAAGTCAGACACCCAACTGAGCCACCCAGATGCCCTGGTATATTGATATTTCAAACAAACCATATGAACTTTATTCCCAAGCACCCTAGGCACCAACTGGGCACCCCCTCCCTCACTCCACAATATACCAAACCTGGTCATTGTTGCAGGCATGGTGCTGTCTCTCTCACATTCTCTTTGGGATAAAAAGCGAGATGTACCAAGGTGAATTTTCCCATCAAATTAATGGACAAATATATGGGTATTCATTTTTCCTTGAGATGTTTTTATTTGTGAGAATTAACACACCCATTTGCTACAACCCGTTCCTTCAATGATTTCCTTCAATCATATAAAAACGAAGACCAAACACTCTACATAAAAGTGCTTTTTAGGGGCGCCTGGGTGGCTCAGATGGTTAGGCGTCTGACTCTTGGTTTCAGCTCAGGTCATGATCTCAGGGTCATGATTTCATGGGTGGTGAGATCAGCACCTCCCCCCACACAGGGGGTGTGGGAGGTCAGGCTCTGAGCTCAGCAGGGAGTCTGCTTGAGATTCTCTCCTTCTGCCCCTCCTCCCTCTCTAAAATAAATAAATCTTTTTTAAAAAGTGCATTTACTCTGCAAATCTTTAGGTAAACATTATTTCTAAATCTCTAGGTTTATCAAAACATTCCTATAGTCGGGGCACCTGGGTGGCTCAATGGGTTAAAGCCTCTGCCTTCGGCTTCGGTCATGGTCTCAGGGTCCTAGGATTGAGCCCCGCGTCAGGCTCTCTGCTGAGCAGGGAGCCTGCTTCCCTTCCTCTCTCTCCACCTGCTTCTCTGCCTACTTGTGATCTCAGTCTGTCAAATAAATACATAAAATAAAATCTTAAAAAAAAAAAAAAGAAAACAAACAAAACAACAACAACAAAAATTCCTGAAGTCACTTGGTCTTGGAGTTTCCAATTTGCCTCACTACATTATTAAGCAACAGCTGGATATGATCCTCAAAGCCTACAGACTTTCAAAGGCCCCTCTCCCCCGACCTGAGAACAGTAAAATCGACATGGGTAGCCATCAATAAGCGTGGAGAGATAATCATGGGAATGCAGCTGAAGGCCTTGGCCACACCTGTTCTCAGCACAGATCCCAACGTGGAAGGAAGTTCTAGCCCATCACAAAGCCACTAAATGCTCTGAACTGAAAGGAAAGCTACTTCATGGGATCGGGATCGGAAAGTAAGGAAAATAATCCCACCCTGTTGCGAACCCATTCAATTCCCGGCGAACCGCGGTGTGTTCCATTTTATTCTATTTACAAAGACAGTGCATTTTTACTATTTGTTATCTCTAGTGAGGGACTGAATATATTTTCATTTTAAATCTTCTGTACTATTTGAGTATCTAAACATTGGTGTGAATAACTGATAGTTAAATTTTTTGAAGTCTATCCACAAAGCTTTGAATGGAAGAACTTTACAAGATAAACCTTTGATGGGTTTTTAAACAGCTGGAGAGAGTGGTATCTCATAGAGGTTAAATGCCCTGTCACATTTTCCACAGTTCACCGGCTCCACAAGTATTTACTTATCCAGCACATGGTCTGTGCCAGGTACTATGTCAGGGGACAGTAACACAGTGGTGAAATTGCTAGACATGTTCCCGCCACTGTGGAACTTTCAGCCTCATCAGAGAGGCCATTCATAGAATAATCACTGCAATAATTACTCGTGTAAGCGCAATAAAGGAAAATCACAGACGCCCATGCAAACAGAGACCTGGCAACCAGAGTTAGTTCATGACACAGTCGGGACAGGTGATGCCGAGGATGTGATGTGGAGATTAAAGGATGAGGGGGCATCACATCACCCAGGCAAAGGCTGGGGGTTGGTGGGGAGAAGGGAGAAGGGGTGGGGAATGCCCTGAACTGGGTGTGCCTGGACTGGGACCTAGGCCACCTGACTTCTACCTCACTGATTCTCTGCTGTAGGACCCACTGCATAGGCAGTCCAGTTAATATCAAGGGGCAATTTTAAAGCACAACCATCAGTGCTGACCCATACCAAAATACTTCTGTAGGATTAGCGCTGTCCATGAGAGTGAAGTGTAGCTGTAACAGTGTCTCCCTCCCCAATGACCCAAGAAATTCTCTTCATATCCAGAGTGTTATTAGTCAATTACAAACTCAAATCAAAGTAGCTATCAGGGTAACAAAGAACAGGGAAAAAATACATTATAATCAGACTCTACCCACCCTTTCAACAATTGTGATTTTAAAAGCAATGAGCTGGGGGCTGAGTATACCCAATGAAGAGGACACAAGCTCTGCTTCCAAAGGGTTCAGAGTCCGGAAAGATAACCCGCAGCTGCTTTAGGTTACAAACGAAGTGCTCTAACAGAAGCTGGAAAAGAATCCCATGGAACAAAGCCACTGTCTGAGTTCTAAGCTTCAGGTCCACCTCAACCAAGCTTCCTGTGCTGTCGACTTGCATTAAAATAAACCAATGCTGTTAAGAGAGAGCAAATGAAACCTAGAAAAGAGTATTTAATCCTGTGCTTAATCAATATGACATTACTCAACACAATCTCTTTAAATTTGTTTAGTTGTGACAGTGAGAAATTTGGACATTTACTCCAGTAAATGATTACAGATAGGAGGAGAAGATGGTATGCTTTTAAGACCCTTGGAAAATAGAAACTCCTTTCCTTCCAAATGTCCATCAACTGATGAATGGATAACGATGTGGTGTATATATACACAATGGAATGGTTTTTTTTTTATACACAATGGAATATTACTCAGCCATCAAAAGAATGAAACCTTGCCATTTGCAATGATGTAGATGCAACTAGAGGTCTCCACAAGAGAACTAAGTCAGAGAAAGACATGACTACACCCATATGCAGAATTTAAGAAGGGACATGGATGAATAAAAGGGGCAAAAAAAAAAAGAAAGAAAGAAAGAAAGAAAGAGAAAAAGGCAAACCATAAAACAGACTCCTAACTACAGAGAACTGAGAGTTGCTAGAGGGGAGCTGGGGGGATGGATTAAACAGGTGACAGGTTTTAAGGAGGCACTTGTGATGAGCACCACCTGTTACACTGAAGTGATGAATCACTAAATCCTACTCCTGAAACCAAAATTACACTACGTATTAACTAACCGGAATTTAAATAAAAACTTTAACCAATCAAACAAAAAAGAAACGGCTTCCCTTTTTTCACATACATTTTGCAAAAGTCTCGTGAAGTCCAACCTTTCAGCTCTCTTAGCCATTCCGGACAGATTAATCTTCCTGTATAGTGCTCGTACCCACATCCAAATTAGAAACAGTGGGGGCTCCTGCCGCCCACTGCATCATACAGGAATCCTTTCTCTTGCTTCCAAAGACCCTGTGCTCCAATCCCTCCCCAGCTCCCAACGCAGAACAGCAGTGCCAGCCTGCCAGCCAGCCAGCCGTCCCCTTCCCGGAGCACACCTCCCTCACGGCTCCCTATTTCATTCACACACGTGCTGCTGGTTGGTGTGTTTCTCTTTGCAAACTACCCCGGCCCTATGTACCCTTCCTTTCAGGTATATCTCGCTAGCTCCCAGCCCCAGCATCAGAGCCTCCGGCATTACAACCACTGCCAGCAGTCCCCATGGGCATCTTCCGAGTCCATTCCAGCACCTTCTAGGGTCAGGCAACCGCGTCACTGCCGCAGGAACTGCTCCTCCCCTAGAGGGCGCCCCTTGGGAAGAACAGATGTCGGGTACACTCATCGGCCAACCCCACTCTTACCCATGGCACCATTCTGTCCATGGCTTAGCCTTGATTCTGAAGGGTGTCTAGTGAGGACCGAGCTCAACCACCGTGTGGTGCTGGATGTGACCACAGGAGGTTGAGCTCACCCACACGCCCTGCTGAATGGGCCCGACTGGACCAGTTAAAGGATCTCTTAGGAGGGTCTGGGTCCTCGAGGATTTGCTCATCCATTCTGCTGCCATTGAACCTGGCTGATGGAAAAAAAATTACTTCCTCAGCTCCTCAGCTACCTACCACAAAAACAGAGTCCACTCCCTTGCCTGGGGGTGCCGGAAGTCTCAGTTCTCTGCCAGTGCTGCCAGCTGGCTTGAGGGAGGGAGTGTGCCTTACCTTCCCTCCTGTCCTTCGACCTCACCTTGCTCTGTGGGACAACCAGCCAGCCCGCCAGCAGATGAGTCAGCGAGTGCTCCTGAGCCCAACCCATCTTCCTGTCCCCGCCCCGCACAGGCACCATCCCCAGGTCCTCCCACCCACAGTACGAATCACCCTTCCCACATCCGGCCGCCTCTGCTATGGAGCCTTCCCAGAACACCTGCCACATGTCCGCACATGCCTCTTCCAACCGCCGACGGGTTGACGGTTCCCTTTTCAATCCCTGACCATCCTCTCCCTCGTGGTTGCTGTGCCAGAGCAACTCCGTGCTCTCTCCCACCCTCTGAATCCGCTTCCTTCTGGAAGCCCCTTCTGATTCCTCCATTCTTCTATTTCAACCTCAGTCATGGGCCCTCTGCCTTCTCTCACACTGTTGCTCCCTCAGAAAGCTGATTCTTCCCAGGACTTTACCACTCATTATGTGAACAATTTTCTATTCTTTTCAAGCAGCCCTACTTTATCACCAAACTACTTTATTTAGCCCGAAAATGAGGACGTCAAGAAAGACCGCTGTGGGTTTAACTCCCTGCTCCAGCACTTATTAACCCACGTTAACCTCCTGTGGCCTCCATTCCCGCAGCTCTAAAATGGGAGTAAAACCACCTGCATCTGGTGTTGCTGTAAGGGCCACATGACCTAATGCAGGGAAGGCATCTGGCCCTGAATCACCTGGGGTCAGGCCCAGGGCTGCTTCCAGTCCTCATCACCATTCTGTCCTTGTCACTTCTACTGCCACCCACACTCCTGCTCTGGTCATACCTCCCACACCCGGATTCCATCAAGGCCCTCTAATAGTTTCCATGCCTTGTTCTCCTACCCCCTGACCTACCCCATTCTCTAGCTTCCATCTCTTTCTGTGGCTGCCTACTTTATCTGAAAAAAAAAAAAAAAAAAAAAAATGTGTACCATATTCTCACTGTGATGAAATAGGAAGCTCTCAACAGCTTCGCACTATATCTGAGATAAAGTCCAATGTCTTTGACCTGAACTTCAGACTCTTAATTTGGCCTGCTTACTCCACTAGTTCTCTCACTGTGACCCATGCCACGCCTTCCCTCCAGCTAGGACAGTGTCCTTCCTGTCTCACAGGCAGCATAACTCACTGCTTAAGAGCATGAGGGGGGCTCTGGGCTCGAGAACGCCTGGTGGAATTTCAGCTGACTGTGAATTCATGTGCAACCTCAAGTAAGTTACTGTGCCTCGGTGTCCTCATCTGTGATAGGGGAATAGTAATAATTCTCACCCCATATGGGTTAAGAATAAGCAAGTTAATGTACATGAACTGGTAATAACATTGTTTGGCAAGCGGTAAGCAATGGGCAAACGCTAGTTAGTATTACTACCACCATCACGCTCCCTTCCTTCTCTGGGCCTCTCATCTATTGCCACTGCCTAGGAAGGCTTTTCCCTGCTTGACTCCACATGTCCATACCCTCAAAGACTGAGCTCAAGATACAACACAAGAATCTGCTTTAGCTCACATTACTTTCTCAACCCCTATATATGTTTGTACTTCTCATTTGGACGCTTAGTCACATGCTGTGTTAGAGGAGGTTCCTGAGCTCACTTCTAAGCATATGTCACTTGTTATCAGTGAAGCTAAAATCATGAGACAGCGGTCATTTCTGCTCCCCACAGTGTCTACCACAGTGCTGAGTACATAGTAGGAGAGAGGAGCTAAAAAGTCACTGTTGAGGGGCACCTGGCTGGCTCAGTCAGAAGATCACGCAACTCTTGATCTCAGGTTATGAGTTTGAGCCCCACGCTGGAGGTAGAGGTTACTTAAATACAACTTAAAAAAAAACACGGTTGATTCTAACCTTTGTTTCTGTTTTCTACTCATCAATTAAAGTCTCATTTGAACAAAGATACTGGTTTTGTTTTCAAAGATTTACTTGAGAGAAAGAGAGTGAACTTCAGCATGCACCAGGGAGAAGCAGAAGGGAAGAATATCAAGCCAATTCTCTGCTGAGCCCAACAGGAGGCTCAATCTCAGGACCCTTAGGTCATGACCTGAGTCAAAATCAAGAGCAGGACATAGCTGACTGAGTCACCCTGGAGCCCAAAAGATACTATTTAATAGCCTCTTTTTTTTTTTTTTTTTTAAAGCTAGAATCAGGAACATAGTTAATACATTGGAAAACTTAAGTTTCAGTCTTCTGGTTTCTCAGTGACCCTGATTCCACAAGCAATCCCACTAAACCTAAGCATCTGGTTTCCCATAATGGGAATACCATGTACCCTACAGAGTTATCGTGAGGGTCAAGTTAGACACCAAATATTAGGGCAATTTGGACAAAATACAAAATAGATACTAAACATTTTCTAAATTAAATGATTTTTAACTTTTAAAACTGCTTCTGCTAGATGTACTTGAGAAAACCAAATCATTTGTTACTAAACCAGACATAATACGCTTATTTAATAACACATCTCAAAATAACAAAAGAAAGACAATGATAGATTTTTTTTAATACGGAAGTTCTTTCCTCACAGAACTTATAAGACAGACCTGAATGTGAACTCCACGAGGTCAAGAGCCATGCCTGTCTCAGTTGCTGCACATCCCCAGAGCCTGGCAACGGCAGTTGCCTAGCAAGTATTTGTTAAATATATTATGAATTTGTGCATGAGTAAACACAAAGAGTATTATCTAATGGCTCAAAATCAATCTTGCATAAGTTTTTCTCAATCATCAGAAATTTTATTCAAAGCACAAGTCAGAAAACTGATTAGAAAAACATAATTTAAACAGCTAGTCATTTCCATCACCACTGTTTTCCAAAGGGAGTTGCACAAGTTAAAAAAGCACATATAGAGGGGTTCCTGGGTGGCTCAGTGGGCTAAGCCTCTGTCTTCAGCTCAGGTCATGATCTCAGGGTCCTGGGATCAAGCCCCACATCGAGCCCCGCTTCGGGGGGGGGGGGGTCTCTGCTCAGCAGGGAGCCTGATTCCCCCTCTCCCTCTGCCATTTTGCCTACTTGTACTCTCTCTCTGTCAAATAAGTAAAATCTTTAAAAAATAAAAAAATAAATAAAAAGCACATAGAGACACAAAAACATCCCTAAGCCACTTCCTGCACAACACCTGGAGCAAACAATGGGCAGAAGAGGGGTTTCTGAGAAAACATGGACATTCTTCAAAGACACCATTCATGGATGCAGGTTTACGTTTTTCTTTCTGTAACGACCAATTATTCACTTCAGGAAGTGAATATTCCGAGGTTTAAGTTTGTCTATTGTTTGCATGCTGTCACACCATGACATACATTCTTCCAAAGCCTTTAATTATTTAGCATAATAATGATGTTCCTAAGGAGGCTTCCAATGCAGTCACCTAACAAAGAGGGTGTGTAATCATTTCACAAAACATGATTCCAATGACAGGTAAGCAATGACTCATCTAGGAATGAAGTGGAGCCCTCTTTGGGGGAGAACAGGCAGATCTACTTTGCGCCAGAAGACCTACTTAAGACACCGATTTACACCCCAGCCTCGACATAACGGAGATAATAAGGTTGACTGTGATAAGATCTTAAGTATGTGATATTACAAGAGATAAGAAGAGGGAGAGCACTTCTGAGACAGGTGTTGGAAGATGGTTAGGAAAGCCTTCACAGGAGAGAATGAAACTATTATTTACTGTAGTGTCATCAACAGGTAGGTGGGGACCACAGAATCTCCCATGTTCCAGAAAGGGAGACAGGTGTTTTCCGTATCTGATTTCAGCTATCTTCAAGAAATCCTAGGAGGTAACCTTATTATCTGCATTTTATAAATGACAAAACTAAGGTTCAGAGAAGTTAGGTAACTTATCAAAGATTTCACAGTTAAGAAGCAGCAGGGCTTGGATTTGAGTACGGATATGACAGTGATGCCCATGAACTTTGCTATAACGAGTGGACTCCCCTTTGTCCAAAAATTAAAATATTTGGATTTTTTTAAAAAAGAGAGAGTGAGGTGCCTGGGTGGTTCAGTGGGATAAAGCATCTGCCTTCCGCTTAGGTCATGAACCCAGGGGCCTGGGATCGAGCCCCGCATTGGGAGGGGCTTTCCCCTCTCTCTCTGCCTGCCTCTCTGCCTACTTGTGATCTCTCTCTCTGTCAAATAAATGAATAAAATCTTAAAAAAAAATTTTTTTAAAAAGAGAGAGAAAGAGGCCGAGACAGGACAGTCATCCCAGGCAAGCAAAACAGCTTGAGCAAGACTCAGAGTTGGGAAGAGATACTCAGTCCTAAGTGTAGCAGACGAAATGAAGGAAAGTGGTGCAAAAGGAGGCAGCCTGAACACCACCTGCGGGAAACAGGGGATTCCATCTCAACGTTTGTGAAATATATTAAAAGGGACACATACACTTAAGATAAAAATAGAAGTCTCAGCTCCTCTTGCTCTGGGAAGTGGAGAGCACATAAAGTTTTGGCCTCTGATGCAACATGTGGGCAAACCTCAAAATAAACATCCACACGTTGCCTGGCACCGCAACAGCCAGGGCTCATCCCTGAGCTAAATCCAGGCCAGAAATTACAGAAGTTTTGGCCACACCCTGTGAGCGTCTGAATATAAACTCTGACACTGGGCCACCCCAAGCAGCTGGAAAAAAAAATCCACAAAATGCATGAAGTTGAACTTCCGGTACAAGGCAATTTTCACTCCTTTGCACACTCCAGTTTTCCAGTGTGTTTGGTTTTGTTTTGTTTTTTGTAATGATAATTATTTTGTGAGCAAAGGAAAGGGCAAACCATAGAGCCCTGTTCAGCCATCGAAAAGTAGTAGAAAGGTGTTTTTTTTTCTGAAGATGTGTTCATGCTTCTAGGGATCCTGGCTGCTTTTCTTGATGCATGAAATAATTCCAACTGTGTCTGACTTTGCCCAAGATAAAGCAGAGAGGTTAGACCTGGAAAAGACAGCCCAGTTTCTTCTTCTTCTTCTTCTTTTTTTTTTTTTTTAAGATTTTATTTATTTATTTGACAGAGAGAGAGAGAGAGATCACAAGTAAGCAGAGAGGCAGGCAGGGTGGGGGAGGGGTGGGAAGTAGGCTCCCTGCTGAGCAGGGAGCCCCATGTGATGCTGGATCCCAGGACCCTGAGATCCTGACCTGACCTTAACCCACTGAGCCACCCAGGCACCCCCCCCCCCCATTTTCTTCTTCTTATCCCACCCTAGGAAAGGTAGTCTGGGCAGGATTTTCATAAAACCGCGAGTCAAGCAATTTCAGCATAATACAAGATCCGTAATAACAATGAGGAAAATTGACTAGTCTTGTCAAGCTGTGTGACCTTGAGTTTTAACCCCTGTGGAACACGGTTCCCTCATCAGTAAGCCATCAGGCTTGAGAAATCTATACTTCAGCAATGCTGATATTCTATGCTGTAATGACGTGAAGCTTATTAAATAATGTACCCAATGAGAGATGTTCAAATGGGAAATAGGGGCGTTTAGCCTCTGGAGTCCCACACACCTGGCGTCTAATTCCAGCTGTGTAACTTCGGCAAGCTGCTCAACTTTTCCAAACATGAGTTTTTAATTTGTTAAATGGGTATAAAAACAGTAAGGGTTAAATGAGGGTATGTTTATAAAGTGCTTGGCTCCTAGCACAAGGTAAATCAATTCAAATCACTGATTTTTTAAAAATTATGTTAATACCAATAGCCTCAAAAGTTTCTAGTTCTTCAGTCTCACCATGGTAGAAGCATGTTCTGTGGTGACCACTGCCTTGAGAAGTTAAGCACAAATGTTATTTACCTTTCTTAAGGAAAAAAGGGTACTATTATTTGACATTATGAAATTTTCTTTGGATTCAATCTATGTTCTAGATCTACATTCCATGCAATATGGGAACAGGAATCTTGGTAGCAGGAGCACAGATTTGTTTTACAAATCCTAAAAGATTATGTGGTAATTAATGCATATATGATTACTGATGGGGTGATTATTATATATAAAAAAATACTCTAAGCTCTGCTGAACAATTGTCTCAGAGCCTTTCAGCTTGGCTTCCATTGGGTTTTCAAGTTCATTCCTTCGCTGTAGACCTAGTGGAGAGTGAGGGGACATGAGAACTTCTGCTAAGTCCTTGTGCTATAAAACCAACTTCCAACCTCAATCTCTACAAGGATGACAGACTCTAACAGGAAACGAGAGGGAGTTTATGAAGAACCAGTCATGTGGGAACTGAGATATGGGCCTGTTATGGACCATCAAGCTTCCCACTGATGCATGTTCTTAATAAGAAGCCTTCAAAATAAGAATTGTAACAAAGTCGCCTTGTCCTAGCTGATTTTCAAATGACCAAAATGAAAATGTAACTTGACAATAAATGTCATTCCAGAAACCGTATAAGCAAAACAAATTCACAAATGTCTGCAGACGGCAAGTTTAATCTTTTCCAATATTAAAGAGGTGGTTTTGTTTAGTGGTTAGGAGAATGGCTCTGTAGGCAAACTCCTGAGTTGCAATGCCAGCTCTGCTATCAGTTGTGTGAATTTGAGCAAATTCCTTAACTGCTCTGCACTCAGTTGCCTTGTCTATAAAACAGGAATAGTAATAACAGTGCCTTTCACTGCATTTTCCGACTTTGCCCTAGGAAAAAAAAAATGCCATGAAATACAAGAATGGATTTTAAAGTAAGATTCTTTTGAAACTGATGTAAATTGATCATTTGAGTTGATGAACATTGCTGCTTGCCTAAGTAAAAAGTTCTGTATTTCCTCCATGAGAAGGGACTTCTCAGTTATATTCTAATCTGCCATTTAAAAATTTCATATTCAAAAATGGCTAAGTTATCCCTTCTCTGTTGCCTACTTAAACATCTAAAGAAACCCTGTCAACAAAACTATTATTTTTTAATTCCAGTGTACAATACTCTCTTTCACACAAGCAGGAAATCTCAGCCATCAGAGAATTCCAACCGTATTAAGATATTGAGTATAACAATAGAGAACACAATATCGATTTCTAGCGCTTTTTTGAATTTAGATACACATTCATCTCTCAGTTATTTAAACTTCCTAGGTATAAACTACTGAGAGGAAGATTTTATAAGACCAGCCTACTGAAAAGAACATTAGAATCAAATAAAACCTTGCTATCTGTGTGACCCAGGGTAAATTAATCTCTCTGAGCCTTAGTCTTCTCATTTATAAATAGGTCCTCATACCCTCTTACCTAGTTGCAAAATATGCAAGCAACTCTTTAAAAATTTTTAAAATTTATTCTTTTTAGTAATCCCTATACCCAATGTGGGGCTCAAACTCATGATCCCAAATCAAGAGTCACGTGGTCTTCCGACTGGGACAGGAGGTGTCCCACAAAATCTGTAACTCTTAAGAGGATGAAATGAAATCCTATGTAAGTTACTTAACACAGTAGTTATTTGATAAATTAATAAATGGTTGGTTTCTTTCTGTTTATTTTTAAATATATGGATCCTCGAGATACATACATGCTACTGGACCTAAACCCTCCCCCAGATGATTCTAGAATTATTTTCAGATTATCAGCACTAGCTAGAATGTTCTTTGTTAAGCTTTTACTTATTTCCCATTGACTGTCCCTCCACTTTGAATAGCAAAGCCTTCAGTTTGCTCACCTATAGGAGAATGTGGAGAAGTTATACATACACAGAGGAGATGCGGTTTATCACCAGTTCAATTGGAAATCAATTGGGGTATTGTACAAAGATTTTAATTGCAAATATGTACATCACTGTTCATCACATTCAATCTTTGGAAATATCTGAAGAAGTATACAAATATGACTGTCAGAAGGACAAAAGAAGGAAATAATTCTTATTTGCAAGGCTAGGAATCCTATCTCACCACAAGAACATTATTTGGGAATAATTCAGTACCAATCACTGCAATAATTAAAAGATTCTTGAAGGCAACAGAAGCCTCAAACTCAATAGCCAAAAGAAGTTAACCTTCCCTTTTGGATCTCTGAATATTCTGCAAGGGGGTACAATGTTTCTTAGTGACATAGACACTTTATGGCTAAAATCCCATACAATGATTAATTACTTGACTGATTGATGTAAAAGTCAAGTTTACAGTAAGGTATCATATGGATGATAATTGAGGGGTTTTTTGGTTTTGTTTTTTGTTTTAAAGTCTTTATGCAGACATATTATTTCATTTCTCTTCCACCTAGGAGTGGAATTATTGGATCACATGGTAAATTTACATTTATTTTTTAAAAAATTAACCTATATTATTTGTTTCAGGGTCACAGGTCTGTGATTCATCAGTCTTACACAATTCACAGCACTCGCCATAGTGATAATTTAGTCTTATAACACTGCTAGGGACAAGCAATCACTAATTTGAACTGATCAAACTTTATGCAAAATAAACAGGAACATGCAAAAATTGAAACGTTTTGTACTAAAAATGTGCATAATGTTTGCTGGCAATCAGTTATGTCAGACCACTGGGTAATGTAACTTGCCAAGCTTTAACACCTTAGCTCAGTGTTTCCAGGCAGTGTTGGGGTGGGGGATGGGAGATAGTAAACACTCAGTAGCCTGTGAAAGGGAAAGGGTGGGAGGAAGAGGGAGGAAGGCCTGCAGACTGAAAAGCTTTATGCCTCTCAGGGGATTCTGAAACTCCTTGATATTGAGAGGAGCACTGCTTTAAATAGTTTAAAACAAGATGGTCTTACAGTAGGTCAGAGAAATAACCAACTGTTTTCTACCACCTATAATCCACTGGCATTTTTCCTGGTGGCAAACTTTGTTCCTTCGTCCTTTCATTGGGTCAGAAGGAACCAAAGAGACTACATAAGATACTAGGACAGATCACAGAATTATTTTGCAAAAATACTTCCCAAGCAGTTTTTAAAAGAAGATTTTTGGTGTTGATAATGCCAGCCCAAGTTAATGAAGAGTGTAGACGTTCCGTAAAAAGACAGCCCTACAATACCTCAAGGATACCTGTCCTCTCCAATCCGTGTATTCTAAAACCCAGGGCTACTTGATCCTTGTGATTATGCCTATATCACCTTCCTCTCTAAGACAAGAGTTTACAGCAGACAACACCAATCCCAGTACTGCTGTAGGCAGGTCTTCTGGACCAATAGGAAAACTCATAATACTGCACACATCCAGTATGCAGCTCGTAAGTAGATATACACATTTTTTTTTGTACACACACACACACACACACACACACATACTTAAACATACATACTAAAAGAATCCAATTTTCAAATGACTAAGTGAATTTTTAGAAAACAGTATTTGTCTACCTTTGTAGACTGGGGTCTAAAATTCAAACGAAAATATGTGCTAGATGATGTCAAGGAATCTGTCTAGTCAGTATGAAGAGAGTGTAATGGGCTTTGTGACCAAGTAGAATACACATTCCTCATCTAAATGCTTTCAAACATTTAAAATACATCATGCATGCCTAAAAATATTAGTCCAAATTCTGATGGAAGAAGCCCGGAAGAAATACTGGATAAATTTTGACATAAAAAAATTAAAGACAGAGATAAATAAAGAGAGTGAATATAAAAGAGAAGTTAAGACTCCTGGAAAATAAAAATCGTGGCCACCAGTTTCAATTTCCTGCTGTAAACCAAGCCCTTTGATACATAAATAAATAAAATATCATGAAAAGATGCCCGTGTCAAAGCATGCAAAGTACTGTTACATATTGGTATGAGAATATTTACATTCCAGGATTCTGATGATGACTAGCTATAGGAATGGAGTTATAGCAAAATATTTTATTTGCCATGCTGGATATAAACACAATTTTCTATCTTTATGATAAGGAGGAAATATAAAAAACACGTGTAGCTGAAAAATGTACAAATAATTCTACTTCCCGCTCCTTCCTCTGGCCACCCTCTTAGTATAGGTAATAAAGAAATCCTATGCCACAGACCGAGACCCTGGTTACTCTGCAGGCACAGGGATCTCCGACCTCTCCACTAACAGCTCTGTTCAGTCCAGCTCCCAGGGCTCTGAGGTCTGGTCTAGGTCTTCATACTTCTATCACTTGTGTGGGGGACCTCAACCCAGCACAGAATCCAGAGAGTTTACAGAATCCAAAGCTGGCCTCCATCTCCTACAGCAATTTTGAGTGAATTGGAATTGGTCTAGGCCCCTGCTTGTGAAGGTCATGAACACCAACCAGGCATCATGAGGAAACCTCAGTAAGATTCAGAAGTCTGAGCTCCCAGTAAGATTCAGAAGTCTGAGCTCCCATGCACAGCTAGAATGTTTAATAAATTCACTGAGACTGTACTGCCTTGCTAACGTCATATTTCTACATATTTCTCTTTGTAGCTTCTTTTTCATTATATTTTACAATGCTCTCATTTTGGAAACTAGACGAATCTGGAATGTATGTCTTAGCACCAATGTGTCTGACTTTATAACAGGAACATATTTAATTCTATAGTTTTTCTGATATACTGAATCATCTGCATATTAGGAAAGTACAATGGTTGTCACAAACAATCGCACTTCATATTTTCTATGTAAATAGCCTTTAAAATAAAAACGTTAGGGGCACCTGGATGGCTCAGCAGGTTAAGCCTCTGCCTTCGGCCCAGGTCATAATCTCAGGGTCCTGGGATCGAGCCCTGCATCGGGCTCTCTGCTCAGCAGGAAGCCTGCTTCCCCCTCTTTCTCTGCCTGCCTCTCTGCCTACTTGTGATGTCTCTCTCTGTGTGTCAGATAATAAAAAATCTTATAAAAATATAAAAACGTTAGGGCTATCTATGTGGCTTTGTTGTTTGAGTAGGTTGAACATCTGTCTTTGGTTTGGTCACCACTGAGCATCTGCCTTGGGCTTTGGTCATGATTCCAGGTTCTTGGGATTGAGCTCCTTATCCCAGTGGCAGGCCACCTGCTTAGCAGAGAGCCTGCTTCTCCCTCTCATCTGCTCCCCAATAGCCCCCCAACCAAGAGCATAAATAAAATCCTTAAAAAAAAATGTTATCTACTCAGTGTTTCTCAACAGGGTACTTCCTGGCATTTGGGCTGACAGTTCTTAAGTATGAAGGACTGTCTCTTTCCCAGTGAATGCTAGGGCATCACCAAAAACACGCTCGTGTATTTTAATATACCTTTTAATAGGGTGCTACCTCCCCTGGTTAAGAACAAGTGAGCTAAACTATATTTATGGAAAGCCATAATTGCTCAAACCCATTATTTCTGATTTCTAAGGGTACTTTACAACATCTCTTAAGACATGCTAACTTCTGAACAAGACCATATACTTTGGTCCATTGGTCTATATACCACTGGAAATCTGTTAATCCTACTGTTAGCAAAGTGATGTTGTTGTCCTAGTGCCCTCCTACCTACATTAGGCAGTAATAATAAATCATCAGAAAGTAACTATAATTGGTTTCAGAACAAGAAGAGATCAGCATAATCTGTAGGGTGGTCACAGTTATTGCTACATTTAGTGAAAACTACTATGTCCTAGTGGTTAGCTGAGTACTTCACATTACGTGATGATAATGCAGCCATGAGGTCGAAACTCTTATTATACCCATTTTACAGATTAAGAAAGTAAGAGCCTGACCTCTTACCTACCACACTGCATTGTTTCTCAGGACATATTTAACAGCTCCCTATAAAGTATTTTCCCAGGACATGAAAAGTTATCACATAGTAAAGTTTCATTTGGTTACATAGTCTCAATTAGCTCTGTTACTTCTGTTCTTAGAATGCCAGCTTCTTGCTATACTGTATCCCTTGAATACAGGATCCATATATTTGTTTCCCCACAGCATCTACCAAGGTTATTTCCACATAGTAAGTGCTCAATATATATTTCTTGAATTGAAAAATAAGACTGGTTTTATCAAGTGAAAAAAAGATCAAGAGGAACCCTTCTTTGATCAATTCTGAGAACAATCAAGGAACTAAATTCACCACCAGTACTATATAACCAACCCTTCTCATGCACTAGGAATCTTTTTTAAAGGCATGTGAACTGAGCCACAGCTAACATTTATACTTGAATGGGCTGTTTCATAAACACTGTCGTGCAGTCTGCAAAGCTCACTTTTGTATAATCGATACCAAGGGTCCTTGCTGTGCATACGTGGATTCCCACTCCACCCTGATTGCTATTGGCCACTTTCTCCATTAGTCAGCAGATGTAGCCTTTCCAGCTTCAGCATGATTTGGCTGAATGTCACTACTTTAATACTACACTGTCTTCTAGAATCCCGACATCACTCCCTTCCCACCACATTCCCAGCAACAAATACCCTTTTAAATACTGAAAAATCAGTGTGCAAAAGCTGAATTCACTGCCCACAAACAGAACATCAGGAAGACACACTGGATAGCTACTCACTAGAAAACAGTTTCCCCCTTTGAACAGCGGGTGCCACTCCTTACTGACCTCTGCAATGCAGAGGTTTTCACTCAACAACACACCTCATACAGCAGAAACTTTCCTGAGTAGCTGACTGAGCATTCTGGTTCCTCCGATGTATAGGTGGATTACTAGAAGACTAGTCAGAGAACTGAAGGTCTTGCCCCTTAAGGAAGCTTCTCCTAAACTCTGCCTGGTTTTCTCAAGCTGTAAAATAGGAATAAAGAATTTGCCTCTTGCCTGTTCCTGAGGAACACTGGGACCCTGTTAGTGCAGCCGAGATTGTTAAAATCTCTGTGAAAACACCTTGCATTCTTGAAAGACAAAGTACCTCTCAGGGATGTTATCTGACCACAGTCTCGGGTTGTGTTCAAGGAAATAGAACCAAAACATGTTACAACATATACGACACCACACCCAGTATGTATCAGGTACGTGGAAAGGTTATACAGAGTGAGCTCACTCTCTAAAACGGAGGTCAGCACAGTATTGAGGGCAGGGCAGGGCTGGGGGGCGGGGGTTGGGGGGAGCTTGGTAGGTCCTAACCTTAAAAATGCCAAACCAAATAGAGCTGCTGCTTTTCTTCTTTGCTGTTTTTTCCAGGTCACACAAATCCCTGGTTTTGTAACCCAACCGCGCGCGTCCGGTCACCAGATACATTACAGCTTTAAAGCCAGCACAGTGTTACCGTCCGGGAGGAAGGGGGGAGAGAGGGAGGGAGAGGTTTACAAGTAACACAATATAACTTAGAGCCCATTTGGAAAGAAATGCATCTTCGGGGTCAAGAGACTAACTAGTAAGAACGCAGGTCCAAGCCGGGAAGCCAGACGCAGGGTGCGAATGTGCGCCGCGCAGGGCCGGGCGCGAAGGGGGCGGCTCAGACGGCTCGCCCGGGAAGGGAGGCCAGCGGCCGAAATCAGTACTCACTCTGCGTCCCACTCCCCGGGCCCAGAGACTTCCGCTGGGTTTTCAGGCGGTTTGCATTCCTGGCTGGGCTCAGCCCCCGCGGTTTCTGCTTAGAGCCTCAGCCCGCAGAGAGCAAGGGGCGGGGCGGTCCCGGGACGCGACGCACGCCGCTCCCCGCCCTCCTCTCACCGCGGCGCCGCCGGGGAGCTCCGCGCGGGTCTGCGAAGGGAGGCGTCTGCGGAGGGAGGCGTCCGCTCTGCCCACTCGTCTCGGGCAGGCCTCCCGGAAGCCGGCTCACTTATTAATAAGGCCGCCTGGGATACGGGCGGCGCGCAGGGCGCACAGCCCCTGCTGATGGCAGAGTTCTCCCGCGCCCGGGCTGTCACCCGGTGACTCCACCAGAATTAAGGGAGGCAAGAGGGGCACTCTTACAAATATATGGCTCCAAATATCTCTTTTTTTAAAACTATAAAACAAATTAAGAATGACCATCAGCAGGGATTCATCCTGCTGATCATCTCAAATAGTATAATGCACCTCGAAGAGTATAATGGATCTTTTAAAGAGCAGTTTAACGGAGTCAAACTCCTACTAAATTATAGCACATAATATATTATTGTGATTAAAACGATCAAAAAAAATTAGAAAAATGGATTTTAAACCAAGGAATAAAATAAGGATTCACAGGTCCGTACTACTATATAAATTCATGAATGAATGAATGAATGAATGAAAAGGCTCTAGAAGAATGCCAATTAATTAAATACAGAATGATCGTGTTCATAGAAAAGAGTTATGAAATTTTAAAAGAAATATGGAAAGTCAACTCTTCCCAAGGCTGCAAACTAGTCACAATAAAAACTCTGGACACTGTGCCCAGGGTGTGTCTGGAGGAGGTGGTGGTCAGTGACTGGGGAGCAGAGACCTCAGGCCTAGCTAGTGACAGCTGAGCAATGACTCAGTGCTGCAGCCAGCCAAGGCTGAGGTGACACCAGCTGGCATGAAAAAGGCAGAGAGCTCCTCTGCACAGCTTTGTACTCCACTTCCTCTGCAAGGTGTTCCTCACAGTCTCCTCATTAGTTTTCATTTTTTGTTTTCTGTTAAGTAAAGCTGTTGAAGTAAGACCCTTTCTAATATTTTATAATTCCTTGAACAGAAGACCTTGTCCTTAAAATTATTCTCCCATGAAAATACAGCTTAAAAAATTCCCCTTTTTAGGGGCGTCTGGGTGGCTCTGTTAGTTAAGCCTCTGCCTTCAGCTCAGGTCATGATCCCAGGGTCTGGAACTGAGCCCCATATTGGGCTCCCTGCTCAGTGGGGACCTGCTTCTCCCTCTGCCTCTGTCCCCCTCCCCTCCGGGGCTTGTGCTCTTTCATTCCACAAGCTCTCTCTCTCTCTCTAAAATATATAAAGCTTTTTAAAAATTTTCTTTTATATCGTTAGTATTTTCTTTCCTTTTTTTTTTTTTTTTTTTTTTTTAACGAAACTTCAGCTTGCTTGGGTTCCACTGACATTCACTTCCTCCTATGACAAACAGCACATCATGCCTTATTTGAGCCACACCCCAATGGGATAAGTCCCAGGTACCACAGCCCCTAGCATTAGGTAGCACATCTCCCTCAGTAAAGGTGAGTGATCCTGTGTTCCTGAAGAGTACAGATGAGTAATTACATGTTACGAAATAAAATTTTCAATCTTATCCTGCGGTTCATGTAGAACCTTCCTTTTCTTACACAGGAAGAGGAACTTTATTACTTCTTGATGTGCTTTGGCTGCCCCAGTCCTAGAGGTTCATCCTTTCTTCCAGTGTGGTCCTCAGGTCATCTGTATCTGAAACACCTAGGGGTAGGTATATAAAGTCCTGGGCCTTACCCTACCCTCTTGAATCAGCATTCTTGGCTTGGAACCTGAGAATCTGTATTCAAACCAGTTTCTCTAATCACCGTTGAGGTAATCTAAAGGACAGGTAGTCTAAATGACCCACCATCAAGAACAGTTCAGCATCCTTGCCACTGAACCTGTGCTTGCCAGGCCAGCAGGATCAGCAGGAACGAGGAGCTCATTAGAAAAGCAGAGTCAAAAAAAGAAAAGAAACGAAAAGAAAAGCAGAATCGCAGGGGCACCTGGGTGGCTCAGTGGGTTAGAGCCTCTGCCTTCGGCTCAAGTCATGATCCCAGAGTCCTGGGATCGGGTCTCGCATTGGGCTCTCCGCTCTGCAGGGAGCCTGCTTCCTCCTCTCTCTCTGCCTGCCTCTCTGCCTTCTTATGATCTCTGTCTGTCAAATACATAAATAAAATCTTAAAAAAAAAAAAAAAAAAAGCAGAATCCCAGTCTCACTGCAGGCTTCTTGAGTCAGAATCCTCATTTTAATAAAACCTCACTGAGTCAATGTGAATATTAAAATATGAGACGTACTGCTCTGAATCTTGTTTTCCAAACATTGGTTACTTGTGCATTGCCTGTCATATTTGTAATAGGTTATAAATGTATTACGTTTACTTAATATTTTAAAGATTTATTTATTTATTTATTTGATGGACAGAGGTTACAAGTAGGTGGAGAGGCAAGCAGAGAGAGAGAGGAGGAAGCAGGCTCCCTGCCAAGCAGAGAGCCCGATGTGGGGCTTGATTCCAGGACTCTGGGATCATGACCTGAGCCGAAGGCAGAGGCTTTAACCCACTGAGCCACCCAGGTACCCCTACTTAATATTTTAAAAAATAGATTTACTTTTTAACTTTTTAACTTAATTTACTTTTTACTTTTTAAACTTTTTAACTTAAGCAAAGCTATCCTTGGGATCATGAATCTGAAGTGTTATTTTATTTTTCAGCACATTAAAATATATATGCAATTATTAAAATAAAAATGCTTGCCTAATTAACACAGAGTCATCCCCCAAACCACACCTGGTACTGGGGGTGAGGCTGACATTGACCGCGGGAACACACACAGTTTATCCTGCCTCTCACTCATCTTATGGATGAGAATATTGGCACCTGAAAGCAGAGCTATTTATGCCAACACAGCTATTTATGGCAAAACCAGGAGCAAAATTCACGAAAGAATTTTCTGATGGGTGCTTATTCCTTTGCAAATCTTTTCCCCTGTAGCTGAGAGAAAAGAAAATGTCTGTATCCCCTTCCATTCTAAAGGCCTAATATTGCTAAACAACATATCATGATTCATTTACCTTCCTGTGCAGTGAGGCAGTTCTCCTGTTTTCCTTTCTGTAGAAGATATATGTCAGTTTGCAGCTGGCCACACACCTGAATACTCTCACTTCATATTGATAAGTTTCCCACCTAATCAACATGCACTTTCCCAAAGCAGAATCCAGAGTGCTCACAATCCCAGATTCCCTCGTAACAGGGTGGAGGCCTGTGACTCACACTGGTCAATCAGATGTGGCATAAAGAATGACACTGGGAACAAGCAACGAGCAATGGGAAGAGACCACTGCCCACCAAGAAATCTGTGTCTGACAAGGCATATGTGTCATCATGATTGGCAGGGGCAGAGTTTCTGGTATCCGGTCCTAAATGTGTCCTAGCTCCTCAAGCTGTAGTGGCAGCAGAAGCAGCTCCCGTGGTATGTCAGGGCATTGTTCTTAGCTGTGAAACTTTACATTCCTGCTGCTGGAGCCTTCTGGATCTTTCCATGAGCTACCCCTGCTATCCTTAAGAAATTCTTTTTGGGTTTGAAACACTGGATTCCAATAGGAAGTAATAGTCTTAATAGTTTTTTAATAGTTTTAGTAGTTTTAATAGTCTTTTTTGCAGGGGGGGGGGTGTGCCTGGGTGGCTCAGTGGATTAAGCCTCTGCCTTTGGCTCAGGTCATGATCCTGGGATCCTTGGATCAAGCCCCCCATTGGGCTCTCTGCTCAGCGGCGAGCCTGCTTCCCCCCTCTCACTCTGCCTGCCTCTCTGCCTACTTGTGATCTCTCTCTGTCAAATAAATAAATATATATATAAATATATATAAAAACATATTTTATATTTATATATAATATAAATATATTATAAATAATATAATAATAAATAAATATAAATTTAATTATTTATTTGAGAGAGAGTGAGAGAGAGAGCATGCTCGGAGAGGAGAGGGAGGAGCAGCCCTTCCCCTGGCCAAGCAGGGAGCCTGCCATGGGACTCTACCCCAGGACCCCAGGATCATGAGCTGAGCTCAAAGCAGATGCTTAACCGACTGAGCCACCCAGGCACCCCAACAGACATATTGTTAATAGTTTCTGCAGCCACATTCCTAACAGAAGTGCAACCTCGATTTCCCTGCCTGAATAGGAAGTGGTTACAACACATAGGCCTCAGAACTCCGCCCACAACACAATCTCATGACTGCGTGTGGATCACAACTCTTTTCATGCTGGCATTAATAAAAACATGAATCATTTCTGAAGCCTCATTAGTCCTCATTATTAATTCATCAAAAATCAAATATTAATCCCTCAACATCTTACAATAATTATTTTGACTTAGAAAGACTATGCCACTGAGGCACTTTGGGTCTTCCAAGCCCAGAAGTGCATGGCAGAACTGGTCTTACTTGCGCACAAAATTACTCATTTTGTGAGAATGTTCATAAAACCGTTCTGCAATACACGGTAGCCATTCTATATTACACAGCTTATGTGTAGCTTCAAATGAGATGTTTAACTTTTCAGACAGATTGTGAAATTTTCTTTATAGTGGTAAAATTATCATTTATTTTACCCTTTAAGTTCACTGTGTCAAGAGTCAAGAAAACCAAGACTAATTCTCACAGCCAATTATATCTACTATTTTGTCACATGTGTCAGGGTAATATGATGTTGCCTGTGTGTGTTATAAGAATTAATTGTATAATAAAAGGCTTCAAGTGATCACAAATGCTATTACCTGCAGCTTTTCTCAATGATGCATGGGAATGACTTTTTCTTTAAATTGATGATCATGCTGGAGCACCTGTGATGGCTCAGTTGGTTAAGAGTCCAACTCTTGACTTAGGCTCAGGTTATGATTTCAGTGTCCTGAGATCGAGCCTCAAGTCAGGTCATACTCAGTGGGGAGTCTGCTTGAGATTGCCTCTCTCTCTCTCTCTCTCTCCCTCTGCTCCTCCTCCCTGTCATTCTCTCCCACTCTCTCTCTCTCTCAAATATATAAATAAAATCTTCATAGTGATCAGGATGCTTAGTCAAAGCCCTTTCAATCAGGCATCAAAAGAAGAAATAAGCAATTATAATATGTCCATATATACATATATATATTCTTCCAATATTCTATAAATGTTAAAGATAACAAGATAGAAAGGAGTGAACAATCAAACCCCAAAGAAACCAATATTCAAAAAACTGGTGAAGCAAAGCAAATCAGGAATCTATATTGAGAAATTGTAACAGGAGAGAGAATAATGTAGGTAGGGAGATGACAATGTTTTAGAACTTAAAGAAGGAATGACAAGCTTGACATTAAACAAACACTAAACATGTGGCTAAAATGTCTCCACCTCCCAGCTATGTCCCCCTCCCTCAGTTTCCTGAGGCAGAGCAGGATTTGGGGGAGATGTCAAAATTCTTTATAACTGAAGAATGATTGGATAATAACTTTGTGTGTTTAAAAAAAGAAAGAAAGGAAGGAAGGAAGGAAGGAAGGAAGGAAGGAAGGAAGAAAGAAAGAAAGAAAGAAAGAAAGAAAGAAAGAAAAGGGACTGACTTCTTCTTATGGCTAACTTCCAAGAGAAAACTGGGTGTGATTTTCTATAATGTACTAACCACCACCCTGCGCAAGAGTTTAGATGATTCCAAAATTTGGAAATCACCTGCAGATGATCCACTAAATCTCAGAGGGCTGGGGTTTCCTAATGAGGCTTCTTATTTTTAGAAGCGTAATTTAAGCATGAGTTAAATCAAAGTACTTTAAGACAGGACATAGTTGGAAAATCTTTGTTAGTTCCAGACATCAAAACAACAGAGTATGAGGCTAACAAGAGTAGTCACAGCAGAGATACATTTTCCCAGCACCTACTAAATGCCAGGTTCAGGGATAAGAGTTTTATATATATTTTATCTTTATTTTATTTCAGTCTCTCAGCAGATATGTCAAGAAAAGTCCAATCCCTGTTTTACAAATGAGGAAACTCAGGCTCAGTGGGGCTAGGTCAACTTGCTAATAATAAGTGGCAAAGAGGCAGGTCAAATTTGTTTGGCTATGAAGAAGACTTCCGACTGATACTGAGAACTGATGCTGTAGCGTCCCCAAGTCTGTTCAACTCTGGCCATCTTCTTCTCATTTCTCAGCTGCACTTTGGTTTGGGCACCTTTAGGGGCTCCAAGAAGCACTAAAATATAAACTCTTAATCAAGCAAGCAACCTATATGAGAAAGTCTGCAGACCTCCATAAGAAAGCTACCAGTTTTAAAGGAAAAATGCTTATTTAAAATAGTTGTATTGACAGTCCTGAAGTTAAGGTTTTTGATCATCTCAGACATACTGGAAGACCACAAGTTGAAATGGGCCACACATAACTAATTTTAAAGACTGAAAACTACTAGCTAAAATTGTAAATTTTTTTTTAACTTTGAAATATGTTGTTTCAGTGATTTTTATAAGTTGCAAAGCTCCCAAGTGCTGTATTACACTAACAGATGCTTGGTTAGGGCATCTCAAGTCCAGCAGTGTCGAGGACCCTGTATGAACAGGAAGCCTGGGTTTGAACCCTACCTCCAGCTTTGCAATCTTGTCAAGGATGCTTAACCTCCCACAGCCCTGGTTTCCTCAGGTAAAAAGGAATAACAACTACAACACTGTGAGGAGATTACATAAGATAATTATATAGAGCATTTAGCAGAGAGCCTGGTGTGGCTAATATGCACAAAGAGAATCTGAATTATTTTCTGAAGAGGTGAAAGCACTATATTTCTACTCCCAGTATATGCCAAAGTCCAATATTATTTATAGGTATTATGATAATAATACTGATTGGACACTTACAGTATAACAAGATTTAAAACAAGGTTTTAAATCACTCAAATCATTATTAAGAAATTACATTCCTCCCCTCTCCCCCAGCATAGAAATGATATTTTGTTCACAACTTATTGACCTGAAGACTAGGAGTCTTTTCACCTTCAAGAAATGACTGACGTTGGGCGCCTGGGTGGCTCAGTTGGTTAGGCTCCTGCTTTTGGCTCAGGTTATGTGGAGTTCTGGGATCGAGTCCCCTGCTCTGCAGGGAAGCCGTTTTCTCCCTCTCCCTCTACCTCTCCCCCTACTTGTGCTCTCTCTCTCTCTCTCTCTCAAATAAATAAATAAAATCTTAAAAAAAAAAAAAAAAAGGAAATGACTGACCTTGGTGGCCGGGGCTGTTCCGCCAGCATGGGTTCTGGAAGGCTGACTGCTGTCAAGGCTTGTTGTTTTTTTCTTAAAAATAAAAAAGTATTAGTTTCAATGGGAGAACTGTCTTACCAATGTAGACAAGGCAAATTTTCATATCAATACAAATATCTTCTCAAGCAACCTTCAGACTAATATGCCAATAAGCACACACAAAAATAAATATGTTTTAAGATTTTTTCATATCTTTGCCTGAAGGCCATATAAACATTGAAAAGGAAGAGGAAGTTGACCAAATCCCTTGCTCAATAATCAGTGCTTCTGGAGAACTGCAAAACTCCTCACATGGGCAGTTGCCATTTCCTCCATGGAGCACGACTGGAAACAACATTCCTCTTACAGTGCTGGAGAGAGCTGCGTTTAGTACAATCTCCAGGTGGGTGATTTAGCAGTAAGCATCAAAGATGTAATTCTATTTCTAAAAATTGATCTCAAGGAAATAAGAAGAGAGAGAGCAAAAGCCTTTTTTCTTCAAAGATATTCATCACAGTATGATCACGTCAAAAAAACCGAACACAATATAGGTAATAATAATGAATGTTTACTGACCATTTACCATGTGCCAGACAATGATTCTATCAGAATATTACGATGCTACAATAACAGTAACAATGCTTTAGTAAGAGTATCTATTTAGAGCATTAATGTAAGCACTCTAAGTGTTTTAAGTACGATGTATACCATGTGTCATAACTTAATCATTACAGGAATCGATACATTGCTGGTACTATTGTTATCCTCATTTTACGGGTGAAGAGACTGAGGAATGGGATGAGTACATAATGCGGCCATTGCCACATCTGATTAAAAAAAAAAAAATAGTATGTCTGCTTCAGACCCTATTCTCTTCCCTGTCTGGACTGCCTCCCATGATAGCGGGTTGTGTTATGGACATCTACGGGATGAAGTACCATGCGGTCACTAAAAATCATGCTTAGAAGAACATTTCATTAAATGAAAACATATTATGCATATTTTACATAAAGAAAAATCAGCTTATAAAATAGTATGGACAGTATGATCACTGAAGTTCAAATGAGGTTATCTTCTGATGGTGCAGCGATTTTAATAAAAATATTCTTCTTGGGGTGCCTGGGTGGCTCAGTGGTTAAGTTCTGCCTTCAGCCCAGGTCATTATCCCAGGGTCCTGGGATCGAGCCCCACATTGGGCTCCCTGCTCAGCAAGGTGTCTGCTTCTCCCTCTCCCACTTCCCATGCTTGTGTTCCCTCTCTCACTGTGTCTCTCTCTGTCAAATGAATAAATAAAATCTTAAAAAAATAAAAATTAAAAAAATCCTTCTTTGTGCTTTTTTGCATTTTCTTATACAAGTACACTGTTTCAACTGATAAAAAAATAATAAATGGAGGGCAGAGAAAAGGAAAGGTAAAATACAAAGCTTCTTTCTCAACAAGGCCTATCTCTTAAGAAGATTTGTACTTCAGAGAGGCAAGCTTACAAACTAGAAAGTTTTATAATGCCAAGTGGCAAGATTATGCTCTAAAAGCTAAAATGTGTGTAAGATGTACTATAGGCACTAAATATAGGAGGGACAGTACTGCTATTACATAGATATTAAAATGTTGTCTGTCAGGGCACCTGGTGGCTCAGTGGGTTAAGCCTCTGCCTTCGGCTCAGGTCATGATCCTAGGGTCCTGGGATGGAGCCCCGCATCGGGCTCTCTGCTCAGCAGGGAACCTGCTTCCTCCTCTCTCTCTGCCTGCCTCTCTGCCTACTTGTGATCTCTGTCTGTCAAATAAATAAGTAAAAAATCTTAAAAAAAAAAAAGTTGTCTGTCACTACAGTACTGTGTTTTTTTTTAAATATATAATTGAGAGCAATCTGGCTTAATTCTTTTACATTTAGCAAGATTTGTATTTTTTTGAAAATTCCCTCCATGGAATCTTGGGCTGAAGCCTTCTTTTCCTTCAGGTTAAATATTGCCTCAGGAAGCAGAAAAGTCAAAACTTAGCTTGCTGTCCTCCAAGTTTCAGCCTTCTATATCCATGGCTGACCGCACCCAGAGCACTTCCGGAAGGTCACTGTAGTGACAGGAGGGACACATGCTCATGAACTGGGTATCCCAAGAGGCCTCACCGGCATCTGCAGGAGTCTCAGGCTCCCAGGCATGGCTTGCTGACTAAAGTCTTTCCCAAACATACATGCAGCGCCCTTGGCCAAGGGAAGAAAAAGTCTTGGATAAATGGGATAGAAATAAAAGAGGCTGTGAAAAAGCTAGAATCGCGACTGTGGTACGGGAGTTGGTGAAAGGAGGGGATGGCCTAAACCGAATCCAAATCATGAGTCTCTTTCAAAATATAAAGTATACGAACAAATAGCTTCTGACGGCCATAGTGTATGCATGGATTTGGTGTAAGGGGGTGGACCTAAGAAATAAAGACAAGAATACCGCAGTGGGGGTCATTGATTTCAACCTCACTGTGCACTTCACAAAAACAAGATGATTTCCGAGAGTGATGCGTGCTGTCAAGGCAATGAAACAGGGTCATGGAACAGAGAGTGGCGGGCAGAGGCTAGCTCCAGACGGGGTACACAAAGAAACGCCATTTGATGGAGACCCGCCCGACTACACATAACCTAATCGTGAAACTATGGGACGGAGGAGGGGAGGCATTCTAGATGGACAGACTCACATGCACAAAGGCCCTAAGGAAAACAGAAAAAAAGTTAGTGCAGGTGAAGCAGGGTGGGTCTGGGCATGTATGATAAGAGATGAAACAAGATGCTGGGTGAGGATATTTAAGCTAAAGGAATGCAAGGTTAGGAAGGCCCTAGAGTCGGGTATGTTTGAGATTATCGGTTTCCTCTAGATTGAGCTTGCTTCCTGATCTTCTCTGGGGACCATCTAGCCCTCATGAGTCCTCCCTGATCTCCAGCTGAAAATTCTCAAAGTCCCCTGGCTTCATGTCATCTTGTGTTAGTCATGCAGGCATCTTTTTTACCCTCATGCCCCCAGCCCCTTACCATCAGCCGTGGCCCCTGGAAATCCTCCTACTCTGGCCTGGGCACCAGTCCTAACTGGTTAGGTCTGCATATCCACTAATAGTGATAAGGCTGGATCCACCCTCAGAAAGAAGAGAATTCACCCACTCACAGTAAGAAACTCTCACCACGGGGTGCCTGGGTGGCACAGTGGGTTAAAGCCTCTGCCTTCGGCTCAGGTCATGATCTCAGGGTCCTGGGATGGAGCCCTGCATGGGGTTCTCTGCTCAGTGGGGAGCCTGCTTCCTCCTCTCTCTCTGCCTGCCTGTCTACTTGTGATCTCTGTCTGCCAAATAAATAAATAAAATCTTAAGAAAAAAAAAAAAAAGAAAAAGAAAAAGAAACTCTCACCACAAGCTCATCTGGCTATGACTCTGCATTTCCCAACACACAGAATTACTCCAGTCTCTGAAAGATTAAGACATTAAATGAGGATGCCAAGACTATAATGACCCAAATTTTGAGTCACATTATTTTTTTTCATGTTCATAAATCGATAGACTAAAGGGCCATCAGGAAGATTTTCTCCTTGCCAACCAACCCCAGCCCTTGTGATGTTTATGAGCACTTCTTCGTTTAACTGAAGTTTTATAGAAATGAAGTGATCAGGAAGTGACCGCCCCTTATCCCTACCATCAGGTCACAGGCCTGGCTGAGTCATTCCCTCCTTGTAGTTGATGGAGCAGGCTACAGGCCTCAGTCGTAATGACTGACAGAGCATGTGTGATCTCCTGGGCAATGGTGAGTGTCCCTAGGCCATTTCCATGGACTAGGAATCCACATGTCCTTTAAGCAGCCTCTCCTACCTCTGAAAGTGGTTCAGAATCTGTCAGTCAAGAGACCCGCCAAAGAGGCATGCCATGCTTGAGTTCAGTGAATACACAGATTAGATCACTTCTAACTGCAGGGGTAGAAAGGTATGAAAAGGATGAATTATATACTGTTTTTCTATGTCTGCCATAGTTCATGGTATAGATTTTTTTATTAAATGAGTCAGAACTCAAGTCTCAAAAACTGTTTCCAAAGCATTCACAATGTTCCAAGAGCCAGGCAAAGAGCGGCCGTGTCACCATCTCCCAGAATCTCAAGAAAGGCCCCGAGGGAAGCCTCATGTTGTCCTGAGACTTAATGACCACAAAGAAAGGTGTCAGCTTCCCTAGAGTAAAGGCTCTATCTTTTGATTTGCATGACCAGAATCCTGGCTCCACCAAATGCCCACTGAGACCATGGGCCTGTGTAGGCACATTTCCTTATTTCTTTCTTTCTTTTTATTAACATATAATGTATTATTAGCCCCAGGGGTACAGGTCTGTGAATCGCCAGGTTTACACACTTCACAGCACTCACCATAGTGTATGCACATTTGTAAGCACTATTTTTCTCATCTGAAAAAAGAAATAACTGTACCCACACCTAAGACAGAAGACTGTGAGGATCAAAGGAGATGAGGAATGGCCCACAGGTTGCAATTCCCTGCACTAGAGAGACCCCAAATTCTTCATCAAGTAGGAATGGAAGAGGCTGGTCTCTCCAACAGGAATCCCAATAGGCCTAGTTTTTGTTTGTTTGTTTGTTTGTTTGTTTTATTTTAAAGACATCTATTTATTTATTTGACAGAGAGAGAGAGAGCGCGTGCACAAGTAGGCAGAGAGGCAAGAAGAGAGACAGGAGGAAGCAGGCTCCCTGCCGAGCAGAGAGCCTGATGCAGGGCTTGATCCCAGGACCCTGAGACGATGACAGAGGCTTTAACCCACTGAACCACCCAGGTGCCTCCCAATGGCCTAGTTTTACCTCATGAGAAATCTTAGTGCCTGCTGAGAATTTTCCATGAGCTTTTAATTATATAATCAGGAAAAAAAAATATTTTCTTTCGTTAGAAAAAGGTAGTTTTTTTCTTAGGACTGGCCACGATTCTAATAATGGACACCAGTGAGTTATTTGAGAACAGTTTGATCCTCTTGAAGTTCGCTTTCAAGCATTGTTAGTTTGCACGAAAGCAGCCTTCAAAATAGGACTAGTTTTTCTTTTTTCAATACAGAAATGATACCCCCTTCTGAGTACCCTACCCAGTGACACTGACTGGGGGGAGCATGTCATACTCCTAGGCCTGTGTGTGCTCTGGGGATTACATGAAAGTATAAATGTGAGGCACAAAGCCCACAGCCAGATGTAGCATGATTACTCACTAAATGCCGGCTAAAGGGGGGCCTCGGGGCTACTTACAGGATGAATGCTGGAAACCCTCTCTCTTGAGTGAGGCCTGTTAGAGTCCCAGCAACAGGTGCTGTGGGCCTGGCATCAGACATCAAAGATGAAGTGGACAGCTGCTGGCATTGTCACACAGGTCCCGTGTGTGTGTATGTGTGTAGGAGGAGTGATGCAAGGTCAAAAAATAGGCAGGAACAGACATGACCTCAGTGTGTTTCCTGAGAGCTGCAAGGACCCTTTTGAGGCACCTGAAGGTGTCAGATGTTAAGATACTGCAGAGATGATTTCAATAGTTTTGTTGCACATTGAAATAGTGGCAGACTACCTGGAAAGCAGTACAACTCATTAGTACCTCAACAAATGAGTAAGTCAGTGACCAGGCTTAAGAATGAGAAACACCTAACCGCCCACCTTCAAAACTGTGCTCAAACACCTTCAGAGTAAAGGAAGGAACTTAAGTTTGTAAGCTGGGCCACATGCTCCTTTCAAGTCCAAGTTATACTTATGAAGTCTGTACATAAGGAAATGGGGACTTAAAAATATAAGGAAATCCAGATCCCAAAAGGAGGATCCTTTTTTGTTCCTACCCTAAACAACTAAAGAACTCGCAGAGAATAATACGAAACAGTGGCTTCAGACATGGGACACCAGGCAGCACTGGATGTTCCCTGACCAGGAAACGAGTGAAGGCAACCCTAGGATGGCCCCAGCTTCCTGCCTGGAGAAGTTTCCAGGCTGCCTGAACATGGAAAACATGGAACGTGGAGGAGGAACCCAGGAAGATGCCATCGATCTCTATGGGTTGAGGAGGTAGAGCCTGTAGTTCCAAAGACCAAGGGACCTTATGGGGTTCACAAAAAAAGTACTAGAAAGAAGAGAGCAGCAAGAGAGAGCCGCAGGGGTCTGCATGTGTGTGTCTGGGAAGGAACCCCAAGCCTGGGTCAAGAACACCAGAAGGAGCAGAGGTATAACCTAGAGACCAGGAAAAGAGTGTGTTTGCAGCAGTCAGAATCATCAGTAGAGTCCGCAGAAGGACAAGTTAGTCCTGCTCTAAAGGCCGCTTGGGTCCAGCCACACAAAGCTTAAAAGCAAACCTCAAAGGATTCAACTATTTCCAGGTAACTTAACTGTGTCCCAGAACATAACTCAAGCAAACTTAAGGCAACAGGGCAACTAACAAGCATCAACAAGATGAAATTCACATCTGTCTGACCTCTAATAAAAAATTATAAGGCATGCATAGAAGCAGAAACATACAACTTTATTTTTCATAGGTAGGAAAATATAATGTTCAAAAAAGCATAGTATCTTGATTGAAGTGCTGGCTACACAAATCCATACATGTAACAAAATGGCACAGAACTTACATACATATGTTGTTCCAGTGTCAGTTTCCTAGTTTTGACAAGGTACTATGATTACATAACATGTAACCAATGGGAAAACTATATGAAGGGTCCAGGCGAACCTTTCCATAACTATCTTTGCAACTTCCTGGGAATCTAATTATTTCAAGATTGGAAGTTTTTTCAAAAGTAAGTTAAGGAGAGACATAAAAGATATTTTCTTAAAAACCACTCAAATCAAACTTGTAAAGATAAAAAAATGCAATATCTGAGATGAAAAATACACTAGGATGAAGAACTGATGGACTATTTCAAAAGAAAAGGTTAGAGAATGTCGATGCACAGCAACTGAAACTACCCAAAATGCAACAGCAAGTAAAGACCAGGGGATAGGGAACAGAGGGTCAGTGAGCTGTGGGACAACTTGAAGCAGCTAATATTGGTATAACTGCAGCCTCCAAAGACCAGGAAAGGCACAGAGACAACCCAAAATATATGAAGAAATAATGGCCAATACATTTCCACATTTGATGAACCCACCAATCCAAGAAGCTTGACAAATTCCAAGTAAGAGTGAGGGGTTGGGTATGAATAAAGGCACAAGTTGGTTTTTAAAGACTCATTCCTCAGAGATTTCCAGTGATGATAAAAGCTACCTGTGTTGCAAGACCTCTGTGTCCTGCCCCAGCTGACACAGCGCCTTCCTTGCCTGAGAGTTGGTCAGAGTTTCTGTAGCCACAAATTCAGTGATTCTCTTCTCCACCCACAATGCAGGAAAATGGGGCATCTGCGTGGCTCAGCTGGTTAAGCACCTGCCCTCGGCTCAGGTCATGGTCTAAAGGTCCTGGGATGGAGCTCCACATGGGGCTCCCTGCACAGCGGGGAGTCTGCTTCTCCCTCTCCCTTGACCTCTGCCCTCAACTCATGCTCGCTCACTCTCTAATAAATAAATAAATAAATAAAATCTTTTTTAAAATGCAGGAAAATGGAGCTGGTCTACTTTTCTATCAAAATGGTAGCAAAGGGCACCTGGGTGGTTCAGTGGGTTAAAGCCTCTGCCTTTGGCTTAGGCCATGATCCCAGGGTCCTGGGATCGAGTCCCACATCGGGCTCTATGCTTCAGCAAGGAGCCTGCCTCCCACCCTTTCCTGCCCCACCTCTCTGCTTACTTGTGCTCTCTGTCAAATAAATAAATAAAATCTTAAAAAAAAAAAAAAAGTGGTAGCGAATATCCCCTGAGGAGCCCCTAATTAGCAGATTAGGGGATTCTCTAGCTTACAATGGTCTATAAGTAACAGATCAAATATTTTATGTGACAAATTTTTGAGCCCACAGATACACAAGAACTTTTGCATTAAAAGAATATGAAACCCTCAAAGGTTCAATGTGGCTGCTGACATACTCAAATCATTTCTCAAGATATTTTTGAATATCTGTTCATTGAACTGTTTTCAGAAACTGCAACACATTATCTGATTATCCTTAGATGCAAAACAAACATTTATCCTCTAAATGGAGACTTCAGTTTCTGAAACTCCCAAAAATTCATCAGATTCACATGTGGTAATTATGAGAAGGCTATTGAACTGGATGATACTGATTGATTTTAGTGGGGGGGGGGGGGAAGCACTGAGGAAGAGATGAAATTCTTCTGTGCCCTGAATATAAAAGTGGAATTAGTTTCAGCACTGTTTGGACAATGGAAAACATCTTAACTATATAAATTTTCAGGTTATCATTGGATTTCATCTTATTGAATGAGGCCACCAATTTCTTTCCTTTTTCATACCTCTTGCAAATGGATACTTCTTAAAATCACTGGAGAGGGGGTGAGGGGACAGGAAATGAAGGGTACACTTATCATGATGAGAACTGAATAATACACAGAATTGTTGAATCATTGTCTGTCACCTGAAACTAGTAAAACACTGTATTCCAATTACACTTCAATAAAAATATCAGTATAAGAAAGATGGGGTCAGAGGTTAAGTGATGGTTTTATTTCCTTTTTTTAGCATTTTCTAATTAGGGCATTTTTAGATCAGTGGTTTCTCAGACTTGATGAAATGTACTAGTTCTCTGGATAAAAACTCTCATTAAAATATCTGTTTTGACATATTTGCTAACAAATCAGTTCTATTACTTAATAGTTACCCTATAAAATGACAAGAAATATTGTGTTTCCACATGAAAACACATGCTAAATTGGAAAACAGTATCTGGGAAATGACTGCCTTTCAAAAGGGTAGGCAGATTCCCCAACACTAGCAATTATAAAGCTTGACTTTTATCTACAAATGTTCCTTTATACCATGGTTGTAAATAGTGTACAAATAAGAACAGGTTGCCTTTATTAACAAAAGAAATGTAAATGTATGCTACCACAAATGCAATGCGATAAACAGGATATGTTAGCCCCTGGGAAACACTGATAAAAAAGTCTTAAAGAATAAATCTTGGCATTAACTCCTTGCATAGAATTTCACTGACTGAATGAAATGCCTGTGCACAGCAGTCTTAATAACACTCACTATAGTAGTTGCACTCACTGTGTTTGGCTATATTCTCATGAGTCAATACCCATTCATCATCTCCCAGTCAACTCAAGTCTTTCTAGTCCCGAGGGGGCTGCCCTGACAAGCAGCCAAATGCTATCCTTCTGACTCTGAGTCTGCTGTGACTCAGTTTACTTCATAACCCCCCCAGAGAGGGAATGGCTGTCCCTTTCCTTTCTTACATTTCAGATTCCTGGGAACTGGAATAATTTACTCTTTTCTTTTTTAAAGATTTTATTTATTATTTATTTGACAGACAGAGATCACAAGTAGGCAGAGAGGTAGGCAGAGAAAGAGGGGGAAGCAGGCTCCCTGCTGAGCAGAGAGCCCGATGCGGGACTCGATCCCAGGACCCTGGAATCATGACCTAAGCTGAAGGCAGAGGCTTTAACCCATTGAGCCACCCAGGTGCCCCTGACACACACTGTTACATTTGTTTCAGGTGTACAACATAGTGATTCCACTTCTCTGTTCCTTATGTTAGGTTCACCACGAGTGCAGATCCCAACTGTCACCACATAATGCCATTACAGTGTCATGGACTCTATTCCCTATGCTGTGCCTTTTATTCCTGTGGAATGACTTAATAATACTTTACGAACTTCTTGAGTGGAAAGAAGGCACAATCCAAGGAGAGAGATGGAAAGAAGAGTTACAAAAATTGACAACAGTAGTAAGAAAGTTTTTTGGTGTTGGTCTTACATCGAATTCTTAAAATGAGTAATTTTATGAATACTATCAGATACTAGTTAAAAGCACAGACTCTTTAAACTGAATCAATTCTGAACTTCACTACCAAATACCTGTGCGACCTTGGTATTAAATAATTTATTTAATCAAGTTTTGCCTCAACTTCCTCATCAGGAGAATGGGATTATTGTAAGAGGTGTGTGTGTGTGTGTGTGTGTGTGTGTGTAATGGCTATATTTGTGTTAGCTATTATTATCAAACGCTCTCTAGTTCTCAACTACCATAACCAATCAACAGAAAAATTGTGCTACATAATTCTCTTCTTTTGTCAAACTACTTCTCACTAAGATGTTAATAATTAATACTTTCTCTCTCCTAGGAATACCCATAATTTAAAAGCAAAGCCAGGGAAAGGCAACGTTTAACTCAAAGTTATGTAAGCTGCTAACAAGGGAATTACAGGCATCAATAACAAGCCAAATGGGAAATTATTATCAGATGGTACCTCCTAAAAATACCTGCTCATGAAGATTGCCCCTGCAGGGGTGACAATAGCGTGTATATCTAAATGTCTTTAAACTGTATGCCACATATTAAGGGTGTTTTTTTATATACACACATGTGTGTACTTCTCAAAGGAAAAAGATCAGTTTTCATCAGATTCCCAAGGGACTATGAACTAAAAGTAGTTAAGAATCCTTGCCCTCTGGGTCCATGGATGGCTCAGTTGGTTAAGTGACCACCTTTGGCTCAGGTCATGATCCTGGAGTCGTCGGATCAAGTCCCGCACCAGGCTCCCAGCTCCATGGGGAGTCTGCTTTTCCCTCTTACCATCTCCCCTCTCATGCTCTCTCTCTCTCTCTAATAAATAAATAAAATCTTAAAAAAAAAAAAGAATCCTTGCCCTCTAAGCAGTCTTACTTAAATCCTTACTCTGTTCATATCTAAGAGATTCACTTCTATTTAACACACACACACACACGTACACACACAGCAGCAGCCTTGTTCTGGAAGTATCTCTGAGAGGGTCCAAAGAAAAAAGGCTCACATGTAAAATACTCCTCTCTTTAAGGTCTAAGGCCTCTTCCATTATTCTTCTATTACCTAAGGCTGTTTTCTATTCTTTTCCTTCTGATGAAAAAAAGACATTAAACCTAACATAAACACTTTTCTCGGGCATCAAAAGTTCTTTGAAGCATGGTGTAAAAGATGCCTTGGTTACTCTATCTGCATCATAACTTCAATTTATTACTGCTCTACATGTGTTTCTCTCCTAGCTTGTGATTATTACAAACACAGTGATAAAGATCCTTGTGCCACCAAGCACACCTCCAATTATGTACTTGAAACAAATTCTGGACTTGGAATTTCAGTGTCAAAAAGGTTTGTTTTTCTTATTTAAGTCTCTCGGTTATTTTACATTTTAAAATACCATTTATGTTTTTATTAAAGGAAAAAGCTTAGTTATGTATTTCCAATCTTACAATGTAGAAGTTTTCAAACATTTAAAGAAAATGTATAAAAGTCAAAATCAACCTCTTTTTTTTTTAAAGGTGTTATTTATTTATTTGACAGACAGAAATCACAAGTAGTCAGAGAGGCAGGCAGGTGGGAGGGGGGGCAGGCTCCCCACTGAGCAGAGAGCCTGATGCAGGGCTTTATCCCACGATTCTGAGACCATGACCTGAGCAGAAGGCAGAGGCTTAACCCCCTGAGGCACCCAGGCGGCCCCAAAATCAACCTCTTAAAACACACACACACACACACACACCCCTAATATATACTAATTTATAAAGTCAAAGTCAACAATGTACCATAATGAGAAGTTCCTCTTCTTAACCACTGGGTGTCCCCTGAACTTTATGTCTATAGCATTTGGGCAGTAATCACACCTAAGAAGTATCCCAGCGAGCTCCTGTCCTTATGGCTGGTAGTAGGAACCTTCATTATCTTTTAAATGAATCATTTTAACATTTATTAGTCATTCAGCTTCCTATTCAGCTTTCATTATTCAATGAACTAGATGTCTGGTTTCAGATTTTACCGAGTCTATTCAGTGTTTTAAGAAAGCACACAAAAAAGTAAGTAACAAAATTATATTCAGTGAAGCAATTTTTATCCCAAGTACTGAGTGAAACCAAAATTGGAAGGTGAATATGAAAGCATTTTAGCCTTCAGTTTCCTGTAAGATAAATGTGTTTCTTCAAAACCATATTTGCAGATTTCAGATTCCAGAGTGATATACTTCTGGAACGTACTGAAGTCCAAAAAATTCTGCTCCTTTAGCTCCAGTTAGACCACTCAGGAATCAGAGGCTTGATTCACAAAAGAGCGAGCAAGGGGATGGGAACCCTGATGGGAATAACCAAGCAGAAGACTGCAGTCCTAATGATTAAGATAAACATACCTTTAGAATTCACTCCTGAGTTCCTTCCAAATAATGTCTTTCATATCTGTTATTATTCCACTAACAAATGAATCCGTTTATCCATACAATTGACAAACAATCCAAGAAATCTGTACCATGGGATGCATCTTGGCCACACTTAACTCTTTTTGTATAAATAAACACTCAGTCCAACTCCCTTCCCCCCCCCCTTATCAGATGTTCATTACATAAAATGATGTACATTCAAAAGTCATCAGTGCAGAATCGCCACTTGCTCAGCACCCTCATAATCCTAACAGTAACAGCTCCAAAGGGGACAAAAGAAATCCCAATCCACAATCAAGAGCCCGTCCCATAACTTGGCAATTATCAGCCTGGACCTTTCTTCCAGTCTTCCCATTGACAACACTGAAACATACAGGTCTACCTTTCAGCGGCCTCTCCTTTGACTTGTTCACTGATTTCTCCTTCCCACCTCCCCCATATAGGGATTTATCAACATTTGCTTTTGCTTTCTCTCTTCGCTCTCTCTATGCTCTTTTCTTCAGTAATTTCAACCAAGAATGTTGGCAGTGAGGGTAAGATAGGTAGATAGAATGGGAGCTTGAGCAATTTTAAAGGACATATTTTAAAACCATTTATAATGAGGAAGACTGAACTAATATGTAGTCTGAAGAGGAGTTATTAAGCAAAGAGTGAAAGAAGGAAGAGCTGTAGGGACAAGGTCCTAGGAAAAGAAGAAAAAAAAGGGTTAGTACCTGCCTCTCCAACCAGATGCGCCCACAGGATCAATGACTCTTTGAAACTACAGCACTCTTAACGTGCTTCGGAGTCACGCCATCCCCAGAACATGGCAGAGCAGACTTGGGCCAAGGGGCAGGGTGGGGAGATCCTCTTAAAAAGAAAGCAAAGAAAAAGAGAACAAAAACCAGGAAAGAAATGCTCATATGTACTGGGCACGGTGTTAAGCACTCCATAAGAATTATCTCAGAATTACTCAAAATGTGCTCAGAAGACCATTGACATAAGAGCCATCTGGGGTAACTGGTAAAAACAAAACAAAACAAGAAGCAAAAAAAGACAACAAAAACCCTGATTCATTGACCCTACCTTAAACCTGTTAAATCAACTTCTCTGAGGATGGGGCCCAGGTGTCCAAATTTTTCATACTGTCTCTAAGCGATTGTTAGGTACGTTAATACCTGAGAACCACTGTGTTATTTCATGTAGCATCCTGGGAAATTAGGAATAGGGAGTTTTTAATAATTTTCTCTACTAACACAGTGCTCTATGCATTTGCTAGGCATTCTGTAATAATGTCGATTGAAACATACAAGACTTGGTGATGTCACCTTTCCATTAAGTTTTGCTTTCACTAAGGAACTGCTTTTATTTTATTTTATTTTTTAAAGATTTTATTTATTTATTTGACAGAGAGACACAGCGAGAGAGGGAACACAAGCAGAGGAAGTGGGAGAGGGAGAAGCAGGCCTCCCGCAGAGAAGGGAGCCCGATGTGGGGCTCAATCCCAGGACTCTAGAATCATGACCCAAGCCGAAGGCAAACGCTCAGCAACTGAGCCACCTAGGTGCCCCAAGGAACCATTTTTAAAAGACTATAATGAGCTATTATGCCCACTGTTGTATGATAAAATGTTGTTGACTTTATGATAAGAATCACACATTTATCAGTCCTCAGATGAAACAGCTATTTTGCTATGAGTATGATTTCAGGTTATTGTCCCTTTTTAACCAGTCATGCCATTATCTTTGAGAAGCTAATAAAATCTAAAGAGAGGAATGAAAACAAATCCATATTTTAAAACATAGTATATTTCAGGAATAATATTAAATAATCTGTCCATCAGGTTTCCAGGACTTATGATTTACTCTGAGGCCAGTAAATTTAACTTCCATTCAGTTCCTTTGCTAATTTGTTAACATTTGATCCCAATTCCATGGACAGCTTTTCAGAGACAGTTCTGGTGGGATCTAAGGTTTTAGTTAATTAGGCTCATAAATTCAAAGTACAATAATGAAGGGGAAATTATGACTATATGATATAATGTTGATATATTTATATGCTCACTGATAAAGGCAAAGTACTTATTGTTTTTATTAACCATTTCCTATTCAATGATATAACAATTTTTATATCACAGACGTTTAATTTAAAAGCACACTATTTTCATCATCTTTACTAAAGCTCTAGCTTTCACTTCTGATGAAACAATTCATTGAATGATGATGTGTAAGGTCTCTGCTTTCTAGCTTTTGACATATGTTTCTGAGTTTTACATGCAGTTTTGTGCCTTTTTTTTTTTTTTTTTAAACAGAACAGCTACTGAGCTTAGTGAACTACCAAACTTCCTTTTTTAAATGGGAGAGACTCTGCAATATATAATCAACAAAAGAATTTGAATTCTGTCCCATCCCATGGCTAGAAATCAATAAAGGGTGGACTTTTATGGCCATGCAAGCTAAACCAAAATAGGAACAATAATTAAATAAAACATTTCAGGAAGAAATTAATAGAGAGAAACAGATACATAGGCACATCCTGCCAATTTTTTAAATTGTAAGAACAGCAACAAAATTGCATATGCGCCAAGACCGGAAAAACAGGGTTTATAAAAATAAAACTAGGCTGCCCTAGACATTTTATTTACAACTCTAAAGCCAGAAAAATCAGAAAGCAACAGATATGGAATTTTGAGGGACCAGAACTGCTAGTCAAGGATGTTGTGCAATTTTGTATTTATTTCATGTGTGAGGTCAGCACCAAAGCATGCTTAGATCCACACAGACTCAGAAAACACCATTCATGCTCCCTCCCTGAAAAAATTCTGTTAAAAAATATTCTAGGGGTGCCTGGGTGGCTCAGTGGGTTAAGCCTCTGCCTTCAGCTCAGGTCGTGATCTCAGAGTCCTGGGATCAAGCCCCACATCCGGCTCTCTGCTCAGCAGGGAGCCTGCTTCCTCCTTTCTCTCTGCCTGCCTCTCTGCCTACTTGTGATCTCTCTCTGTCAAATAAATAAATAAAATCTTAAAAAAAAAATATTCTAGTCAATGAAGAAATAAATCAAAATTTAGAACTAAAAAAAAAAGGGAGGGGGTAGAAAATGAGGAAACTGCAGTCCAAAAGAATCTCCGGTGCCTCCCTTAGTTTGACCTGCCACATCAGGTAGGCGGTTGGATTCTGGGCTGGCTCCTGGTATGGGTGTCCAGGAGAGCCAAGAGGGACTGCCTTTGGGGCATATCTCTGGCTTTGTCTCTTCCTGGGCACTGGGACATGAGCTTACACAGCCACAGTCAACTACCCACAACTACTATGGCCTCTGTTGTCCCGACCCATAATCCCTTAAAAGATGTATGCTGTACTACTCTTCCAGAATTTTCTACAAACAGCTACACCACTTGCTTGTGGGAACACTGTCCCAGAAGACTTTTTGAAGTATGTGTTTCTCCCTCAAATACACGGCAACAAAATAAAAACCAGATTAAATGCCACACTAAATGCCAAGATGCCTGAATAAAGATTTTCTTAAGCCACCCACAACGATAACTTTTTTTAACTGGAAAGACTGATCTTTCACAAAGCACATTATTTTTTTCTAGACCCTCCTAATGACAATTCTTTGTTATCTCAGCTTTAAGATAATATATACACAGAAAAAAAATGTAGGAAAATACACCCAGACAGAAGTAGCGGCCATCTCTGTAAATGCTAGAATTCCAGATGATGGTATTTTTTAAGTCTTCAGTATTTTCTCAATTTTCTTCAGTGATTGTGTTTTAGCTGTATAAAGAGTTGCTAAAATCAGGGGCTCCTGGGTGGCTCAGTCAGTTAAGCAGCAGACACTTGATTTTGGCTCAGGTCATGATCTCAGGGTCATGAGATGGAGTCCCACGTTGGGCTCCACTCCGGGCATGGAGCCTGCTTAAGATTCTCTCTCTCCCTATCCCTCTGTCCCTCCCCATTGCTCGTTCTCTCTCTCTCTCTCTCAAAAAAAAAAAAAAAAAAAAAAAGTTGAGAAAATCAGTATATATATTATGAACATATGATATTCTCATATTAATTTAAGAATACACAAAAAATTTCATAGCAATAGTTACAACTAAGTGGTAGAAAAACAGGTAATACTGTTTTTCATAAGTACATATTGCTTTGGTGATTTAAAAAAAAAAAAAAGACTGATTGGGGAGCAGCTGCATAGCTCAGTCTGTTAAGCCTCTGACTCTTGCTCTCTGCTCAGGTCATGATTCATGGGTCCTGGGATCAAGCTCTGAGTTGGGCTCTGCACTCAGAGGGGATTCTGCTTGGAGATTCCTTCCCTCTGCCCTTCCCACCCTGCTCATGTTCTCTCTCTCCCTCTCTCAAATAAATAAATAAATCTAAAAAAAACAATAAAAAAGACAAAATCTATAAAGAGAAAAGGTATAAAAAATGTTGGAGTCATTCAATACTTCATGCATTTTAGAAGAAGGAAAGGTAAATACTGAAGAAAAGAATGCCACCAATGCTGTTATTGATGGTGAAGAAAATCTGCCCCTTATCTTTTCCTCTAAGGTGCAATTTCTATTGTCTTGTATTTATAGCTCCTTTTCTGTGCCCCTAAAATCATATGTTATTCAGTTTGAGTTCTTATAATTGGCTCTGTAAGATTGTGCCCATTTTACACTTTAAATTCCATTCCTCAGGCTTTCACTGAAATATGTTTCTAAAATGCTCACAGTCCCCCAGCGAGGCCAGATGTGTTAGTCAAATACTTTAAGTAGATATGACTGCAGGTTTGGAAAGGCTTCTCTGCTCGGGTGTCTTTAAAGGAGCTGGTGTTAAATGTTTCCATTTTTCTTTTTCTTGCTCTAGTCATTGTATCTTTGGCTTGTTAGTCAATGCAACTTTTCATTTTATAATTCCTGTACATCGGAGGACAAAGCCAATTCACAATGATTGGTACAAACAAATAAGTGAATTCATTCCCCTAGACACTTAACTCTAGTCATTCCTCAAGCATTTGTATGACAAATGGTTACTTTGGTTGTAAGATTCCGTTAAAGTTGCTGCCAACTTCTTAGGATCATCTTAGGATCATTAGTGCATAGAAGTCAAACACCAAACAAGTAAGAGCTATTTATAATTTCTGGAGAGAAAGCTCTCATCTTCACCCAAGTGTGTTTACATATTACAATATAATAGTGGTTCTTACCTTACCCTAATCATTTTTTCTCCGGATTACATCTTCCTGAAGTCCTCCTATGTATCTTTTCTCTTGAGCTTCCAAATAAAATGCAGCAGAATAATAAAGAGAGAAAGGAAAAAAATACCAAGAAGTAGCCCAGAGCCTAGAAAGCCCATTTTCTTTTTTTTTTTAATTTTTTTTTTTTTTATTTGACAGAGAGAGATCACAATTAGGCAGAGAGGCAGGCAGAGAGAGGAGAGGAGGAAGCAGGCTCCCTGCTGAGCAGAGAGCCCGATGCCCGATGCTGAGCACCCTAGAAAGCCCATTTTCAAACTGACTTTGCTTCAAGGGCCTGGGTTTGTTTGTGGAAGCGGAACCCACATGTTTGCATACTATGCTATTTAAATGCTAGTTAAACTTTGGAAGTATATATTAGTCTGCAAATGGATTGCCAAAACCCAAATGAAGCTTCTGGATCTCATTTCTTGTTCAAGAGAGCAGTAGGTAATGAAATATTTGGGAGAAGGGGTTAGTTTCAGGAAATCTCTCGGTAATTTTGAGAAGGAAAGAGGATGGTAACCAATTGTGGCTGATAGGTGGGGCAGATAACAAACCCAAATTACACATGATTTTATAACTGTGCACAGTTATAACGTCTGAGGCAAGATGGTTTCCTCCAATTCTCTGCAGGGCCACAGTATCTCACCAAGGACTAATTTGTATGTGACATAAAGAATGAGAGATTCCGGGGCACCTGGGTGGCTCAGTGGATTAAAGCCTCTGCCTTGGGCTCAGGTCATGATCTCAGGGTCCTGGATAGAGCCCTGCATGGGGCTCTGCTCAGCGGGGAGCCTGCTTCCCCCTCCCTCTCTGCCTGCCTCTCTGCCTACTTGTGATCTCTGGCTGTCAAATAAATAAATAAAATCTTAAAAAAAAAAAAAAAAAAAGAATAAGAGATTCCCTGGAGACAGACTGAACTAGAAATATGCCTTGACTACCAAGTCATCCCACCTGCAGGTCTGTCTACCCTATCCGATGAACACGGACAGAATCTGGGGAGAGGACGAACAATCTTCAGTCTCAAACTGTATTGAATCTCTGCAGTGATTTATGCCGCAGGAGTGGGGAAAATCCTCTGTCCCCTCTTCACTTCTGCTGGCTGGGACAGAGGAAAACAGACCAATCTGTCCTGGCTTGGCACCAAGTACAAGAGTTATAAATCTGAGTTTCTCAGAAGCATTGTGAAACAATACCAGAATTCCTTGAATGGCTGATAAAGAAAAGAAAAATTCCTTCTTCCTTTCTTTGAGGTGAAAGTTCAGCCTTTGGTTTCAAACTTAAAGTGCAGGCTGCCAAGAGGCAGCATTTATAACAGAGGTCCTTATTAGTTTCCTCAAGCCCCTTATAAATATGGAAATAAGGTACTTTTTTAGCCTCGTTAGGAAAAAAAAAAAAAGCAAAAACAACCTAACACTGGGCTAGCAGTTGTTGCCTAAACCAACAATGCCTGTACATTCAAGATATAATATTTAAGCTTTCGCATAATAACATACTTGGTGATATATGAACTAGCTGACTATTTATTTGACCACAATAGAGAAGATTTCCTTTTTTTGTGTGAATAATTTAATCTCAACTAATATTAATAGAGAATAACATCCAAAATTATTATTTAGAGATCTGGAGAATAAAGAAATATTAGAGTTTTGAAATCATAAATTATTTGATAGATAACTTATCTGGGGATATATTTAAAAGGTCGGGTAGAGGGCGCCTGGGTGGCTCAGTGGGTTAAAGCCTCTGCCTTCAGCTCCGGACATGATCCCGGGGTCCTGGGATCGAGCCCCCTGCATAGGGCTCTCTGCTCAGCAAAGAGCCTGCTTCCCCCCATCTCTCTGTCTGCCTCTCTGCCTACTTGTGATCTCAGTCTGTCAAGTCAATAAATAAATAATCTTAAAAAAAAAAAAAGTGGGGTAGATAAGGAGCTGAATGACACTCAACAGATTTTCGTGCCAGTATAAAGGGGAAAATGTGTTTTTTCATATGGGAGTATATTTTTTAATAATTTAACCAAGAAACAGGATAAAATCTTAATAAATGTTTACTCTTATTTTCTAATTTTAAAGAAACATCTGCCTTCCATGGGTACAAAAAATTCATTACCAATGTGCTTGTGAAGAAATAATCTATTTCAAGCAAAACTTGGTGGCAGATGATCGAAGCTGTCTCATGCAATCTAAGCCCTCTAGGCAAAAAAGTCTTACCTATTCCAGTGCTCTCTCCATGAGACCAACTGTTACACAGACTTAAACAGTGTAAAATAAATAAATAAATAAAATAGAAGTTATTATGGAGGGTACATATTGCATGGAGCACTGGGTGTGGTGCATAAACAATGAATTTTGGTACACTGAAAAGAAATTTAAAAAATAAAAAATTAAAAAAAAATAGAAGTTGATAACTAAAAAGGAAAGACTCTAAATTATATTTTCATGGGTCCTGGTCATGAAAATGACAGTAGAAAGTTCAGCGAACCATAGTGCAGGATCCATAGAAGCTTCTAGCTATAACAGCCTCCTTATATATTGAATATATCAAAATATATTAAATATTACAAAATTGCGGAAAAGAAGAGCAAACTTTCTTTTTTTTTCTTTTCTTTTAGAGATTTTGATCATGTATTTGTCAGAGAGAGAGAGAGTGAGAGACAGAGACAGAGCACAAGCAAGGGGAGTGGCTGGCAGAGGGAGAAGCAGGCTTCCTACTGAGCAGGAAGCCGGATGTGGGGCTCCATTCCAGAACCCTGGGATCATGACCTAAGCCGAAGGCAGAAACTTAACTGATTGAACCACACACACAGGTACCTCAAGGATCAAAATTTCTAAAAACATTTTGATAATGTAGAGAAAAACATAATGGTCAATGTATGCTTTCCAGTACCCTTTGGAAGGACAGCACATTCACAGGACCTGTCCATGGAGATGTCGGCCAGTGTTGACAGGGCACATAAAGGAGCATCATCAGGAGGAAGAAATTCAGTGTCAACAAAAACTCACCCCCAAGTGGAAAGGCTCCATTTTACTCTTGTTTCCACAGAATTGATCCAAATATAAACAGTCTTTCTCTCTCCCATTTGTTTATGAACCTGAATAAGGACAAGCAATCACTGTCCTTCTTCTACTATACCCCCGGGAAGAAAGATGTCCTTTTCCATTACAGCATTTGGTTCCTCCCTGTAAATCTGTCATGTCACCAACAAAATATTTAAGGTTCAGCAATTCCTATAGGGAAGCCACCTTGAATAACTGGCTTCTATTCCTAAATAGAAACTATTTCTAAGGGCACCTGGGTGGCTCAGTCATTAAGGATCTACCTTCAGCCCAGGTCATGATCTTAGGGTCCTGGGATCGAGCCCCCTCATCAGGCTCCCTGCTCAGCGGGAGGCCTGCTTCTCCCTCTCCCACCCCCCTGCTTGTGTCCCCTCTCTCGCTTTCTTTCTCCCTCTCTGTCAAATAAATGAATAAAATCTTAAAAAAAAAAAAAAAGAGAAAAGAAAAAAGAAAGCATTTCTAAAGGTTCTTTCCCCAGGAACACTTTATTTTTATTTTTAATGAGTTATACTTATATTCTTGAATCAAATCTTAGTTAAGACTAATTTGCCAATATTCTAGTAGGAGCTCTTTGCAACCTCATTATCTATTTCAAGATAGAATTCACAATTAAAAGCAAGAGAAAAGGAAAACCCGGTATTGCGGGAATTACCTCATCTGGTCCTTTCTTTTCTCCTGACTTGGAAGGCGAGCCACTGGTTTTTTCACTGACATGCTATAGGAATATAAAAAGAAAAGAAAGAAAGATAATGTTTAAAAGAAGGAGGTACTACAAGGTAATATAATAGTGACTTTAATCCTGAAGGGCTAAATACATAGCCTGTAAAAACAAGGACCCCTTTAATCTTCCTTCTGAAAATGGTGATAAGTCTAGAGTGACATGGGTGGCTTTCAAAAATCAAGAGGAGCTACAGACATTCATTTGGAGTGTAGAGAGTCAGTCTGTAATTAACCAGACACAGATCTGATGGTGCTTCCAAGACGGCATCTCGTCTCCTACAAAATGCCTCATGCAATTTTAAAGCCCAAATTGTCAGTGTGGGAGACATGTGGCTCCTCGTGGAGTTGTGGTGTCTACGGACCATGTGGAGCCTAAAGCCATACTTAAGCCCCAGTTCAGCAAGGACTCAAGGGAGAACCACAGCTTCCAAAACTGCCATCACTTCTGGTGATTTTTGGGAATTCCTCGGAGTTCTTCCTTGCTTATCTCCCAGGAAGACAAACCCTGCAGGGAGACGACCATACCCGCAACAACTTCTATTTATTATGGCTTTTTGATTTCGTTATGCCCAGAAACAGAATTATTTTTCTCACCAGCACAGTGAGAATGAAAGCAAGTATTTTTATGTGGCACATAAAATCTTCAAGTAGCTAATACAGTCATTTGTCTTGATGATAAGATAAAATAAGCCATAAAGTTTATTGACTTTTGTTGAGAAATTAAAAAATATATATATGTTCCTGAAAAGGGTTACAAAGAATTGTTTCATTTCTTGCACATTGTGGGATATGCAAGAAAGTGGGAAAAAATAACCTAACTATAAGGAAATAAAAGTTCACCAAAGTTGGGTTCAATCCCAACCATCTTCAGTAAAGCCAAAATACAAAATTATACAACATTTCCCAAAGCAAGTCATAACCTGGGGATGTAAGTCAATGGAATTATTTGAATTAAGAAGAGTGGTAGTAACAGTAATACTACTAATAATAATTTATATCATTCTTTATTATTTACTACAATACAGATTCTTATTTGATACAAAAAAAGAGGCTCATGAGATTTTTAGGGATGAAAACACTAAGAATAAGAACTTACTGATCTTTCATAAGGACACAGACTTAGTGAATGGGACACTTTGCATTTCAGGTTTTCCGACTGTCACTATTCCATGCTAAACAGAATAAGGTAATATTTTCATTAGTCATATCAACATGTATTTTAATTAAAACATGAATCCAAGAAATATCAGACACATGGATGAAACCCTGCATTAAGAGCTCTCTGTGTGATAAACTAGGAGGAAATCACTTTCATATATGGAAAATTCTTCCCAAAAAGTAACAGTGATCAGTGAATGGAATCCACTCACTGAAAAACCCCCAGGCTTCAAGAGCTTGGTGAATGAAGCCCAGTACAGGGCCCGTTTCACCTTGTCCCAGGCCATAGTGGAGGGCAATCAGTATTGAGTAGTTAATGAATCTGGGAAAAAAAAAAAAAAAATCTAAAAACCCACACATGTATCAGTGCTAGATGGTGAGAGCTAAGTTTTCGAAG